>NC_083722.1:108843973-109452401 GCF_028564815.1 Eubalaena glacialis | reverse complement strand
GTATACACGTAGCACCTCCTCTTTATGTATTCATCACTCGCTGGACTCTTTGTTTTTGTGTCTTGGCGATTGTAAATAGTGCCGCAATGAACGTTGGGGTGCATGTGTCTTTTTGAATTAAGGATTTTCCCGAGTAACCCCCAGGAGTGGAACTGCAGAAGGGTAGGGTCGCTCTCTCTTTAGTTTTCTAGGAACTGGGATACAGTGCTTTCTAGTGGCGGTTACCAACGTACTTTCGCACTCCCCGACTGGGAAGGTTCCCTTTTCTCCACACTCATTCCCCATCGATTGTTTGTAGCCTTTTTGATGCTGGCCATACTGCCTGCTGCGAGGTGATGCCTCATACTTTTGATCTGCATTTCTCGAATATTGAGCGATGTTCCGCATCCTGTAGTGGTCGGGGCTTTTTTTTTTTAAACAGTGTGAGTAAACTTTCCCTCTTGAAATTTTGCTTCTTGAAAGTCTGTGTGTTTTGAGTTTTTTATCGGTTACCTAACCCAGGTCATTTTTGAGGACACGTGTCATTAAAAGCCCCACAGACTTTGTGAATATGAGGTGCCCTGTAGCACCGGTTGTAAAGTTGTTGTTACGGGAAACGTCCACAAGGCGGCAGCATTTCTTCGTGTCCGACTCTGGTTCCTCGGCAACCAAAAGCTTTGGGAAGAGTCATCTTACTGGGCTGTGAATTAGAGGGGAAGGTGCTAGAGGCAACACCCACGGGCTTGTGTGTCACTCTCTCTTCCCCGCTAAGCTTCACGCCCCGGAAAATTCCAAACCCTGGCTAATCCACCCTGCTGGGGTTGCTGCGGTGTGTAGGTGGGGTGACTCCTAGCAAGGAGGCAGGATGTGGGAACCCCACCAGCAGCAGCCGTGGAGGCTCGGTCACTTTTTAAAATTTATTTATTTGTTTGTTTGTTTGTTTGTTTATTTATTTTTGGCTGTGTTGGGTCTTCGTTTCGGTGCGAGGGCTTCCTCTAGTTGCAGCGTGCGGGGGCCACTCTTCATCGCGGTGCGCGGGCCTCTCACTATCGCGACCTCTCCTGTTGCGGAGCACAGGCTCCAGATGCGCAGGCTCAGTAGTTGTGACTCACGGGCCGAGTTGCTCCGCGGCATGTGGGATCTTCCCAGGCCAGGGCTCGAACCCGTGTCCCCTGCATTGGCAGGCGGATTCTCAACCACTGCGCCACCAGGGAAGCCCCTGTTTGTAGACTTTTTGATGCTGGCCATTCTGCTGCTGTGAGGCGATGCCTCGTTACACTTTGGATTTTTATTTCTCCGATAATGAGCGATGTTCTGCATCCTGTCCTGGTGGGTATTTTTTGTCTTTAAACAGAGTGAGTAAACTTTCCCTCTTGAAATTTGGTTTCTTGAAAGTCTGTGTGTTTCGAGTTTTTTTTCGGTTACCTAACCCAGCTGATTTTTGAGGGCACGTGTCATTAAAAGCCCCACAGACTTTTTGAATATGAGGTGCCCTGTAGCACCGGTTGTAAAGTTGTTGTTACGGGAAACGTCCACAAGGCGGCAGCATTTCTTCGTGCCCAACTCTGGCTCCTTGGCTACCAAAAGCTTTAGGAACATTCATCTTACTGGGCTGTCAATTAGAGGGGAAGGTGCCAGACGCAACACCCAAGGGCTTGTGTGTCACTACTTCTTCCCCGTTAAGCCTCACGCCCCCGAAAAATCTGAACCCTGGCTATACCACCCTGCTGGGGGTGCTGCGGGGTTTAGGTGGGGTGACTCCCGGCAAGGAGACTGGATGTGAGAACCCCACCACCAGTAGCCGTGGAGGCTCGGTCACTTTTTGAATCTCCTACAGCCAGATGGTCCCCCTTGGTTTCGGTGCACTTGGCTTTCTTTTAGCTCTAGGAAGGCCCACCTGGATTCAGAAGTTTTGGTTCCACCCAGAAAGGAAGAGACGCTACAGCTTTAAGGGGGTGCATTTGCAGGCACATCCTACTCACCTCTCTCCGCTCCACCTCAGTGCTCCCTTGGGACCCTAGGCTGCTCAGGCTGCGGGGATGTGACACCAGCGCATATCACGGAGGCCGGAGGCGAAAAGCGTACCCATTTCTCTCCTTTTGCGTTCATAGTTACTTTAATTCTTATGGTATGTTGCAGTAGAGGTGATTTACAGTGTGGTGTTTGGTGTAGGTGTACAGCAAGCTGATTCAGTTACACATGTAATATATCTACTGTTTTGCGGATTCCTTTCCCATATAGGTTATTGCAGAACGTTGAGTAGAGGTCCTGGTGTTGTACAGTAGTCCTTGTCGAGTGCGTGTTTTATATGTACGTTTATAGGTATTTTACTGTCTATGTGTTCATGTGAACCGCCTAGCTTATATCTCCTCGCCACCTTTCTTTTTTGGTAACCCTAGGTTTACTTTGAAAGTCGGTGGGTCTGTTTCTGTTTTGTAAACTAGTTCAGTTGTATGTATGTTTCCATTCCTCCTATAAGTGATATCATATGCTCTTGGTCCACCTCTGCCTGACTGAGTTCACTCAGTATTTTGGCATCCCAGGTCCATCCGTGTTGCTTCCAATGGCATTATTGCATTCTTTCTCCTGGCTGAGTAACAGTCCCTTGTATACACGTAGCACCTCCTCTTTATGTATTCATCACTCGCTGGACTCTTTGTTTTTGTGTCTTGGCGATTGTAAATAGTGCCGCAATGAACGTTGGGGTGCATGTGTCTTTTTGAATTAAGGATTTTCCCGAGTAACCCCCAGGAGTGGAACTGCAGAAGGGTAGGGTCGCTCTCTCTTTAGTTTTCTAGGAACTGGGATACAGTGCTTTCTAGTGGCGGTTACCAACGTACTTTCGCACTCCCCGACTGGGAAGGTTCCCTTTTCTCCACACTCATTCCCCATCGATTGTTTGTAGCCTTTTTGATGCTGGCCATACTGCCTGCTGCGAGGTGATGCCTCATACTTTTGATCTGCATTTCTCGAATATTGAGCGATGTTCCGCATCCTGTAGTGGTCGGGGCTTTTTTTTTTTAAACAGTGTGAGTAAACTTTCCCTCTTGAAATTTTGCTTCTTGAAAGTCTGTGTGTTTTGAGTTTTTTATCGGTTACCTAACCCAGGTCATTTTTGAGGACACGTGTCATTAAAAGCCCCACAGACTTTGTGAATATGAGGTGCCCTGTAGCACCGGTTGTAAAGTTGTTGTTACGGGAAACGTCCACAAGGCGGCAGCATTTCTTCGTGTCCGACTCTGGTTCCTCGGCAACCAAAAGCTTTGGGAAGAGTCATCTTACTGGGCTGTGAATTAGAGGGGAAGGTGCTAGAGGCAACACCCACGGGCTTGTGTGTCACTCTCTCTTCCCCGCTAAGCTTCACGCCCCGGAAAATTCCAAACCCTGGCTAATCCACCCTGCTGGGGTTGCTGCGGTGTGTAGGTGGGGTGACTCCTAGCAAGGAGGCAGGATGTGGGAACCCCACCAGCAGCAGCCGTGGAGGCTCGGTCACTTTTTAAAATTTATTTATTTGTTTGTTTGTTTGTTTGTTTATTTATTTTTGGCTGTGTTGGGTCTTCGTTTCGGTGCGAGGGCTTCCTCTAGTTGCAGCGTGCGGGGGCCACTCTTCATCGCGGTGCGCGGGCCTCTCACTATCGCGACCTCTCCTGTTGCGGAGCACAGGCTCCAGATGCGCAGGCTCAGTAGTTGTGACTCACGGGCCGAGTTGCTCCGCGGCATGTGGGATCTTCCCAGGCCAGGGCTCGAACCCGTGTCCCCTGCATTGGCAGGCGGATTCTCAACCACTGCGCCACCAGGGAAGCCCCTGTTTGTAGACTTTTTGATGCTGGCCATTCTGCTGCTGTGAGGCGATGCCTCGTTACACTTTGGATTTTTATTTCTCCGATAATGAGCGATGTTCTGCATCCTGTCCTGGTGGGTATTTTTTGTCTTTAAACAGAGTGAGTAAACTTTCCCTCTTGAAATTTGGTTTCTTGAAAGTCTGTGTGTTTCGAGTTTTTTTTTGGTTACCTAACCCAGCTGATTTTTGAGGGCACGTGTCATTAAAAGCCCCACAGACTTTTTGAATATGAGGTGCCCTGTAGCACCGGTTGTAAAGTTGTTGTTACGGGAAACGTCCACAAGGCGGCAGCATTTCTTCGTGCCCAACTCTGGCTCCTTGGCTACCAAAAGCTTTAGGAACATTCATCTTACTGGGCTGTCAATTAGAGGGGAAGGTGCCAGACGCAACACCCAAGGGCTTGTGTGTCACTACTTCTTCCCCGTTAAGCCTCACGCCCCCGAAAAATCTGAACCCTGGCTATACCACCCTGCTGGGGGTGCTGCGGGGTTTAGGTGGGGTGACTCCCGGCAAGGAGACTGGATGTGAGAACCCCACCACCAGTAGCCGTGGAGGCTCGGTCACTTTTTGAATCTCCTACAGCCAGATGGTCCCCCTTGGTTTCGGTGCACTTGGCTTTCTTTTAGCTCTAGGAAGGCCCACCTGGATTCAGAAGTTTTGGTTCCACCCAGAAAGGAAGAGACGCTACAGCTTTAAGGGGGTGCATTTGCAGGCACATCCTACTCACCTCTCTCCGCTCCACCTCAGTGCTCCCTTGGGACCCTAGGCTGCTCAGGCTGCGGGGATGTGACACCAGCGCATATCACGGAGGCCGGAGGCGAAAAGCGTACCCATTTCTCTCCTTTTGCGTTCATAGTTACTTTAATTCTTATGGTATGTTGCAGTAGAGGTGATTTACAGTGTGGTGTTTGGTGTAGGTGTACAGCAAGCTGATTCAGTTACACATGTAATATATCTACTGTTTTGCGGATTCCTTTCCCATATAGGTTATTGCAGAACGTTGAGTAGAGGTCCTGGTGTTGTACAGTAGTCCTTGTCGAGTGCGTGTTTTATATGTACGTTTATAGGTATTTTACTGTCTATGTGTTCATGTGAACCGCCTAGCTTATATCTCCTCGCCACCTTTCTTTTTTGGTAACCCTAGGTTTACTTTGAAAGTCGGTGGGTCTGTTTCTGTTTTGTAAACTAGTTCAGTTGTATGTATGTTTCCATTCCTCCTATAAGTGATATCATATGCTCTTGGTCCACCTCTGCCTGACTGAGTTCACTCAGTATTTTGGCATCCCAGGTCCATCCGTGTTGCTTCCAATGGCATTATTGCATTCTTTCTCCTGGCTGAGTAACAGTCCCTTGTATACACGTAGCACCTCCTCTTTATGTATTCATCACTCGCTGGACTCTTTGTTTTTGTGTCTTGGCGATTGTAAATAGTGCCGCAATGAACGTTGGGGTGCATGTGTCTTTTTGAATTAAGGATTTTCCCGAGTAACCCCCAGGAGTGGAACTGCAGAAGGGTAGGGTCGCTCTCTCTTTAGTTTTCTAGGAACTGGGATACAGTGCTTTCTAGTGGCGGTTACCAACGTACTTTCGCACTCCCCGACTGGGAAGGTTCCCTTTTCTCCACACTCATTCCCCATCGATTGTTTGTAGCCTTTTTGATGCTGGCCATACTGCCTGCTGCGAGGTGATGCCTCATACTTTTGATCTGCATTTCTCGAATATTGAGCGATGTTCCGCATCCTGTAGTGGTCGGGGCTTTTTTTTTTTAAACAGTGTGAGTAAACTTTCCCTCTTGAAATTTTGCTTCTTGAAAGTCTGTGTGTTTTGAGTTTTTTATCGGTTACCTAACCCAGGTCATTTTTGAGGACACGTGTCATTAAAAGCCCCACAGACTTTGTGAATATGAGGTGCCCTGTAGCACCGGTTGTAAAGTTGTTGTTACGGGAAACGTCCACAAGGCGGCAGCATTTCTTCGTGTCCGACTCTGGTTCCTCGGCAACCAAAAGCTTTGGGAAGAGTCATCTTACTGGGCTGTGAATTAGAGGGGAAGGTGCTAGAGGCAACACCCACGGGCTTGTGTGTCACTCTCTCTTCCCCGCTAAGCTTCACGCCCCGGAAAATTCCAAACCCTGGCTAATCCACCCTGCTGGGGTTGCTGCGGTGTGTAGGTGGGGTGACTCCTAGCAAGGAGGCAGGATGTGGGAACCCCACCAGCAGCAGCCGTGGAGGCTCGGTCACTTTTTAAAATTTATTTATTTGTTTGTTTGTTTGTTTGTTTATTTATTTTTGGCTGTGTTGGGTCTTCGTTTCGGTGCGAGGGCTTCCTCTAGTTGCAGCGTGCGGGGGCCACTCTTCATCGCGGTGCGCGGGCCTCTCACTATCGCGACCTCTCCTGTTGCGGAGCACAGGCTCCAGATGCGCAGGCTCAGTAGTTGTGACTCACGGGCCGAGTTGCTCCGCGGCATGTGGGATCTTCCCAGGCCAGGGCTCGAACCCGTGTCCCCTGCATTGGCAGGCGGATTCTCAACCACTGCGCCACCAGGGAAGCCCCTGTTTGTAGACTTTTTGATGCTGGCCATTCTGCTGCTGTGAGGCGATGCCTCGTTACACTTTGGATTTTTATTTCTCCGATAATGAGCGATGTTCTGCATCCTGTCCTGGTGGGTATTTTTTGTCTTTAAACAGAGTGAGTAAACTTTCCCTCTTGAAATTTGGTTTCTTGAAAGTCTGTGTGTTTCGAGTTTTTTTTCGGTTACCTAACCCAGCTGATTTTTGAGGGCACGTGTCATTAAAAGCCCCACAGACTTTTTGAATATGAGGTGCCCTGTAGCACCGGTTGTAAAGTTGTTGTTACGGGAAACGTCCACAAGGCGGCAGCATTTCTTCGTGCCCAACTCTGGCTCCTTGGCTACCAAAAGCTTTAGGAACATTCATCTTACTGGGCTGTCAATTAGAGGGGAAGGTGCCAGACGCAACACCCAAGGGCTTGTGTGTCACTACTTCTTCCCCGTTAAGCCTCACGCCCCCGAAAAATCTGAACCCTGGCTATACCACCCTGCTGGGGGTGCTGCGGGGTTTAGGTGGGGTGACTCCCGGCAAGGAGACTGGATGTGAGAACCCCACCACCAGTAGCCGTGGAGGCTCGGTCACTTTTTGAATCTCCTACAGCCAGATGGTCCCCCTTGGTTTCGGTGCACTTGGCTTTCTTTTAGCTCTAGGAAGGCCCACCTGGATTCAGAAGTTTTGGTTCCACCCAGAAAGGAAGAGACGCTACAGCTTTAAGGGGGTGCATTTGCAGGCACATCCTACTCACCTCTCTCCGCTCCACCTCAGTGCTCCCTTGGGACCCTAGGCTGCTCAGGCTGCGGGGATGTGACACCAGCGCATATCACGGAGGCCGGAGGCGAAAAGCGTACCCATTTCTCTCCTTTTGCGTTCATAGTTACTTTAATTCTTATGGTATGTTGCAGTAGAGGTGATTTACAGTGTGGTGTTTGGTGTAGGTGTACAGCAAGCTGATTCAGTTACACATGTAATATATCTACTGTTTTGCGGATTCCTTTCCCATATAGGTTATTGCAGAACGTTGAGTAGAGGTCCTGGTGTTGTACAGTAGTCCTTGTCGAGTGCGTGTTTTATATGTACGTTTATAGGTATTTTACTGTCTATGTGTTCATGTGAACCGCCTAGCTTATATCTCCTCGCCACCTTTCTTTTTTGGTAACCCTAGGTTTACTTTGAAAGTCGGTGGGTCTGTTTCTGTTTTGTAAACTAGTTCAGTTGTATGTATGTTTCCATTCCTCCTATAAGTGATATCATATGCTCTTGGTCCACCTCTGCCTGACTGAGTTCACTCAGTATTTTGGCATCCCAGGTCCATCCGTGTTGCTTCCAATGGCATTATTGCATTCTTTCTCCTGGCTGAGTAACAGTCCCTTGTATACACGTAGCACCTCCTCTTTATGTATTCATCACTCGCTGGACTCTTTGTTTTTGTGTCTTGGCGATTGTAAATAGTGCCGCAATGAACGTTGGGGTGCATGTGTCTTTTTGAATTAAGGATTTTCCCGAGTAACCCCCAGGAGTGGAACTGCAGAAGGGTAGGGTCGCTCTCTCTTTAGTTTTCTAGGAACTGGGATACAGTGCTTTCTAGTGGCGGTTACCAACGTACTTTCGCACTCCCCGACTGGGAAGGTTCCCTTTTCTCCACACTCATTCCCCATCGATTGTTTGTAGCCTTTTTGATGCTGGCCATACTGCCTGCTGCGAGGTGATGCCTCATACTTTTGATCTGCATTTCTCGAATATTGAGCGATGTTCCGCATCCTGTAGTGGTCGGGGCTTTTTTTTTTTAAACAGTGTGAGTAAACTTTCCCTCTTGAAATTTTGCTTCTTGAAAGTCTGTGTGTTTTGAGTTTTTTATCGGTTACCTAACCCAGGTCATTTTTGAGGACACGTGTCATTAAAAGCCCCACAGACTTTGTGAATATGAGGTGCCCTGTAGCACCGGTTGTAAAGTTGTTGTTACGGGAAACGTCCACAAGGCGGCAGCATTTCTTCGTGTCCAACTCTGGTTCCTCGGCAACCAAAAGCTTTGGGAAGAGTCATCTTACTGGGCTGTGAATTAGAGGGGAAGGTGCTAGAGGCAACACCCACGGGCTTGTGTGTCACTCTCTCTTCCCCGCTAAGCTTCACGCCCCGGAAAATTCCAAACCCTGGCTAATCCACCCTGCTGGGGTTGCTGCGGTGTGTAGGTGGGGTGACTCCTAGCAAGGAGGCAGGATGTGGGAACCCCACCAGCAGCAGCCGTGGAGGCTCGGTCACTTTTTAAAATTTATTTATTTGTTTGTTTGTTTGTTTGTTTATTTATTTTTGGCTGTGTTGGGTCTTCGTTTCGGTGCGAGGGCTTCCTCTAGTTGCAGCGTGCGGGGGCCACTCTTCATCGCGGTGCGCGGGCCTCTCACTATCGCGACCTCTCCTGTTGCGGAGCACAGGCTCCAGATGCGCAGGCTCAGTAGTTGTGGCTCACGGGCCGAGTTGCTCCGCGGCATGTGGGATCTTCCCAGGCCAGGGCTCGAACCCGTGTCCCCTGCATTGGCAGGCGGATTCTCAACCACTGCGCCACCAGGGAAGCCCCTGTTTGTAGACTTTTTGATGCTGGCCATTCTGCTGCTGTGAGGCGATGCCTCGTTACACTTTGGATTTTTATTTCTCCGGTAATGAGCGATGTTCTGCATCCTGTCCTGGTGGGTATTTTTTGTCTTTAAACAGAGTGAGTAAACTTTCCCTCTTGAAATTTGGTTTCTTGAAAGTCTGTGTGTTTCGAGTTTTTTTTCGGTTACCTAACCCAGCTGATTTTTGAGGGCACGTGTCATTAAAAGCCCCACAGACTTTTTGAATATGAGGTGCCCTGTAGCACCGGTTGTAAAGTTGTTGTTACGGGAAACGTCCACAAGGCGGCAGCATTTCTTCGTGCCCAACTCTGGCTCCTTGGCTACCAAAAGCTTTAGGAACATTCATCTTACTGGGCTGTCAATTAGAGGGGAAGGTGCCAGACGCAACACCCAAGGGCTTGTGTGTCACTACTTCTTCCCCGTTAAGCCTCACGCCCCCGAAAAATCTGAACCCTGGCTATACCACCCTGCTGGGGGTGCTGCGGGGTTTAGGTGGGGTGACTCCCGGCAAGGAGACTGGATGTGAGAACCCCACCACCAGTAGCCGTGGAGGCTTGGTCACTTTTTGAATCTCCTACAGCCAGATGGTCCCCCATGGTTTCGGTGCACTTGGCTTTCTTTTAGCTCTAGGAAGGCCCACCTGGATTCAGAAGTTTTGGTTCCACCCAGAAAGGAAGAGACGCTACAGCTTTAAGGGGGTGCATTTGCAGGCACATCCTACTCACCTCTCTCCGCTCCACCTCAGTGCTCCCTTGGGACCCTAGGCTGCTCAGGCTGCGGGGATGTGACACCAGCGCATATCACGGAGGCCGGAGGCGAAAAGCGTACCCATTTCTCTCCTTTTGCGTTCGTTGTTAGTTTAATTCTTATGGTATGTTGCAGTAGAGGTGATTTACAGTGTGGTGTTTGGTGTAGGTGTACAGCAAGCTGATTCAGTTACACATGTAATATAGCTACTGTTTTTTGGATTCCTTTCCCATATAGGTTATTGCAGAACGTTGAGTAGAGGTCCTGGTGTTGTACAGTAGTCCTTGTCGAGTGCGTGTTTTATATATGTTTATAGGTATTTTACTGTCTATGTGTTCATGTGAACCGCCTAGCTTATATCTCCTCACCACCATTCTTTTTTGGTAACCCTAGGTTTACTTTGAAAGGTGGTGGGTCTGTTTCTGTTTTGTAAACTAGTTCAGTTGTATGTATGTTTCCATTCCTCCTATAAGTGATATTATATGCTCTTGGTCCTCCTGTGCCTGACTGAGTTCACTCAGTATTTTGGCATCCCAGGTGCATCCATGTTGCTTCCAATGGCATTATTGCATTCTTTCTCCTGGCTGAGTAACAGTCCCTTGTATACACGTAGCACCTCCTCTTTATGTATTCATCACTCGCTGGACTCTTTGTTTTTGTGTCTTGGCGATTGTAAATAGTGCCGCAATGAACGTTGGGGTGCATGCGTCTTGTTGAATTGCGGATTTTCCCGGGTAACGCACAGGAGTGGGACAGCAGAAATATAGCGTTCCATTCTCCTTAGTTTTCTGGGAACTGGGATACAGTGCTTTCTAGTGGTGGTTACCAATGTACATGTCCACTCACCGAGTGGGAAGGTTCCCTTTTCTCCACCCTCACTGCCCCATCGATTGTTTGTAGACTTTTTGATGCTGGCCATTCTGCTGCTGTGAGGCGATGCCTCGTTACACTTTGGATTTTTATTTCTCCGATAATGAGCGATGTTCTGCATCCTGTCCTGGTGGGTATTTTTTGTCTTTAAACAGAGTGAGTAAACTTTCCCTCTTGAAATTTGGTTTCTTGAAAGTCTGTGTGTTTCGAGTTTTTTTTCGGTTACCTAACCCAGCTGATTTTTGAGGGCACGTGTCATTAAAAGCCCCACAGACTTTTTGAATATGAGGTGCCCTGTAGCACCGGTTGTAAAGTTGTTGTTACGGGAAACGTCCACAAGGCGGCAGCATTTCTTCGTGCCCAACTCTGGCTCCTTGGCTACCAAAAGCTTTAGGAACATTCATCTTACTGGGCTGTCAATTAGAGGGGAAGGTGCCAGACGCAACACCCAAGGGCTTGTGTGTCACTACTTCTTCCCCGTTAAGCCTCACGCCCCCGAAAAATCTGAACCCTGGCTATACCACCCTGCTGGGGGTGCTGCGGGGTTTAGGTGGGGTGACTCCCGGCAAGGAGACTGGATGTGAGAACCCCACCACCAGTAGCCGTGGAGGCTCGGTCACTTTTTGAATCTCCTACAGCCAGATGGTCCCCCTTGGTTTCGGTGCACTTGGCTTTCTTTTAGCTCTAGGAAGGCCCACCTGGATTCAGAAGTTTTGGTTCCACCCAGAAAGGAAGAGACGCTACAGCTTTAAGGGGGTGCATTTGCAGGCACATCCTACTCACCTCTCTCCGCTCCACCTCAGTGCTCCCTTGGGACCCTAGGCTGCTCAGGCTGCGGGGATGTGACACCAGCGCATATCACGGAGGCCGGAGGCGAAAAGCGTACCCATTTCTCTCCTTTTGCGTTCATAGTTACTTTAATTCTTATGGTATGTTGCAGTAGAGGTGATTTACAGTGTGGTGTTTGGTGTAGGTGTACAGCAAGCTGATTCAGTTACACATGTAATATATCTACTGTTTTGCGGATTCCTTTCCCATATAGGTTATTGCAGAACGTTGAGTAGAGGTCCTGGTGTTGTACAGTAGTCCTTGTCGAGTGCGTGTTTTATATGTACGTTTATAGGTATTTTACTGTCTATGTGTTCATGTGAACCGCCTAGCTTATATCTCCTCGCCACCTTTCTTTTTTGGTAACCCTAGGTTTACTTTGAAAGTCGGTGGGTCTGTTTCTGTTTTGTAAACTAGTTCAGTTGTATGTATGTTTCCATTCCTCCTATAAGTGATATCATATGCTCTTGGTCCACCTCTGCCTGACTGAGTTCACTCAGTATTTTGGCATCCCAGGTCCATCCGTGTTGCTTCCAATGGCATTATTGCATTCTTTCTCCTGGCTGAGTAACAGTCCCTTGTATACACGTAGCACCTCCTCTTTATGTATTCATCACTCGCTGGACTCTTTGTTTTTGTGTCTTGGCGATTGTAAATAGTGCCGCAATGAACGTTGGGGTGCATGTGTCTTTTTGAATTAAGGATTTTCCCGAGTAACCCCCAGGAGTGGAACTGCAGAAGGGTAGGGTCGCTCTCTCTTTAGTTTTCTAGGAACTGGGATACAGTGCTTTCTAGTGGCGGTTACCAACGTACTTTCGCACTCCCCGACTGGGAAGGTTCCCTTTTCTCCACACTCATTCCCCATCGATTGTTTGTAGCCTTTTTGATGCTGGCCATACTGCCTGCTGCGAGGTGATGCCTCATACTTTTGATCTGCATTTCTCGAATATTGAGTGATGTTCCGCATCCTGTAGTGGTCGGGGCTTTTTTTTTTTAAACAGTGTGAGTAAACTTTCCCTCTTGAAATTTTGCTTCTTGAAAGTCTGTGTGTTTTGAGTTTTTTATCGGTTACCTAACCCAGGTCATTTTTGAGGACACGTGTCATTAAAAGCCCCACAGACTTTGTGAATATGAGGTGCCCTGTAGCACCGGTTGTAAAGTTGTTGTTACGGGAAACGTCCACAAGGCGGCAGCATTTCTTCGTGTCCAACTCTGGTTCCTCGGCAACCAAAAGCTTTGGGAAGAGTCATCTTACTGGGCTGTGAATTAGAGGGGAAGGTGCTAGAGGCAACACCCACGGGCTTGTGTGTCACTCTCTCTTCCCCGCTAAGCTTCACGCCCCGGAAAATTCCAAACCCTGGCTAATCCACCCTGCTGGGGTTGCTGCGGTGTGTAGGTGGGGTGACTCCTAGCAAGGAGGCAGGATGTGGGAACCCCACCAGCAGCAGCCGTGGAGGCTCGGTCACTTTTTAAAATTTATTTATTTGTTTGTTTGTTTGTTTATTTATTTTTGGCTGTGTTGGGTCTTCGTTTCGGTGCGAGGGCTTCCTCTAGTTGCAGCGTGCGGGGGCCACTCTTCATCGCGGTGCGCGGGCCTCTCACTATCGCGACCTCTCCTGTTGCGGAGCACAGGCTCCAGATGCGCAGGCTCAGTAGTTGTGGCTCACGGGCCGAGTTGCTCCGCGGCATGTGGGATCTTCCCAGGCCAGGGCTCGAACCCGTGTCCCCTGCATTGGCAGGCGGATTCTCAACCACTGCGCCACCAGGGAAGCCCCTGTTTGTAGACTTTTTGATGCTGGCCATTCTGCTGCTGTGAGGCGATGCCTCGTTACACTTTGGATTTTTATTTCTCCGGTAATGAGCGATGTTCTGCATCCTGTCCTGGTGGGTATTTTTTGTCTTTAAACAGAGTGAGTAAACTTTCCCTCTTGAAATTTGGTTTCTTGAAAGTCTGTGTGTTTCGAGTTTTTTTTCGGTTACCTAACCCAGCTGATTTTTGAGGGCACGTGTCATTAAAAGCCCCACAGACTTTTTGAATATGAGGTGCCCTGTAGCACCGGTTGTAAAGTTGTTGTTACGGGAAACGTCCACAAGGCGGCAGCATTTCTTCGTGCCCAACTCTGGCTCCTTGGCTACCAAAAGCTTTAGGAACATTCATCTTACTGGGCTGTCAATTAGAGGGGAAGGTGCCAGACGCAACACCCAAGGGCTTGTGTGTCACTACTTCTTCCCCGTTAAGCCTCACGCCCCCGAAAAATCTGAACCCTGGCTATACCACCCTGCTGGGGGTGCTGCGGGGTTTAGGTGGGGTGACTCCCGGCAAGGAGACTGGATGTGAGAACCCCACCACCAGTAGCCGTGGAGGCTTGGTCACTTTTTGAATCTCCTACAGCCAGATGGTCCCCCATGGTTTCGGTGCACTTGGCTTTCTTTTAGCTCTAGGAAGGCCCACCTGGATTCAGAAGTTTTGGTTCCACCCAGAAAGGAAGAGACGCTACAGCTTTAAGGGGGTGCATTTGCAGGCACATCCTACTCACCTCTCTCCGCTCCACCTCAGTGCTCCCTTGGGACCCTAGGCTGCTCAGGCTGCGGGGATGTGACACCAGCGCATATCACGGAGGCCGGAGGCGAAAAGCGTACCCATTTCTCTCCTTTTGCGTTCGTTGTTAGTTTAATTCTTATGGTATGTTGCAGTAGAGGTGATTTACAGTGTGGTGTTTGGTGTAGGTGTACAGCAAGCTGATTCAGTTACACATGTAATATAGCTACTGTTTTTTGGATTCCTTTCCCATATAGGTTATTGCAGAACGTTGAGTAGAGGTCCTGGTGTTGTACAGTAGTCCTTGTCGAGTGCGTGTTTTATATATGTTTATAGGTATTTTACTGTCTATGTGTTCATGTGAACCGCCTAGCTTATATCTCCTCACCACCATTCTTTTTTGGTAACCCTAGGTTTACTTTGAAAGGTGGTGGGTCTGTTTCTGTTTTGTAAACTAGTTCAGTTGTATGTATGTTTCCATTCCTCCTATAAGTGATATTATATGCTCTTGGTCCTCCTGTGCCTGACTGAGTTCACTCAGTATTTTGGCATCCCAGGTGCATCCATGTTGCTTCCAATGGCATTATTGCATTCTTTCTCCTGGCTGAGTAACAGTCCCTTGTATACACGTAGCACCTCCTCTTTATGTATTCATCACTCGCTGGACTCTTTGTTTTTGTGTCTTGGCGATTGTAAATAGTGCCGCAATGAACGTTGGGGTGCATGCGTCTTGTTGAATTGCGGATTTTCCCGGGTAACGCACAGGAGTGGGACAGCAGAAATATAGCGTTCCATTCTCCTTAGTTTTCTGGGAACTGGGATACAGTGCTTTCTAGTGGTGGTTACCAATGTACATGTCCACTCACCGAGTGGGAAGGTTCCCTTTTCTCCACCCTCACTGCCCCATCGATTGTTTGTAGAGTTTTTGATGCTGGCCATTCTGCTGCTGTGAGGCGATGCCTCGTTACACTTTGGATTTTTATTTCTCCGATAATGAGCGATGTTCTGCATCCTGTCCTGGTGGGTATTTTTTGTCTTTAAACAGAGTGAGTAAACTTTCCCTCTTGAAATTTGGTTTCTTGAAAGTCTGTGTGTTTCGAGTTTTTTTCGGTTACCTAACCCAGCTGATTTTTGAGGGCACGTGTCATTAAAAGCCCCACAGACTTTGTGAATATGAGGTGCCCTGTAGCACCGGTTGTAAAGTTGTTGTTACGGGAAACGTCCACAAGGCGGCAGCATTTCTTCGTGCCCAACTCTGGCTCCTTGGCTACCAAAAGCTTTAGGAACATTCATCTTACTGGGCTGTCAATTAGAGGGGAAGGTGCCAGACGCAACACCCAAGGGCTTGTGTGTCACTACTTCTTCCCCGTTAAGCCTCACGCCCCCGAAAAATCTGAACCCTGGCTATACCACCCTGCTGGGGGTGCTGCGGGGTTTAGGTGGGGTGACTCCCGGCAAGGAGACTGGATGTGAGAACCCCACCACCAGTAGCCGTGGAGGCTCGGTCACTTTTTGAATCTCCTACAGCCAGATGGTCCCCCTTGGTTTCGGTGCACTTGGCTTTCTTTTAGCTCTAGGAAGGCCCACCTGGATTCAGAAGTTTTGGTTCCACCCAGAAAGGAAGAGACGCTACAGCTTTAAGGGGGTGCATTTGCAGGCACATCCTACTCACCTCTCTCCGCTCCACCTCAGTGCTCCCTTGGGACCCTAGGCTGCTCAGGCTGCGGGGATGTGACACCAGCGCATATCACGGAGGCCGGAGGCGAAAAGCGTACCCATTTCTCTCCTTTTGCGTTCATAGTTACTTTAATTCTTATGGTATGTTGCAGTAGAGGTGATTTACAGTGTGGTGTTTGGTGTAGGTGTACAGCAAGCTGATTCAGTTACACATGTAATATATCTACTGTTTTGCGGATTCCTTTCCCATATAGGTTATTGCAGAACGTTGAGTAGAGGTCCTGGTGTTGTACAGTAGTCCTTGTCGAGTGCGTGTTTTATATGTACGTTTATAGGTATTTTACTGTCTATGTGTTCATGTGAACCGCCTAGCTTATATCTCCTCGCCACCTTTCTTTTTTGGTAACCCTAGGTTTACTTTGAAAGTCGGTGGGTCTGTTTCTGTTTTGTAAACTAGTTCAGTTGTATGTATGTTTCCATTCCTCCTATAAGTGATATCATATGCTCTTGGTCCACCTCTGCCTGACTGAGTTCACTCAGTATTTTGGCATCCCAGGTCCATCCGTGTTGCTTCCAATGGCATTATTGCATTCTTTCTCCTGGCTGAGTAACAGTCCCTTGTATACACGTAGCACCTCCTCTTTATGTATTCATCACTCGCTGGACTCTTTGTTTTTGTGTCTTGGCGATTGTAAATAGTGCCGCAATGAACGTTGGGGTGCATGTGTCTTTTTGAATTAAGGATTTTCCCGAGTAACCCCCAGGAGTGGAACTGCAGAAGGGTAGGGTCGCTCTCTCTTTAGTTTTCTAGGAACTGGGATACAGTGCTTTCTAGTGGCGGTTACCAACGTACTTTCGCACTCCCCGACTGGGAAGGTTCCCTTTTCTCCACACTCATTCCCCATCGATTGTTTGTAGCCTTTTTGATGCTGGCCATACTGCCTGCTGCGAGGTGATGCCTCATACTTTTGATCTGCATTTCTCGAATATTGAGCGATGTTCCGCATCCTGTAGTGGTCGGGGCTTTTTTTTTTTAAACAGTGTGAGTAAACTTTCCCTCTTGAAATTTTGCTTCTTGAAAGTCTGTGTGTTTTGAGTTTTTTATCAGTTACCTAACCCAGGTCATTTTTGAGGACACGTGTCATTAAAAGCCCCACAGACTTTGTGAATATGAGGTGCCCTGTAGCACCGGTTGTAAAGTTGTTGTTACGGGAAACGTCCACAAGGCGGCAGCATTTCTTCGTGTCCAACTCTGGTTCCTCGGCAACCAAAAGCTTTGGGAAGAGTCATCTTACTGGGCTGTGAATTAGAGGGGAAGGTGCTAGAGGCAACACCCACGGGCTTGTGTGTCACTCTCTCTTCCCCGCTAAGCTTCACGCCCCGGAAAATTCCAAACCCTGGCTAATCCACCCTGCTGGGGTTGCTGCGGTGTGTAGGTGGGGTGACTCCTAGCAAGGAGGCAGGATGTGGGAACCCCACCAGCAGCAGCCGTGGAGGCTCGGTCACTTTTTAAAATTTATTTATTTGTTTGTTTGTTTGTTTGTTTATTTATTTTTGGCTGTGTTGGGTCTTCGTTTCGGTGCGAGGGCTTCCTCTAGTTGCAGCGTGCGGGGGCCACTCTTCATCGCGGTGCGCGGGCCTCTCACTATCGCGACCTCTCCTGTTGCGGAGCACAGGCTCCAGATGCGCAGGCTCAGTAGTTGTGGCTCACGGGCCGAGTTGCTCCGCGGCATGTGGGATCTTCCCAGGCCAGGGCTCGAACCCGTGTCCCCTGCATTGGCAGGCGGATTCTCAACCACTGCGCCACCAGGGAAGCCCCTGTTTGTAGACTTTTTGATGCTGGCCATTCTGCTGCTGTGAGGCGATGCCTCGTTACACTTTGGATTTTTATTTCTCCGGTAATGAGCGATGTTCTGCATCCTGTCCTGGTGGGTATTTTTTGTCTTTAAACAGAGTGAGTAAACTTTCCCTCTTGAAATTTGGTTTCTTGAAAGTCTGTGTGTTTCGAGTTTTTTTTCGGTTACCTAACCCAGCTGATTTTTGAGGGCACGTGTCATTAAAAGCCCCACAGACTTTTTGAATATGAGGTGCCCTGTAGCACCGGTTGTAAAGTTGTTGTTACGGGAAACGTCCACAAGGCGGCAGCATTTCTTCGTGCCCAACTCTGGCTCCTTGGCTACCAAAAGCTTTAGGAACATTCATCTTACTGGGCTGTCAATTAGAGGGGAAGGTGCCAGACGCAACACCCAAGGGCTTGTGTGTCACTACTTCTTCCCCGTTAAGCCTCACGCCCCCGAAAAATCTGAACCCTGGCTATACCACCCTGCTGGGGGTGCTGCGGGGTTTAGGTGGGGTGACTCCCGGCAAGGAGACTGGATGTGAGAACCCCACCACCAGTAGCCGTGGAGGCTCGGTCACTTTTTGAATCTCCTACAGCCAGATGGTCCCCCATGGTTTCGGTGCACTTGGCTTTCTTTTAGCTCTAGGAAGGCCCACCTGGATTCAGAAGTTTTGGTTCCACCCAGAAAGGAAGAGACGCTACAGCTTTAAGGGGGTGCATTTGCAGGCACATCCTACTCACCTCTCTCCGCTCCACCTCAGTGCTCCCTTGGGACCCTAGGCTGCTCAGGCTGCGGGGATGTGACACCAGCGCATATCACGGAGGCCGGAGGCGAAAAGCGTACCCATTTCTCTCCTTTTGCGTTCATAGTTACTTTAATTCTTATGGTATGTTGCAGTAGAGGTGATTTACAGTGTGGTGTTTGGTGTAGGTGTACAGCAAGCTGATTCAGTTACACATGTAATATATCTACTGTTTTGCGGATTCCTTTCCCATATAGGTTATTGCAGAACGTTGAGTAGAGGTCCTGGTGTTGTACAGTAGTCCTTGTCGAGTGCGTGTTTTATATGTACGTTTATAGGTATTTTACTGTCTATGTGTTCATGTGAACCGCCTAGCTTGTATCTCCTCGCCACCTTTCTTTTTTGGTAACCCTAGGTTTACTTTGAAAGTCGGTGGGTCTGTTTCTGTTTTGTAAACTAGTTCAGTTGTATGTATGTTTCCATTCCTCCTATAAGTGATATCATATGCTCTTGGTCCACCTCTGCCTGACTGAGTTCACTCAGTATTTTGGCATCCCAGGTCCATCCGTGTTGCTTCCAATGGCATTATTGCATTCTTTCTCCTGGCTGAGTAACAGTCCCTTGTATACACGTAGCACCTCCTCTTTATGTATTCATCACTCGCTGGACTCTTTGTTTTTGTGTCTTGGCGATTGTAAATAGTGCCGCAATGAACGTTGGGGTGCATGTGTCTTTTTGAATTAAGGATTTTCCCGAGTAACCCCCAGGAGTGGAACTGCAGAAGGGTAGGGTCGCTCTCTCTTTAGTTTTCTAGGAACTGGGATACAGTGCTTTCTAGTGGCGGTTACCAACGTACTTTCGCACTCCCCGACTGGGAAGGTTCCCTTTTCTCCACACTCAATTCCCATCGATTGTTTGTAGACTTTTTTTTTTTAATTTTTCTTTTTTTAATTTTTATTTATTTATGGCTGTGTTGGGTCTTCGTTTCTGTGCGAGGGCTTTCTCCAGTGCGGCAAGCGGGGGCCACTCTTCATCGCGGTGCGCGGGCCTCACTATCGCGGCCTTTCTTCTTGCAGAGCACAGGCTCCAGACGCGCAGGCTCAGTACTTGTGGCTCACGGGCCCAGTTTCTTCGCGGTATGTGGGATCTTCCCAGACCAGGGCTCGAACCCGTGTCCCCTGCATTGGCAGGCAGATTCTCAACCACTGCGCCACCAGGGAAGCCCCTGTTTGTAGACTTTTTGATGCTGGCCATACTGCCTGCTGCGAGGTGTTACCTCTTTATACTTTTGATTTGCATTTCTCGAATAATGTGCGATTTTCCGCATCCTGTCGTGGTCGGGGCTTTTTTTTTGTAAACAGTGTGAGTAAACTTTCCCTCTTGAAATTTTGCTTCTTCAAAGTCTGTGTGTTTCGAGATCTTTATCGGTTATCTAATCAGGTCATTTTTGAGGACACGTGTCATTAAAAGCCCCACAGACTTTGTGAATATGAGGTGCCCAGTAGCACCGGTTGTAAAGTTGTTGTTATGGGATACGTCCACAAGGTGGCAGCATTTCTTCGTGTCCAACTCTGGTTCCTCGGCAACCAAAAGCTTTGGGAAGAGTCATCTTACTGGGCTGTGAATTAGAGGGGAAGGTGCTAGAGGCAACACCCACGGGCTTGTCTGTCACTATCTCTTCCCCGCTAAGCTTCACGCCCCAGAAAATTCCAAACCCTGGCTAATCCACCCTGCTGGGGTTGCTGCGGTGTGTAGGTGGGGTGACTCCTAGCAAGGAGGCAGGATGTGGGAACCCCACCAGCAGCAGCGGTGAAGGCTCGGTCACTTTTTAAAATTTATTTATTTATTTGTTTGTTTGTTTGTTTGTTTATTTATTTATTTATTTTTGGCTGTGTTGGGTCTTCGTTTCTGTGCGAGGCCTTCCTCCAGCTGCGGCGAGCGGGGGCCACTCTTCATCGCGGTGCGCGGGCCTCTCACCGTCGCGGCCTCTCTTGTTGCGGAGCACAGGCTCCAGACGCACAGGCTCAGTATTTGTGGCTCACGGGCCTAGTTGCTCCGCGGCATGTGGGATCCTCTCAGACCAGGGCTCGAACCCGTGTCTCCTGCATCGGCAGGCAGACTCTCAACCACTGCGCACCAGGGAAGCCCCTGTTTGTAGACTTTTTGATGCTGGCCATTCTGCTGCTGTGAGGCGATGCCTCGTTACACTTTGGATTTTTTTTTCTCCGATAATGAGCGATGTTCTGCATCCTGTCCTGGTGGGTATTTTTTGTCTTTAAACAGAGTGAGTAAACTTTCCCTCTTGAAATTTGGTTTCTTGAAAGTCTGTGTGTTTCGTTTTTTTTCGGTTACCTAACCCAAGTCATTTTTGAGGACACGTGTCATTAAAAGCCTCACAGGCTTCGTGAATATGAGGTGGCCTGAAGCACCGGTTGTAAAGTTGTTGTTATGGGAATCGTCCACAAGGCGGCAGCATTTCTTCGCACCCAACTCTGGCTCTTTGGTAACCAAAAGCTTTAGGAAAATTCATCTAACTGGGCTGTCAATTAGAGGAGAAGCTGCCAGAGGCAACACCCAAGGGCTTGTGCGTCACTACCTCTTCCCCGTTAATCCTCACGCCCCAGAAAATTTCGAATCCTGGCTAAACCACTCTGCTGGGGTTGCTGCGGTGTGTAGGTGGGGTGACTCCTGGCAAGGAGGCTGGATGTGGGAACCCCACCACCAGCATCCGTGGAGGCTCGGTCACTTTTTGAAGCTCCTGCAGCCCAGACGATTCCCCCATGGTTTGGGTGCACTTGGCTTCGTTTAGCTGTCGGAGGACCCACCTTCAGCTGGAGATTGTTGTTTCATGGAGAAGTGACAGACAGTACAGCTCTGTAGGATTCTCCTTTGTGGGCACATTCTCTCCTGCTCTCCCACCTCCACTTTAGTCCAGCTTTGGGACCCAAGTCTCCTCATGCTTAGGGTATATGATACCAGCCTAGATCACCCAGGCCAGAGGGGTTGTAGTAGGCATTTCTTTTCTTTTTTAATTTAACATTTATGGTATGTTGGTATATAGTTGATTTTCAATGTGGTGTTTGTTGTAGCTGTACAGTAACCTGATTCATTTATACGTGTAGTTATATCCTTTTTTGTTTTCTTTCTCATATAGGTTTTTGCGGAACGTGGAGTAGACTTCCCTTTGCTGTACAGTAAGTCCTTGTTCATTATTTTTTGTATATTATTGTGTATACATTAATCTAAAAGTCCTTATTTATTTCTGCCCCTGGGCTTTCCTGTTTGGGAATCCTAAGTTTGTTTTCTAAATCTGTGAGTCTGCTGTGTAAATAAGTTCATTTGTATCATTTTTTTAGATTCTAGCTATAAGTGATATCATATGCTATTTGTCTTCCTCTGACTGACTTCACTTAATTTATGATCATCCCTGTTCCATTCATGTTTCTTCCATTGGCATTACTTAGTTCTTGTTTATGGCTAAGAGTCCATTGTACACAGGTACCACATCTTTATCCATTCATCTATATGTGGGTATTTTGATTGTTTTTGTCTTGGCTATTGTAAATAGTGCTGCAGTCAACAGTGGGGTGCATGTGCCTTCTTCAATCATGGATTTCTTTGGAAATACACCCCCATGTGGGACTGCTGGAACGTAGGGTAGCTCTCTTTTTAGTTTTATAGGAATTTCGATACTGCCCTTTATAGTGGCTGTTACCAATGTACATTCCCACGAACAGTTTAGGAGGATTCTTATTTCTCCACACCGTCTGCAGCATTTAGTATTTGTGGACTTTTTGATGATGGCCATTGTGACTGTAGTGAAGTGGTAGTTCCTTGTAGTTTTGACTTGCATTTCTCTAATAACTAACTAGTGATGTTGAGCATCTTTTCACGTGTCTGTTGACCAGCTGTACGTCTTCTTTATGAAATGTTTATGTCTTCCTATTTTTTTATTGGGTTGTTTTTTTGTTGTTGATTTTTATAAGCTGTTTGTATATTTTGGAAATTAAGCCTTTGTCGTGAGATCATTTCCAAATATTTTCTCCCCATCTCAGGTTGTCTTTTCGTTTTGTATATGTTTTCCTTTGCTGTGCAAATGCTTTCAAGTTTTGTTTAGGTCCTATTTCTTTGCTCTTCCTTTTATTTCTATTGCTTTGGGAGACTGGCCTATGAAAACATTATGTTGTATGTCAGGGAATATTTTGCCTATGTTCTCTTCTTGGAGTTCTGTAGTGTCATGTCTGTCTCATATTTAAGCCAATCTGAGTTTATTTTTGTGCATGGCGTAAGGGAGTGTTCTAATGTCATTGATCGATCAATTTACATGCAGCTGTCCGACTTTCCCAGCACCACTTGCTGAATAGACTGTCTTTTTCTCCATCGTATAGTCTTACCTCCTCTGTCGAAAATTAATTGACCATAAGTGTGTGGGTTTTTTTCTGGGCTTTCTATTCTGTTCCATTGATCCATATGTCCATTTTGTGCCAATACCATGCTGCTTTGATTACTGTAGCTTTTTAGTGTTGTGTAAAGTTTGGCAGGGTTATCCCTCCAGCTTTTTTCTTTTTCCTCAGGATTACTTTGGCAATTCTGGGTCTTTTGTGGTTTGATAGAAATTTTAGGATTATTTGTCCTAGTTTTGTGAAAAATGTCACGGGTAATTAGATAGGTATCACCAGCCTATGTTTTTTTGTTTTAAAAAGCAGACACACTAATCCAAGTACTTTTAAATAATTTTATTTAAAAAGATCATCCCAACAGCACCCCCCGCCCCCCACTCCCACGTCACTGCAAGTCAGTGGGGCAAATGTACACGTGGGCCCCAAGGAGACCCCAAGTGGCCTTTACAGTGCCACCCCTTGGCATGTTGTGCTTCCCGAGAGCCCTAAGAAAACCCCATGTAGAAAAATACTTTACAAGGAATATGCTCCAATCTCAGCCAGAGAAAAATACAGCTTTTGGGGGGTGGAAGGGGCATGTCCCCAGGGCTGTACCCAAAATGCATAGGCAGGCAGGACGCTCACTGGGGGACAGGTGTCAGGAGGTGTCAATTCTGGGGTGAACAATCCCCATGAGAAGACAGAGGAATATTGCATATGAGAAGGCCGACGTGGCCAGGAGATTCACCCACCAGGCCTGGTTGCATACGTCTGGGGGACTCACAGAGGCCTCAGCCCGAGGAGGGCAGAACACTGTTCAGGGTCAGGATGCATCTTCCTCGGCTGCTGTCAAGCGTAGCTTTCCCAAGCCCAGCAGGCAGAGATGGTTCTGCCCTGACAGGCAGGCCAGTACCTGCTCAGAGACTGTCAACCCCTTAATTGTCCAGAGGGGTTCACACAGCAACAAGCAGTGACCCAGGGTGAAAGGAACAGACGTCTTGACTCCCTATCGAGTCCCTTGAGTGGAAGAGCCTTTTTCAGGCCTCCAGGGGATTCAGGGGTAGAGGAGGATGAAGGTGGGAGTGGGTGCCCCCTGTTTTCCTGAGACCCTGTTAAGAGCTGGGCAGGGGCAGAACAGGTCCCAAGACCTGGCTGAATCCTTTCTGCCCACCTCCATCTCAGGGGCCACAGCCCAGACCACCAGGTGGAGACCCCGGGCCCTTCTCAAAACCAAAAGGGTTTCTGGACTGCAGAAAATGAGGAAAGCGATTTTAAGGGATGCTGGTGCTTCCAGGTTTCAAGTGAGAATCAACTTCCTTGAATGACCACTTTGGACACTGTCGCTGCTGGGCATGAGAAAGAATGGCCTGTCTCCCCTGCCTGTCTGTCTGTCTGGCTCTGCTTCTCTCTCCTCCTTCACTGATTTATTTGGCTAGGAGCTCTATCATCTTACATATCCTATTTATTTCCATGGTTTTCCCATCTTCACTGTAATAGCAGCTGAATGGAACCCCCTGGGTCTTTTGTCCTGAAATGACTCCCACCCACCCTGAGGGGCCTGGGCTAAGACGGGTATACTCATATGGTCCAGTGGCCACATGTCCTACTAAAGCAGCAGGAGGGGCTGACAGCCCAAAGCCTGACACCAAGCTCGCCCAACGGGCCCAGAACTGCGGTCTCAAACGACAGAGGCTTCGACCAGAGTCTCAGAAATGAAAGAACCCCTCAAAGGGCCTGTGCTTCCTGGGAATCCAGACACTCCAGTTCAGAGTCTCCTAAGTGGGGATGCTGGTGAGCCCTGAACACCAGACTCTGGAGAAGGGAAGCGGCTGGCCTCTTCCGCTGAGCAGCCTCCTTCCTGGTGGGAGGCTGTGCAGATGAAGTAGCCCCCACCCTCCCCATAAATGCTCCCCCGGGGGACGCTAACCACCTGAGCCCGCACGACGCATCGCCGGGAAGCTGCACACTCCTGCCTGCGACCGCACAGGTGGGATCAGGTCCCGCTTGCTCACCTCCTGAGACAGGGCGCTCCCTCCTCCCTCACAGCCACTCAGGCCCCATAGCTCTTCTGGGAGAACGCTCCTTACGTGAAGCTGAGCCGTCCCCGCACTAGACGCTCTTCCCAGGGGTTCTGCAGGGACTTGGGGCAGCCCCTGTACTCACGGCTGAGCAGCCTGCCTTGATCCCTACTGGGCAGGCCCCGCACTGGGCATCTTGGAGGCCCAACTGGAGAAAGACCTCGATATCACCGCAACTGGGCCTGGCCCCCCGTTGCCGCAGACGTGGAGAAGAGAGTCTGGTCAGAGCCTGCCAGATGACAGATGGACGAGTGGGTGGCCACTTCTTCAGCCTGGCTGCAGGTGTGGGCGCCAGGATCTTCCCAGGTGTCCAGACCACGTGCTGACTTCACAGCATCCGTGGGCCTCTGGGGCCCGGTGCTCGTGGGGCCCGGCTGCTCTGGGCCAGCGGGTTGCGGCTGATGACCAGCTCCACGACATCGCCTGCCTCGGCCAGGAGCGGCACCGTCAGGCAGCAGTCAAGGTCCCGCGTGCGAACGTGGTTGACCTGCACATGCACAGCCATGGGGCAGATGGCGTCAGCTCAGCCTGGGCTGAAGTGGGTGAGAATTTCTTCAAATACAGACCCTGCCCAGCCCAGACACAGGGTGAATCTGAACACTCACACAGAGGAAGGCACTCTCATTTCAGTCTTTCAACCCTTCCATGCATCCTTCACCCTCCAGCACCTGCTTGTCTCCATTTTTTTTTCTCATCCGAAAAATCTAATTTTATTCATTTGTTAAAAATGTTTTTTTATTGTGGTAAAAGTCACATAATATAAAACATACTATTTTAACCATATTTAACTGTACAGTTCAGTGGCACTACGTACATTCACATTGTTATGCAACTCTCACCATCATCCATCTCCTGAATTTTTCACCTTCCTAAACTGAAACTCTGTCCCCATTAAACACTAACTCCCCATTCCCCCCCAACCACTGGCCCCTGGCATCTACCAGTGTACTTTCTGACTATATGAATTTGGCTATTCTAGGTACCTCATATAAGTGGAGTCAAACAGTATTTGTTTGCACCTCCTGTATATTGGAATGCATTTTTAAGGTTAACTTAATATATGTCCTGCAAACAGACTGGACCTTTTTTTTCCCCCATGCTATACAGTAGGCCCTCACCAGCCATCTACTTCATATATAGTAGTGTACATACATCAATCCCAATCTCCCAATCCATCCCACCCCTCTCCCCACTTGGTGTCCATATGTTTGTTTTATACATCTGTGTCTCTATTTCTGTTTTGCAAATAGGTTCATCTCTACCTTTTTTCTAAATTCCACATATATGTGTTAATATACAATATTTGTTTTTTCCTTTCTGACTTACTTCACTCTATATGACAGTCTCTAGGAATAAACCTACTAAGGAGGCAAAAGACCTGTACTCAGAAAGCTATAAGACACTGATGAAAGAAATCAAAGATGACACAAACAGATGGAGAGATATACCATGTTCTTGGATTGAAAGAATCAATATTGTGAAAATGACTATACTACCCAAAGCAATCTACAGGTTCAGTGCAATTCCTATCAAATTACCAATAGCATTTTTCACAGAATTAGAACAAAAAATTTTACAACTTGTATGGAAACACAAAAGACCACAAATAGCCAAAGCAATCTTGAGAAAGAAAAATGGAGCTGAAGGAATCAGGCTCCCTGACTTCCGACTATACTATAAAGCTACAATAATCAAGACAGTATGGTACTGGCACAAAAACAGAAATATAGATCAATGGAACAGGATAGAAAGCCCAGAGATAAACCCATGCACCTGTGGTGACCTAATCTATGACAAAGGGGGCAAGAATATACAATGGAGAAAAGACAGCCTCTCCAATAAGTGGTGCTGGGAAAACTGGACAGCTACATGTAAAAGAATGAAATTAGAACACTCCCTAAAACCATACACAAAAATAAACTCCAAATGGATTAAGGACCCAAATGTAAGGCTGGACACTATAAAACTCTTAGAGGAAAACATAGGCAGCACACTCTTTGACCTAAATCACAGGAAGATCTTTTTTGATTCACCTCCTAGAGTAATGCAAATAAAAACAAAAATAAACAAATGGGACCTAATGAAACTTAAAAGCTTTTGCACAGCAAAGGAAACCATAAATAAGACGAAAAGACAACCCTCAGAATGGGAGAATATTTGCAAACAAATCAATGGACAAAGGATTAATCTCCAAAATATATAAACAGCTCATGCAGCTCAATATTAAAAAAACAAACAACCCAATCCAAAAATGGGCAGAAGACCTAAATAGACATTTCTCCAAAGAAGACATACAGATGGCCAAGAAGCACATGAAAAGCTGCTCAACATCACTAATTATTAGAGAAATGCAAATCAAAACTACAATGAGGTATCACCTCACACCAGTTAGAATGGGCATCATCAGAAAATCTACAAACAACAAATGCTGGAGAGGGTGTGGAGAAAAGGGAACCCTCTTGCACTGTTGATGGGAATGTAAATTGATACAGCCACTATGGAGAACAGTATGGAGGTTCCTTAAAAAACTAAAAATAGAATTACCATATGACCCAGCAATCCCACTACTGGGCATATACCCAGAGAAAACCATAATTCAAAAAGACACATGCACCCCAATGTTCATTGCAGCACTATTTACAATAGCCAGGTCATGGAAGTAACCTAGATGCCCATCGACAGATGAATGGATAAAGAAGATGTGGTACATATATACAATGGAATATTACTCAGCCATAAAAAGGAACGAAATTGGGTCATTTGTAGAGACGTGGATGGATCTAGAGACTGTCATACAGAGTGAAGTAAGTCAGAAAGAGAAAAAGAAATATCATATATTAACACATATATGTGGAACCTAGAAAAATGGTACAGATGAACTGGTTTGCAGGGCAGAAATTGAGACACAGATGTAGAGAACAAATGTATGGACACCAAGGGGGGAAAGTGGCGGTGGGGTGGTGGTGGTGGTGTGATGAATTGTGCGATTGGGATTGACATGTATACAGTGATGTGTATAAAATTCATGACTAATAAGAACCTGCTGTATAAAAAAAAAAAAAAAAACTACAATGAGGTACCACCTCGCACCAGTCAGAATGGCCATCACCAAAAAAATCAACAAACAATAAATGCCAGAGAGGGTGTAGAGAAAAGTGAACCCTCTTACACTGTTGGTGGGAATGTAAATTGACACAGCCACTATGGAGAACAGTATGGAGGTTCCTTAAAAAACTAAAAATAGAATTACCATATGATCCAGCAATCCCACTCTTGCGCATATACCCAGAGAAGACCATGATTCTGAAAGATACATGCACCCCAATGTTCACTGCAGCACTATTTACAATAGCCAGGTCATGGAAGCAACCTAAATGTCCACCAACAGATGAATGGATAAAGAAGATGTGGTACATATATACAATGGAATATTATTCAGCCATAAAAAGGAACGAAATTGTGCCATTTGCAGAGACATGGATGGACCTAGAGACTGTCTCCATTTTTTAACATCACAAGCAGACCACACGCTGAGCCTCCTGCCTAGAATGTGGGGCATGGGAAAGGGTGTGCCAGGGACGCCCCACAGCTTCTATCTGCCCACTCACATTTCCCAGGCTCCCTTGCTGTTAGTGAGATCACGTGACTTAGTTGCCATGGAGTCCGAGGCATTTACTAGAGGGTGGAGCCTCCACCAGTGCAGGTGGAGCAAGGCCCACACTGGCCCACAGTGGACATATCGTATAAGTGATAAATAAATGTTCATGTGTATTAAACCACTGAGATTTGGGATTGTTTGTTCCTGCAGCATAACTTAGCCTAACCTCACCAATACAACTGTGTTGTCATTCCCTTCTCTCAGATGAGAAACCTGGGGCTCAGGGCTTCCCTGGTGGTGCAGTGGTTAAGAATCCGCCTGCCAATGCAGGGGACACGGGTTCGAGCCCTGGTCCGGGAATATCGCACATGCCATGGAGCAGCTAAGCCCGTGTGCCACAACTACTGAGCCTGCACTCTAGAGCCCGCGAGCCACAACTACTGAAGCCCGCGCACCTGGAGCCCGTGCTCCGCAACAAGAGAAGCCACTGCAATGAGAAGCCCGCGCACCACAATGAAGAGTAGCTCCAGCTCACCGCAACTAGAGAAGGCCCATGCACAGCAATGCAGACTCAACACAGCCAAAAATAAATAAAAAAATAAATAAAATCTATAAAAAAATAAAAAATAAAGGATTATTTAAAAATAAAAAAGAAACCTGGGGCTCAGAGAGGGGAGGCAACCTGCTCAAGGCCACTCAGCCAAGGTAGAAGTCAGGCTTTCTCCCCACTCTGGGGCTAGGAAAGGCCACTCCATCAATAGTGCCGCCACCCAGCATTACCTGGAGGACTCTGTCAAAGGGCCGGAGACCCCCACGTTGAGCTGGCCCATCAGGGCGCACAGTGTGGACATAGACGCCCTTCTCCAGGAGGCCATCTGAGACACTAAAACCAAAGTCACTCCGTACGGGGTCCTTGTGCAGTGTCACCTGGGAACAGGAGGAGGAGGAGACCTCTGGAGCCCTCGATCTTTCCCCCTAGCCTCCCACAGTTGCCTAAGCCCCTTGGTCTGGCATCTGATGCCTCCGGGACCCAGCCCTAGCCCACCTGGCTGCTCTTCCACATGTGTTACTGCCTTGGCATCGTGTCTAAGCCTTGGCTTCTGGAGCACCCCCTCCCCTCCACCTCCGCTGACCCTCCATCTACAGCACTCAGTCACAGTGGAAGCTGTAGGAAAAGGAGTTCCTTTCAGTTCTTTTTCAATCTTCCTGCTTCCATTCCAGGAGAAAGTCTCAGTGGGGTGGCCATGTGTTCTCACCACCCTTTGACACTTCCCATCTCCCCGTCCACCAAAGAGCTGGCTTCAGGTTCAGAGCCTTCTGAAGGCTATTATGGGCCGAGAGCTCTTTTTTCTCTTCTGTGTTTTGTTTTCCTAGGCGGTAGCCTATAGATGGCAAAAATGCTGGCCTCTCATTTAAGGTACTGATATGCACGCACACATACATATATATACACACATATTATAAGCCTTTATATTATACACGCACACGATAACTTAAGTGGGGAAAAAGTGAGTCTACTTAAAGTATCGTGTGTGCGTGTGTCGCCCAAATAGCAGGAGTTTTGGAAAACTCTACCTTCTACAAAATCTGTGTTTTATTGGTGAAGGAGAATGAAGCCCAGGGAGGAGCGGGGCCCATCTGGAGCTATGGCGAATACCCACAGCATCAGGACATGCATCCAGGCCTCCTGTACTCCCCAGCACCCACCTTGTGCATCTCCAAGGGTGTCGGCAGCAGCACCTCCTGCATTTCTTCTGGGGAAGCTCGTATCTCCTGGTTCCTCCTCCAGGGCCGGTGGCCAGGCCTGCCCTCGAGGGCCACGTTCTGCACGGTGCCTGTCATGATGGATGCCTGTAGGGACACAGCTCTTCACTCAGATGCTTCCCGCTCTGTGTGCGGTCAACATCTATGGACACCTACAGTGTGCCAGCCTTCAAGGTCACAATGGTGAACAGAATAGATGAGGTCCCTGCCTAGGGGACCTAGGGGACCTAGCCTAGGGCTCTCAGCCCAATGATAAGCAATCAGAATAATAATCATTGGCACTGAATTATTAGCATTTATACTGCGTTGGACTCAGTCCCAAGCACTTTATACACAGAACTCATTTTATGCTCTACAATATTATGAGCCAGGCAAATAACATTCCCCCCGACCCATTTTACAGATGAGGAAACTGAGGCTTAGAAAGATTAAGATTTGAACTCAGAGTCTGGCTCCAGGGTCGAGGGTCTTAACCACTCTGCTAACTTGCTAGTCATAAAAATAAAGAAGATGGAATTACGCATGGCAGTAAATGTCACAGAGGCCAGGGTACACAGAATGTGAGAGGCTGGGACAGTGAACCTGGTCAGTGTGACGGATCAGGGAAGCTTCCGGAGCCGAGATCTGAAAGATGAGCAAGAAATGGGGAGGAAGGAGAGTCCCCGGCAGGAAGAGGGAACAGCATGTGCAAAACCCCAGCGATGGACAGATGTGGACGGAGGCCCTGCATTTGAGAGGGTGCACAGGATGGGGCTGGGAGGGCAGAGGCTTAACCCTGCAGCACGTCCTCGGTGGCAGTGCTGGGGCTCCAGGGCAGTGGTTGGTGCCACGGAATGGGGGGGAAGACGCAGTTAGGGGCAAGCGGGACTGTCAGTGGCCAGCTAGAACAGGGGCAGATGACATGGGGTAGAGAGCGGTGACACAGGACGCCTGGGAAGAGAGACAGACAGACGGAGAGACTGGCGGGGGGGAGATCCATGGTGCAGCCCGAGAGGACAGTATTAGGAATTGAATAGACCATAAAAGTACAACTTAAAGCCTGTGGGAGGCAGGTAAGTGCTTACAGGTAAATTCCTATCTTTAAACCCACGATGTTAGGGAGCAAGAAAGACTGAAGACTAAGGAGTTAAGAAACCAGGAAAAGTATCAGGATTCAAACACAAATAAAGTAGAAGGAAAGGAATATCGAAGCTAGACATAAGAAAGAGTAAGATAGGAAACAATGAAACATGAGACATAGTTAACAAAAACAAAACTTGGTTCTTTGATGAGCCTAGTAATTGGCAAGGCTGCTAGAGAAAAAAAAAGGCTCAATCAATAATTTTAGGAACAAAAATAGGCAAAAGCACAGATAAACAGAGTGTAAATTACTGCTCTCAGAATATGAAGGAGCTTCAGAATTGACCCAGTGAGATCCTCCCTAGGTATCCCCAGGCAGCCTTTTCCATCGTGGGCAAGGCTGACCTCACAGAAAGCCGCATTCACCTCTCGGCCTCTCATGTCCCATGCTGTTACTGATGTTGACATCCACAAGCTTCCACTGGGCATGCTAACGAAATGCACACACAGACACCAAAACTGCCCTTATGCATCCAAATGTGTACACTGACACACGTGTTGTGACAATACTCAGCATTGTGCATGCATGAGCGTGCTCACCTGCATGCACACACACGTGCTCCCAGTGCGCACACACACGTTTTATGCCAAACATGCTCACATGTGCACACACCCCAATTAACGTGCCACGCCACGGTGCTCTCAGTCACACTTGCACACGGGTCCATCCACAGTCTGTATGCATTTGAAGGCACCTTTACACGGAGGGTGCCAGGAGAGTACCCTTGTACGCGTTACACAAGAGCACAATGCCATCAACGTGCCACCTCCCACAGGGGCCTGGTGGGGGGGCAGGGCGTACCTCCAGCTCCCTCAGCAGCTCCGACTGACCACATGACTCCAGGTCTTCGAGGGCTTCCCCGAACATGCGCCAGAAGCCCTCCTCGCAGGCGGGGCCAGGGGTGGGGCTGTAACGTAGGAACCAGAGAGCGTCAGCTCCTGGCGGGCGGGCTGGGGCCTGAGGAGTCTTCCGGGCCCTGGGGCCCTGCGTTGGGCTCAAGGGGCCATTGGGTGGGCGGGCGGGCAGAAAGGCAGGCGTCCTCGGTGGCAGTGCCGGGGCCCCGGGGCGGTGGTTGGTGACACGGAATGGGGGGAAGACGCAGTTAGGGGCAACCAGGACTGTCGATGGCCAGCTAGAACAGGGGCAGATGAGACGGGGTGGAGAGCGGTGACACAGGACGCCTAGGAAGAGAGACAGACGGACAGACAGACAGACACGAGATCCATGGTGCAGCCCCAGAGGACCCCAGGCCCCACCCAGACACAAGGCATTGCAGGACAGTGACAGGGACAGAGCTGGAGCTGGCAAGGACACAGATGGATGGAGACGATGGAGTATTAGGGCTGGGGAAAGGGCTGCGCCACCCTATAACTTCCATCACAGGAGGTATGGCCCGTTATCAGCTCTAAAATCGGGTCTCACCAGAACGGTAACAAGCCACGTTTTCACGCTTCACTGTTTACAAAGCCCTTTGCCGTCTACAAAGCCCTGGACGTTATCAAGTGTGCTGTGGTGTGCAAAGCACTCTCACGAAGGCACGCAGGCTTTCCTCTGAAAGGGAGCCTCCAGGACAGTGATGCAAATTAGGTGCCTCCTTCCCTTCCCATTTCAGAGATGAGAAGACTGAGACTGAAGGCCATTTGCTCCATTCAAGTCAGTTCTACAAATGTTCTGAGCCAGGCCCTCTCCTGGGCACACGGCTATGGAGGTGAATAAGGTGAAGGCCCTGTTCTTAAGGAGCTGAGGGTCACTCATGGAGTGCGTGTGAGCAGCTACTGGATGCCTGGCTGAGCTAGGGATGCCAAGTAGAAGACACGACAGCCAGGTGATTAACAGGTAGACCCAAGGAGGCCAGTGCCACCGGGAGGCTCACGTGAGCAGCTGTGGGTACCAGCAGAGGGAGGGAGGATCAGGGAAGCCTTCCCAAGGCAGGGGAGTCTGAGGCTGGTCTAAGGGATGAGTAGGCATTGGCCAGGAGAGGGGAGGGGACAGCATTCTAGGCAGAAGGAACTGCCCGACCAAAGCAGAGCCGTGGGAAGCTGGTGGCTGGGGTCGCACGAGGAGCAGCATTTCTCCACCGGGTGTGCTCCCCGCAGGAGCATCTGAATTCACCACAGAACCCACCATGTCCCCAGCCCAGGGCTGGCGCTCGTGACCATGACCCGAGGGCCCCTGCAGGAGGCCATCACAATCTGGGCCAAGTCGGGAGGGTGTGGGTCCGAGCCCTCAGTGTCTGGGAATAGCTGATCACCAGGCGTGGGGAGGGCTGGCCAGGCTGCCTCTCCAGCCTCACACCTTTGCACCTGCTGTGCCCTCCGGCCAGCGTGCCCTTCCCCAGCCTCAGCCTTCTGAGATGGCTCTGCTCCACACTTCCTCTCCTCTCCCAGGAGGTGCCCTCCTGAGGCCAGACAAGACTTGCCCATCACCCCCATCGCCTTGGCACAGGGACCGGCTCCCCGCGCCCGTCCTAGCCAAGAGGGCGAGCCGGTCTCCCTCGTGGAGTCCCCGCCACAGACCTAGCTGCTGGCTCCCAGTCCTCCTCCTCTTCCTCCTCGGGGAAGCTCTCGTCGGCAGGGGCTGGGGTATAGCTCGTCCTCCGGGGCTCGGTGGGTGGGGGACTGCTTCTCAGCCGGCTGCACCGCCACTCCTGGGGGGTCATGCCCCGGGCTGCCGCCTGCGGAGTGTAGGAACCTGGCAGGTGGACAGAGGGGGCGCCTATATCCTCTCTGTGCCCTTAGCTTGCCCTCCTTCCTGCCCCATCTCTACCTGTGCTGGGTGGCCCAGGAGAGGTCTTTGCCCTCTCTGGGCCTGCCTGACTACCCAGAGTCCCCTGAGGACCCCTGCCACCCGGACCCCTACCCCAGAACCCCCTGGATCTCCTGATCAACAGCAGAGTTAATGCTGGGGCTCCAGGATCCTGTCCCAGCTCCACGGGGCTCGGCTTGGCCGACCCCTGCCTGAGAGGGAGGTCCACTATGTTAACCATCCCCGTCTCCCTGCCACGGGGAGCTCTGGAGGTCTTGCCCCAGGGGGTGATGCTGAGAGATGCTGACCCAGTTCTGGAGATGGAGAAGCTGAGACCGAGATCAGGCAGATATCCAGTGAGTGAGGACCAGGGCCGAGGGCCACCTGAGGCTACCTAGAGGCCTCACTCCACTACTCCCTGAGCTGGGCCTTGGGGAGTCCCTGTGGTTCGGGGTCACAGAGGCCAGAAGGCCAGCCACCAGATTCAGATGCCCCCCAAGGGCACCCATGGGTCTCAACATGCATAGGCAGGGGAGCTTGTGTCCTTGGGGGCGCCCTGGGGGTGTCCACCCAAGAGGGTCTCACAGGATGGGGTGGGAGGGGGCTTTCTGCCTTCCTGTCTTCGATGGGATGCAATCAACACTGAGCACTTGCTGTGTGCTGGCCATCGGGCTGGGAATGAAGGAGGCAGAAGTAAGACCACTTGGTCCCAGGCCTCATGAGGGGGATCTGAATGGGCAGCTGCAGTGCTGTGGATGCCAATCAAAGCCCAGGAAGGCCTGCAGTCCACACTCTCAGGAGTGAGGGGCCCTAAGAATGGCTAATGGGGCCCAATCAGGTCTGCCTTCAGGAAGTGTCCCTAAAGGATGGGGCTAGCAGAAGGGGAGCAAGAAGAAGGGTTAGGCAGAGGGAACAGCCCCTACAAAGGCCCACGGAGAACATGGTGCTTGTCCAGGGGCCCGAGGTGTTACCTGGGCCCCCAAAGCCACCCTCAGTGGCCAAGCTGCCCCAGGACTCTACTGCGCTGTCCACACTGGGCACAGTGGATGAGGATCGGGCTGCCAGCAGGCCACCTTTCAGCGCCTCTGGCGGGTCCTCATCCGCGTCGCTGGTTTCGCTGAGGCTGCCCGATTTGCGGGGTAGGAGGGGGCCTGGGAGGAAAAGCGGGTGTCACTGCCACTGGCTTCTGACCTTGGAGACAGAGGTGCTCAACCAGCCTCAGTTTCCCCACTTCAGCCTGGTTTGGGAACTCACAGGCCCTGGGCTCCCTGAGCCTCCTGCTGGGCAAGCTGACAGGTGAGATGGGAGGCACGCCAATAGGCAAACCCGTTTCAGAGATGTGAAAACTGAGGCTCAGAAAGGCTGCACAGCATGCCCAAGGTCACATGGTGAGCAACAGTGGAGCCCAGATTAGAAGGAAGGCTCTAAAGCTCAGGCTCCATCCACTCCCTACCAAAGCATGGGGGACAAATTCAGGGGAAACTGAGGAATGTGTGAGTGATGGCCACAAGGCAAAACAAGCAGGCACCTCAAGAGGCAGGAGGTGATGAAGAGCATGGTTCAGGCCCAGAGGGCCCCACACTGGCTGTATGACCTCGGGCCCATCGCTCCCATCACTCTGAGCCTTGTCTCCTCTGTCTCCACTGTCCCAGGTACCCTCCCACCTCCACGGGGTGAGCAACAATTCAGTGAGGTTGGGCCTCACAAAGCTTGGCACAGAGGCTGAGGGATCTCTCTTCCTAAATGGGCTGGACAGCACCCAGGTGTGGGGTGAGGCTCACGGTCTAGCTGCTTCTTGATCTTCAGGGTGACGGTCTCACCAGCCACCTGCAAGAGGTGGATGGCCTCACTCAGTGGCCGGCCCTTGAGGCTAACACTGTTGATGGCCAGGATACGGTCCCCAACGTGGATAGCGCCAGTCCTGGGGAAGGGGCACAGGGTAGAGGATGGGAGTTAGATGGGCCTTGAAGTGGGGGTCTGCCCTTGGGGAAGTCAGGAGCCCCAAAGCACAAGCCTGGCTGACCCCAGTTAAACCCACCTGTGGGGGGGTGGGGGGGGGGAAGCAAGTGTGATTGTATTAACAGAAGTATGAAGACTAGCATCTGGGAGGGGATTTTCCTGCTCGACTCTAAAAGTTAGGTTCTGGAACCAGCGTCCAGCATGAGTTTTGAGGATGGTTTGAATGCCACATACTAGCTGACAAATGCCATGTGGTCTTAGGCCAGTTCCTTAACTTCCCTGAGTCTCAGTTCTTTCATCTGTAAAGTAAGGGTGATAATACTTATTTTATCAAATTATAATTGAAGGATGGATGGGTGGAATGAATTCACATTTCCCTCCAGCTGAAATCCATGTGTAGCCTTTCCCTCTCCCTGGGCCTCAGTTTCCCCACCTAGAGAATGAGCCTAATCCCCAGGGTCCAGCTGACTTCACAAAGGAGTATGGGGGGGCTGAAGAGGCCAAGCAGACGCAGTGTACTAGCCCAGTGGTTTTCTACCTAGATACCATTAGAATTACCTAAGGAGCTTTTTTAAAAGTGCAGATGCCTGGCCCCGCCCCCTGACCAATGAAATCGTACCTCTGGGACCGGGCCAGGGAAGGTGATTCTGAGGAGCAGCCAGGGCTGAGGGTGGGGAGGGGGGTTGCAGCAGGTGCTGAGAATGCACCTGACCTGGGTGGGGGAGAAGGAAGCAGAGGACTGGAGTGGTGGGGGTCCTTAAACTCTAAATGTGGATTTTGCCCCCAGGTGGGAGCTCACGGAGGGTCAAGCCCCTCCACGCCCAGCATTGCCCAGCAAGCTCCCTGAGGGCCTGGGGGAGTGACTGAGTCAGAATATGGTGGATTTGGGGAGGAAGGCCAGAGCTGTGCCGTCCAGTACGATGGCCACCAGCCACATGTGGCTACTGGGCTCCTGAATTGTGGCTGGCCTGAACGGAGACGTGCTGGAGGTGTAAAATACACACCAGATTCTGAAGACATAATACGAAAGAAGAATGTAAAATATTTTGTTAATAATTTTTATACTGATGACATGTTGAAATAAATACATATTTAAGATCTAAAAAATTTCTTTTTACTCTTCTAATGTGGCTGCTAAAAAGTTTATAAATAAATTTGTGGCTCACATTATACTTCAGTTAGACAGCGCTGACCTAGATCAGCCAGGCAAAGGCAGACAGGTTGTCTCTTGTGCCCCGTAGGGCTGGCACACAGTAGGTACCCAGAAAATGCCAGAGTGGATGAAGACATTTGAGGTCAGAACCGGTCCCACTGGCCTCTGCAGTCTGCTAGACACCTAGCAGGGGGCGATCCAGGAGCACAGACGCCAACAGGTTGACACCTCAGCCCCAGAATACCTCCCATCCTCCTGCACCACCCCACCATGGTTTGGCCCCTTGTGCTGTGTCCTCCTCCAAGGGCCCATTCTGCCCGCCAGGCTGGGCAAGGCTTCCCTTTTACAGAAAGCTCTTCTCAGTGCCTGGAGCTCACTGCAAAGCTGTCCAGAGAAAGCCTGTCTCACCCACACTGGGATTGCCTCCCTGTGACCCCCGTGGGGACCAGTTCCACTTCTGGGCCCAGATCCACCTGCTTCCCCCTCCAAACTGGACAGCCTGGACGCCCCTCTTCTCACATCTCTCCGTTCTGCCACAATTCCAGGAAAACTTTCTAGGGGAGAGGATAGCAGGGACCCCTGCCCCAATGCCTCAAGAGAGGTGCCAGCCTGTGCTGGGACCCAGGTACCAGGGACATGGCCCCTGTACTATGAAGGCACATAGCAGGTACTCCAAAAAGACTCACATGCTGACTTTCCGGAAATGGGGTGATCTCCAGGTTTGGGGGAGTAGAGGGATGAGCATACATTTACCCAGCACTTACCTGAAGTCAGGAGATCTGCCAGGGGCTGGCCTGCATCTGAGGAACTGAGGCTCAGAGAGGGATGGGACAGGCCCCATGTCACCCAGGCATCGATGTTGGAACAAAGGTAAGATCCAGTTTGGCTGATCCCAAAGCCCAGCTCCTGCCCCATGGGGTCCCTGGGCTCACCTGTGTGTCCCCACAGAGCCCCGGCTCACCTCTCAGCCAAGCCACGCTTGGTGAGTCCCGAGATGACAATGGGATCGAAAGGCTCCTCTGTGCCTGAGATGGTGATGCCCAGGGGGCCCCCGTAGCGTTTCAACTCCACCGTGTAGCTGATGGCACCCGTGGTCTCCTGTTCATCTGCAGGGGGGGTAAGCATCAGGGCTGGGGGACACCCATCACGGGTAGGCCGTAGGAATGGGCACTCCCAGAGCCCCGCCAAGCTTTAATGCACTTACACTCATCATACTCATCCATTAATTCACCCATTCCCTCAGCCATTAGTTCAACCATTCTCTCAGATTTAATTCAGCCATTCCCTCAGCCATTAATTCATCTATATCCCTCTGCCATTAATACACCCATTGCCTGAGCTATTAGTTCACCCATTCCATTATGCCAATAATACACCCATTCCGTCACCCATTAATTCATTCATTTCCTAAGCCACTAACAAACCCATTCCCTCAGCCAATAGTTCACTCTTTCCTTCATGTCATTAATACACCCACTCCCTTAGCCTTAATACACACATTCTCTCAGCCATTACTTCACCTATTTCTTCACCATTAAGCCTCCATTTCCTCTTATATTAAATCACTGATTCCCTCATCCAACAATACACCCACATTCCCTCAGCCATTAATATACCCATTCCCTCATGCCATGAATTCACCCATTTCCTTAGCCATTAATTCACCCATTCCCTCAGCCAATAATTCACCCATTTTATAAGCCATTAATACACCCATTCCCTCAGACATTAATTCACCCATTCCCTCAGGCATTAATGTACCCATTCCCTCATCCATTAACTGACCCATTCCCGCATGCCATTAATAGATGCACTCCCTCAGCCATTAAATCACCTAATCCCTCAGCTATTAACACACTCATTCCCTCATGCCATTGATTCACTCCTTCACTCACCTATTAATATACACATTTCCACATCCATTACTTCACACACTCTCTCCCATTAATTCACCTATTTCCTCGGCCATTAATACACCCATTTCCTCATACTGTTAATTCACCCATTTCCCTCAGCTCTAATACACATATTGCATAGTCATTAATTCACCCCTTCCCTCAGCCATTAATTCATCCATTCCCACAGGCATCAATACACCCATTCTATCATGCCATTAATACAACCATTCCCTCCGCAACTAATACACCTGTTCCCTAAGCCATTAATTCACCCATTCTCTCAATCATTAGTTCACCCATTCACTCATGCTAATAACGCATCCAATCCCAAAGGCACTATCATACCCATTACCACAGCCATTAGTTCACCCATTCTTTCATGGATTTAATACACCAATTCCCTCAGCCATTAATTCATCCATTCCCTCAGCTATTGATTCTCCATTCTCTCAGCCATCAATTCACCCATTCCATCACCCATTAATTCCCCCATTCCCCCAGCCATTAATTTACTCATTTCGTCAGCCATTAATTCACCCATCAACCAGGCATAATACACTAATTCCCTCATGGCATTAATACACCCATTCCCTCAGCGATTAGTTCACACATTCATTCATGCCATTAATAGACCCATTCCCTCAGCCATAGTTCATCCATTCCCTCAGCCATTCATTCAGTCATTCACTCTGCAATTAATTCACCTCTTCCCTCAGCCATTAATACAATTCCCTCATGCCGTTAACACCCATTCCCTCACCAATTAGTTGACCCATTCATTCATTCATGCCATTAACAGACCATTCCCTCTGCCATTAACATACCCATTCCCTCAGCCATACTTAATCCACTCCCTCTGCTATTATTTCACCAGTTACTTCAGCCATTAATTCACCCATTTAATCAGGTATTAATTCACCCACTTCCGCAGCCATTAACACACTCATTCCCTTTTCCTTTAATATATCCATTCCTTCATGCCATTAATACATCCATTTCCTCATGCCATTAATTCACACCTCTCCTAGCCATTAATTCACCTCTTCCCTCAGATATTAGTTCACCCATTTCTTCATGCCATTAATACACTCATTCCCTCAGCCATTAATTCACCCATTCCCTCAGTGTTTAATACACACATTGCCTCATGCCATCATTTCACCCATTCCCTCGGCCATTCATTCAGCCATTCCCCCAGCCATCAATTCACCTATTTCCTCAGCCATTAATTCACCATTCCCTCAGCCTTTAGTTCACCCTTTCCTTCATGCCATTAATAGACCCATTCACTCAGCCTTTAATTCATCCATTCCCTCAGCTATTAATTCACCCTTTCCCCCAGCCATTAATTCACCCATTCCCTCAGCTATTAATTCACCCTTTCCCCCAGCCATTAATTCACCCATTCCCTCAGCCATTATTTCAGGCTTTCCCTCAGCCATTAAAACACCCATTCTCTCAGCCATTACTTCACCCATTCCCTCAACGATTTTTTTTCAAAGCACTTTACTTTTATTAAACTCACATAACCCTCATAACAACTTTATGATACAGGTGATATTTTAACCTTCATTTTGCAGATGAAGAAACTGAAGCACTGAGGTAAGTTGTTCACAGCCACAACTTAGTAAATGGTGCAGTTACAAGCAATCTGGCTCTAGATTCTGTGCTCTGAAATAGAAGACTCTTGCCTTTCTGGAATATATGTAATCTGGGAGCTCTTACATTAGGTGAAAATTTCAAGTTATGTCATTATTGGGGTAAAATTGAGGATTTTTTTTTTTTACAGTTTCTAAGGATCAGATTTATCAAAGCTGCATTGAATATCTACTGATATCCATTGTTCCTGTTCTTACAGAGACAAAAAAGCAACTGTCCCCTGGGATAGAGAGCCAGGAACAGCAGTGAGAAGACACCTAACCAAACAAACACAAATCAGCAGAGTAACATAAGAAAACTGCTGGGTCCAGCCCTGCCTAACAGCCTCATTAGTGCCCCTACCTAAATATGTCTTATTTTCACTAATAACTTAGAAAATATCTGGTCAGATAGAATGGCTTGCCTTTCAGAGCAGTAAATAGGTATATCTACCAATTATATATATCAGGAGAAACAAAAACATTTCAAAATACATCACTTTTGAAAATCTCAACAGTAATATTTCCTTGTCAAATAGAAATAATCTAATATTCATTTCTTCTATTTTTTTTCATGGAAAGGCACTTTATTATTTTTTTTAATTTATTTATTTAATTACTTTTGGCTGCATTCGGTCTTCATTGCTGCACGCGGGCTTTCTCTAGTTGTGGTGAGCGGGGGCTACTCTGTTGCAGTGCACGGGCTTCTCACTGCAGCGGCTTCTCTTGTTGCGGAGCACGGACTCTAGGTGCGTGGGCTTCAGTAGTTGTGGCACGCAGACTCAGTAGTTGTGGCTCGCGGGCTCTAGAGCTCAGGCTCAGTAGTTGTGGCGCACAGGCTTAGTTGCTCTGCGGCATGTGGGATCTTCCGAGACCAGGGCTCAAACCCGTGTCCCCTGCATTGGCAGGCGGATTCTTAGCCACTGCGCCACCAGGGAAGCCCGGAAAGGCACTTTATTTTAAATATAGCAGTGTGTACATGTCAATCCCAAACTCCAATCTATCCCTTCCTGCCCACCATCCCCTTTGGTAACCATAATTTCGTTCTCTAAGTCTGTGAGTCCGTTTCTGTTTTGTAAATAAGTTTATTTGTATCATTTTTTTGTATTCTGCATATAAGCAATATCACATGATATTTGTCTTTCTCTGCCTGACTTACTTCACTTAGTATAATATTCTCCAGGTCCATCCATGTTGCTGCAAGTGGCTTTATGTCATTCTTTTTAATGGCTGAGAAATATTCCATTGTATATATGTACCACATCTTCTTTATTCATTCTTCTGCTAATGGACATTTAGGTTGCTTCCATGTCTTGGCTATTGTAAACAGTGCTACAATGAACATTGGGGTGCATGTATCCTTTTGAACCATGTTTTTCACTGGATATATGCCAAAGAGTGGGATTGCTGGATCATATGGTAGTTCTATTTTTAGTTTTTGTTAAGGAACCTCCATACTGTTCTCCATAGTGGCTGCACCAATTTACATTCCCACCAACAGTGTAGCAGTGTTCCCTTTTCTCCACACCCTCTCCAGCATTTATTGTTTGCAGATATTTTGGTGATGGCCATTCTGACTGGTGTGAGGTGATACCTCATTGTAGTTTTGATTTGCATTTCTCTAATAATTAGCGATCTTGAGCATCTTTTCATGTGCCTGTTGGCCATCTGTATGTCTTCTTTGGAGAAATGTCTCTAGGTCTTCAGCCCATTTTTTGATTGGGTTGTTTTTTTGATATTGAGCTACATGAGCTGTTTGTAAATTTTAGAGATTAATCCTTTGTCAGTCGCATTGTTAGCAAATATTTTCTCCCATTCTCTGGGCTGTCTTTTTGTTCTGTTTATGGTTTCCTTTGCTGTGCAAAAGCTTTTCAGTTTAATTAGGTCCCATTTGTTTTTGTTTTTATTTCCATTACTCTGGGAGATGGATCGAAAAAGATATTGCTGCAATTTATGTCAGAGTGTTCCACCTATGTTTTCCTCTAAGAGTTTTATGGGATCCGGTCTTACATTTAGGTCTTTAATCCATTTTGAGTTATTCTTGTGTATGGTGTTAAAGAATGTTCTAATTCCATTTTTGTACATGTAGAGGTCCAGTTTTTCCAGCACCATTTATTGAAGAGATTGTCTTTCTCCATTTTATAGTCTTGCCTCTTTTGTTGTAGATTAATTGACCATAGGTGCGTGGGTTTATTTCTGGGCTTTTTATCCTGTTCCCTAAATGATTAATTCACCTATTCCCTCAGCCATTAATACACCAAGTTCCTCATCCCAGTAGATCCACTGCCTCAGCCATTAGTTCACCCATTCTCTCGTGCCATTAATGAACCATTCCCTAATGGGTCACCAATTCCCCCATGCTATTAATATGATTCCCTAAGCCATCAATTCATCTATTCCCTCAGCCATTAATACACCCATTAATTCACTCCTTCCCTCAGCCATTAATTCACTCATTCCCACAGCCACCAATACACCCATTCCCTCAGCCATTAATGATTCCATTTCCTCAGCCATTAATTCACCCATTCCGCCAGCCATTAATTCAGCCATTCCCTCAGCCATTAACTCACCTATTCCCTCAGCCATTAACTCACCTATTCCCTCAGCCATCAACTCACCTATTCCCTCAGCCATTAACTCACCTATTCCCTCAGCCATTAATACATCAATTCCCTCATGAAATTGTTATACCCAACTGTCAGCCATTAGTTCACCCATTCATTCATGCCATTAATAGACCCATTCCCTCTGCCATTAATTCACCCATTCCCTCAGCCATATTTCAAACATTGTCTCAGGCATTAATACAGCCATTCCCTCTTCCTTTAATAAATCCATTAGCTCATACCATTAATACATCCATTTCCTCATGCCATTAATGCGCCCATTCTCTCAGCCATAATACACACATTCCCTCAGCCATTAATTCACCCATGTCACCAACTACTGATTCACTATATCCCTAAGCCATTAATTCACCCATTCGCTTAGTCATTAATTCACCCATTCCCGTCAGCCACTGGTTAACCTTCCCTCTGTTATTAAAACACCCGTTCCCTCAGCCATTAATTCAGCCATTCCAACAGCCATTGATTCACCTTTTCCCTAAGCTATTGATTGAGCCATTCCCTCAGCCATTATTTCAAACATTCCCTCAGCCATTGTTTCAAACATTCCCTCAGGCATTAATTCAGCCATTCCCTCAATTATTAACACACCCATTCCCTCAGTCATTAGTTCACCCATTCCCTTAGCCATGAAAAACCCACCCCCTCAGCCATTAATACACCCATTCCTTCATCCATTAGTTCACCCTTTCCTTCATGCCATTAATACATCCACATCGTCAACATTTAATTCATCCATTCAGTCAGGCATTAATCACCCATTCCCTTATGCCATTAATTCACCCATCCCTCAGCCATTAATTCACCCATTCCATCAGCCACTAATTCACCCATTCCCTCATGACATTGATACACCTATTGCTCGGCCATGGTTCATTTATTCCCTCAAAAATTAATACATGCATTTCCTCAGCCGTTAATTCACCCATTGCCTCAGCCGTTAAACCACACATTCCCTCAGCCCTTAATACACCCATTCTTCAGACATTAATTCATCCTCTCCTTCAGCTAATAAACCCATTCCCTCAGTGACTAATGCACCCATTTCTTCATGTCACTAATTTACCCATTCCATCAGCCTTTAAATTACCCATTCCCTGTCCATTAATTCACCACACCTCTTAGCCATTAATTCATCCATTTCTTCACACATTAATATATCCATTGCCTCATGCCATTAAAATACCCATTTCCTCAGCCATTAATTCATCTATTCCCTCACCCATCAATACACCCATTCCGCCATCCATTAATTCACCCATCCCGCCATCCATTAATTCACCCATCCCTCAGCCATTAATTCAGCCAATCCCTCAGCCATGAATTCACCCACTCTTCTGCCATTAATTCACGCATTCCCACAGCCATTAAAACACACATTCCCTCATGCCATTATAGCTCACCCATTCATTCAGCGATTTTTTCACACATTCCCTCAGCTATTACTTCAACCATTCCCTCAGCCATTCCCTCATCCATTAATACACCCATTCCTTACGCATTTAAATCACCAATTCCCTCAGCCACTGATTGTCCCATTCTTTTAGCCATTACTCAACCATTCCCTCAGCCATTAATTCTGCCATTCCCTGAGCCTTTGAAACACCAGTTGCTGCAACCATTAATACATACATTCCCCCTTCCATTAATTTACCCATTCCCTCAGCCATTAACTCAGCCATTCCCTCAGCCATAATTCACTTATACCCTCAACCATTAATACACCTATACTTTCAGCCATTTTTACACTAATTTCCTCATGCCTAATACACCCATCCCCTCAGCGATTTGTTCACCCACTCCCTCAGCCACTAATTCACCACTCCTCTCAGCCATTAATTCACCCATTCCCTCACCATCAGTTTACACCTTCCCTCAGCCATTACACACCCATTCCCTCTCTCATTAGTACACCTATTCCCTCCCGCATTAACCCATTCTTTCCACCATTAGTTCACTCATTCTCTAATCCACTAATTCACCTAGTCCTTCAGGTATTAATTCATCCATTCCCTCAGCCATTAGTCACCCATTCCCTCAACCACCATAGAACCATTTACTAGGCCTCTAATGCACCCATCTCTCAGCCATTAATTCAACCATATTCTCAGCCATTAACTCAGTCATTCCTTCAGGCTGCCATACACCAATTTCCTCAGCCATTAATACACACATTTCTCCATCTGGTTTAATTCACGCACTCCCGCATCCATTAATTCACCCATTCCCTCAGCTATTAATTCAGGCATTCCCTCACACATGAATTCATCCAGTCCCTACACCATTAATTCACCCATTTCTTGAGTCATTAATTCACCTAAACCCCCAGCCATTAATACACTAATTTGCCCATGCCTAATACACCCATCCCGTTAGTGATTAGTTCACCCATTCCCTCAGCCATTAATTCACCCACTTCCTCAGCCACTAATACCTCCATTCCCATAGCCATTAAATCACCCATTCCCTCAACATTAATTGATCCCTTACCACAGCCATTAATTCACCCATTCCCTCAGACCCCAATACACCCATTCACTCGGCCATTAATTCTCCTATTCCTTAGGCACTAATACACCTATTCCCTCAGTGATTTGTTCACCCATTCCCTCATGTCATTAATAGTCATTAGCTCGGCCATTAATTCACCCATTTCCTCAGCCATTAATACACCCATTTCCGCATGCTATTAATTTACCCATTCCCTCAGCCCTATACACACATTCCCTCAGCCTTTAATTCACCCTTTTCCCTAGGCCATTAATTCAGCCCATCCCTTGGCCATTAATTCACCCATTACCTGAGTCATTAAATCACCTATTAATTTAGCCATTAACACACACATCCCCCCATCCATTAATTTACTCATTCCCTCAGACATTAATTCAGACATTCCCTCAGCCAATAATTCAGCCAATCCCTAATCCATGAATTCAGCCAGTCCCTCAGCCATCAATTCAGCCACTTACTTAGCCTTTGATACACCAATTCCCTCAACCATTAATGCAGATTCCCTGATCCTTTTATCACCCATTCAGGCCTCCATAATTGACCCATTCCCTTAGCCATTAATTCAGGCATTGCCTAAACCATTAATTAAGTCAATCCCTCATTCATTAATTCAGCCCATCCCTCAGCCTTTAATTCCCCATTCCCTCAGCCATTAATTCACCTATACCCTCAGCCATTAATTCACCCATTCCCCCAGGCATTAATTCACCTATTCCCTCAGCCCTTACACCACCCATTCCATCAGCCACATTCACCAATTTCCTACGACTTAGTTCACCCACTAGTTCACCTGTTCCCTTAAACTCTAATACTCCCATTCATTCAGCCATTAACTCACCGTTTCCCTCAGCTATTTAACTAAGCCATTCCCTCAGCCATTAATTCAGCCATACTCATCACCATTCAGTAAGCCATTTTCTCTTCCATTATTTCACCCATTCTTTCAGCCACTAATACACTTATTCGGAAGCTATTCACTTATCCATTCCTTCAGCCATTAATTCACTAATTCTGTTAGGAGTGTAGTTCACCCACTCCCTCAGCCAAAATTCACCCATTCCCTCAGCCTTTAGTTCATCCATTTCCTCAGCAATTCACCCATTCCCTCAGGCAATAATTCACCCATTAACTCAACTATTAATTCGCCTTATCCCTCAGCCAGTAATACACCTATTGCCTTATCTGTAATACACCCATTCCTTCAGTCATTATTCATCTATTCCCTCAGCCATTGATACACCCACTTCCTCACGGAATTAATTAACAGATACCCTCAGCCCTAATACCAACTTTCCGTCAGCTATTTTTAAAAATTAATTAATTAATTAATTTTATTTTTGGCTGCTTTGGGTCTTCGTTGCTGCGCACAGGCTTTCTCTAGTTGCGGCGAGTGGGGGCCACTCTTCGTTGCGGTGAGTGGGCTTCTCATCGCGGTGGCTCCTCTTGTTGGGGAGCTCGGGCTCCAGGCGCACGGGCCTCAGTAGTTGTGGCGCTTGGGCCTCAGTAGTTGTGGCGTTCGCCTCTAGAGTGCAGGCTCAGCAGCTGTGGCGCACGGGATTAGTAGCTCCGCGGCACGTGGGATCTTCCCGGACCGGGGCTCGAACCCACGTGTTTCACACCGGTAGGCGGATTCTTAACCACTGTGCCACCAGCGAAGTCCTAATTCACCCATTCTTTCTGCCATTAGTTCAGTCATTCTCTAAGCCACTAATGCACCCAGTCCTTCCGGCATTAATTCACCTATTACCTCAGCCATTAGTCCACCCATTCCATCAGCCACATTCACCCATTTCCTAAAAAATTAGTTCACCCAATCCCTCAAACAGTAATACACCCATTTTCTAGGCGACTAATGCACCCATTCTCTCAACTATTAATTCACCCATTCTGTCACCCATTAATTCAGCCAATGTCTGAGACATTCTCTCGGCCATTCATTATACTATTTCTTCAGCCTTTCCCCCATTCTCCCAGCCATTAATACACCCATCCCTTCAGCGATTAGTTCACCCATTAGCTCAGCCATTATTTTACCCACAACCTCATGCCGTTAGTTCACCCACTCCTTCAGCTATTATTTCAACCATTCCTTCAGCCATTAATTCAGCCATTCCTTCAGCCGTTAATTCAACCAATCCCGCGGCATTATTTCGGCCATTCACAAAGCCTTTGATACACCAGTGCCCTCAACCATTAATACCACATTCCCCCATCCATTACTTATCCATTTCCTTAGCCATTAATTCAGGCAATCCCTCAGCCATTAATTCACCCATTTCCTCAGCCATTAATACACCAATTCTTTCTTTCCTAATACACCCATTCCCTCAGCCATTAAAACACACATTATTTCATCTGATAATTCACCCATCCCTCAGCCATTAATTCAGGCAATCCCTTAGCTCTTCATTCACCCATCCCCTCAGCCATGAATTCACCAATTCTTTTCGCCACTAATTCACCTATACCTTCAGCCATTTATACACCAATTCCCACAGGTCTAATACATCCATCCCCTCAGCGATTAGTTCACCCATTCCCTCAGCCATTAACACACCCATTCCCTCATGCCATTACTTCACCTGTTAATTCAGCGATTATTTCACCCTTTGCCTCAGCTATTATTCAATCATTCCCTCAGCCATTAATACACCCATTCCATCCCCATTTAAATCACCAATTCCCTTAGCTGTCATTACACTCATTGCCTCAGCCACTGATTGCCTCTTTCTTTAAGCCATCACCCAACCATTCCCTCAGCCTTTGAAACACCAGTTACCCCAACCGTTAATACACACATCCCCCCATCCATTAATTTACCCATTTCCTCTGCCATTAATACACTCATTCCCTCAGCCATTATTTCACCCATTCCCTCAGCCATTAATACACTTATTTCCTCATGCCATTAATTCATGCACTCCTTCAGTCCCAATACAACCTTTCTGTCAGCTATTAATACTTCCATTCTCTCAGCTATTAGTTCACCATTGTCTCAATTATTACTTCACAGATTCCCTCAGACATTAGTTTAGGGATACCCTCAGTGTTTAAAACACGCATTCCCCCAGCCATTAATTCATCCATATCCTCAGCTATTAACACACCCATCACCCCAGGGACTAATACACCCACTTCCTCAGTCATTATTTCTCCCTTTCCCTCAGCCATAGTTCACCTATTCCCTCAGCCATTAAGTCACCCAACCCCTTCACCATAAATTCACCTATTATCTCAGCTATTAATACACCCATCTCCTGAGCCATTAAAACACCCTTTCCCTCAGCCATGATTCACCCATTTCTCAGCCATTAATCTACCCATTTCCTCAGGCCATTAATTCACGCAATCTGTCAGCCCTAATACAAATTTTCTGTCAGCTATTAATACATCCATTCACTCAGCCATTAGTTCACCTGTTCTCTCAACCACCAATACACCATTTCTGGGAGTCATTAATTCACCCATTTTATTCCATCAGTAGTTTACTCATTGTCCAAGGCATTAATGCACCCAGATCCTCAGGCATTAATTCAGACATTCCCTCAGCCCATAATTCAGCCAATCCTGAAATCATTAATTCAGTCATTCCCTCAGCCATTAATTCACCCATTCCCCCAGACATTAATTCACCCATTCCCTTAGCTGTTATTCAACTATTCCCTCAGCCATTTACCCAGCCATTCCTTAGCCTTTGATACACCAATTCCATCAGCCATTAATACACACAACCCCCACATCCATTTATTCTCCCATTCCCGCATCCATTAAATCACTCTTTCCATCAGCCATTAATTCTGGTATTCTCTCAGACATTAAATCAGCCAATCTCTCAGCCATTAATTTACCCATTCCCTCAGTCATTAACTCACCTATTCCCTCAGCCATTACTTCACACATTCCCTCAGCCATGAATTCACCCATTCTCTCAGCCATTAGTATACCCATTTCCTCATGCCATGAATTCACACAAGCCCTCCGTCCTAATACGAACTTTTCGTCAGCTATTAATACATCCATTCTCTCAGCCATTAGTTCTCCCGTTCTCTCAGCCATCAATACACCATTTCCGGAAGTCATTAATTCACCCATTACTTCTGCCATTAATTCACCCATTCTTTCTGCCATTAGTTTACTTTTTGTCCAAACCACTAATGCACCCAGTTTCTCGGGCATTAATTCATCTGTTCCCTCAGCCATTAGTTCACCCATTCTGACAGCCATATTCACCCATTTCCTAAGACATTAGTTCACCCATCCCTCAACCACTAATACACCAATTTTTCAGCCACTAATGCAACCATTCTCTCAGCCATTTATTCACCCATTCCCTCAGCCATCAATTCATCCATTCCCTCAGCCATTAATACACACATTTCCTCAGCCACTACTTCACACATCCCCTCAGTCATGAAATCACCCATTTCTCAGCCATTAATATACCCATTTCCTCATGCCATTAATTCATGCAATCCATCAGTCCTAATACCTTTTCGTCAGCTATTAATACATACATTCTCTCAGCCATTAGTTCAGCCGGTTCTCTCAGCCACCGATACACCATTTGAGGAAGTCATTAATTCACCCATTACGCCTGCCATTAATTCACACATTCTTTCTGCCATTAGTTCACTCACTGTCTAAGCCACTAATGCACCCAGGTCCTCAGGTACCGATTCACCCATTCTCTCAGCCATTAGTGCACCCATTCTGACAGCCATATTCACCCATTTCCTAAGACATTAGTTCAACCATTCCCTCAAACACTAATACACCAATTTTTCAGGCACTAATGCAACCGTTCTCTCAGTCACTTATTCACCCATTCCCTCAGTCATTAATTCAGCCAATCCCTCTGCCATTATTACACCCATTCCCTCAGTCATTAATACACCAATACTTTTATGCCTAATATACCCATTCGGTCACTGAGTAGTTCACCCATATCCTCAGCCATTAATTCAGCTAATCCCTCAGCCATTAATACACCCATTCCATCTGCATTTAAGTCACCAATTCCTTCAGCTCATCGCGTTGGCTCCTCTTGTTCGGGAGCTCGGGCTCCAGGCGCATGGGCCTCAGTAGTTGTGGCTCTCGGGCTGTAGAGTGCAGGCTCAGCAGCTGTGGTGCACGGGCTTAGTAGCTCCGTGGCACGTGGGATCTTCCCGGACCTGGGCTTGAACCCACTTGTTTCACACTGGTAGGCAGATTCTTAGCCACTGTGCAACCAGCGAAGTCCTAATTCACCCATTCTTTCTGCCATTAGTTCAGTCATTGTCTAAGCCACTAATGCACCCAGTCCTTCTGGCATTAATTCACCTATTACCTCAGCCATTAGTTCACCCATTCCATCAGCCACATTCACCCATTTCCTAAAAAATTAGTTCACCCATCCCCTCGAATTGTAACACACCCATTTTTTATGCGACTAATGCACCCATTCTCTCAAGTATTAATTCACCTATTCTGTCACCCATTAATTCAGCCAATGTCTGAGACATTCTCTCGGCCATTCATTATACTATTTCTTCAGCCTTTCCCCCATTCTCCCAGCCATTAATACACCCATCCCTTCAGCAATTAGTTCACCCATTAGCTCTGCCATTATTTTACCCACAACCTCATGCTGTTAGTTCACCCACTCCTTCAGCTATTATTTCAACCATTCCTTCAGCCATTAATTCAGCCATTCCTTCAACCGTTAATTCAACCAATCTCTCGGCATTATTTCGGTCATTCACAAAGCCTTTGATACACCAGTTGCCTCAACCATTAATACCATATTCCCCCATCCATTACTTATCCATTTCCTTAACCATTAATTCAGGCAATCCCTCAGCCATTAATTCACCCATTTCCTCAGCCGTTAGTACATCAATTCTTTCTTTCCTAATACACCCATTCCCTCAGCGATTACTTCACCCATCCTCAGCCACTATTTCAGCCATTCCCCCCAGCCTTCAATACACCAATTCCCTCACTCATTAAAACACACATTATTTCATCTGTTAATTCACCCATCCCTCAGCCATTAATTCAGGCAATCTCTTAGCTCTTCATTCACCCATCCCCTCAGCCATGAATTCACCAATTCTTTCCGCCATTAATTCACCTATACCTTCAGCCATTTATACACCAATTCCCACAGGTCTAATACATCCATCCCCTCAGCGATTAGTTCACCCATTCCCTCAGCCATTAACACACCCATTCCCTCATGCCATTACTTCACCTGTTAATTCAGCGATTATTTCACCCTTTGCCTCAGCTATTATTCAATCATTCCCTCAGCCATTAATACACCCATTCCATCCACAATTAAATCACCAACTCCTTTAGCTGTCATTACACTCATTGCCTCAGCCACTGATTGCTTCTTTCTTTAAGCCATTACCCAACCATTCCCTCAGCCTTTGAAACAGCAGTTACCACAACCGTTAATACACACATCCCCCCATCCATTAATTTACCCATTTCCTCAGTCATTAACTCACCTATTCTTCACCCATTTCCTCAGTCATTAATACACCAATACTTTTAAGCCTAATGTACTCATTCGGTCACTGATTAGTTCACCCATATCCTCAGCCATTAATTCAGCTAATCCCTCAGTCATTAATACACCCATTCCATCTGCATTTAAATCACCAATTCCTTCAGTTGTCAATTCACTCATTCCCTTAGCCACTGATTCTCCCTTCCCTTTAGCCAGTATTCAACCATTCCCTCAGCCTTTGAAACATCTGTTCCCGAAACCATTAATACACACATCCCCCCATCCATTAATTTACCCATTTCCTCTGCCATTAATACACTCATTCCCTCAGCCATTATTTCACCCATTCCCTCAGCCATTAATACACTTATTTCCTCATGCCATTAATTCATGCACTCCTTCAGTCCTAATACAACCTTTCTGTCAGCTATTAATACTTCCATTCTCTCAGCCACTAGTTCACCATTGTCTCAGTTATTACTTCACAGATTCCCTCAGACATTAGTTTAGGGATACCCTCAGTGTTTAAAACACGCATTCCTCCAGCCATTAATTCATCCATATCCTCAGCTATTAACACACCCATCACCCCAGGGACTAATACACCCACTTCCTCAGTCATTATTTCTCCCTTTCCCTCAGCCATAGTTCACCTATTCCCTCAGCCATTAAGTCACCCAACCCCTTCACCATAAATTCACCTATTATCTCAGCTATTAATACACCCATCTCCTGAGCCATTAAAACACCCTTTCCCTCAGCCATGATTCACCCATTTCTCAGCCATTAATATACCCATTTCCTCAGGCCATTAATTCACACAATCTGTCAGCCCTAATACAAATTTTCTGTCAGCTATTAATACATCCATTCACTCAGCCATTAGTTCACCTGTTCTCTCAGCCACCAATACACCATTTCTGGGAGTCATTAATTCACCCATTTTTTTCCGTCAGTAGTTTACTCATTGTCCAAGGCATTAATGCACCCAGATCCTGAGGCATTAATTCAGCCATTCCCTCATCCATCAATTCATCCATTCCCTCAGCCATTAATACACCATTCCCTCATGATAATGACACACCCAACCCTAGGTTTATTTACTTCCTCAAAAAATAATACATGCCTTCACACAGCCATAAATTCACCCATTCCCTCAGCCATTAATTTATCTATTCTCACAGGCATTAATACAGCCATTTCGTATTGCCATTAATTCACCCATTCTCGAGTTCCTCCCATCAGGAAGCTTGCAGGAGCCTCTTAGATAGCCTCATCCACCAGAGGGCAGACAGCAGAAGCAAGAAGAACTACAATTCTGCAGCCTGTGGAAGGACAACCACATTCACAGAAAGACAGACAAAAGGAAAAGGCAGCGGACTTTGTACCAGATGAAGGAACAAGATAAAACCCCAGAAAAACAACTAAATGAAGTGGAGGTAGGCAACCTTCGAGAAAAAGAATTCAGAATGATGATAGTAAAGATGATCCAGGACCTCGGAAAAAGAATGGAGGCATAGATTGAGAAGACTCAAGAAATGTTTAACAAAGACCTAGAAGAATTAAAGAATAAACACCTAGAAGAATTAAAGAACAAACAAACAGAGATGAACAATACAATAACTTAAAGGAAAAATACACTAGAAGGAATCAATAGCAGAATAATTGAGGCAGAACGGATAAGTGACCTGGAAGACAGAATGGTGAAATTCACTGCTGTGGAAAAGAATACAGAAAAAAGAATGAGAAGAAATGAAGACAGCCTAAGAGACCTCTGTGACAACATTAAACGCAACAACATTCGCATTATAAGTGTCCCAGAAGGAGAAGAGAGAGAGAAAGGACCTGAGAAAACATTTGAAGAGATTATAGTTGAAAACTTCCCTATCATGGGAAAGGAAATAGCCACCCAAGTCCAGGAAATGCAGAGAGGCCCAGGCAGGATAAACCAAAGGAGAAACATGCTGAGACACACAGTAATCAAACTGAGAAAAATTAAAGACAAAGAAAAATTATTGAAAGCAGCAAGGGAAAAACGACAAATAACATACAAGGGAACTCCCTTAAGGTTAACAGCTGATTTCTCAGCAGAAACTGTAGAAGCCAGAAGGGAGTGGCACCATATATTTAAAGTGATGAAAGGGAAGAACCTACAACCAAGATTACTCTACCTGGCAAGGATCTCATTCAGATTTGATGAAGAAATCAAAAGGTTTACAGACAAGCAAAAGCTAAGAGAATTCAGCACCACCAAACCAGCTCTACAACAAATGCTAAAGGAACTTCTCTAAGTGGGAAACACAAGAGGAGAAAAGGACCTACAGAAACAAACCCAAAACAATTAAGAAAATGGTCATAGGAACATACCTATCGATAATTACCTTAAACGTGAATGGATTAAATGCTCCAACCAAAAGACAAAGACTCGCTCAATGGATACAAAAACAAGACCCATATATATGCTGTCTACAAGAGACCCACTTCAGACCTAGGGACACATACAGACTTAAAGTGAGGGGATGGAAAAAGATACTCCATGCAAATGGAAATTAAAAGAAAGCTGGAGTAGCAATGCTCATATCAGATAAAATAGACTTTAAAATAAAGAATGTTACAAGAGACAAGGAAGGACACTACATAATGATCAAGGGATCAATCCAAGAAGAAGATATAACAATTATAAATATATATGCACCCAACATAGGAGCACCTCAATACATAAGGCAACCGTTAACAGTTATAAAAGAGGAAATCGACAGTAACACAATAATAGTGGGGGACTTTAACACCTCTCTTACACCAATGGACAGATCATCCAAACAGAAAATTAATAAGGAAACACAAGCTTTAAATGACACAATAGACCAGATAGATTTAACTGATATTTATAGGACATTCCATCCAAAAACAGCAGATTACACTTTCCTCTCAAGTGCACATGGAACATTCTCCAGGATAGATCACATCTTGGGTCACAAATCAAACCTCAGTAAATTTAAGAAAATTGAAATCATATCAAGCATCTTTTCTGACCACAATGCTATGAGATTAGAAATCAATTACAGGGGAAAAAACGTAAAAAACACAAACACAAGGAGGCTAAACAATACGTTACTAAATAACCAAGAGATCATTGAAGAAATCAAAGAGGAAATCAAAATATACCTAGAGACAAATTACAATGAAGACATGACAATCCAAAACCTATGGGATGCAGCAAAAGCAGTTCTAAGAGGGAAGTTTATAGCAATAAAAGCCTACCTCAAGAAACAAGAAAAATCTCGAATAAACAATCTAACCTTACACCTAAAGGAACTAGAGAAAGAAGAACAAACAAAACCCAAAGTTAGTAGAAGGAAAGAAATCATAAAGATCAGAGCAGAAATAAATGAAATAGAAACAAAGAAAACAATAGCAAAGATCAATAAAACTAAAAGCTGGTTCCTTGAGAAGATAAACAAAATTGATAAACCTTTAGCCAGACTCATCAAGAAAAAGAGGGAGAGGACTCAAATCAATAAAATTAGAAATGAAAAAGGAGAAGTTACAACAGACACTGCAGAAATATAAAGCATCCTAAGAGACTACTACAAGCAACTCTATGCCAATAAAATGGAAAACCTGGAAGAAATGGACAAATTCTTAGAAAGGTATAACCTTCCAAGACTGAACCAGGAAGAAATAGAAAATGTGAACAGACCAATCACAAGTAATGAAATTGAAACTGTGATTAAAAATCTTCCAACAAACAAAAGTCCAGGACCAGATGGCTTCACAGGTGAATTCTATCAAACATTTAGAGAAGAGCTAACACCCATTCTTCTCAAACTGTTCCAAAAAACTGCAGAGGAAGGAACATTCCCAAACTCATTCCACAAAGCCACCATCACCCTGATACCAAAAGCAGACAAAGGTACTACAAAAAAAGAAAACTACAGACCAATATCACTGATGAATATAGATGCAAAAATCCACAACAAAATACTAGCAAACGTAATCCAACAACACATTAAAAGGATCATACACCATGATCAAGTGGGATTTATCCCAGGGATGCAAGGATTCTTCAATATACACAGATCAATCAATGTGATACACCTTATTAACAACTTGAAGAATAAAAACCATATGATCATCTCAATAGATGCAGAAAAAGTTTTGACAAAATTCAACACCAATTTATGATGAAAACTCTCTAGAAACTGGGCATAGAAAGGCCATATATGACATAATAAAGGCCATATATGACAAACCCACAGCAAACATCATTCTCAATGGTGAAAAACTGAAAGCATTTCCTCTAAGATCAGGGATAAGACAAGGATTTCCACTCTCACCACTATTATTCAACATAGTTTTGGAAGTCCTAGCCACAGCAATCAGAGAAGAAAAAGAAACAAAAGGAGTACACATTGGAAAAGAAGAAGTAAAACTGTCACTGTTTGCAGATGACATGACATGAAACTATACATAGAGAATCCTAAAGATGCCACCAGAAAACTACTAGAGCTAATCAATGAATGTGATAAAGTTGCAGGATACAAAGTTAATGTACAGAAATCTCTCGCATTCCTATACACTAACAACGAAAGATCAGAAAGAGAAATTAAGGAAACAATCCCATTCACCACTGCAACAAAAAGAATAAAATACCTAGGCATAAACCTACCTAAGGAGGTAAAAGACCTGTTCTCAGAAAACTATAAGACACTGATGAAAGAAATCAAAGATGACACAAACAGATGGAGAGATATACCATGTTCTTAGATTGTAAGAATCAATACTATGAAAATGACTATACGACCCAAAGCAATCTACAGATTCAATGCAACCCCTATCAAATTACCAATCTCACTTTTCACAGAATTAGAACAAAAAATTTTACAACTTGTATGGAAACACAAAAGACCCTGACTACCCAAAGCAATCTTGAGAAAGAAAAATGGAGCTGGAGGAATCAGGCTCCCTGACTTCAGACTATACTACAAAGCTACAATAATCAAGACAATATGGTACTGGCACAAAAACAAAAATATAGATCAATGGAACAGGATAGAGAGCCCAGAGATAAAACCACACACCTAGGGTCAACTAATCTATGACAAAGGAGGCAAGGATATACAATGGAGAAAAGACAGTCTCTTCAGTAAGTGGTGCTGGGAAAAGTGGACAGCTCCATGCAAAAGAATGAAATTAGAACACTCCCTAACACCATACACAAAAATAAACTCAAAATGGATTCGAGACCTAAATGTAAGACCGGACACTATAAAACTCTTAGAGGAAAACATAGGAAGAACACTCTTTGACATAAATCACAGCAAGATCTTTTTTGATCCACCTCCTAGAGTAATGGAAATAAAAACAAAAATAAACAAATGGGACCTAATGAAACTTAAAAGCCTTTGCCAAGCAAAGGAAACTATAAACAAGACGGAAAGACAACCCTCAGAATGGGAGAAAATATTTGCAAACGAATCAACAGACAAATTTACCCATTCCCTCAACCATTAATACACCCTTTCCTTCAGTCATTATTACATTCATTCCCTTAGCCACTAATACACCCATTCCACAGCCACTAATTCACTCATTCCCTTAGCCATTAATTCACCCATTTCCTCATGACACTGATACATCCATTCCCTCATGACATTGATACACCCATCGCTCAGCCATTGTTCATTTATTCCCTCAAAAACTAATACATGCACTTCCTCAGCCTTTAATTCACCCACCGCCTCAGCTCTTCAGTCACCCATTCCTTCAGCTATTAATTCACCCATTCCCTCTGCTGTTGATAAACCTCAGCCACTGACATACCTATTCCTTCATGCCATTATTCACCCATTCCCTTAACCCTAATAATGATTCCCTCAGCCATTAATTCACCCATTCCCTCAGCCCTAATATAGACTCCCTCAGCTATTCAGCCATTTCCTCAGCCATTAATCCATCCACTCCCTCAGCCACTAATATATTCATTCTCTCAGCCATTAATTCACCCATTTCCTCATGCCATTAACTCACCCATTCCCTCGGCCCTCAAACAAGCTTTCCGCCACCTATTAATTCATCCATTCTCTCAGCCGTTAGTTCGCTCATGCTCTCAGCCACAAATACACGATTTCCGTACATCATGAATTCACCTATTCCCTCTGCCATATTTCACCCATTCTTTCCACCATTTGTCTTTCCACTCATTCTCTAAGGCACTAATGCGCCCAGTTCCTCAGGCATTAATTCACCTATTCCCCAGCCATTAGTTCACCCACTCCATCAGCTACATTCACCAATTTCCTAAGACATTCGTTCACCCATTCCCTCAGCCACTAATGTACCGATTTCCTAGCCTGCTAATACACCCATTCTCTCAGTCATTAATTCAGTATTCCCTCAGCCTTTAATTCACCCATTCCTTCAGCCATTAATTAACCTATACCCTCAGGTGTTAATTCAACCATTCCCTCAGGCATTAATTCACCTATTCCCTCTGCTATTAGTTCAGCCATTTCGTCAGCCACATTCACCCATTTCCTAAGACATTGGTTCACCCATTCCATTAGACTCAAATACATCCATTCACTCAGCTATTAACTCACCCTTTCCCTCCGCTATTCCCTCATCCATTAATACACCCATTCCCTCATGCCACTAGTTCACCCATTCCCTCATCCACTAATACAGCCATTCCCTCCACATTAATTCACCCATTCCCTCAGCTGTTATGACTCATTCCATCAGCCATTAATTCACCCATTCTGTCCACCATTAAGTCAGCCATTTTACCACCCATTATTTCACCCATTCTTTCAGCCACTAATACACCTCTTCCTGCAGCTATTCATCCATCCATCCCCTCATCCATTAATTTACTGATTACTGTAGGAATTAGTTCACCCATTCCCTCAGGCAATAATTCACCCATTAACTCAACTATTAATTCACCTTATCCCTCAGCCCTTAATACACCCATTCCCTGAGCCATTAATACACCTATTCCTTCATCTATAATATACCCATTGTCTCATGCCATTAATACAACCATTCCCTCAACCACTAATACACCCATTTTCTAGGCCACTAATGCACCCATTCTTTCAACCATTAATTCACCCATTCCATCAGCCATTAATACACCAATTGTTTTATGCCTATACACCCATTCACTCAGCAGTTAGTTCACCCATATCCCCGCCATTAATTCAGCCAGTCCCTCAGCCATTATTTCATCCATTCCCGAAGCCTTTGATACACCAATTCCCTCAACCATTAATACACACATTCCCGCATCCACTAATTCACTCATTCACACCTCCATTAATTCACCCATTCCCTCAGCCATTTATTCAGTCTTCCCTCAGCCATTAACTCAGCCAATCCTTCACCCACTAAATCACCCATTCCTCAGCCATTAATTCACCCATTCTCTCCAACATTAAGCCAGCCATATTCTCATCCACTGTTTCACCCATTCTTGCAGCCACTAATACACCTCCTGTAGCCATTCATTCATTCATTCCCTCAGCCATTAATTCACTAGTTAACTTAGGAATTAGTTCACTTACTACCTCAGCCATTAGTTTATCCATTCTCTCAGCCATTAATTTACCCATCCCCTCAACCATTAATTCACCTACTCCCTGAGCCTTTAATACACCCATTCCCTGAATCATTAATACACCTATCCCCTTATCTATAATATACCCATTCCCTCATGCCATTAATACACCCATTCCCTCAGCCATTAATACATTCACTTTCTCTTGGCATTAATTAATGCATACCCTCACCCCTAATACAAACTTTCCTTCAGCTATTAATTCATCCATTCGCTCAGCCACTAACCAACCATTTCCGTAAGTCATTAATTCACCCATTCTTTTCTGCCATAAGTTCAGTCATTCTCTAAGCCACTAGTGCACCCAGTCCTTCTGGCATTAATTCACCTATTACATCAGCCATTAGTTCACCCATTCCATAAGCTACATTTGCCCATTTCTTAAGAAATTAGTTCACCCATTCCCTCAAACAGTAATACGCCCATTTTCTAGGCGACTAATGCACCCATTCTGTCACCCATTAATTCAGCCAATCCCTGAGACATTCTCTCGGCCATTAATTAAACTATTTCTTCAGCCATTCCCCCATTCTCTCAGCCACAAATACACTCACATCTTTCGGCCATTAATGCACCCATTTTCTCAGGTATTAATTCACCCATTGTGTCAGTCATTAATACAGCCAATCCCTCAGCCATTATTTCAGCCATTCCCATAGGCTTTGATACAGCAATTCCCTTAACCATTAATACACACACTCCTCCATCCATTAATTCACCCATACCCATCTGTTAATTCACCCATCCCTAGCCATTAATTCATCCATTTCCTCAGCCATTAATTTACCCATTCCCTCTACCATTAATTCACCCATTCTTTCCGCCTTAGTTCACCCGTACTGTAATCCACTAATCCACCCAGTCCTTCAGGCATTAACTCACACATTCCCTCTGCCATTAGTTCACTCATTCCCTCAACCACTAATACACCCATTTACTAGGCCTTCAATGCACCCATTCTCTCAGCATTAATTCAACCATTCTCTCAGCCATTAATTCAGCCATTCCCTTAGCCATTAATACACACATTTCTCCATTTCATTTATTTTATTTTATTGTTTAAAAAAATTTTTTTGATGATGACCATTTTTAAGGTCTTTTTGAACTGCTACAATATTGCTTCTGTTTTATGTTTTGGTTTTCGGCTGCGAGGCATGTGGGATCTTAGCTCCCCGACCAGGAATCAAACCTGCACCTCCTGCATTGGAAGGTGAAGTCTTCTGGACTGCCAGGCAAGTCCCTCTCCATTTCATTTAAATCATCCACTCCGGCATCCATTAATACACCCATTCCCTCAGCCACTCATACACCCATAACCTAGGTCACTAATGCACCCATTCCTTCAGCCATTACTTCAACTAGTCCCTCAGCCATTAATACAGCCATTATCTCAGCCTTTGATACACCAATTCCCTCAGCTATTAATACTGTACACACATTCCCACGTCCATTAATTCACCCATTCCCGTATCCATTAATTCACCTTTTCTCTCAGCCATTAATTCAGGCATTCTCTCAGCCATTAATTCACCCATCTCTAAGTCATTAACTCACCTATTCCCTCAGCCACTAATACACTCATTCCTTTAGTCATTACTTCACACATTCCCTTAGCCATAATTCACCTATTCCGGCAGCCATTAATACACCAATTCCCTAATGCCTAATACACCCATTCTCTTAGCAATTAGTCCACCCATGCCCTCATGACATTAATACACCCATTCCCTTTCTCATTTATAAACCCATTCGCTCAACCACTAGTTCACTGTTATCTCAATCATTAGTTCACAGGTCCCTGCGCCATTAGTTTATCCATTGCCTCATCCCTTAATACACCCATTCCTTCAGGCACTCAATCACACTTTCCTTCAGCCACTAATCCTCAGCCATTATTTAAGCCATTCCCTCAGCCTTTGATACACCAATTCCCTCAGGCACTAATACATACATTCCCACACCCCACCCATTAATTCACTCATTTCCTCAGCCATTAATTGAGACAATCCCTGAGCCATTAATTCAGGTGTTCTCTCCACCATTAATTCAGCCAATCCCTCAGCCATTAATTCACCCATACCCTGAGTCATTAACTCACCTATTCCTTCAGCCATTAATACACTCATTCCCTCAGTCATCACTTTACACATTCACTCCGCCATTAATTCACCTCTTCCCTCTGCCATTAATACACCAATTCCCTCATGCCTAAAAAACCCATTCTCTTAGCCATTAGTTCATCCATTCCCTCATGCCATTATGGAGCCATTGCCTTGACCATTATGTCACCCATTCCTTAAGCCATTTATTCACCTATTTCCTCATGCCATTAATTTACCCATCCCCTGAGCCCTAATACACACATTCCTGCAGCCTTTAATTCACCCATTCTGTCTCCATTAATTCACCACTCCCCTCAGCCATTAACTCATCCATTCCTGAACTCATTAATATATCCAATGCCTCAACCAATAATATATCCATTCCATCATGCCATTAAAACACCTATTCCCTCAGCCTTTAGTTTACTCATTCTCTTAGCCGGTAATCACCCATTCCCTCATGCCATTAATTCACCCTTTCCCTCAGCTCTAATGCAAAGATTCCCTCAGACATTAATTCACCCATTCCCTCAGCCATTAATACACCCATGCCTTCAAGCCATTAATTCACCCATTCGTTCATGCCATTAATACACCCATTCCCTAAGCCATTAATTCACCCATTCCCTCTCCATTAATTCACCACTCCTCTCAGCCATTATTCCATCCATTCCTTCATCCATTAATACACCCATTCTCTCAGCCATTAATTCATCTACTTCCTCAGCCATTAATACACCCATTGCCTCCTGCCATTAATTTACCCATTCCCTCAACCATTAATACACCCATTTTCTCTACCATTAGTTCAACCATTCCCTGATGCCATTAATACACCCTTTCCATCAGCCTAATTCATCTACTCTCTCAGCCACTAATACACGCATTCCCTCAGCCACTCATACACCTATTCCTCCAGCCATTAATACAGCTATTCCCTCTGCCATTAATTCACCCATTACCTCAGCCATTAATTCACCCATTCCCTCAGCCATTAATTCAGCCATTCCCTCATGCCCTTACTCCACCCTTTCCCTCAGCCATTATATCATCCATTCCTTTTGCGACTAATACACCCATTCTCTCATTCATTAGTTCACCCATTCTTTCATGCCATTAATACACCTATTTCCTCAGCAATTAGTTCAAACATTCTGTCAGTCATTAATTCGCCCATTCCCCCCGCATTAACACATCCATTCCCCCATGCCAGGACTTCAGATGGCACCACCTGAGGCCATCTTCTGCTTCCAGAAATGTCTCCTTAAACCCAAACAGCTATTCTAAAAAGAACAGAAATGTGGAAGCAGCATTTTATAATAAAGATTTCACACACCACACAAAATAACAAGGATATGGTGGTGATGATAATATGGATAAGAAGACCCCAGATTTCCAGTTTTTCTTTAAAAAATTTGAAAGCAGCCCACAAGTGATCCTCTTTCCCAGGGTAGGAGCTGGCAGCTGCCCCTCTGAACAAGAGATTCTCTCCCCTTCCTTCTGTCTACCCAAACTGTTGTCATTTTTCTTACCTTCAGCCCAATTCACTCACTCCTGTCAGCTGTCCAGCCTCAGATGTGTCTGAGTTTGCAGCCTCGGCTTACTCACAGCCACCCATGCAGTGGTATATCCCCCAGCCCCACCCCCACCCCCACCCATTCATCATCCCACCCAGTCATTTGCCCACAGCGGCTTTGCACAGGGCTTGTTGGATCCAAGCTGCCGTCAAACTCCAGCCAACCTCGCAAGGGCCCATGGAGAAGCCCAGACCCGGGGCTAGGGAGAAATCTGCCGTCCACCCCTCTGCATCTTCATTCAAGGGGTCTCCACCAGCAGCCCCTGGGTGGCACCCACCACGCTCCCTCCTTGGCCGCAGGGAGCCCCAGACTGCCAACTGGGCACTGTCTGGTCCGTGCGGGCAGGGTCGGGGGCTGGTGGTGGAGCGGTCGGAGCCCTCACCGGAGTTGTCCTCGTCCTTGCGGATCTTCAGCTTCACCAGGTCCTCACACTGGCGCAGGATTTGTACAGCGTCCTCCATGGGGCAGTTGTCCAGACGGATGTTGTCGATGGCCAGCAGCTTGTCGCCCGGCTCGAGGGTGCCAGTCCTGCAGGAGCAGGGTGGGGACAGGAAGGAGCCTGGCACATGCAGGCCCCGAGCCCACCCTCATGGGCCAGCCCCCCGCCCTGCCAGGGGCTCCCCTACCTGTGTGCCACGCTGCCTTTCTTGATGTCGGAGATGACCAGGGGCTCCCCTCGCTTCCTGCTGGCCGCTGGAGGGAAGGAGCCATGAAGCCCACCTTTGGTCACCTCAGCCTTGCGGGGCCCAGGAGCTGGGCGTAGACTTGGAGCCACGCGCCCTGCTCCCACAGCTCCCTGGCTGGGTGACTGTGGGCCGATCAGCTCCCCTCTCTGTGCCTCAATTTCCCCTCTGTAAAATGGGGATGAGGCCACAGAGTTCACGGGGACATCAGAGATTAACTAGACAAAGTGGGACAACACCTCCCATGCTCAGCCCACCTCCCAGCAAACAGAGCTCCCTGAGGGGCTGTGTCTGGCTGGTGTCTGTGCCCCCAGCACCTGGCACAGGGCCAGGTCCCAGAACTAGGTGACTTCAACAATTGAATTCTTCCTTCCCCCGCTGCAGAGAATGCTGGCTGCCATGGCTCACAGCAGGATCCTGCTGGGGAATGGCTTTTGGCTGAGGGAGCAGTCTCACCCAATAAAATGCCTGCACCCAATGACTGGTTCACACAGTGGTGCCAAGGCATGGCTCCCAGCCTCAGCTCAGGACAACTCCCGTGGCCTCCCCAGCAAAGAGCTCCCCGTGGGATTGGCCGAGCCCTCTGCTGGGACTACATCGCAGCACAGCTCCTCCCTTTGCCTGGTCCTGAGGCCTCCTCCGCCCACAGGTGTTGATCCTGAGAGCCCTCCTCAATAAGGCCCCTGCAGGTAACTCCCAGCGTGAAAAGCTGTTTCCCGGGGAGCATGATCTAAGACAATGGGTGGCTGAGTTTTCCTGCAGAAAGAATCCATTTGGGCTAATGGGTTTTTCCATGAGTGACCAGGTGTAAGGTGGTCCTTCTAGCCCATGCAGCATCTTTGCAAATGAGACAAAGGTGCCCCTTCTAATTAGTCTGTTGAGAAAATGTTACAAAACTGTAAGTGGGGCTTCCCTGGTGGCGCAGTGGTTGAGAATCTGCCTGCCAATGCAGGGGACACGGGTTCGAGCCCTGGTCTGGGAAGATCCCACATGCCGCGTAGCAACTGGGCCCGTGAGCCACAACTACTGAGCCTGCGCGTCTGGAGCCTGTGCTCCGCAACAAGAGAGGCCGCGATAGTGAGAGGTCCGCGCACCGCGATTAAGAGTGGCCCCCGCTCGCCGCAACTAGAGAAAGCCCTCGCACAGAAACGAAGACCCAACACAGCCAAAAATAAAATAAAATAAATAAATAAATTTAAAACAAAACAAAACAAAACAAAAAAACCGTAAGTGTACCTTGAATGGGCACCTTGTGTCCTGTACAACCTGGGCAACTGCACCTGGCAGCCCTGCCCAGAGGTTCCTGGGCTGGAAGAAGCTTCTCCCCCTCGATTGCTTAAACTCCCACCGCCACTGACTGCAGGGTCCGGGGCAGGAAGGAGCTGCAGCAGCAGCCCTTTTGGACAGTTACCCCTCTGGGGCGTGATGCAGAGACGGCAGGAGATGAAGTCAGAGGACTTCGGCTTTTCCTGAGTGAGATGCAGGCTGGGGAGGGTTCTGACTGTTCCCATGCTATGTATTCTACCTTTCTCTTTCCATTCTGCAGTCCCTCACTTTCATTCCTTTGACAAACATGAATTAAGCACCTACTGTGTTCTAGGCCTTTTCTGGGCCCTGGGAACACAGAGGCAAACAGAAAACTAAACCTGGCCTGTATGTCTGGCGCCTTACAAACCACTTCACTACCCCTGGAGACTAAAAAGGCCAGGAGATTCCCATTGTGCAGAATGGGAAACCGAGGCCTTGAGAAGCCTTGTCTAAGGACACACAACTGGGCACTGCGGTGGAGGGAAGCCACGTCAGCCAGCCCTCCCTCCCACCCAGAGCCTTCCCTCCCCGCCAGGTGCTGGGCGTTTTCTCGGGGCAGGCAGAGAGCATGCGGGGAGGGGACTCACAGCTGATGGTGATGCCCAGCTCCACGCCACGCCTCTTGGGCAGCTTCACGTGGAAGGTGCCGCTGCTCGGGATGACGGACTCTGGGTGCAAACAGACACACACCCACGTGAGACTCAAGGGAAGGGCCTCAGGGAGTCCCTGCCCCACACGCATTCTGGTCCAGTGGGGAGGGACCCCAAACAACCCCATCCTGCTTCTCGCACGCACAGATGAGGAAACTGAGGCACGGTGCAGTGACTTGTCAGAGACAAGCACCCACCGGGTCGGAGCAGAGTCAGGAAAAGAACCCAAACTTTATGGCTGCCGCCCCGCCGGGGGCCCCATGGCCCAGCCCAATCCGTTCGGATCCAGCAAGGACTGACTGGGCGCCTCTCACGGGCCGGGCCTCAGCTGGTGCTTTCACACGCTTTATCTCATCTAATCTGAACAACGCCGCTTGTGATAGAGGATTCTGTTCACTATTTTACACTGGGGGGAACTAAGGGTGGGGGAGGAAGGGTCCTGTCCAAAGTCACACAGTGTCCAAATCACAGAACCAGAATTCTAACCGAGTTGTTTGGGGGTCTTTGCATAAACCCTCACCCCACCCCGCCCCCCAGCTCCTGTTCCACTGCAAAAACCCTCATCAACCCTCACACTGGCATGTGCAATTCCTTCCACCTTGGCCAGTGCCTTTCTCCCACCATTAGTGCTGGGGACACATTGCAAATGCGGGGAGAAGGATCAGGGCAGGGCGGGAGGTTGCGGGGAGCAGGGTAGTGAGAGGAGGGAGCACAGGGTCCCGAAGGAGAGGAGGACGCTCGGGGCACCCACTCACCGGCAACGTCAAACTCCACCTCCAGCACGACCTTGTGGGCCAGCGCCGCGTCCCGCAGCAGCTGGTTGGCTTCCTCCATCGTCCCGTCCTCGGTGGCAATGCCACTGATGGCCAGGATGCGGTCCCCTACCTGCAGCAGCCCACACCTGAACCGGGCAGCCCGGCAGAGAGAAGAGGCCCCATTGGGAGACAGGAACATTGCGCGGGAGCAGGGCCAGGCCCAAACCTAGGCCCCACCTCCCGGGCGGGGGTGGAACGCTCAGCTCCTCCCTGTGCCAGCTGTAGATCCTCAGGCAATTTACCACAGGACTCTGGCTAAAGTGTGACCTTGCTGGGCCTCAGTTTCTCTGTCTGTCCAGTGCGGATGATGCCATGCCTTAGGAGATGTATATAGAGGACTCTGACTTCAGACACACAGGGGTTCACGTCCTGGGTCACTCGAGTTGCGTGACCCTAGGCAGGTGAATCAGCTTCTCTGAGCCTCAGATTCCTCATCTACAAAATGGGGCTGGTAATGGGGTTGACGTGATAGTTGATGAGATCCAACTGTGCAGCCAGGCTTGGTGTGTGACTTGGTTTCCCTGGCTGCCCGTAAGCCCCCCACCCCCGAATTGGAGAGTGGTAGGCCCAGTCTGTTGGGGGCAGTAGGCTCACCTCTCCGCCGGGCTGTCAGGCTCAATAAAACGCACGAGGGGTGGGGAGGACAGGGTCTCGGTGGCGAAGATGCCTCCCTGCAGCTGGAGACCGAAGCCGCTGAGGGGGTCTCCGCAGAGCACGACCTCGGTGGTCTCTGTGTGCACAATCTGGCCGCCTGGCCCCACGGTGCTGGAGGCCAGCGACACTGCGGGGCAGGCAGGCATGGCGCTCAGGGCACAGCCCCAGGGACGCATTCCTGCCAAAGCCCATCCTCCCTCGGCCCAGACACCTGAAGTCAGAGAGGTGAGTGAGCGGGAGGCCTGACTGGCCCGGGGTGGGGCGGGGCAAATCGAGGCCCATTCTGAGCCTTGGTTTCCTCACCTGAGCAATGGGATCATGAGTCCCACCTGGCAGAGCTGTGGCAAGGATTAAGGAATACAGCTCCCGGGACGGCCGTGTTGTAAAACAGAGGCTCCGAGGGTCGGTGATATTATGTCATGTCATGTTGTGTGATGTTATATTTCAACTTATTTTATTATTGTATCATATACCAAATATCACATTATATTACTATTAGATATGATAGTATATATTATGCCATTTTTGGTAACAGCTTTATTGAGATACCATTCGGCTACCACAGTATACACCCACAGAGTGTACAATTCAACACTCTGTTTTTAGTATATTGAATACTTAGTATGTTCAAGCTGTACAGCCATCCCCTCACTCAATTTTGGGACATTTTCAATCCCTCAAAGAAACCCTGTTTCCTTTAGTTAATCACCCAAATCCTCCCATCTCTTCCAGCCTTAAGCAACCACTAATCTACTTTCAATGTCTTTAGAGTTGCCTATTCTGGACATTTCATATCAATGGAATCATACTATACATGGTCTTTTGTGTCTGGTTTCTTTCAATCAGCATAATGTTTTCAGGATTCATCCATGTAGCACATATCAAAATTCCCTTCCTTCTTGAAGCTGACTAATATCTCACTGTATGATGATACCACATTTTTTTAATCCATCCATTGATGGACATCTGGGTTGTTTCCACCTTTTGGGTATTATGAATAACACTGTATAAACATGTGTAAATATGTTTTTGGGTGAACATGACATATGTTTTCATTTTTCTTGGGCATTTACTTAAGAGTGGAATTTTTGGGTCATATGATAACTCTGTTTAACTATTTGATATGTTATTTAATATATTTTATTTTACATTCCATATATAAAATACATTTGTATTATTAATATGGATAAGGATATCAATAAGGATATCAATTATTAAATAAAACTTATTATATTTCATTCTATTAATTATACTGTTGTGTCTTTATATATTATTTTCTTATACTATTATATATTATATATACATTACAATATATGTAACACTTTATTGTTGGGTATATTGTGTTATTATATTTATATTCATTATTTTTTTCACTATTGATTTTTTTCACTATTTCATTATTTTTTCACCTCAATGATAAAAATTGTACCTGGAACATTGGAGGTGTTCAAAAAATTTTATTTAACTAATTAATTGTTATCATCAAGGAAGGAGACAGGTAAGGGGTCCCAAGAGTCCCCAGGCTCCATAAGCTCCTGCCTGTGAACGACACTTCTGAATCTTTTCACCTACACACCCCCTGCTTCAGTGGGTGACAAAGGTGGCTGGTAAAGGTGTATTGTATCTCTCATCTGACTCTGAATTCTGTTTCCCTTTTCACCTTGGCTGCCAGGAAGCTTATAACCATATTTAGCTCCTTTCAGGTGCCAGATGACTTATATTTCTCTCTTCCCTCACCTGGTTCAATCCTAAATGGCCCAGTCTGACCTTCCATTCTTTCTGGAGGCCTCCCCAACTCACATGGAAGGAGGCTGGGAACACTTTCAACATCAACAAAGGAAAGATTCTTCCCAGGAAAGATTTTAAAATTCTGGGCACTCTTGTGACTTTTGCTACTTCCACATGTTTCCTGCATTATCATTCATTACTATTTGTCTTTACATTTATTCATTTTTAAAAATACTTAAATACCTTCATTTCAAAAGGAACTACATATAGTGATCATAAATAAAGAGAAATGTTTATAAGCAAAAGTTAAGTAGAAATATATATCTAATAAAACTAAAAATTACTACATTCTGGATGGCTAGTTTCAGGCCTGTGTGTCTCTTTCTTAGGGAAAATTAACAAATGTCAGAGAGGTGGTAAAGACAAAGTAACCACACCCTGGAATGGATCAGAGGGCTGAAGGAGAGAAAAATGAAATGGAGTTACTGTGAGACCTTCGTGCAAATCTGAAAAGGCATCCTTTCCTCAAGACACTTTGCCACCACCTGCTGGGAATTTTTCATAATAAAAATACAAGACAAAGTGTACAAAGTAACTGTCACCCCTCAGGTGTGCCCTTGTGCAGTGCACAACCTGCCCAACCATCCACAGCAGCCTGGTGTACCACGCATGCTATTTAATGCCCCCCACCCACCCCTGGCCCTGCCCCAAACACCTCATACCCTTTGGCAAATCTCTCTCTCAGGCACAGAGGCAGCCCAGAGGGGAGGGAAGAGACCATGGCTTACATGAGCTCTTGTGTTCTCTTCTTCGCTGCCTCCTCCGCCCCATTGTGGTCCGGGGGCTCATGGGCTGGGATCCGCGAGGAAGGGTGCTGGGATTGGTGCAGGGAAAGGCGTGGTTCAGGGTCGGCGAGGAAAAGGGAGATGAGGACAAGGCTGGGGGGAGATGAGAGCACAGAACCATGAGCCCCAGCAGAGCCCTCCACCCTGCCTCAGGGAGACACGGGATGCCTTCCCCCCTCCACCATGCTCGCTGTGTGACCTCTGAGAGCCAGTCTCTCCCACTCTGGGCCTCAAAGCTTGCAGGGTTTTCACAGACCTGGTGAAACCCAGCTGCCAGACAGGGGCCCATCTCGTCACTAATGTGTCAGGTGATGCTGCGAGGGCCCCTGACTTCTCTGAGTCTTGGCTTCCTTCCCTATAAAGCAGGCTCAAGCCCCTCCCTAGGAATAGGGGAGAGTGACAGCGGGGAGGGCACTTTACATCGGCTCTGGTCCTGGCTGGCAGGGGTGCCCCAGGTGGGTGTCCTGCAGTGGCCGGGCCGGGGGCTGTGGCAGGAGGGCACACAGGGGTCCCAGCGATGTGGCTGCTCGCTCCTCTGCACCTTCACTGTGGCGGAGAAAGAGGAGGGACAGACGTTGGGGGCTGAGCAGGTCTGGATCACCACACCCCTGAAGGATGAGCTCCTGTCCGCACAATGAGGGGAGGAGAGCAGGAACAGAAGATCCAGAGTTTCCCGAGCCAGGCCAGGCATTCGAGATTTTGCCCACACGTCCTGGATGCCCACCGTGTGCCGGGCACTGTGCTCAGGGCTCAGCCCGAGAGGCAGGGACAGGAGAGGGAAAGCTGGCCCAGACCAAGGCCCACAGCTGGGAGGTGCTGGAGGAGCAGGACGTGAACCAGGCTGACTGGCTTTGGAGCTTAAGAACTGACCGGTCAGCTCTGAGGAGTGCAGTTTGCAGACGGTGACCAGCTGCAGCACCTTCGGAGTCTGCCGCAGTGCTGCAGCCTGGGCCGGGGGCTGAGCACGCAGGGCACCAGGGCCTGGCATTTCTGCCCCACGCTGGGCTCTCGGGGGCCACCTGGGTCCCTGTTGGGTTGGCCCAGGCCTGCCCGGACCTGCATCGTGGTCTGAGGCTGTTGCCGCTTCCTCCCCTCCACCTTCCACAGGCCTCAACCCCAGCGAACTCTTTACTCCAGCTAAACATCTGCTTCCCAGGGGACCCCGCAGACCCTCGACCAGATCCTGCCCCCCCTCACATCCCCAGCCTCCCCCTCCTCCCCGCTGCCCCAGGCTCTGTACTGGTTCTTCCTTCTGCTGCAGGACTTGCGGGGGGGGATGTCCAGCCTGGTGCAACATGTTCTTGGAGGGATGGGTGAGGTCCCGGTGATCTCAGCCCATTGACTCTGCCTCCCTGTTTGGTGCCCCCAACCCCACCTGGGGGCTGGGCCACTTCTGGGACCAGCAGCCGGGTCCAATCCTGGCTCCATCACTGACCGGCTGTGGGACTGGGACAAGCCACTTAGCCCCCCTGTGCCTCACTGTCATATCTGTAAACTGGGACAAAGACAGTGGCTACTTCCTAGGGAAGCTGGGAGATCAGAGTGAGTTAGCACGTGTGACGTGCTTACAGCAGTGCTGGGTGCTTAGCAGAGGCTTGTTCCGTGAGAGCCAGGGGGACTGTCAGCAGCTGTGTGCTCTCGGAAGGACCTGCCCTGCTGGGAGCCTCAGCGCCTCTGTGCCAACCTTGTAGACTTGTCACGTGGGTGAACCCAGATGACCCATGGAAAGCCCAGGCACCACAGCAGTGGGTAGGGGAACAGATGACGGTACTTCAAGCCCCAAAGCCTCCTCTATCAGCCCCTGCTGTGGCTTGTCGGGATCCTTACCGACCCTGGCAGAGACCAGAGATGCCGGTCCCCACACATCTGATCTGCAGAATTTTTCTCTTCTGGAAGATTGGGCTTGCAAAGGGTGGGGCAGGCAGACTCCATCCTTGCCCCCCTCCCCCACTGTGCCCCAAGGGCTGGAATTCACAGCCTGACCACCTTGACCAAGCCTGTGCACTCGGGGTCCTGACGCCTATTTACAGATGAGGCAGCTGAGGCTCAGAGAGGCAAAGCACCTGTCCAGCTCTTAGGGACGAAGCTGGGATGTGAAGTCAAAACCCAAGGGTTAGGCTGCTGGAAGCACTTGCCTGCCCTGAGCAGGAGGCTGCCTTCCTACGACCGCCCTCCCCCCTGCCCCAGGCCCCCACTCCGCCCTCTGGAGCCCCAGACCATCTGCTCTCTCTGCTCTTAGAACTGCCCAGCGCCTAGGCCCCTGGTCCAAGCTGGGAGCCCCCGACTCCTCTCAGGGGTGGCTCTAGGCCCTCCCTGACTGCTTGGCTGCCTCCTCTGGACCTGCCGAGGGCCCTGAGCTGAGTCCAGGGTCCAAACTCTGAGTAGCACAGGGCACAGAAGGACTGTCCCCTCCCTTGTTCTAGCCCTTATACTTCTATTAATGTAACCAGTGATGGAACTAGCTTTTGGGCCATCCATGCCAGCAAACTGTCAAATCAAACACCCAAGTTGTTTATCTGCCCCACCTCCCCACCCTTAGCTGCTGCACTTGACAGTTCGAGCTTCCCTGTGGGAATGGACATTTGTTCCAGTAAATTTTAGCCTGCCCGGGGCTTTGGTCCGTTAGCCTTCAGGTTTGAGCTCTGAGGTCTGCCAAGGGGACCCACCTGCCTCTGAGGGCTTCAGGGGCCGCCGACTCTGGGGCGCAGGTAGGATCTCCAGCTGCACTTTCTCCGACACACCAGCCAGGAGCTTGGTGGCCTCAAGCAGCGAGCAGTGTTCAGTGCTGGTGCCATCGATGGACAGGATGCGGTCTCCGGCATGCAGGGCCCCACTCCTGGCCGGGTCAGGGAGCAAAGGGGGAGGCTGGTCCAGCCGGATAGAGCTCTGGGCGGCTCTCCCCCTGCAGCCCCCACGCCGTGGCAGCTCTCAGTGGGTGCCCACCTGTCCACCACACTGGCTGGCTTGATGCGGTCGATGGTGATGACTGGCTTGTTCCGGTGGGAGCCGGTGGTGAGCGAGATCCCCAAGGCGGACCCTGGCGTCTTGGTTATTTCCACTATCAAGGGCCCTGAAGCGTTGGCCACTGTGTCTGGTAAGTGGAAGGAAAGAAGAGTTTGAGATGCAAATATTGAGCACCTTCCTCCATCTCGACTTAATCCTCACTGCCAGGGAGGGATCACTGCACCCACTTTATAGACAAGAAAACTGAGGTGCGTGGAGGCAAAGACCTCGTCCAAGGTCACACAGCCACTCAGAAGCAGATGAGGGGCAGGAATTCAGGTCTCAGGGGCTCTGAGCCCAGGCCTTTGCTGGACAATACTAATTTGCTCGCATATTATTCGAGAGCCGACTGAATACACGGAACTGTGGGTTTTACTACGAGCCTTCCCCCTTCCAGAAAATGGCATCCCATTCACCCACCCAGTGGCGGGAAAACAAAACCCAGCTCCTCCTACTCTCACCCCCACCCCCATGTCCAAACATCAGCAAACCAGGCCAGTGGACCTTCATTGTATTTCCCGAATCTGACCCCGTCTATCCCCCCGCTCAGCCCCTGGTCCAGCCACCATCACCTTTCTCTCACCTGGACGGCTGCAGATTAGAGGGCATCACCCAGCCTTCCCCATCTCTCTCCCTGATTTTTTTACACACTTATCATCATCTGACACACTCTATATGTGATTTATTCCATCTATTGTCGATCTCTCCCCACCAGAATGTCAGCCCCATGCGAATGGAGACCTCATCTGTGTTGTTCTCAGGTGGATCCCCAGTGCAACAAACAACGCCTGGCAGAGTATTACTACCCAGAGAGGCTCAGAGAGGCTGTGACTGGGCCAAGGTCACACAGCCTTTGCAGTGGTGAGGATCTGTACCCGCTACCCTCTGCCCTCTATCCCTGGGCCTCTTCCTGCTCCAACCCTAGCCCTTAGGCCCCCAACTCACCTGGAATGGCCACATCATACTCCACCTGGAAGAGTGCCTCGTGGCTGCACTGCCGCAGGGTGGCCAGAGCAGTGGCGTGGCTGGCCCCATGCAGCAGGATCCCGTCAACGCTGAGTAGCCTGTCCCCCACCTTCAAGGAGCCCTCCCTGCGGGGTAGGGCCCAGTCAGTCAGCCTTGCCCAGCGCGAGCCAGAGAACAGAGGGAGGGCAGGGAGCAGGTGAAGGAGAAAGGGACAGAGCGGATGAGGGAAGGAATGCACATGTGAGTGAAAGAACCAGGGAGGTTATGTGGAAGCAGCTGAATAACTGAAGCGGGCACTGAAGATGGGGGTCAGGTCAGCTCTGACCCCTCCCAGAGGTGCTTAATAAATTCAGTCCCAGCTCAGCCCTCCAGTGTCTGAGCTGGGGATGCCCTTCGAGGTCACCACCAGGGCCCCGACAGGGTCCCAGCCCTGCCGGGGCACTCAGCATCGGGGAGGGGGCAGTCTGGAGGCTTCAAGCTGCCAGCACAGCGGTCCCTGCCCAGGGTCCCCAGTGATTCTGGGCTGGTGAGAAACGCGCCTGGGAAGGAATTCCACTGGGCCCCAGGGGAGAGGCCTGAGGGGGTTCACCTTGGTTTGGGTCACATCCCAGCTCTGGAATGCCTGCCCAAACAGGTGGCCAAAGCTATTCTGGAAGGTTCTATGAATAACTCATCACAGACCCGTCCCAAGGACAGGTTTAGATTTCTGACAAGGCCATTCCAGGCGTTTCTTAAAATGGCCAGGAATCTCCCGCTGGGAGGTCATGGGGTCAGGAGCTGGGAACTGGGTGTGTTCCTACTCCACACCCTCTCCTCCTGGCGCTTCTGAGCTTCTGAGTGGGGCTCAGGCAGGGCCAGGCTGGCAGCGCAGCCAGGACTGGGGAAGCTGCATCACAGAGGACCACAGTGATGCCGGTCACCATGCCCCACACTTCCTTCACAGCAGCTTGTAGGGGCTGCACTATTGGACCCACTCCACAGACAGGAAAATGAAGGCCAGGGAAGGGGTAACATGAGGCTAAAGCTCACTCTCCATCCCCATCCTACCCCCTGAGACAGCAGGACCTTGGGGAAGAAAGAGCTTGGGGGTAGCTCTCATTTGGGGTTTAGCGCTGGCTCCACCAATAATCCGCTGAGCGACTCTGGGCAGGGGTGTCCCCTGTCTGGACCTCAGTTTGCTCATCTGGAGAATGTGTATGATGTCCCTTCTGCCTTCTTCCTAGGGGAGCTGGGGGAGGGCAGTGCAGGGTGAGGCTGTAAGCTTCATCCCGGCTCAGGCTCACCTGTCGGCAGGGCCGCCGGGCCGCACGTAGGTCAGGACGAGCGGCCGGGACTTGTGCCCGTCTTCATGGGCACCTCCTGGACAGAATTCGACAGTCATGTATCCACTCCCTCCCTGGCGCCCGGAGGCCCCAACCCAGACCTTAAGCAGGCTTCCTTAATTAAATCTGCTTGAGGATCCTGTCCTTGCTATTCATAGTCTCTCCTATGAGATATCAACCGTAAATCCCACCCAGAGTTCGGACAAAAAGTAGGGAATAGGACCAAAGTCCTCTCTCTGTTAAACAGCTTGCTTCCTTTCCTGCGACCTCATCCTATTTCCCTTTTTCCCCTGGTTGCTAGGCAGCTCCAAACTTCATTTTCTGTTACAACTTTTCCCTCTCACTCCCCCCAATCATTTGTTGCTTGGCCAATTTTTCCGTTTAATACTTGATTTTAATGGTTGCTTGGCCAATTTTTCCGTTTAATACTTGATTTTAATGGTTCTTAAAAGTCAGAAGGAAGATTATACACGTATGTAATTCATTAGAGCAAAATAGAACATACATAGAATTGGCATTAGCCTTCCCGTCCCTTGACCCCAAAGGTGACTCTTACACTGACCTCTGAGGACAAAGCCAAAGCTATTGCCCTCCTTGTAGAGGGAGACATCCACTGTCTTTGAAACGATCCCTGGGTTGTTCTCAGGGGCTGGGGAGAAATGGAGGACTCCTTGAGTCCTTCAGTTGCATCACCAAGCTGGCAGATGTCCCCAAAGCTCATTCCAGGAGAGTTGGGTGACCAGTCAAAGACATTACAGGAAGGGTAAATTCCCCTTGCCCCATTTTACGGGTAGGACAAGTGAAGCTTAGAGGCACCCTCTTCCCTAAAACCCACTCAGTCCACCACTTAGAGAGGGGAAAGGGCAGGCCCATGCTCCCACAGAGATAATGGCAGAACTCAGGCTTGAGCCGATGGCTCGCAGTCTTAGGCCAGAGCTGAATTCCAGACAGTTACTCAAATTTCAAGACTTCAGACCAACTTTGAAAATTCAGAGCTAAGCTAAACCCTAGGCCACTGTACTCTGTGCAGCATGGGAGGGCGGGGAGCAATTTATTCAGCGACATTCCCAAAACCTTCCCTCCTAAAGGAGAAGCATCTGGAAACTAAATATGCAGGATGACAAGGGGTTATAAGCAGGTCCCTACCACCTCCTGGTGACAGCGTACTGCAGTTGTAGATAAGGCCCCAGGTGCAGCATGGGTGTTTGTGGCCAGTCTCCAGGTCCAGCCCACCCCAGCTGGCATGATCCCCACCCACCACCCAGGTGTTGGCAAGGAGGCAGCCTTGTCCACCCATGACCAAGGCAGTGGAGAAAGTTCCCGGTCCAAGGGCACCCACCGGGCGGGGGCAGCTCATACTCCACCTCCAGCACCACACGCTCTCCCACATTCTTGAGCAGAGTGATGATCTCATCGTGGCGGAGCCTGGTTAAGTGGATCCCATTCACTGACCGAATGTAGTCGCCCACATTCAGCAGGTCACTCCTGGGAGAAAGGAGGCCAGAGCACATGCGTGGTAACAGGTGCTGGCATTTCATATCACCCCTCCCACTGAATCCTTATGGTCTCTGGATCCCCATTTTACAGATGGGGAAGCTGAGGCTCAGAGAGGTCAGACATGTCCAGGGTCAGACAGCGAGTGAGTTAGGAGACTGGGGATTCTAACCTAGACCTGCCTGACACCCAGGCCAGCTTTTCCCCTGATGCTGGTCTGCCTGCTTTCCCTCCTGCTGAGGTGTCACCCTCATAGTTATAGCTCTAACCGGCCCCAGACAGCCCACAGAGTGGCCAGATCATCACCTCCTTTGCTATTCCTTAATGCTCTTCCTGGGCCCAGAGGGGCAGTGATAGAGAGGCTAACTCCTAGGTTTCATGGAACTCATGGTCCAAGGGAGCCCCAGAGGTAAAATAATAGGTGCAGGCAGTGTGTGCAGAAGTGGCACACAGGGCTGTGCCAGCAGAGCCGAACGCCTGCCTCAGCCTGGGGTGCTGGGGGCTTCCCAGAGGCAGTGTGGAGGGATGAATAGGAGTCTGCCAGGAGGATGCCTAGGGAACGGGCCTTCTAGGCACAGGAAACTGCATATGCAAAGGCCTGGAGGGCCCGAGAGCGGTGAGCATGGGATGCTGTGGCCGAGCTGAGTCAGCTCTGGTGTAAAGGGAAAGAAGCAGCCGGGGCCTAGAATCCCAGCCTCCACTGGGGGCCTTCCCTCCACAGACACCAAGCTCTTAGGTGCTCCAGGAAACAGCTGTCTGATTGCTCTGCCGAAGGCCCTAGTACCCTCCCCCACTGCCCCCTGGCCCCCTTCCTGCTGTCCCCACTGAGCCCACTTCTCACCTGGCTGCGAGCCCCCCAGGCCTCAGGTTGGAGACCCTGGGCTTCCCATCCTTGTCGGTGCCACCCGAGATGGTCAGGCCCAGCGTGCTGCCTTCCTTCTTGGTCAGCTCCACCATGGTGACCCCTCGGAACTCTTCTGCTGACAGATGGGGGTGAGTGGGCAGCGTGGGGCAATTCTAGGCCCCCAGCTCCAGGACAAGTGAGGTCAATACTTGGTAAGACCCCTCAGTACCCTTGGCTGCATGACACTGGGTGAAATCATGTCCTTCTTACAAAGGAGGATCAGAGAGGTTAAGTGACTAGTCTAAGGTCACAAAGTGAGTTAGCTGCAGAGCCGATGCTGTCTGACCCCCACCTGGAGCTCTCTGTGCTCCAGGACAAAGAGGGGGAAGGAGAGGAGGCTGGTTACCTGGAATGCTCTGCCTGCGGCACGCCAGAGCCACATCAGCCCCTGCTGCGTCCTTGCCTCCTTTGGAGTAAGGCCCATCGTCTGCAGGAGAGAAAGAGAGGAAAGGCCCTGAGTTCCGCTGTCATTTCCATCAGGCAAAGCCCTCCTGCCTTGGGAATCTTCTGCTTCGTGGATGTGGCCTGTTAGAAGGGTTCCTTCCTGCCACCAGCTCCACCTGAGTCTCCGCTGGGGGAGCCTCATGGCATCTCCCCACAAGGGCAACTCTGTCTGTGCTCTTGAGTAACGCTCTTTGGAGCACCCACCACAGACTGGGCTCTTCGCGACGGTCCAGGGATTAACCATCTCCACAACTACCATTCCACGTATACAGAAAGCAGCTGAGGCTCAGAGAGGGACAACTCGTGCCCAAGGTCACACAATCCTTGGCCAAGGCAGCCTCTGCAAATAGCCAGGACCAGACCCCAGGCGCCTCTGCCCATAGCCAGGACCAGACCCCAGGCGCCTCTGCCCACCCTGCCCCATGCTCCAGGCTCCCTTGACCAGGTTCTTTTTTTCACATTCCTTCTCCAAGTCCCTTCTCAGACCTGGACTGAGATGGGTAAGGTCAACTGGCAAACGGTCAAGCGGGCCGGCTCTCCCATGCTGCCTCTGGGGCCACCCCTGCCCCTCCAGGCACCTGTACACCCCCAGGCTTCTGCTGCTGTCTCAGGCCTCACCCAAGCCTACACCCCGCCCCCCTCCCCGCTCTGCCCCCACCCCCATTCACCATTCACCAGCTCTGGGCAGGCCACTCCCTCCCCAGCCCCCAGGCCACAGCAAGGCCTCACTCACAGGACTGTCCCCCTCCTCACTCTTCAGAGGAGGGGGAGAGAAGGGGCTAGGGAGGAAATCAGCCCCAGCAGGGGGGCAGAAGCCTCTTATCCCATCCCAGCCATATCCTTTTCACAAGGTGGGGAGGGGCTCAGATTAGCGTTCAGCCAGAGGTGGTGTCAACCTGGGTCAAGATCAGGACACAGCCTGGCCAAGGTCCGGGCTCAGTCAGAACCAGGAATCTACAATCTACAATCTACAGCAGGTTTCTCAACCTCGGCACTATTGACATTTTTTTTTGCTGGATGCTGTACGATGTTTAACAGCACCCCTGTCCTCTAACCACTAGATGACAATAGCATCCCACCCCAGTCACCACACCAAAAATGACTCTAGACAACCCACATGTGCCCTAGGGGAGCAGTACTGTCCCCCCAACCCCCGCCCTGCCCCTCATTGAGAATCACTGTTTTAGAGTCAGGGGTGGGGCTCAGGCTGGGTCAGGGTCAGGTTCAGCTTGGGGTCAAGGCTGTAGCTCAACCTGGGTCCAAGGAAGCCTGAGAACCTTCACCACCTGCAGCTCTAACCATTGAGAAATGGCTTCTCCAGACCGGGGATAGGCTGCCTTAGCTTTGCCAGAAGGTGGGAAATAACGAATCATTTCCAGGACCCCGGGAATTGGCCCCCAGCAGCTTTGCTCACCTCCTCCACCCCCAGGCCCTGTGTTCACATCCGCAGCCACGGATTCAGGCAACACCCATTAAGTATAATGCCTCCTATTACGGTTCCCTAATTCGCACCTCATTTAGATTCAACAAGGCGTTTCTGAGCTAATAAAATCAAAAAGACTGGGTTCTATCAACTGTGCGACAGTGAACATCTCTGGTATTTCATGTGAGCAACTCTGGAATTAAAATCTGTCTTATCCCATGCAAATTAGACTCTGCCACTGGAAAATCCTTCTCTCCCGGGCTATCCTGGGAAGACCAGAGATAAGCTTGCTGGCTCCAAGTTTAGGAGTCTGGAGGTGGGGGAGGGGGAAGATTATCTCCTAAGGACAAGAAAGCAGAGAATCAAGTTTGCCAAATTCAGAGCCGTAGAATCCCAAAGAATGGAGGGGAACAGCCGTGGGTTAATGCTGATTCTGAAGTAGAGGGTGCGGGATGTTGGCTGCTGAAGCAGAACACCCATTTCCTGGGGTGTCTCTGTGGTGTGTCTTCAGCACTACCTCTCTGCCCCTTCCTCATCCCAATATTAAAATTTTGGTCCAGTGAATGACACGGTGCCAAATTGGGCTGCGATGGCACACTTGGCACAGCTGAGATGTGGGGTCTGCTGCCTTTGGGCTCAGCTGTCGGACAGGCCTGACTGTGTGATAATGCAAACCAAGACTCGTACAACTGTGCGCAGAGTCAGTGGGCAATAAGCGAGGACTTGAGAGACTCTTCTGTAGAGAAGGCACGTGCATTTTAGGGTGTGGACTTGATGACCTCTCTTGGCGGTAGAGGCCGCTCAGGATAGCTGATGGCCAGATAAGGGGCTTCTGGATATCTAAGACCCCTGCCACATTCAGAAAGGCACCCATAAGGAATGTTACAATGTCTGCTGATGCTTGTTCAGAGGGGACAGTGCCCCACTCTCACAAACATCCTCAGGTCAGGGGGAAACAGGCAGCATTCAAACCAAGAACCAAGGCAAGGACAGAATTACTAGTTAACCGTGTGACTTGAGTCTCTGTTTCTCTATCTGTAAAATGGGGGTGTCTCCCCCTATCGCTGGCTCCAACCAGCCCAGGCATGAGAATTTGGGGGAATTATTTTATTTATAGAAAACCCCAGGAGGGTTCGGACCCCAGTCCTCCTCCCTCGGAGAACATGCCTGCTCGCTCCCGCTCTGTTTTTTGTTCTGGGACCTGGTAATTATATGCTTAGAGATGAAGGCTTTTCAAAAACATCTTTCCCACCAATTTTCAGCTGGAAACGTGCATAAAAAACAGAGATATTTTTATCCGAGTGGTTTTTTTCCTGTCTCCTCCTTCCAGCAATGGGCAATTATGAGCTTTTGCCTTCAGTCAATCTGTCCTGTAAGAACTCGCTTCAGAGGGAAAATCATTCCGCAGCAGTGCCAGACCATCCGGCAGACTCAGGCTGGGCAAGTCGGGGGAGCAGGAGGGAGAGACGCCGTGCTGAGCACAGACCGTACACCTGGTCCCCGGCCCCCAAGCTGCAGCCCGGGTGGATGGGTTTCTTTTTTATTTTATTTCTCCTGAAAGCATTGCTAATTTGCCTTCATTACCTCTGTTTCTCTGGAGCCCCAGGGAGCCACTGAGCTTTGAGAAAGGGAAAAAGGAAGTCAGCCCCTGGCCAGGCTGCCTTTGTCAGGGTCCTGCCTAAGCAGGACAGGGGCTTGGGAAGCAGGGGCTGGGGAGGGCCGTCGATGGGGGCGTGACTGATGCCTGGCTCTGCGGGCCTCCAGGAGGGAGCGTTCAGCATCTGAGAGGGGCCGCTGGGAAAACCAATGCCCGGAGGCTCAACTTGGGCTGAAGAGAAAATAACCGCTTGACAGAAAGCCAGCAGCAGGGCCAGCCGGCCCGAGTGCCGCTGGGGAGAAGGGGGTCCCCAGTCGCCCCTGGGTCCAACCACAACTGCACACAGCGGCCCATTGCTGCTTGCACTCCTACAAGTGATCGGCCAATCCTGGCTGGGTCGGCCCCACCTCCGAAGGCATCTCTGGCTCGATGGAAAGGGAAGGATGGGCTTTGGATCCTAAATCTGCTGCCGACCGGCTAAGGGATCTGGGACAAGTCACTTCTCCTCTCTGAGTCTCGGCACAGTGGGCGGGCTAGTGCCCACCTCATGGGTTGGTGGGAGGCATCAGCGAGGTTATGTGGTACACAGAGCCAGGACACATGGAAGTTCTCTCCCTGGCCCTTTTACTCACCTCGTTAGAAAGATTTTCCCATTAGTAATGGTAACAACTCCTCCTGATTAAGTGCCGGTGCTGTGCTAGGTGCTTCACAAGCTTTGTCTCATGTATCCCCATCACCTTCTGAGGTGGGATGATAGTTATTTCCATTTTACAGATGGTGGAGCTGAGGCACGGGCAGGTTAGGTGACTTCCCATTGTAAGGGGCAGGGGCAGGATTTGAACCCAGGCCATATTCTAAGAAATTTTAAATTATTACCACTTTATCCTCATGATAATCTTACGTCGTGGGTGTCATGATCATCCCCACATTACAGATGAGGAAACTGAGGCACAGAGAGGTTAAGGGAACTGCCTAGGGTCACATAGCTCCCAAGTGGCGGAGCCATGGGCCCCCTCCTGCCTTCTCCCCCCACCCCATGACAGTCCTGGGGGGACTCAGGGGTAATGCCTGTGGCCCTCCTGGCAGCAGTCCCGGCTCCTTTGGGCACTCCTGACCCACTGAATGATCGCCCTCTGGCCATGGCGGGCTGGACCGGGTCAGACAGCTGGATGGAGAGGCATCAAAGCCGGTGGCAGGCTGACCTCGGAGTGACAGCTCCGATTTCTGTAGAAGACAGGCCTCCCCAGAAGCCGTGAAGAGATCGGCTCGGCCACGGGGTGACCCTTGTTCTGTTCAATGCACGTTTTTAAGGGAAACAAAAAGAAATATATCAATAGATTTAAAAAGCAGACGCCTGCTTCACTTGGTGCCAAGGACTGAAAAAAAAAAAAGACTGACAAAGGAGCCCGGGGCTTGGCCCGCCCAGTGCCAGGCCTGCTCCAAGCACTTGACCAGCACTGCCATGTTTAACTCTTCTGCGAGCTCACTAACAATCCCATTTTACAGACAAGGAGACTGAAGCTCAGACAGGCCACTCAGCTGGGGAGCTGCAGAGGACAGACTGGAATTGGTCTTTCTGGCCCCCAGCAGACCACATCCTTAATCCTCAGCTCTGCTCTCTCCCTCCAAACACAAGGGCAACAGACCCCAAAAGAGGGGTACCCAGGGAGGCAGCACCGGCCCCCAGGAGGCCCATGTTAGCACTCGGGCACCCACAGGCTGGACACGACCAGAGAGGTTGCCAGCCCTGCAATCCCTCTTCCACAAGGCGTGCGGGGCTCCCGGCACTGGGCCCTGAGCCCACGCTTGGGCTGACACCCCCCTCCATGGGACCACGATGGCCCCAACGTCAGTGGGGTGGGGATGCAGGCTCCAGAAGGGCCGTGGCCTTTTGGGTCTGTGCTCTCCCACGTCCCTCTCAAACCCACAAAACTGGGTCACCAACGGAGCAGTGAAGACTCAGTTCACCCGGCGGAGAATAATATCAAACGTTCTCCCCACAACTGACAGTCCCCGGGCCTCCCTGACCTCACCTCCTAATGCTCTTTCCTGGGCTGCCTCCACTCCGGTGTGCTGGTCTCCTCGCCGTTCCACACACCAGACTCAAGCTCACCTCAGGGCCTTTGAACTGGCTGTTCCCTCTGCCAAGAATGCTCCTTCCCAGACACCCACAAAACCCCCTTCCTCACCTCCTTCAGGAACCTGTGGAATCTTCACCTTCTCATCTTTCCCAAGTGGCCTGTTTGAACTTACACCTGCACTCCCAACACCTCCAGCACTTCCCATCGCCTTCCTTACCTAGCAGACCTCACTTTTTTTTTTCTTTTAACTTAGTGATCTTATTTCCTATCTGCCCCTTCCCACTATCATGTCAGCCCTGGGGGGCTGGTTTTTTGCCTGTCTGTTCACTGCTGTTTTTGGCATGGAGAGTCTGGCACACAGTAAATTCTCAGTAAATCATGTGAAATTCAATTCCCACTTACAGATTAGGAGAATGGGGATCAAAGAAGTGGAATGAGTTGTTCAAGGTCGTAGAATCAGGAAGAGGCAGAGACAGGATGCAAACCCAGGGCTCCCTGGGTCTGGAGGCCTTGGCCTCCGTGGTCTGGGAACTGGGGTTTCTCCCACAGCCATGGCCCTGAGGAGGTCAGCCCTGCCAGAAGGTCCAGGTGGTTCTGGTGAGGGCCCCCCGGAGGAGTGGGCAGCTCAGGCCATGGCAGAAGTACCCTCCCACCCACCCCGACACACACACACCCTGTCTGAGCCTTCCCAGGAGCTGGGAACAAAGACCACTTTGTGGCCAGGAATCAGAGGACAGTGGACACTGTGGGGCGTGGGGGTTTCCTGCCCAAATCTGCTTTCAAGCCTACTGTGCGCCCCAGCCCCGGTCACGTCCCTTCCTGCAGGGGCTCAGGGTTAGCAGGGTGAACAAGCCTCCCAGGACCAAGACAGCATGGCCAGGGCATGGGCCTGAGAAAGGACTCGTGCTGGCAGAGTCCATCGGGGAGGAGAAAGGGCCCTGGGCACTGTGCCCCACTGGCCCCAAGCCCCAGCCTGGCTCTCTCTGAGGAGCACTGCATGTGGCCTGACTGCTCAGGGTCTCAGCCTGCTCTGTGAAATGTGGAGGGTGCAGGGAGTGGCCACCTGTTGGGGACGTTTGCTGAAACTACTGGAAACAGGTTCTCTTTCCTTGAGGAGGATCAAGCTGTCTGACCATAAGCTCTAAGGTACTAGGGGCCCTCTGGGAGCCTCAAGGAGAGGAGTCTGCCTGGAAATAAAGCTCGCCTGAAAAGAAGCAGAGACCTGGAGTCCTAATCACGCTGAGCACCTGGATCCCACTGTGCCTGAAGCTCCATCTTTAGACTTTTCTTTAAAAAAGCCTCAGTGTTGACACCAAGTGAGACAGGTGTGATCATGAAGCTCTGTGACCTGGGGAGGAGACTAGGGTGGGGACTACAGGGGTGAGGGTGGGGGTCAAGGAAGTCATCAGAGAGAGAAAAAGCCAGGGAGATCACGAAGGGCCTTGAATGCCAGGATAAGAAGCTGCGATCAAACCTGAGTTTTTAGCAAACTCCCTCCTACAGCAGCATGGAGGGGGTGGGGTGCGGTGGGGGGTGAGGGCCAGGAAGCCAGGGAGGAGACTGGGGCTAAGGTCTAGGCAGGCGATGCTGAGGCCTGAGCCTGGGTAGAGGGGGCAGCACCATGAGGAAGAGGAAGACAAAGACACTTCCTTGGCGGTGCCCCAGGTGAGGTCTCCAGGGCACTGTTGCCCTTGTGGCTCTGACCACTGCAGGACGAGGTGACCCCACTTCCTGGGCCTGACGTTGAGAGGACAGATGTGCCCAAGCCAGGAGGGCAGTGGAGTCGCCAGGAAGGGGCAGGGGCAGACCGCATGGGGTCAAATCCCAGCTGTGCTACTTCTAGCTGTAGCCTTGGACAAGTCACTTAACACCTCTGTGCCTCAGTTTCCCCAACTGTAAAATGGGGAGAATAACAGTGCTGAATACACAGTGGTGTGAGGATTAAATGAGAAAATGCACAGAGAGAGCTCCGAACAGAGCCTGGCACAGAGTAAGGTCTCAACAGCTGTCAGCTACTATTATTAATCACATTATTATGATCTGGGGACCTAGGGGTAACCCTGTCTCTGCCCTTTGCGACAGGCGGGGAGGTGGGAGCCTAACTTCACGGGCCCTCGGAAGCATGGTTGGGGGAGCTCTGCTATAAAAGTCATCTGGGGCCAATCCCGGCTCAGCCACCATGGGCCTTGGTCAGCCACTGGCCCCTCCGAGCCTCAGCTTCCCCATCTGTCTGTCCACTGGGACCACAGTCCATACCCTTGGAGCTGCTGCAAGGAGGTAACACCAGGAGTACATCGACTATGGGAAGGCATTGACGGGACGGCCCAGGACACGGAGTGAAGGGTGACCTAGCCTGCCCCAGAGCCCTTCCCAGGGTCCCAGCCCTGGGCCCACCCAGGAATGTGGCAGCTGAGCAACACCTGTCCCCTCTGCATTCCCAGAGCCTGAGGCTCACCGACCAGACAGCACCAGGCCGGGGCCTCTGCCTCCTGCCATGAGCCCATGTAGGAGCTCCCCCCAGAGCACCCTGACCAGGGAGCCAGCGCCCACAGCTCACGCAGGGGCAGGACGCGCCTCCCTGGGGCACGCCTGAGGCAGGAGCGCTGCCCTCTGGCCGTGTCGTGCAGGACAGCCCAGCAGACTCAGTCCCCGCAGCCACGGTCAGACAGACAGCCCTCTCCCCTGTCCACTGGCCAGGTGTCCCACGCCTGCCCTCCCTCCAAGCTCTGGGTCTGGGAGTGGCTGTCCCAGGCTTCGCCATCCCAGGCCCCTCTCTGGGTGGCAGTTCCAGAGGGTTCGGCCCCGCCACTCTGCCTACTGGTCCCCGTTACTCACCCGCCTCTCCAGGGGTCTCCCGGCTGAGCCCACACAGCATGTCTGCTCTTGTCTCCCCGGTGCCACTGACTCCCTTGGGAGCCAGGGAGGGGCTATGGGAGGGGAGCTCAGAGCTCCCACTGGCTGGGCAAGAGTCCACCCACTGCAGCGGGCGGCTCTCTGCTTAAAGGGGACATGGCCCTTGTCACGGCTGATCCTTGGATGGGGTTCAACACCCCCCCCCAGCCTGAGTCTGGGCAGGGGTCTTTGAAGATGGCAGGCCTCCCCCAGGGCCCCCAGGCAGACAGACCCCTGAGGCCAGCTCTGCCCCTAACTCGCCCTGGGTCTTTGGTAAACGATTGCCTCCCAGCCCAGACTCAGTTTTTCTACCTGGAAAAGAGGAACAGGGCCTTCCAAACTTTTTTTTCCCCTTTTTTTAAGTAGCAGATTCCAACAGAATCTTGCACAGAATTCCCAGGACATAAGCCAGATAAAACGCAGCCGTGGAACGATGCCAGGGTGTGTCTCAGTTTAGAAATCCTTGCACTCGGAGTCCCCTGGGCCCTTCCACTGACGTTCCAGCTACCTCTCCCAGGCCTCGGTTTCCTTTCCTGTAAGGTGGGACTTGGGGAAGATCAGCCCAGCACCCTGTTATCCAGAGCATCCCCCAGCTCTGTGGGAAGACAGAGCAAGCTGTGCATCCCGGGTTGATGGGCAGGGGCAGCTGGTCACAACGCCAGCCCCAGCTGGGCCTCAGCCCGGCACACTCCTAGCTTCCCCCACACTAGCTCAGGATGACCCTGACGGACACCCAGGGCCCCTCCTCCAGCTCTCTAGCTGCTCCTGCTCTCCACCCACCAGTGCGTGTTGGTACCAGCTGAGAGCCAGACACCGCAGAGGTGCTGGGGAGAAGGATGGGCGATAGTGACTCAGGGTGTCAACAGCCTGTACAACTAACTACTTATTGCATCCAGCTGAACGCAGCAGAGAACGAGACAGATGAGGTCCCAGCTCCCATGGAAGCTCTCAGATGCATGGGAAAAAGGGGGCTCAAATTCACCTCTCTCCTGCAGCAAATGGGAGGGTGCAGCCCCGTGGTTAAGGACCAGGGACTGTATCTGAGTTACTTCCTCAGCGGGGATGCCCACCGCAGAGTCCAGCCCACAATTCCTGGGCTGCCCATGCTGGCTCCTGCCAGCCCCACTAATGGCACATTCAGAACAATCCAGGCTCTGAGTATGGGGTGGGGTCTTTTGTACCCCTGTATCCACAGGTCATATTCCTTGCCCCCCTCCCAAGGGTGCCTTCCTCTTCGGATGATTTCAGGTATGTCTCAGGGGCAGGGGCCCTTGGGCCAGTAGTGAGGTCAAAGGTCAAAGAGAGATGCAAAGGTCTCAGCCATGGGAGGGATGGTGAGCACTGAGTCAGACAGGGGGGACCTGAATTGGGAGGCATTTGCTGGGAGAATCGGGCCAGGCAGGAAGGGAGTGCAGACTCTCAGTGTGGTCCACGGTGCCCTGCAATGGTCCCAACAAGGCTGTTGATGAAGACCCTGACAATCCCCAGGGCACTGAGAGCCACCTTGGAGCAGTCCCAGCTCCACACCAGGTAGGAAGGGACACAGCTCTTAACAGACCCTCGCCCTCTTTCCCCCCATTTACAGCCCCTTCAGGGAGGAGGGCTGTGTGGTGCACAGGCCTTTGGAGTTCCATCCACCCCCTCTCGTAAGAAAATATTTGCTCTCTGTACAGACGCATTTAAATGAGCGATTAAGACGGAAGATCCAAAACCTTGCCGTGGTTCTGTCTCTCTCGCTGCTCCTTTGGAATTTACTTTTGTGGACGAGAAGCTCCTGGAAAGGTCATGCCATGGGTTATGGGAGAGCTTCCACGCAGCGTTTCTCTGAGCACCTGCTGTGCCAGGCAGAGGGGACCGAGACACCGGGAGACAGGCGAGGATCAGCATCTTCCCTCTGTCCTCTGTTCCTGTTAGCCCGCCAAGCACATTTTCACTTCATTCATTTTATCCAAAAGTGGGTTTGGAAGCAACTGTTGGTCCATTCTGGAACAAGGTAGGGTTTAAATAAATATTTGGCACAGAAAGGTTAACTGACTTGCCCAAGGTCACCCAGCTGTAAGTGTGGAGCCAGGTTCACACCTAAGAGGTCTGTTCTTAAAGGCGCTGCTATGTGCCTCTCAAGATGAAGGGGTCTGGGAGTGCAGATGAGGGGCAGTCAGCTCTGTCGGGGGTCCACTGAGGAGGTGTTTGTGAGCCTGACTTTGAAGGATGGGAAGGAAGGTGCCATGAACACAGTCCCAAGTGACAAGTGAGGAAGAGACCAGGCAGGAGACGCAGCTGGAGCCAGGCCACAGACGGCCCGGCCACCCTCGCTCCCCCAGGGGCGGTCTGAGGGCCAGCGGCACTGCCGGGGGGTCCTCACAATGCCGGCTCTCAGGCCCCACCCGGACCTGCTGAATCAGAACCTGCATTTTCACCAGCTCCCCAGAGGATGCATACGAAGTTTAAGAAATGCTGTATTATGGGTTTGGCTTTCATCCTGTGGGCAACGGGAACCACAGATGGTTGTAGAGCAAGGGTGTGAGAGGCTCTGCAAGGACCTCAGACACAGAGCACCTCTGAGGGAGAAGGGAGGAGCGCCTGGGAATGAGCAGCAGAAGCCCCTTCTGGGAGCCGAGAGTGGGTGAAGCTGCCGCTGGGCCCTGCTCCAAACACGACCCCTCTCGCCCAATGCGGCCAAACCTTGGGGAAGTAGAGGAAAAGGGGGACAGATTGCCGGGCCTGCACTGTGGCTAGAAGCCAGGTTTGCTAGGGGCCCGGGCTACCAGCAGCTCCTGGTCACAGAGTTTGAGTGTTCTACATTTCCAACACTGTGGATGACAGTGACGGGGACTGGGCCGCCTGGGGAAGGTGGCAGGGCCACTGAGCTGACAGGCAGCCCCTCCATGGTCAGGAGAGGCCCTGACACCTCCACGTCCTCAGGTTTTATGAGACAACTGAAAGATGGATTGCTGTATGACCTGGGGCATGTGTCCAAACCTCTGTGGACCTCAGCTTCCTTAGCTGCACAATGGGAATAATAAAAGCACCACCTTCTAGGGTTAGGGAGTCCACATATTGGGTCAGGAAGCATTTATCCATCCACTTTCCTGCCAAGAGTCTCACACCAATGCCTTGGATGGATCCAGGCCAGAAAGGCAGAACTACAAGGTAGAGGAGCACACTGGCCAGATGCACCCATGTTCAAACCCCAGCCCTGCCACGCAAGAACCTTGTCATTCCGGGCAACTCACTTCTTTCTGCCTGAGCCTCTGCTTCCCCACCCGTGAGGAGTGAGGGCGAAGAGACCTCGGAAGGTCTGCCCAGCACACACTCTTGCCCTCTTCCCCACATGTGGCCAGGCCTGCAGGGCCTTCTCACAGTCTCTTAATGGGGAGCCACTGGCACCACTGCTGAGCGGGCTGTCCTCACACTGCAGGACACCGGCATCCCTGGCCCCGCCCCCCCAGGGGTAGTGACCCCTACAAGTGGGAACCGACCCCATGCTGCACAGATGGGAAAACCGAGACCCAGAGAGGACGGTGTCTGAGGCCCCCCCAGAGCAGAGAGGGGCCTGGACCCTGGCCTCTGTCCTTCCTCTCAGGCCCCAGGGCTGGTTAGTCATAAGCACAGCAGACCGTGTCCCGAGCTGCCAGGGACCCTGAGTGACAACCGGAAATGAAGTCTGGGTGGGAAGGACGCAGAAATGGCGATTCGATCACAAGAGATAAACCCTTTGTTGCTGTTCTGCTGCTTTCCCTCCCTCCCTCCCTCCCTCCCTCCTCACACCACACCGAGGGCCAGGCCAGGACAATCCCTCCCCTCTCCTGGTTGTAAGACAGTCCCATGGGGTGGGCACTGTTGCCCCCATTTTACAGACGGGGACACTGAAACCCAGTCTGTGATGCCACCAGCCACAGGTGAGGGCCACGAGGTGACCCCGCCTTAGGGGGTGCTGTTTGGCTGTGGCCCCCCCACTCCACCAAGCTGCCCCATAGCCCCAGCCCCATGGCCCGTCACCTGACTGCAGAGGTAATGCCACATCAGTGGGCTGTACCCAGGCTAGGCCCCCAGGCCCACACCTGCCAGTTCCCAGCGCCCTTCACCGCGGCTTTCCTCCGGCCCTGGAGGGCACAGGGGCAGGCAGGGCCACGGGGTCGCAGGGGGCTGCAAGAGCAAAGAACAACAGGCTGTGTGCAGAGAGGAGGGAAGGGCAAGGCTCGGGGGGGAGGTGAGAGGAACCACAGCTGGCTCTTTACACAGAACCTCTGTACCAGGCCGTGTTCTCAGCATTTTCCAAGTATCTTCTCATCGCATCCCCACCTCAGAGACGAGGAAACAGGGGCCCAGAGAGGTGAAGCCACTTGCTCTTAGTCACACAGAGTGTGAGGCATGAGCGGGGATTTAAGCCCAGGCCCTGCTGACGCCATCTACACAAGCACCCCATCCACAGCCCCCTGAGAAATGCACACTCACGGATACGGGAAGAAAGAGAGGGACTGTTGGGGGGCGGGGTCCCCAAGCTGCTGCTCCTGGGGAGTCTCTCTGAATCCTCTGACTAGGGAGGGCCAAGGGGCCGCAGGCCCAGGCCTGGCCACAGATGGGGCAGCTCCTTGGGGCTCCCTCTTGGCCTCCACGCTTGACACTTGCAATGGCTTCCCTCCTGGAGGGGAAACGTGGGGCCATAACCGTGCAGGGGGCCTCTCTGAGCCCCAGGTCCCTCCTCTTAATGATGAAGATGTCTGTCCTCACAGGGTTTTGTTGAGAAACTCGGTGAATAAACAAAATGCCTGAAAAACTGTAGAGTGCAGGGCCCGTGGAGGTGGTCAGTGTGAACACGGCCTTGCCCTACCTCTCTGGTCACTCAGTCACCCAAAAGCACCCACTACCTGCCAGAAACTAAGCTGGGCACGAGGTTTCCAAGCGGGCAAAGCAGATGTAGAGCCTGCCTCTCAGGCTGCTGGTCTAGGAGAGGGACAGAGATCAAAGGAGAAAAACCAGCAAATACAGATAAGTCATGGAGACGGTGCGGAGGGCGACGGGGGCCAGGCCAACACGAGGTGGGGGGTCGGGGAGCCTCTAAGAGGAGGTGCCTCTAGGCTGAGACAGGATGGGAAGGAGCCAAGGGCGGCTGCAGGAAGAAGTCTCCAGGCGAGCGTGGGCTGTCTGGGGAGCAGGCAGGAGGAGGAGAGAAGTTGGGATTCTGCTCCAGATGCAGCACCAGGGGAGACACTGGAGGGTTTTAAACTGGGTCCTGTGTGATCTGACTTGTTTCCAAATGGCAGCAGGAGGGGATGGGCTGCAAGGGTCCGGACGGCATGGGGGGACCAGAGGCAGTGGGGAGGGCCAGGCACCTCAGGGGCAGGAGACCTGGAAGCCAATTTTCTCTGTGCCCCGGGCCTGTCCCTTCCTGCTCTGAGCCTGTTTCCTTTCTGATGACGATGGCCAGCAGTGCGAGTTTGGGGACCTGCCAGGGGTAGAGGTCAGAAGCATGGAGTCAGGATGCATCGCGATGCAAAACAAGAAGAAAAAGGAAAAGGGGCATGACGATGAACAGGCAGGGCACCAGGCGTGAAGGAAATGGCCCCAAATTCATGCAGAGCCGGCTCCACTCACTGGTAAGCAGAGAAGTGAAGGGGAAATGATACTTCTCCCACTTGACTCTTCAGGGCAGCAAATATGAGAAATGCAGGCAAGACCAGGTGCTGGTGAGCATCGCTGAGATGGAGAGGCAGGGGAACTGCTGGGGGGGTTGGTAAACTGAGGCAGCCATGAGCAAGCCAGCGCCCTCCCTCCTGGTAGTTATCCTTGGGTGACTCCCCCCACGGATCCCTAAGGGGCAGGAATAGGAATGTCATTGGTGAAGATGACCTGCATCTCCATCCTGGGGGAGGGGACAGGTAATGCGATGGCCACACCCCATGGAGGACAACCGGGCTGAGAAGCACAGCCATGTGGATAGGTTTAGAGACACGGTGTGAGTTAAAGGGGGAAAGGAAGGGGGGAGGAGGAAGGGGAAGGGGCAGGGAGAAGGGAGGGAGGACAGAGCAGGGAAGAGAGGAGGCAGGGAGAGGGCAGGAAAGAGAATGATATTTCCCTGTAATATCACTTATGTAAACTAAAAACATACATAAAGCACTACATGTGCTGTAAGGGCACATACATGTGTAAAGACCTGTTTCACAGAGTGATGGTTTCGAGGGAGGTAACTGGGAGTGGGGGTAGGGCATGAAGGAGACAAAATAAGATAAAACAGCCAGAGCAGGTGCCAGCTGGCTCAGGACCATGTGTGCCACACACTGAGGAATTCAGCTCACCCCCCAGGGCCTGGGATTAAAAATAAAAAATAAATAATTGCCTTGAATGGCATGTTAAGAAGTCGAAGCTCTCTCCTGAGGATACTGGGGAGCCGTGGAAGGGTTTAGAGGGAGGGAGGAATGAGGACAGCCAAGTTCCTTAGAAAAATAACTGAACTGGGTGCTGAGAGAGCCCCCTGGGTGGGGGTGGGGGCCTTGGCTGACCTCAGTCAACCTCAGCCACCCTCCTCCCCACGGGGATCACTCAGACTCTGCCCACCTGCCCTCTTGGTGCCTGAGCAAAACGGGAAAATAAATGGGCAGGCTGTCAGGGCTCAGCCCCGTCACGCGTCCTCATCTCAGGGTGCCAAGGACACCATGGCAGTGCCCTCCCCAACCCCCCCACATGTCCAGCCCTAGAGAGAACCCTGGGCTGGGGGTCAAGAGACCCAGGTTCAAGGCCCAGCTACTGCCCACACAGGACCAACTCTGTGCCAAGAACATCACACATGATGCAGAACATCAGTGTCTCTTGTGGAAAGGACTACACTCAACAAGGATTCACTACGAACCCAAACAAAACAAAGGGGGCCAAAGAGTCAGGCCACTCAGGGAGGCATCAGGGAAAGCTGCCCGGAGGAGGCGGTATCTAAGCTAAGTCCTGATGGACATAGGAACCAAACCCTCCAAGATGATGCAGGGAGGGAATTCCAGGCAGAGGGGCAGCCTGGGCAAAGGGTGAGAGGGGGAAGGTGCGCAGTATGGTAGGGAGATGCACCAGCCCGCATGGCTGGGGTCGGAGGTCCCGCAGGAGCAGGTGGGCTGGGCAGGCATGGGGGTGGGTCCTGACAGATGGAGACCTGCTTCGGGGGAGAAAATGCACTGAATGGGGCGTCCCGGCACTGTGGCCGCCTCATGGATGACATTTAAGGAGGGGCGGGCTCTCCTGAGCCCCCTCGATGAGATGCTGGCAGGGTGACACATGGAGGGCCTGGGCAGCCACACGACTGAGCTGTCGGGAGCAGGGCAGGAGTGGAGCACACAGGAGCCTGAGGACAGCAACGCCCCCTCGCGGCTGGTGATCGATGAGGCTTTGGGAGCGGCAGGCGCAGCCCTCATCCTGTGCCCTCGGCATCCAAGTGGAGCAGGAGGTTGGACTCAGGTTCAGCCTGTGGCCAACACTGTCCCTGGACTCCCACCACCCACCCTCTTGATCAAGCATTACCCTTTGGGGCTTCCCTGGTGGCGCAGTGGTTAAGAATCCGCCTGCCAATGCAGGGGACAAGGGTTCGATCCCTGGTCTGGGAAGATGCCACATGCTGCGCAGCAACTAAGCCCCTGCTCCACAACTACTGAGCCTGTGCTCTAGAGCTCGCAGGCCACAACCACTGAGCCCACACGCCTAGAGCCCGTGCTCCACAACAAGAGAAGCCACCACAATGAGAAGCCCGCATGCAGCAACGAAGACCCAATGCAGCCAAAACAATAATAATAATAAATAAATTTTTTTAAAAAAGCATTACCCTCTGTGTAAATGCCCCAGAAAAAGGGTATTTACACAAGGTTTTACCACTTTATTGAGTCAGTGTCTCATGGAATCTTTCAAGAGGTAGGCATTGCTGCTCCTGTCTTACAGAGGGAAAACTGAGGCCCAGAGAGGGGAAGGGACTTGGCCAAGGCCCCCAGCTAAGATGGGCTGAGGGTCAGATCGTCAGAATCAGGTGCTCCCTCCTTGGGTCATTTACATGGGCTCTTCCTTTTTCCTGGAACCCCCTTCCCCCTACATCCTTAGAGCCCGACCGAAATGCCACCTCCACCAAGAAGCCTGCCCTGACCACACCAGGTGGGTCCCCTTTACCCTCTCCCAGCCTTTCCTCCAATGCATTTGCTCACCTGTTCTTTTCCACCAAAGAGGGGACCCTCAACTGTCTTGCTCATTGATTTTGACCCTATGCCCAGGGCTGGGCCTCACACACAGTAAGCGCTAAATAAGTGTTTGCCGAATGAATGAATGAGAAATAAATGATGACTATACATCACCTCTGGATTGCTATACTGGAAAGAAACCAATAATTCATCCCTCTTCAATCTGATGCAGGAATCCTTTCTGTCTGGTAGAGCTTGCATACCTCCACAAACAGGGAGCTCACCACCTCCTGAGCAGCCCACCCTATTCCTGAACAGTCATGAGGATGGGAGTCACTCCATTATCCTGAGCTGGAGCCTGTCTCCCTGTGGCTCCTCCAGGCCCCTGCCCCAGGACCAGCCTGCAGAGACTCAGTGGCCGTGCCTGGACCCAGGTCATGGCCTCTGAGCCCTGGAGGGAGAGGCCACAGTTCAGAGTCTGGATGTGGCTCCAGTGGGGTCCCACCAGCTCCCCTCCCACCTTGAGGCCCTCTCCTAGCTGTGTGGCTGGAAAGAGCAGGTGGCCATCCAAACCGCCCCCTCTACCCCCGCCCAAGTCTGGGGCCAGGCTCTTTAATCCCCTCTGGACGTCAGTGTGTTTTTAACTTCCAGTGGCATTTGCTTCAGGCCCATGAGGCTGGCACAATCACCTCCTTTTACAGACGAGGAAACTGGAGTCCAGAGGCGCGGGAGACAAGAACCCAGGTGTCTGGCTCCAAAGCCTTAATCCCAGCCCAACAGACACACATTCTCAAAAGGGCTTTGTGTGATAGTCTTATTTTTTGTCCTCCTGGTGGACTATTTGAAAGAGAACCCTGCAGTTGTGGACTCATTAGTGGTAGAAGCTCAAGCAGGGAGAGAATTTGGGAAGGCCCATCCAAGGAGCCCATACAGCCCAGCTGAGACTATACCAATAAGATCCAGGCAGGAGGACCCCACTGGTGGAGGTGGGGGGCAGGGGCTGCAGGGCTGGGGTGGGCCCGGGCAGAGGCTACTTATTTGAGGACAAGGCTTGACCCTGAGATTTCTGGGCCAGTGCCTGCTACCTGAGGCACCCCACATTCCACGGCCCCCTCAGCACCATTTAGGAAGAATCCTTGGGAAGTCGCCAACTGGTGTCCAAATCTGGCCACCCTCCTCTGCAGCCTCGGCTCCCTCCATTCCCAGCACCCTGAGCCCATTCCCAGCTCCAAGCCTTCACACTCTCAGTAACCCAAGAATGCGCTGGCCCTAATCCCTCCTCTGCCCAGCCAAATCCTGCAAGTCCCCCAGGGTTGCCCACTGTCACCTCCTGGGGGGTCCTCTAGTTGGTGTCCCATCTGTGTTTCCAAAGCCCTCGGGCATCCCTCAGTCCCACTGTCAACTCCCCGGACATCCCCCTCTGCCTTGCCCTTCCATCCCCGGATAAGCCTGACTCCTAAGTGGTGATGAACATTCCACGTTGCCAGCACCGCCCCCTCTAGCAGTGGCAGCATGGGGGCCTGAGAGGGGACCCTGGGTTCAGGTCCTATCTCCACCCCTGACTGGCTGGGTGACCTTGAGCAAAACTGGCCTCAACCTTCTCATGTATAAAATGAGGGTGCATGCGTGGGCTGGGGCAGGAGCAGGACCTGTAGTCTCTGGGGGCTGCTTCAGCTCCAACCTTGCCAGCCTGGGACACCCTCACCTCTGTCCCCAGCTTGGGCTCCAAATGACCCAAACCTCAAACAAACTTTCCTTAACAGACTATTTTGCAAACGGGGTACCAAGACTCAGTGAGGGGCAGGGACTGTCCTCAAGGTTACCTGCAGGGACCCCAGCTGCCCCAGTTGTGTGGCTGTACGAGGTTGCTGGGTAGGTGCCCGCTCCCCTTGCCCGCTCACCTGCCCACACATCTGCTTATGAGTCACCGTCACCTCGGCCAAGTCAGCGAAATGCAGGGGCTGGAGAGACAAGGTCAGCCGAAGGACAGCGATGGGCAGACGGGGAGGAGGGTGCGGAGGCTTCCAGCCACGGGAGAGCAGGGTGGGGGCACAGAAGGGAAACTGAGGGGCAATTCCCAGGAGGAGCAGGGAATTGCTCCAGGACCACGGAGAGGGGGGTTATCCATCCAGCCCTGTCTGATAGATGTTCTTTCTGCTCCATCAGCCCATCTCCCCAGGGAGGAGACAGGTCCGGCAGCCTTCACAATTATCTGGGCAATTAAGACAGGCAGATGGTCCTGCTGGACTGAACATTCAAGCCGACGAACGGAGACAATGCTGGAATGTTGGCTGACAAGATCAGCACTGGTGCTGGGGATGACACGGCTGCTCAGCCTGGAGGGGGAACCCTGGGGGACCCCATCGCTGTTTCTGTAGGGCTGTCCTGGGGCGGGGGGAGCAGAGGGAGGACGGATAACCTTGGGGGAGCCTGGGGAAGACAGACCAGTAGCTACACGCTGGGAACGCAACAGAGGGGTCCCCTGCTCCTGGTGGGGAGGCCAGATAACTGACCACTGAGAAACACGCCCGTGGTGAAATGTTTGGACTTGGAAGTCAGACGGCCTGGGTGGGTGGGTGGGTGGGTGGGTGGGTGGGGCGGGGCCGGTGCACAAACTCCACCAAATCCTTCCTGGCTGTGTGACCTTGGGAAGTTGGAAAGTCACTTCCTCTTTAAGCATCAGTTTCCTCACTGGTAAAATGGGGAGATTTAGTTCATGGCTCATAGGACTGTTGTGAGGTTGAGAAAGTACACATGAAGTACTTAGCACAGCACCTGGCAAACAACAAGTGCTTAATAAACGCTTGGGAAACAAAGAACAGGTCCGGAGGTTCACTCCAGGCTGCTGGGATTCCAGGAATTATTCCAGGGATGAGAGTTTACCCTTGGCTCCTTGATAAAAGGAGAAGCCCTGGGGTTTCTAGACACCATAGCTGATCTGAAATTCTGGTGCTCCCAGCATCAAGGAGGGCAGAGGCCGGGGAAGTGGTTGCTGTCTAGGCACTGGTGGGAGGGGGCTCGTTTCCACATGGAGAGTCAGATCTGAGACCCCAACACAGCTGCCGCAGTGTGAGAAATGCTGGGAGCCGGATGTGGAGGAGAGAGGCAGACAGAGGAGAGTCTCATTACGGAGGGGAAGGAAGGAGTGAATAATTCAACACAGATGTGCGCCACGGAGTGGGGGCAGAAGGAGAAAGCTTGGGAGGGCCCGCGCAGGAGACCCCACTCAGCCGGCGGGGGGATTACTATCCTGAATAACCTCGTCACTGGGCTTCCCTGGTGGTGCAGTGGTTAAGAATCCGCCTGCCAATGCAGGGGACACGGGTTTGATCCCTGGTCTGGGAAGATCCCACATGCCGCGGAGCAACTAAGCCCGTGCGCCACAACTACTGAGCCCGCGTGCCACAACTACTGAAGCCTGCAAGCCTAGAGCCTGTGCTCCGCAGCAAAAGAAGCCACCACAATGAGAAGCCCGCACACCACAACGAAGAGTAGCCCCCGTTCGCCGCCAACTACAGAAAGCCCGCGCGCAGCAACGAGGACCCAACGCAGCCAAAAATAAATAAATTAATTTAAAAAGAAAAAAAAAAAGGTCGTCATCCCTAAACTGCCCATGGCTCCTCCAGAAGCACAGGGGCCAGACCAGAGGTCCCTCACCCACCCTGCTCCAGCCTTGCCAGTCTGGGGACACCCAACACGTCCACCGCCCCAGGGCCTTTGCGCTGGCTGTGGCCTCTGCCAGCCGCATTCTTCCCCTGGATAGCCACCTGGCTCCCTCTCCCACCTCCGTCAGGGCTTCGCGCTAATGTCACCTTCTCAGTGTGGCCTTCCCTCAACACCCCATTTGAAACTGTACCCCACTACTCACACACCCCATGCCCTCTCCCTGCCTCATCTTTCTTCACAGCATGTGTCACTACCAATCTCCTAATGGTCACTGCAATCTTGGGAGGGTGGCTTCTCTTGGGTAGATTTTACCAATGAGGAAACTGAGGTTCTGAGTGAGCCACACAGGAAGAAAGAGCCAGGGGCACGATTTGAATCCAGATCTGTTGGGGAAAATACAAGCACTTCCTGAATCTCCAAGACCCAGAACCTGATTCACGGCATGTAGTTGGCTGTTCTCCATATCCTGGGGAACACTCAAATCAGAAGCAGGTCAGACTATCCCTGCATGTGTCTGTCTATCCCTCCAGCATGGGAGGATTCCACTGGGTTCTCTGGGGCTGTGGACCTGAACAGGAGGATAACAGTCTTGATGGGGGAGGGGACTTCTCTCTTGGGGACAGTCCCAGCACAGGGGTCCCTGGGAAGCCCCAAGGGAAATCCTGTTCCTAATGCTCTCCAGGCATCAGCTACTCTGTCCCCAGGGAAGGGGCTTCCGGGGACCTCTGGGATGTCAGACCACCAGCTGTCCGTGGCCAGTGCATGGTCTAGAGCCCTCTGTCATCCCACAGACCCTGCTACCTCTTGACCACTCCTGAAGCAGCCCTTCCCCCCATGTAGGTCCCTCAGTGTCTAGAAAATGCTCATGGCAGTTATAAGAATTGGCTTGAGAAAACCTCTGGATGTCAGCTGTGTGGCCATGGGCAAGTTACTTAACCTCTCTGTGCCTCAGTTCCCCCCGTGTACATTCAGGATAAGGACAGGGCCAACCTTGCAGGGCTGTTGTGAGGAATTAATGAGTTAGCACAATGCCTGGCACACAGTGGCACTGAATTAATGTCAGTTAGTCTTGTTCTTATGAACAGTACAATTATTCTTAGTTCTGAGGCCTGAAGCATAGAGGCTGCGAATCCACCATCTCCCGCCACCCCATGCTGCAGATGAGACCGCAGCACAGGCAGGCCACAGCTGAGACCTGGGGTCACAGGGCCTGGAGGGCTGGACTCCCTGCTCTAGACACTCCTCCCTATCCCCCCTCCCACCACAGCCTCGCCTCCTTCAGGAGCCCCCTTCTGGGGCCCAGGCACCCAGGTCCAAGTCCTGCATTTGCCCACGGCCCCCTGCCCCAGCTCCCCACCTCACCCTACACACACACACACACACACACACACACACACACACACACACACACACACACACACACACACACACACACACACACACCCGTGCTGCTCCAGCTCCACCCGGACAGCCCCATGCCCTGAATCAGGAGAAAAGGAAAGGCCACCAGGGACATGCCATGCGAGGGGGCGATGAAGGAGACGGTGGCAAAGAAAAGTAGAGAGCAAGGGAGACAGTCGCAGAAAGAGCAGGAGAGGACAGACAGAGACAGGGAAAAAGAGAGCAGGACAGAGCGGGAGAGAAGACAAGGAGCAGCAAAGGTCAGCTCAGAGACAGAGAGGTGGCGGGAGGAGAGCGAGAAGCAGACAGAGAGAGACAGAAAGAGACAGAGGTGGAGAGAAAGGTGAAGAGATGGAGTTAGAGAGACTCAGACAGACAAAGAGATGGAGAGATGGGGAAACGGCCAGGGCAGAGAAAGGAGTCACACGCACAGATTCAGGGACAGAGACCCAGAACCGAGCGGCACACAGGCAGATAGGGTCGAGGCGGAGCAAGGGGTAACAGGGCGGGGAGGGGAAGCCGGGACTCCCCAGGGCCTTTCGGCCACCGCCCTCCATCCGGACCCGGTCCAGCCCCAGCCCCCGGGGCCCCGTACCTTTGGGCCGCCGCCTCACCACGCCCAGCCGCCACTTGAGCGACACGGCCAGCATCACGCTGCCTGCCCTTGGGGCCCAAGACCCAGCTGCCCGAGACGCCCGGCGCTGCTCCGCGTTCCTCGGAGCTGCCTGCGCTACTGGCAGAGGCTGGGCGCTCCCTGCTCCGCCCTCCCCAGTTGCTAAAATAGATAATCCTCCCCGGAGCCAGCAGCGGTGGCATCAGTAGGGCCCTTCCTCCCCCACAGCCCCGGCCTGGGGAGTGCGGTTCCCGGCTCCCGGCTGTACCAGACTCTGTGGTAAACCTCCACCGTCCCGACCGGGTCCCTTCCTCCCAAAGTGCTCGCCTCGCCCACCCCTTCTTTTGCCAAAAATCTGCCAATCCCCCTCCCTCCTCCCTAGGCTGGGCTGTTTGATGCCCCCAGGCCTTTGCACTGCAGGCCCTCCCCCTGGAATGCTCCCCCTCTCCGGCTTGACGCCTTGAATTTCTCTGCACAAGGAGGCTTGCTCAGCCTTCAGAGATCCCTGCCTGCTAGAGTCCTCGCCTGCTGGGTCTCAGTAATGCTTTTCATACTAGGTTGAGATTGTCTGACCCCCTCCAAGCCTGGAAGCCCCTGCAGACAAGGACAGGGTCCCCTGAGGTCAGCACAGGCATCTCAGGGGCCATCAGTGTAGAATGCTGAGTCCGAGGCCCTCCCGCTTCACCCCCAATTGCCACATTTACCCCGGTTTGTAACACAGGATAATGAGAGAATCCCCACCCAAGTGGCTGGGTGGGTGGAGTCGATGGATACCTATGAGTGCTCCAGGCATCCAGCAAGTGCTCAATAAATGCATCTGGCGTCCCTTCCTGTCTCACACACAGCTAGCCTCCTTTCTGACCCCACCCCCACCCCCCATCCCCCCGCCTAGCCCCTGAGGTGGGCAGGACAAGCAGCATTACACTCAGAGACAGGCAGGGGCGGCAGGGGGCTCAGGGTCATGGAGCAGATGCGTGGCAGAGGTGGACCGGATGCCAGGCTCTGGTCCCTCCCCACCAGGGCAGCTCATGCTTCCTCGTCCTTTCTCCAAACCACTGAGGCCCCAACAATGGATCAGGCCACAGAACTCCTTCACGGGGAGGGCCAGATGCCCTCTCGGGAATCACAGCGCCACACAAATCAGAGTTCGTGCTTGAACCAGCAGCTGGGCCTCCATTCAGAAAGTCGGAGATTTCTCCCACACGCAGACTTCCTGCCAATTCCTGTCACTCTGCAATAATCCCACCTCCAGGCCTTGGCCCCGTGTTCACCAAGGTGCAGGATCCCTACTATGGATGGAGTGCAGGGCAATTTCAAGTAAACAGATCCAGCAGTTACTAGAAATGAATTACACAGGGAGACACTGATTCCCTCCTCACTGATCTCCCAGTCCTTCTCAGTTCACCCAGGAGTCTCCATTTGGTTCTGTCACGCCATAATGCCTCCCTGAAGTTTGCAGATCAACCTGTTTTAACAAAGAGAGCAGGCCCTAGGCTCAGAGTGCCTCCCCAGCGTGGATTCCAGCCAAATGCATTGGGAGACTCTTGCTGGCAGAGGTCGGGCTTGGGAAAGCCCTGCTGGGGCGACTCAGTGAGGCCAGCATTCCTGGGTCCCTTCTACTGACTCCAGTGGGGAATTCTGTCCCTTCATCCTTACGGCGAGGGTGGCAGGGGCCACTAGGGGGCAGCCCAGAAAGATGGAAGCAGGCACCTGAGATCACACAGCTCCTTCCCGAGACACGAGACAGGGTGTGGGCCACCCCCATCCCAAACCTACCCACTCCACCGCAAGCTCTCCCAAGGGAAGGGAGGCCCAGCGTCTTGCTGAACAGCAAATCTCCAAGAGAGCTGTGCAGAGTGAGGGGAAAATCAGAGAACACAAGCCTTCGAGGATGGGCAGGCCTGAGTTTGAATCCTGACTCAGTGTGCCCCACTGAGCTTCAGCTGACTTGTTTCCCAACTCTTCCCAAGTTCAAAGTGCCGTGGGTTGTCTCCATCTAGAGGGGCACAGGATCCACTCAGAAGTCACTCAAGTCCCGCCACTCGGAGCTGATTTGGGAGGTGGCTCCCTGGGTGCCAGAAGACCCAGGTCCTACCAAGAAGCTCCCTGGCACTGTGTCAGGTGCTACCCAAGGAGCAGAGCGAGGAGGACGTGGTCCCTGTCCTCCAAGAGCTCCCAGCTGAGGAAGTTTCCCCATCTGAACCCTGGGGACAGGAATCTGCACTGCACGATGATTTTACATATTGGAGCATCTGCATACAGTAGGTGCTCAACGCTCACCTCCTCTCCCCATGCGCAGTCCAGCTTCTCCTCTAGACCATGAGCTCCCCGAGAACTGGCATCTGCACGGACCCCTGCTCTTTCTGCCTCCTGTTCCCTCTTCTTCTGGCAGCATCATCCCACTTTCCTGGGGGAGCTGCTCCTCCCCTGCACTCAGGCTGGGTGGAGCTCAGCCCCCCAGCTCCGGGAGGGCCCTTGACCCAGAGCCCGCAAACCAGCACACTCCCAGCCCGGCCACGGTGATGGGCTCAGGGACAAGCACACAACCCAAGTCAACCCAGTGAGAGACGATCCCGGGACTCAAACAAATGCCTGGGAAGGGGAATTCTGTCCACTGAGGGGTGCAGGGAAGTGGCGTCATGCTGGAGCTGCTAGTGGCCACTGTGACACCAAAACAGAAGGGGGCTGGCGAGAATGATCACATCCTGATGATGAGGTCACCTCAGCACCTGGAGCCCACCGTGCCTGATGTCAGTAATATCCCTTTTCTGTTACTGTAGCCAATAAATTCCCTTCTTTGCTTAAGCCAGTTGGGTTGGGTTTTTGGTAACGTGGACCCCCAAAGAGTCTTCCTCATCTCAGGTTCCAGTGCAGAACAGGGGCTCAGCAAATGCAGAATGAATGAATGAATGAACGAACAAGTAAACAGAACATAGATTGATATGCTCCTCAAACTCTGCCTTCAGTGGTGGTCCCAAACCCTGGACTTGAGTTGAAGGAGGCCACAGCTGGATGATGGGTTCCTTGCTGGCGCAGGAGTCCTGACTGGCAGGGCTTGAGAAGGGAGATTGGGGGTTCTGGTTTCCAGCCATCGAGAGCTTGCCTGTTATCTGAGCTGCATTTGCCAGGTGCTCCACTCCATGGTCCCCAGATTTTCACAGGGCTCCTTCTGCAGAAATGGTAGCTTCAGGGAGAGTGTGGGAGAGTACAAGACCCCCTCAAGGAGATGAGACCAGGGATAAATGAGCAGATCAGCCCAGGCAGGGAGCCAGGAGGCCTGAGTCCAGGTCCCAGCCAGCCCTGGGCTACAGGGTAGCCCCAAGCAAGTCCCTGCTGTTCTCTGGCCTCATGGGCTATAGTCCATGGTCTTCCCTGGGTTCACCCTCCCTGTGAGTCTCACTTCCTCTGCCCCGAGGCCCGGAGATGTTCCTCCCATCACCTAAGGTCACACAGCCACTGAGGCAGCCAGGCCAGGATTCAAACACAGGGCCACCTGACTTCCCTCCAAAATGAGGTGACAGAGCCCAGGAGATGGGCTAAGAGAAGAAAACCAGCCACAGAGGGATCCAGGCCAGGCTCCACCCTGGATTCTGCTTTTCCATCCCTGCCTCAGCCTCACAAAGCCCCAGAGGCCACGGGTTGTTGCCACCCCTACCTGCTTCCCGAAACAAATCAGCATCTCATCAGACGTACCTTTCATCTTCTCAGCCTGGCCCTTTCTTCCCCCTGGCCCTTTCTTCCCCATGGGCCAAGTGTGACATTTCTGCTGCCCAGCTCTGCTGATCTGAGTAAGACAGAGGCCCCCAGGCTCTGCAGGTGGAGGAGAGGGGGTGGGGGGCAGACCTCTCTTAACCACTTCTCCAGGCTTGGGGAGGGAGAGGACAATGGCCATCTATCCATCCATCCATTCACTCTTTCAACAAATGTTGTTTGTTTTTGTTTGGTTGGTTTTTTTAAAAATTATTTTATTTATTTATTTTTGGCTGTGTTGGGTCTTCGTTGCTGTGCGCAGGTTTCTCTAGTTGTGTCGAGCGGGGGCTACTTTTCGTTGTGGTGTGCAGGCTCCTCACTGCGGGGGCTTCTCTTGTTGCACGGGCTCTAGGGCTGTGGGCTTCAGTAGTTGTGGCACATGGGCTTAGTTGCTCTGCGGCATGTGGGATCCTCCTGGACCAGGGCTCGAACCCTAGCGTTGGCAGGCGGATTCCTAACCTCTGCATCACCAGGGAAGCCCCTCAACAAATGTTTCATTAAGTGCCTTCTGTATGTCAGGCTGGGAGGTACAGCCACAAACAGAACCAAGCCTTCACAGTGCTGATATTCTAGTGGGAAGACAGAGAGTAGATGACCAATGTAAGAATCAAGTAAATGTCACAGGATGTTAGAAGGTGAAATATGCTAGAAATAAATGGAGCGGAGTGAGGGGTATCTGAGCACAGAGGGAGATGTTGCCAATTCTAAAGGGGGTGGTCTCCTCAGAACCCAGACGGTGGTCTCTAAATACCTTTTCCCACTAAAAGGGTCCCCAGGGCTCCTCCGAGAAGAGGCTGATTCCAGGACTGGTGCAGGGAACGTACAAGACGAGCCTGGCACATATTGTGTTGCCATAAAGTAAGGACATGCTTGAAGGCTGATGGGGAGGGTTGAAAGAACACAGAAGCCAGCTTGAAGGGCTCCCACCGGCCACATGTGGGCCAAGTTGAGCATCAGAAAGAATAATGACTGCAAAACTGTAAAAATCCATGTGTTCAAAATTCTCAAAAGAAAGAAAAACCTCCTTGGTTCCTTTGGAGGTAGTCCAGGCACCAACTGAGTATTCTATAAACAGAAAATGCAGGCAAAGAATGAAGCATTTATCCTGTCTTCCTGTATGAACAGTATTTTAGAGGAATCTAATAAGGGAAAGTCATTCTTTACAGAAGAACCACTGCAAATAGGTGCAGAAGAAATAACAGAATTGTAAATCCTAATGAAATAAAGGATCCAGCATTGGACACCAATGGAATGAACAGAACTATATGACAGAGGGACCAGGCAGACCGCACTTGAACCCCTGGACTATCTTAGCATCACCAAAAGTGGAACATGCTGGCACATGTGTGTCTTGATAGGATGTGGAAGGAAGCCCAGAGCACCACCTGTGACATAGCCTTGCCTGCAAAATCGGACCTGAATTAAATCCAGCTCTAGATCCAAATCCTAGTGGACAGAAAGTACAGGAGACAGAAGAATATATTAATGACACCGTGAGACCATTCCACAGGACAAATGACGGGTTTTGCCAACAAATAATTAGAGTGGAAAAAAAAAAAAAAAAGAGGGAAAAGGCACTGTTACAGATTAAGAGAGATTTGAGAGACTGATCAACCAAATGCAATTCTAGGACCTTGGCTGGATCCTGATTTGAATAAACCAAGTGTGAAAAGACATTTTGGGAGACAACGGGGGAAACTGCACAAGGACTGAATAGGAGGCAAGATTAAGAAATATGGTGAATTCTGTTGGGTTGATGCTGTTATTTTAATTATATATATAAAAAAAAGTCTTTATCTGTTGGAGATACAGACGAAAGAAAAAAAGTTCATGATTTGCCCTTAAAATGCCTCAGGGGTATTCCTGGGTTATATGTGCCATTTAGAAGTAAATGAAACATTGAAATATAAAATAAAAAGAAATAGGGGGGGTCCTAAAAGGCCTCACTTAGTGGGGGGCATTTGAAGAAAGGCTGAAAAGAAGAAGGGGATCATGGGGGGTTCTCCAGCAGGGAAGGGCCAGAGACAGCCTGGAGTATCCAAGGAGGAGGGGGTGCACTGGGGAGTAGAGGGGGTGTAAAGCTGGGCCTCCTAAGGACGCTGGCTTTTCCTCTGGGGAAGGTAGGAGCCACTGCAGTGTACAGAGCAGAGGAGGGATGTGGCCTGACCTGTGATTTAACTCCATCCTGTAGCTGCTGGAGGGAGAAGGGACACCAGGTGGCGAGGGTGTAGGTAGGGAGACCAGGGAGGGGATCCCTGCACAACTTGGGGGAGGGCCAAGGGTCTCTGGCCCCAGGTGGGGACAGAGGAAGTGAAGAGATGGGTGGAATCTGGTTTCTTTTGAAAGTCACAAAGACTTTGTCTGCCAGGGTTAAACATTTGCAGAATGGGAAACAGCCTTCGGAGTGTGAGCTCGGGGGTCCAAAAGGCCTGGCTCAGAGGCCAGCTCTCCCCCCACTCTCTGTGTGGTTGCTTCCCCACTCTGGGCCTCAGTTTCCCCATCAGTATAATGAGGAGGATGATTAAGAACTCAGACAATCATTAAGCTGCTCTGTGGAGACAAAGGAGGTGAAAATGTCCTGCAAGCTGGTAAGGGCTGGGCATGCGTTGCCGAGAGGGCAACAGCCTTTATTGGGCACCTACAAGGTGCCAGGCACAGAGTTCAGGGCTCCGAAGGCATCGAGCCTCACCTTATCACAGGTGATATCACCTGGGGAGCTTAAAACAACTATGGCTGAATCAGAAACATTTCGGGTGCCAGGATGGAGAATCGCTGTCTCATTGCCACCCTGTAACAAAGTCAGGGCACGGGTTTTCAGACAGGGAAAGTGACTGCTCCAGCATCACACAGCTTCCAAGTGGCAGAGGAGGGATTTCCAACACAACCCAGCCTACTACCCTCTCTGCCCATCCCCTGCCGTCCACCCTCATCAGAGCTGCTCTGAGCAGAAGCAGCCCCACGGGAGGCGCAAAGGCCACCAGGCGAGCAGCTTATCCATCTGATGGTTCTGAAACTTTCCTGAGCCAGAAACAAAATGCCATCAAGCATTTTCCGAGTGGGCCAGGACGGCTGTCTGACAGGTGTACCGACAGGGCCACCTGCCAGGAAACAGGTGGCATATGCCTGTTAATAGTCCTGGCGCTGCCTTCACAGTGCAATAATTAGGAGCAAGCGCCTGGGCAGGCACACTGAGTATGCAGATTAAGTCCTGGGGCCCTTGGGTGGAGGTGACGGAAATGCTGCAATTATAGTAGGTCCCATGTGCCACAGGGGCTCCCCACTAGGCACGCCTGCACCCACGCCTTCCCCACTCTGACCCCCAGGCCTCTTGCCCACTGAGTCCCCAGGAGGGGACGGCCTGGAGCGGGGAGGTTTAGAGTCCAACAGCACTGGGTTCAAATCCTGCACTTCCCTCATCCATGAAGTGGGTATGACATCGCCCAAGCATCCCATGGTTGTAACAGCTTCACGAAATAACACAGGTCTGGGGCTGGCCAGGGCTCTGTGAAAGGGACCTGCCTTATTATTACATGCCAGGTGTTTGCTCTCATACTACAGTTTCCTTGTCTGAAAAATTGGGATAAAAATAACTAAAGTTTGAGTTTTCCTCTACAGTAGACACTCCCCAGCTTTTGCATACAGCAACCCTCCCCATGACCCCATGACGTGGGGCTACGATTAGTCCCATGTACCTAGTAGAGACCTAGGCACGTGGAGCAGGGTGGAGGGCCAGGGGTGCGTGGCTCTGAGCCTGAAGCCCACAGCTAGGCTCCAGGCCCACCCTCACACCCACTCCGCTGTTCCTTCCAAACACAGATGCCTCTGTTGTGGTCCCTGCGAGAGTGTGTGGGTGCGTGTGATTAAATACATCAAATGTGGCAAAATGAGGACCAGGGGCACAGCCCACACCAGGGCCTGGGCGAGCTTCCAGCCTCTGTGCCCTTCCCACCTTGTTTTCTACCGTGTGGCCGTCCCTGAAGGCGGGCAGCTCCGGGGCCTGCGCTTAGAGGCAGACCAGGGCCGGACCATCCAGGGCTCTGACCAGCCGTGTGACCCTGGGCTCCACCTCCCCTGGGCCACCGTGGGGCTATCACCCGGCATTTCGGGAGGTTCGGAAGGCTCGCCTGGGTCTGCCCGTCTGCTTTAAGTGGACACAAGGCTGCAGGGTGGACAACACCACAGCCTGGGGGAGCCCGTGGGAGGACCCCGGAGGGAGCCATGTCCCAGCATCGCCCTTCCTGGGGTGGCCTGCAGGTCTGTATCCCCCAGCCGGGCACACAGAAGACCAGGAGCCCTCACAACACTTTGCTGGGTACAAGCACAGGGGCTTGTACCCATCCACCTCATCACCGGCACGGTCCCCATCCTGCCGTGCATTTCACCCCAAATCCCCAACATCAAGCACAGAAAAAGGAGGAGGTCCAAGGTTGCATAGCTCGTCAGTGGCAGCTACAGACTGAATGCTTGTGTCCCCCCAAAATTCTTAGTAGGAGGTGGGGCCTTCAGGAGATGATTGTCATGAATGGGATTAGTGCTCTTATAAAAGAGACCCCAGAGAGGTCCCTTATTGCTCCCCCTGCGTGAGGACACAGCAAGAAGGCGCCAGCTATGGAAGTGGGCCCTCACCAGAACCTGACCACAATGGTGCCTTGATCTTGGACTTCCAGACTCTAGAACTGTGAGAAATACATTTCTGGTGTTCATAAGCTACCCAGTCAGGGTATTTCGTTACAGCAGCCGGAATGAACTAAGACAGTGGCACAAGTGGGGCCAGAAATACCAATGCCTGTTACCCCACCCCCAACCCCTGCAGGTAGCATCCACACGCTCCAGCATCCAGAGGTGGCCCTGCCGGGGGCCCCAGATAAAGAAAGGGAGAATGTGTCCCAACGGAGCCCTCTGGGCTCTCCTCAGAGAGACTGGCCCAGCTGCAGGATGGCCTCTGTCTGTCCACTTGTCCTCAGGGCAGCAGTGTCAGCGATCTGGACTAAGTCTTGGGACGCTGGCCATTCAAACAAGCCACCACAGTGTGGGAATCAGAGCCCAGGCCAGTAGGAAACTGGGTGATAGCCCACGAGGGCACAGAGCTCCCAAGGATGGGGACACAAAGCCACACAACCACAGGGGACTGGATAATCGTCCATGAAGGCACACTAGATTGAAACCCTGGAGCCCCAGAATGCTAGTCTCACGGAGCTCCAGGATGGTGGGTCCAGAACCACAGAGCACTTATCATGGACCACACCACACTGGGACCTGACCACAGGCCCCTGGAACAGCAGCAGACAGTGTCAGAGTTACAGACACAGAAGCCACGGTGGTGAGTGAACCCAAGCCACAAGTCATTAAATTTAGGGTGGAGACAGGGTAGAGGATGGCATCGTGGGACCCCAGGCCATGTCCAAAGGGACAGCATGAGTTATTGGTTTCTTGCCAAGCAGACTATAATCTCCCAAAAGTTCCTTTCCACAGCCCCTGACCCCTCCAACCTTTCCCTCAGTCCCACCAAACTCCTCTTCCCAGGGCTTTGGGTGACAGAGGCAGTCACATGGCCACTGTGTGACCTGGGACAAGTTCCTGTCTGCTCTGGGCCATTTCCCCCACTGTAAAATTAGGGAGTTGGCCCTCTCTGAGGGTCAGTTCACCACCAATAATCTATGAAATGATCATCACTCTTCTCTCCCTTTGGATAAGCTTCTGTGGTTCCCAAAGGACCTCATTTGAATGAATGAATGAGTGAATGAATGAATGGACAAGGCACCCTCCTGAAGTCTGACCACTGCGCTTATCTGGGCTCACTTCCCGTGCCCCTGGATCTCAGCCTCTACTGTCTGTCCCCTAGATAAACCACATCCTTCTGCTTTTCTCCTTCGTTTACTGCATAGTCACCTCCTTGGAAGGCTTCCTCTCCACCTTCTTAAATCCCCTAGACTCTGCCGGCCTATTCATGGGTCACCTCCCCCAGGAAGCCCTCCCTGACTCCTCTGGCCCTGGCTAACTTCTCTACCCGCACTGCTGGAACAACCGAACACTCCTCGGGACCCCACAGCTCCCTCCCCGACCCGTGTCCAGCCGTCAGCTTCGCTCTCCTGGACAGCAACAGCAGCCTCCTCAATGATCTCCCTGCCTCCACCCCCACCTTTCCTAACCCACACTCCTCATGGCAGTCAGAAATCAGATCTCATCTTTCCCCTGCTTATACCCTCCCATGGCTCCCAGGACACTGGATGAAACCCAAATTCCTCAAAAGGACTACAAGGTCCCATGTGATTGGTCCCCCGTGACCTCTGGCCTCATCTCTTGCCACTCCCTTCACACTGGCGTCCCCCCCACCCTGTTTCTCAACCACAGGGCCTTTGCACCTGCTGTGCCCTCTGCCTGGAACACACCTCACCCTTACCCTCCACTCCTGCTGTCTGCACAGCTCCCTCCCTCCCTCTCCCCTTTAGGTCCTCATTCAAAAATCACCTCCCCATGATTCAGTGATTCAGCTGGGTTCCATCTGGGAGGCAGTCAGCCACAGTGAGGCTATTAAGCGCCAGGCCCTTCCCTGGGGACAGGCGAGCCTCTGGGCTGAGGTGTCACATGGTGTCCTGGGAACCAGGAGAGACAGCAAGAGGTTAGGGATGACGCTACCCCAGAGATAAGGAACACCTGGAGTCAGAGTGAAGTCACCATACTCCTGGAGCTGCCGGGGGCCTCTTCTCTGCCTGAGGCTTGGGCAGCAGAGGCAACGAGAGAAAAAATAATGAGGACAACAACAGTGATAACCGAGTACCATTTATGCCCAGACCCCATGCGTTCGGTTGTACCCTAGCAGTCATTCACTCACTGAAGAGATGCTGAGCAGCTCTTATGCGCCAGCAAGGAATAAAACTTGTAGCCCTTCTATTCCACTAGGAGACAAAGACAGCAAGCAGAACAGGGCTTCCCTGGTGGCGCAGTGGTTAAGAATCCGCCCGCCAATGCTGGGGACACGGGTTCGATCCCTGGTCCGGGAAGATCCCATATGCCACGGAGCAACTAAGCCCATGTGCCACAACTACTGAGCCTGTGCTCTAGAGTCCGCAAGCCACAACTACTGAGCCCATGTGCCACAACTACTGAAGCCCACGTACCTAAAGCCCATGCTCCACCACAAGAGAAGCCACCGCAATGAGAATCCCACGCACTGCAGTGAAGAGCAGCCCCCACTCTTTGCAACTAGAGAAACCTGCGCGCAGCAACGAAGACCCAACACAGCCAAAAAATAAATAAATAAAATAAATAAATTTATTTAAAAAAGCAGAACAAAGAAGCAATATAATGTAGGTGGAAATAAGCACACTGAAGAAAAAAAGAGTGGCATGAGAGGATTGTGTGGGGGAGGAGGCTTCTCTGAGCAAATCTTCACACAAATGAAGGAAGTGGGGGACCCAGCCATGCAGATCTCTGAGTGAGGCAGAGGCTGCAGCCAGTGCAAAGGCCCTGAGGCAGGGCTGCACCTGGTGTGTTTGAGGACCAGGAAGGAAGCCAATGTGGCTGGAAGATGAGTGAGCAAGCGAGTAGATGTCTCAGGATGTCAGAGGTTGTACGGCAGACCGCAGAAGGCTGGGGTGGCTGCAGGGAGGACTGTGGCTTTCCCTCTGAGGGAGGTGTGGGCCACGGGAGGGCACTGAGCAGAGGAACAGGGGCTGTGGCAATGGGGTGAAGGTGGGGAGAAGACTTTAAGGACAAAGGTGTCTGACATTCAATTAGAAGATGTGTGAGTTTGTGCAGTGAAACCCCCTCCACTGCTTCCTCCTGGCCAGCATCTTAGTCAAGTCTGCTGTTCCATGTCACTCTCTAAGGCTTACTGTGTCTCAGCCTGAACCCAGATGGGCATTGTGGGGGCAGAGACCAACCAGGTGGGCAGGGATGTGACTCTTACACTGAAGCAGCAATAGCACGAGGACAGAGCCAGGGGCCGCGGAGGGAGGCTGCCCTGGGTGCACAGAAATCTTGGAGGGTATTTGGACCACGTGGGGCTGGGATTGGAGATGTTGAGGCAATTACAGCCCAGCCAGATCGAGAGTGGAGCTATGCGAAGTGCAGCCTGCGGACACAGGCCTGCCCTTGCACTATTTCTTGCTGGACAGCAACAGAAAAGTTCAGAAACAATAAACGGTTAGCAATTCGACATTGCCACAATACTCAAGCTCGTGATCAGTGGCTTGTGTTCTTCATGTCTTTCTTGTTTTACTTCATTTTTCAAGAATTCATTGCTAATGTACTTTTCAAGTGTATCAGTCTCCAGTAGATAAAAAAGAAAAATAAAATACTGGCCCTTCACCAGACAGTCCGAGAAGCAGTGCTTTGGAGGAATTAACCAGTGACAAGAAGCTGGCACCTGGCCTGATGTGTAATTCAACATAAAGTCAAGCTGCAAAATAAAAGTTTAGCTTTTGAAATGACACAAAACTTTTACGTGTGCTGAAACGGAAGCAGCTTTATCAGATCAGGGTTTCTCAACCTCTGGGACTACTGACGTTTTGGACTGGATAATTCTTTGTGGTGGGGCTGTCCTATGCATCCTAGGATGTTTAGCAGCATCCATGGCCTCTACCCACTAGACGTCAGCACACCCCTCCCCAGTTATGACAACCAAAAATGTCTCCAGCCATCGCCAAATGTCCCCAAGGAGGCAAAATCGTCCCCAGTTGAGAAATGCTGGCTTAGATGTTCTGATTCTGTGTGTGTGTGTGCGCACGCATGCATCTAGGTGAATGTTTGTATGTGTAGGTGTGCTTCTGTGTACACATGTATGCATGTGTGTGTGTGTGTGTGTGTGTGTGTTTACCCCTGGCCCCCCTTCCTCACTCACAGGGCCAGCCTGCCTGGCCCCTATAGCCAGGGCATCTGAATCTGCAACCCCTAGTTTCACCCATTACTCTAAGGGCTGCCTGTCGGATCTCCCCTCCCTAAAGTTGGCCCATGGATGAGGCATGGCTACCACTGAGGACCAGTCTGAGACGGTTGCCATGGGAACCTCAGAGACGCAGTCCACACAGGAGTAAAGCTGCCTTTAATGCTTCCTATACCACCTCAGCTCCCAGAGCCCAGGGGCAATAGATCAGCAGCTGCACAGAAACCATCGCCTTCAGGCAGAGGTTGAGACCGAGAGAAGTGGTCTTTGGGAACCATTGGTCAACAAGAAGCTGGATGGCAGCCTGGCAAGGGGCTGGTGGAGTAGAAACTCCTAAGGACACATCGGAGAACACAGCTTTCAAACCACAGGTGTCTGTGCTCCAGCCTGGGGTCTCTGATTGAGAGTGACCTGTGTGTGCTCTAACCTGGGGGTCTCTGACTCACAGTGACCTGGCAGGGACTCAGGGTCTGCATTTTTAAAGCCCACCAGGTGATTTAGATGCACAGCAAGAGTTGAGACCTCCCTCTGAGGGCATCAGAATCCCCTGGGAAGGTTGATAAAAATGAAAGAAAGGAAGAAGGGAAGGAAGGGAAGGAAGGGAAGGAAGGGAAGGAAGGGAAGGAAGGGAAGGAAGGGAAGGAGGGATGGAGGGAAGAGAGGGAGGGAGGGAGGGAGGGAAGGGAGGAAGGGAGGGAGGGAGGAAGAAAGAAAGAAAGGAAGGAAGGGGAAGGGAGGGAGGAAGGAAGGAGGGAAGGAAAGAAGGAAGGAGGGAAGAAAGGAAGGGAGGAGGGAAAGAAAAAGCAGGCAGGGAGGGAGGGAGAAGAAAGAAAAAGTCTGACAACAACAAGTATTGGTAAGGATGTGGAGCAACTGGAACTCACACATGGCTTGGGGCAACATAAAATGGTACAACAACTTTAGAAAGAAGTTTGGCAGTATCTCTCCAAATATGCATATCCTAAAACATAAATCAATAAAGCTGTTAAGAATATGCTTACCCTGGACTTCCCTGGTGGCACAGTGATTAAGAATCCACCTGCCATGACATGATACTATATATACATAGAGAATCCTAAAGATGCCACCAGAAAACTACTAGAGCTAATCAATGAATTTGGTAAAGTTGCAGGATACAAAGTTAATGCACAGAAATCTCTCGCATTCCTATACACTAACAACGAAAGATCAGAAAGAGAAACTAAGGAAACAATCCCATTCACCATTGCAACAAAAAGAATAAAATACCTAGGAATAAACCTACCTAAGGAGACAAAAGACCTGTACTCAGAAAACTATAAGACACTGATGAAAGAAATCAAAGATGACAGAAACAGATGGAGAGATATACCATGTTCTTGGATCGGAGAAATCAATATTGTGAAAATGACTATACTACCCAAAGCAATCTACAGATTCAATGCAACCCCTATCAAATTACCAATCACATTTTTCACAGAATTAGAACAAAAAATTTTACAACTTGTATGGAAACACAAAAGACCCTGAATACCCAAAGCAATCTTGAGAAAGAAAAATGGAGCTGGAGGAATCAGGCTCCCTGACTTCAGACTATACTACAAAGCTACAGTAATCAAGACAGTATGGTACTGGCACAAAAACAGAAATACAGATCAATGGAACAGGATAGAAAGCCCAGAGATAAACCCACACACCTATGGTCACCTAATCTACAACAAAGGAGGCAAAAATATATAATGGAGAAAAGACAGTCTCTTCAATAAGTAGTGCTGGGAAAACTGGACAGCTCCATGTAAAAGAATGAAATTAGGACACTCCCTAACACCATACACAAAAATAAAACTCAAAGTGGATTAGAGACCTAAATGTAAAACCGGACACTATAAAACTCTTAGAGGAAAACATAGGAAGAACACTCTTTGACATAAATCACAGCAAGATCTTTTTTGATCCACCTCTTAGAGTAATGGAAATAAAAACAAAAATAAACAAATGGGACTAATGAAACTTCAAAGCTTTTGCAAAGCAAAGGAAACTACAAACAAGACAAAAAGACAACCCTCAGAATGGGAGAATATTTGCAAACGAATCAATGGACAAAGGATTAATCTCCAAAATACACAAACAACTCATGCAGCTCAATATTAGAAAAACAAACAACCCAATCCAAAATTGGGCAGCAGACCTAAATGGACATTTCTCCAAAGAAGACATACAGATGGCCAAGAAGCACATGAAAAGTTGCTCAACGTCACTAATTATTACAGAAATGCAAATCAAAACTGCAATGAGGTATCATCTCACACCAGTTAGAATGGGGATCATCAGAAAATCTACAAACAACAAATGCTGGAGAGGATGTGGAGAAAAGGAACCCTCTTGCACTGTTGGTGGGAATGTAAATTGATACAGCCACTATGGAGAATAGTATGGAGGTTCCTTAAAAAACTAAAAATAGAATTACCATATGACCCAGCAATCCCACTACTGGGCATATACCCAGAGAAAACCATAATTCAAAAAGACACATGCATCCCAATGTTCATTGCAGCACTATTTACAATAGCCAGGTCATGGAAGTAACCTAAATGCCCATCGACATTTAGGATATTTAGACGAATGCACAAAGAAGATGTGGTACATATATACAATGGAATATTACTCAGCCATAAAACGGAACGAAATTGGGTCATTTGTAGAGACGTGGATGGATCTAGAGACTGTCATACAGAGTGAAGTAAGTCAGAAAGAGAAAAACAAATATCGTATATTAACTCATATATGTGGAACCTAGAAAAATGCTACAGATGAACTGGTCTGCAGGGCAGAAATAGAGACACAGATGTAGGGAACAAACGTATGGACACCAAGGGGGGAAACTGGAGGGGGGGGTGGTGGTGGTGGGATGAATTGGGAGATTGGGATTGACATATATACACTAATATATATAAAATAGATAACTAATAAGAACCTGCTGTATAAAAAATAAATAAAATAAAATTCAAAAATTCAAAAAAAATAAAAAATTAAAAAAAAAGAATCCACCTGCCAATGCAGGGGATACGGGTTCGAGCCCTGGTCCGGGAAGATCCCACATGCCGCGGAGCAACTAAGCCCATGCACCACAACTACTGAGCCTGCGCTCTAGAGCCCGCGAGCCACAACTACTGAAGCCCATGCGCCTAGAGCCCGTGCTCCGCAACAAGAGAAGCCACCGCAATGAGAAGCCCTCGCACCACAACGAAGAGTAGCCCCCGCTCGCCGCAACTAGAGAAAGCCCGCGTGCAGCAACAAAGACCCAACACAGCCAAAAATAAATAAAATAAAATAAATAAATTTATTTTAAAAAAATGTTTACCCTATGGGCTGGCAACTGCACTTGAAGGTATACACGCAACAGAAATGTGTGCATCTGGCTCCCAGGAGGCAGGTTCAAAAATATTCAGAGCAGCATTTTTCATAAAAGTCAAAAATTGGTAACAATCTAGAAGTCCATCAATAGTAGAATAGACGAATAAAAATGGTGGTGCAGGGACTTCCCTGGTGGCGCAGTGGTTAAGAGGGCTTCTCATTGTGGTGGCTTCTCTTGTTGTGGAGCACGGGCTCTAGGCGCATGGGCTTCAGTAGTTGTGGCACGTGGGCTCAGTAGTTGTGGCGCACGGGCTCTAGAGCGCAGGCTCAGTAGTTGTGGCTCACAGGTTCTAGAGCGCAGGCTTAGCAGTTGTGAAGCACGGGCTTAGTTGCTCCGCGGCATGTGGGATCTTCCTGGACCAGGGCTCGAACCCGTATCCCCTGCATTGGCAGGCGGACTCTTAACCACTGCGCCACCAGGGAAGTACCTATTTTACGATTTTAAGTTGAAGGGAAACTAAAGTGTTGCCATCCCACTCCCAGCAATGCTGATTCCTCAGGCTTGGGTTGGGGCCTGGGGATGAGCATTTTAAACATGCCCCCACCCCCTGGAGATTCTGATTCCCAAGGTCCTGTGGCTATACCAGGGTCTAAAACATCCACTGAGCATGTGTCGGGATGAGGAGTCCAGAAAGCCAGCTTCCAGTTGACAAGCTGGACCATTGCTGGTAAGAACCCAGAGGACCGCCAGCACCATGGCCGGCCCACAGCAGGTCCATTTCATGCCGGTGCCCTAAAGAATGGCCCTGTGGGCTTAACGAAGGAATTCTTACTGGTGGGTGCCGCTCTGGATGCGGGTGATACTGGAAGGGAGGGCGGGACACAGCTGATGAGTCACTGAGGGGGTGGCAGAGGGGCTAGCAGCCTACTGTGTGCACTCTGGGGGCCAGGCTGGGCGACAGCCCTTTAAGGAAAACAAAAAGGATGGGGTGGAAGCAATTAAGAGGCTGTCATCAGGGAGGCAGCTGGCATCTGCTCGGGCATCTGCCGAGACTCGTTCTGTCTCTTCAGAGCCCAGGTGGCAGGGGGGCGTTGGGGGGGGGACGGTACCGGGGAAGCTTCAGGCCCACCCTCTGTGTGAGAGGCCATGGAAGACAGAGCTGCATGGATGCTATGAATCCTATCAGCCACGGGTGGCGCTGGCGAGTCTCAAACCCACCGCCATCACCACCAGAGGGAGTGGGCTACCGCCCAGCAGCCCCTGAATTGCTGATCGCCTGCTAAGTGCCAGGCTCTGGGGCAATGCTGGGGATAGAAGGAACCAGCCAGCAGCTGTAGGGCTCAGGGCGTGAGAGGGTGTAACAGGGAGCAATGGGAGGCTTTCCTGCAGAGAGGATGCTGGGCCGAGGTCCACAGGATTAGTGGGGAGTAACCAGAGAAGCCCCCGCCAGCCCCCGATGCAGAGAGAACAGCGTGGGCAAGGTCCTGGGATGGTAGTAAGAATGAACACCCCTGAGTGCTCCCCTGAGGAGCAGGCTCGGCTCTGTGGCTTTCCTGCATTAACGCAGCTTATCACATGATGACACTCTCAGGCAGGCGCTACTATTCCCATTTTACAGATGAAGAAACACAGAAAGGTTAGGTAACCTGCACAAGGTCACACAGCTCATAAGGAGCAGAGAATGAATTTGAACCCCCCGTGCTACGCTGCCTCTCATTTGGCTGTTTTCCTGCAAGAATGGACAGGAGGCCAGTGTGGCTGGAGCCCAGAGATGGCGGAGGGAAGCAGTGAGAGTGAGGGTGGAGAGGGTGGTAGCGGTGGGCCGCATGGGAGGATGCTGACCTTGATCCTGGCAGCAGTGAGGGGCCACTGAAGATAGAAGGAAGTGAGGGCATCAGACACAGGTTTTAAAGGTGCTGTCTGGCCAGGGTACAGCCAAAGTCGAGCAACGTTGGACCGTCCACAAACACCTCCTCTCTTGTTCTGCATTAACTGAGCACTTGAAGGCACCATGGTCTTTCCTACAGATGTCATGGTCTATATTGACCCCTGTTAGATGGCAAGGACATCTTGAATACAAATGCACAAATTTTACAACTTGATGAACGTGAGGAAGCACTTTCTGGCACGAGCCCCAAAGACCCCATTTAAACCTTTGTTTAATCCTCTACAAAGCGCAGTTAAGCCACTTCCACGGTTTCCGTTGCCGTTTTTGTTTTATTGAGGTCGATTTCACTGAAATGGAGTCGTTCCTAATTAAAATTTGCAATGAAGATTTGACTCATCAATCAGTTCCTTTGCCCACAGCACACACACCACCAACTGCAGCAACTTCTGCCACCACGGATTCCCTGTTCCAGCCGTGATTTCTGTCAATTTCAATTCTCTCGGATCAGATTTTTGCAGATCTTAATGTTGGCATGGAGATTTGAACCTTCTATCAATTTCTAGATCAATAACTATTTTTACTGTGCACAGTTTTAGCCAATGTCAGTTTTATTTTGTGTTGGTTATTTCTACTGGTGATGTTCATGACAGATTGGATTGGAGACAAATGGTCCGTGATTCCTTCTTAGGGAATCTGTGACAAGTGGAAACATGCTTGCAAACCAGAAAAAGAAAAGGACTCTGAAGACAGAGACCACAGATAGAGGCTGCCAGGAAGAGAGAGAAAGACACAGAGACAGAGACAAACAGGGGGAGGGAGACCTGTGAAATGACAGTTTAGCTCCTGACAGCTCAGCAGAGTCCAAACTAGTGGCCCACACTGCCCTGCTTCCTCTCTAGCCCCAGTCTGAACTGCCCCACCTCCAGGCTGTGGTCCTGCCTGGGAGGCCCTTCCCTTCTTGACACTCAGCTCAGGGTTTGCTCATCCCACTTCTCAGTAAAGCTTTATCAAAATAAGAATAAAGGTCACTCGGATTGTATCCCAGCAGACAAGACCTCTGGGCAGATACTGACCAGCTAACAACATCCCAGGTCCAAGTAAAACCAGGTCCAGGGCTTCCCTGGTGGTGCAGTGGTTAAGAATCCACCTGCCAATGCAGGGGACACGGGTTCGATCCGTGGTCTGGGAAGATCCCACATGCCGCAGAGCAACTAAGCCTGTGCGCCACAACTACTGAGCCTGCGCTCTGGAGCCCGCAAGCCACAACTGCTGAAGCGTGCGCGCCTGGAGCCCGTGCTCCGCAACGGGAGAAGCCACTGCAAGGAGAAGCCCGCGCACCGCAACGAGAAGCCCGCGCACCGCAACGAAGAGTAGCCCCCGCTCACCGCAACTGGAGAGAACCCGCGCGCAGCAGCAAATACCCAACGCAGCCAAAAATAAAATTAATTAATAATAAAAAAAATAAATTAAAAATAAATAAATAAATAAAACCAGGTCCAGCCCTTGGCCTGGAGCCAGGGAAGTCCCAGCAAAAGGAGGACTGCGGATGTGGCAGAGGGAGCTTGGGCACTGGGTCAGGCAGGCCTGGGTTTGAGTCTGACTGTCTCTTCTTCGTTTCTAGGCCTCAGATCTCAGCTGCCTCATCTGAGAATGGGAGATAAACACCCAGCTTGCAGGGCACATGTCAGACCTGGGCCTCATATGAAGCACGTAACAGGCCCCTCTGCCTGGACGCCCTCTCCAGCCCCCACCCAGTTGGCCTGGCTGGGAAGGTGCAGACCCGCACAGCTCCAGCTTCAGAGCAACGGCCCCCTCCTCGCCCCAGGCTGTGGGGCGAAGAGGTTCTGAGCTTGGAGTCCTTTCTGGCTCAGCCTTTGGCTGGGAAGGGCCCTTCTGCCGGGCAGACCTGGACTCTGAGATGGGCCAGGGTCAGGGCTGGCTGTGGTAGCTCTTCTCTTGCCTGCCTTCCCGATCCATCACGAGTGGCTGCGTGGAGCTGTGTTAAAAAAGCCTCCGAGGCTGAGTCAGCAGGAAAGACTGCAGTGATCAATTGGCAATGGGCTGGGGAGTGGGGTCTTGTGTTCTCTGCATCTCAAGTTGGTGCAATGAAAGACCAAGGGCCTAGAGATCTGAGTTTGAGTCTCACCCACACCGTCACCTCTCTGGGCCTCTGTTCTTCATCTGGGAAATGGGCATAATACTATGATTGGTCTCATAGGAACTGTTGTGAGGATTAAGTGAAATAAATGGTGTACACATAGGTGCTAATAAACATTATGAATGAAAGGGTTTTTTTCTTTCTTATTTATTGGGTGAGTCAATGATGAGGTAAGAGAGCCCTGGGCTGGATTGTCTCGCATTGGGTGAGCCACGTCAGCTGCTTTCTCTCTCTGACCCTCGATTTCTTCATCCATAAAATGGGTCTGCTTCTTATAAGTTAAACATACACTTGGCCTGCAACCCCGTAATCCCACTCCTGGGTATTTAGCCAACAGAGATGCAAATGTGCGTTCACACAAACCCTTTTCTATAAGGGCACCTGGCAGCTTAAGTCACAGCAACCCAAGACCAGGAACCACCCAAATGCCCATGAACAAGAGATTGAATAAAGACACTCCCTGGATACACTCGGCAAGAAAAAGAACGAGGTACCGAGACAAAGCAGCATGCGGGGATCTCAAGACACGCTGAATGTGCAAAAACTATACACGTATGATCCCATTTCTATGAAACTCTAAAAAAGACAAATCGGGACTTCCCTGGTGGTCCAGTGGGTAAGACTCCGTGCTCCCAATGCAGGGGGCCGGGGTTCGATCCCTGACTGGGGAACTAGAGCCCGCATGCATGCCGCAACTAAGAGTCCACATGCTGCAACTAAGACCTGGTGCAGCCTAAATAAATAAATAAATAAATATTTTTTTAAAAAGACAAATCAAATTTATATTGATGAACAGCAAATGGGTGCTTGCCAGGGTCTGGCAGGAAGAGGAGGGGCACAAGATAGCTTTGGTGGGTAACGGGAACACTCTAATTATGCATGGATTGGGGCAGTGGTTACGCAGGTGTATACATCTGTCAAAACTTTCAAACTGTACACTGAAAATGAGTACATTTTACTGTATGTAAGTTATACCTCAATACAGTTAATTTTAAGAAGGTTCCCGAGACAACCTTCTTGCAAACTTTCCTGGGCCGGTCTGTGATCGGATATCACGTGCCAGTGGACAGGCCACACTTTGTCACCCTGCAACGAACTCTACAGGTGGGAGGGACTGGGGACATTTCTTTGGGTGGTACCAGAAAAGGAGCCCAGGGCGGCGGCTGCGTTGGGACTCCCCCATGAAGGTGACAATGCCACAGCTCCGGGATCAGGCTGACATGGCCTGGAATCCAGCCTCCCGCCTTCACCAACCTGCTATGCCACCTGGGGCAAAGTAGTTTCTCTTCCTGAGTCTCAGTTTCTGGAACATTCCTCTGGGTCAAGGTGAACAGAGCTCCTGGCTCTGGGCTGAACACCAGGCATGCAGTCAGCCCTCATCAAAACCGGGAGACCAGCACAGAGAGGGAGAACCTCCCCAGAGGCTCCGAGCTCCGCAGTGGCAGAGGTGGCCAGAAGCTCTTCCACACCATTCCTCTGGGCAGTGAGGCAGGCCTGTCCATCGCATGCATAATGGTCTCCTCTGCCACTAACTACCATAATTCTCCTGTCAGTGTCACATCATCCCCCTTTCCTCCAGCATAGCGGCTGATGGCTAAACCACCTCACGTCAGGGCACTCAGAGAGCTGCTGACCCCACCATGGGACTTCATGCCGGATGCAGGAGCTGCTTCCCCAGCAGCCTGGGGGACTTCACAGGGTGAACTGCATCCCCTGCCAGCTGGAGGACCCTGCAGGACAGAGCTGGTCTGGCCACCCCTGCACCCCAGAACCCAGAGCAGATGTGAACCAACACCTGTTAATGAGTAGGGAATGAAAACCACACCCAGTTCCCGGTGGCCCCAGAAGGTTCTCCTCCCCTCTCCCTCTGCTGAGGTCATGTGGCCTCTCCTGTCCTTCCCTCAATGGTTTCTCCCAGCCTCAGGTGAGAAGGGGACAAATACATCTTTACATTGCCACATGGTGCTTATTTAAATAAGCACCTTTGTTGCTCTGTGATGGTTCACTTTATGTGTCAACTTGGCTGGGCTATGGTGCCCAGCTGTTTGGTCAAACCCCAGTCTAGACATTGCTGTCAAGATATTTTGTAGATGTGATTGACATTTACAATCACCTGACTCTGAGTGAAGCAGATGACCCTCCATTATGTGGGTGGGCCTCACCCCATCAGTTGAACATCTTAAGAGCAAAGACCGAGGTTCCCCCCAGAAGAATTCTGCCTAAAGAGTACAGCGTAGAAACCCTGCCTGAGTCTCCAGCCTGCCTGAGCTGCCCTATGGATTTCTGTATGCCAACCCCACCATCACGTCAGCCAATTCTTTACAATAAATCTCTCTTTTTTGATAAATATATAAATATATAGATCTCTTATCCATTCTGTTTCTCTGGAACTAATACACTCCGAGCCCACTCTCCTCATCCAAATGAACTGAGCCCTCCACCGTGGACGTCAGTTGTTTTTGCTCATCCAACATCTAGACTCTGGTCTTCTGGTAATAACACTCTAATTTTGCTCTGGGGAGACGCCCTCCCCCACCCTCTGTCCATGCAGTTCATGGGGCTGACCTTGCCTCCAAGGCGGGCATAGCCATGTGTAGCCAGTCAGAGCAGTTCATTCTCCAGGCCACAGTGACTGGCTGAGGAACAGACATATGACCCAACACTGTCCAGTGGGGGACAGCCCCAGGACTTTTGCTGGAGTCATCTGTGCATTCTTTTTCCAATGGACTGTAGAATGGTATGAGTCTGGAGCAAAGCCATCAGCACAGAGAAAGAAAGACAGGGAATAGAGAGACAGAGCTCTGATGTCATCCTTTGAGCCCCTGGATTCAGCCCTTCCTGAAGCTGTTATGAGCATGTAAGTTCTCTTTCTTACTTGTGCCAGTTGGGGTTGGGTTTCTGTCATTTATAACCCAAAGCTTCCTGCCTGATACTGCCTCCTCTGCAGGCTTGAGAGTGAGCAGGTGGCCATGGCTCAGCTGAGAGGGCCTGGTTTGTTTTGGACCCTGGTGTGTGCAAGCCTGAAGCAGAGCTGATGAGCAGAGCGGCCAAGGGAAGGCTGAGGAGGGAGGAGTGGGAAAAGAGACCCAGCACCGGGCTGCCAGGGAGACAGGCTGGGAGAGAGGAGATAGCAGTTGGTGAATTTATCCCGTGTTGCTGTGGGTGTGATATACCTGCACTTCCTCTCTCCAGGGAACCTGCAGTAAAGTGACGTTTCCACTCCCACCCTCAGTGCATGATGGTCCCACTGCTCCACCTCCACACAGACACTCAGCAGTTTCAGCCTTTTCAACATGGGCCCTCTGATGGGTACCTCTCTGTGGTTTAATTTCCATTTCCCTCTGTGAGATGCTGCCGAGCACCTTTTCACACATTTACTGATCATTTGGATCTCCTTTGTGAAGTGCCCGTTCAGGTCTCTTGGCCAATTTGCTATTAGGTTGTCTGTCCTTTTCTTGTTGATTTATAAGAGCTCTTTATATATTCTGGATGAGTCCTTTGTCTGCTGGCAATATATGCTACATATGACTGCAAGGTGGGCACAGAGAGAGACCACAGGCCATTCACAAGACTCAGGCTTATTCAGGATGAGTCTAAAAGAGGTCAAGTTGCGAAGCTTAGATATTTTAGGAATCTCTGACCCTCACACCTTGATTACATGAAGGACTCAACCACAGGCCAGGGAAAGCAAGAAAGCAGGAGGGCAGGGGAAGGAGGAAGAGGACCAACAAGTATTTGCCCTGTGCCAGGCCCTATGCCAGAGGGGTCACTTGCTTCACCTCATGTGCCTGTGCAGCCCTGGCCTTCCCAGAACATGCAGACCTGTCTGCACCTCAGGGCCACTGCACTGGCTATTCCCTCTGCCCGTGCAATTCCCTGCAGAGCGGGCTCCTTCTCATCGTCCAAGTGTGTGCTTGACCGTCACCTCCTCAGAGCAGCCTTCCTGAGGACCACAGCTGAGGGGGGTCTCCACCCCCTGAACACTCTGCCTTGGCTACATTCTCATTTCATGGCCTGTCACTAGAGTGGACATCCATTTGTTGACAAGGTGCTTGGCTGGCTCGCACACTAGGACGTAAGGTCCATTGGGCAAGGTCCTGTCTGTCTTATTCACACTGTCCCTGCAGGGCCTAAGGCAGTGTCTTCACATATCAGCTGCTCAGCAAACATCTGTCGAACAAACAAACGAACAAGTCTCATGACGAACCTGTCAGGTAAATACCAACACTGTGCCCATTTCACAGATGAAGACACTGAGACTCAGAGGAGTTGGGTAACTTGTCCAAGGTCTCAGAAGGAGTGAGGGGAATCCCAGTGCTTCTGGAGTCTGCAGGCTGCCCCTGCCCCCTGCCCACTCCACGTTTCTTTCAGCTCTGGGGGTGGCAGTTCCCCGAATTGTTATCCTGTCTTATAACTGGATTTCCTGGCTCCCAGATGAGCTGGGTGAGGGGAACAGAAGAACTGAATGCAGTGGGGAGAATGTGAGGCTGGGGCCCCTGTCAAGATGCCAGTGCACGAACCAGAAACAAGTCAAGTTTGCAAAAACTCGGCCCATCAGAGTGGCCAAAGCATCTCCAGAGATGTCCCGGGAGTCCCCCAGCCCAAACCCCACCAGCCTTGACGGGGAGCTCACCCCCTCCCAGGGCAGTCTGGTCCAGTCTGGCCCAGTTCAGAGGGGAGCAAGAGGTGTTGGGGCCTTCCTTAACCTGAGCTTAGCTGGGAAGCCTGGAGGGGATGCCCAGCACTTCCTGAACTGGGAAATCTGAGCGCTGCTGGACACATGGCAAGAAATTAGGTTAAAGCAGGAATAATCAGCTCATTAACCCCCTTGCTAGACTCCACACACACACAGAGCCTGCCTCAGGGCGACGCTGCCTACTGTTGCTGTCTGCCTGGATCTGGGTGGAACAGTACAAGTGAGATATTTTATTTATGTGTCGTGCATATTTATTAGGAAGAAGTAAATAAATTAGCTGCTTGCCATCTGCAACCACCAGCCCACATTACGTTCCCTCCCTCCTCCTCCGCCTCGGGAGGGGCCACACCAGCAAAGTCCAGGTCCTGTAAAGAAGGGGCTCCTTTCTAGTAAGATTTTTCTCCAGAGTTTGAGCAGCCCTAGAATTACAATTTTTCTGAAAAGAAATTGATATTGGGTACTACTCTAGGCCATTTGCAAATAGCTGATCCTCCCACCAAGCCTGGGAGGTGGGCATACTGTAATCCTCATTTTAAAGATGAAGACACGGAGGCTCAGAGAGGTCAGGTCACTTGTCCAGAGTGACACAGCAAACGAGTGGAGGAGCTGAGCTCAAGTCAGGGGAGGCTGAAAGACTTCTGCAACGTACTGGGGAGAAAGGCTGGACCAGGAGGCAATTATATTCTGGTTCTGTTGCTAGTTGCTGTGGGGTCCAGCCTGGTCCCTTAACTCTCCTGGCCCTTCTCTGTTGAACGGGAAAATGAAACACAATAGGACAGACTTCACATGGGGGAAAGGCAAATCGCCCCCCGTTGAAAACCTGAGTGGCCTTCAAGCACACCACAGAGGCTCCTGACTCCCCCCCCCTTAAAGGGGCCAGACAGCCCCCCACACCTGCCCCAGACTTGCTGTACAGCTCTGGGCACATCAGTGAACCTCTCAGAGCCTCAGTGTTCTCCTCTGTAAAATGGAAAAACAACTGGGTTGGGGAGGGCACAGGCTGTGGGGAAGAGGATCTCATGGATATGGAAAGCCTCGTAGGTCTGGTGGAGGCAGGCAGCAGGCTGGGGCCAAGGACAGAGGGGCAGGAGGGAACCCAGAATGCCTGATGGTGCTCCAGAGCCCAGAGACGGGCTGTGACTTGCCCAGGGCCACACAGCAATCACAGCCATGGGGAGTCTCAGATCATCTGCCTCCCAGGCTGCGGAGACAGCCCAGGGCACTGAGCCCAGCACCATCCAAGCTCAGTCTGGATCTGAATGTTTTATGAAGCGCCATAAATCTCTCCAGAATCACTCCTGCCCGCAGCCCGCAAGCCCTGCCTCACTGCCTCTGCCTCTGCCTGCCTGCAGGCCCTTTTCATTAAATTAAGTGCAGAATCCAATGCAACTGCTTTTGATTTTCCCAGAGCGGCCACCTGCCACCTCCCTCCAGGGTGCCCGCAGGGCCAGGGCTGCTGCAGGGCGCTCACACATACCCTCACAGACAGTATAGAGATCTCTAGATAAAAAATAATTTTTTAAGATGTTTGATTTAGTATCTTCACAGCTGACGTCAGTGAGCCCCCACTAGGTGCCAGCACAGCCCCCTGAAAGCCCCAGGAGGCAGAATCAGCCCAATTCACACAGAGGGACAGTTCAGAGCAAACACAGGCCCACAGGGTCCCCAGTTCCTGGACCGAGGGAGTTAGGGGGTGGGGAGCTGCAGACATGCAAAGCCAGCTCGTCCTAGGGCCACTGTCAGAGAGAACAGGTGTGAGATGCAGCAGGAAGGAAACAGGTCAGACTCGAAGGAGGCCAGACGGCAACTCTGGTGCACTCTGCATCGAGCAAGTCTCAGCCCCCGACTCCTTCACGAGGAGGGAACAACAGTAACAGCAGTTGTTCAACTGGGCACATAATGTGGGCCAGGCCCTGCAAAGGCTTCCCAGGACTCTCCGAAGAAATCCAGACTCCTCCCCTCGGCCTGCGGGGCCCTTCTGAGCCCTCCGGCCTCACCCCACTCCACTCTCCTGCACGCTGGCCTCCATTCCTCAAACACACCAGGCACATTCCTGCCCCAGGGCCTCTCCCTGCTCTTCCCTCTGCCTGCAGAGCTTCTCTCCCAGGTCTTCCCTTGGCTGGTCCCAGCACAAATGTCATCTCCTTCAGAAGGCCCTCCTTGACCACCTCGTCATCCTTTATCATCTCATCCCATTTCCTTGTCTTCCTTTGCTTCTGTGAACTCTTATTTATTTGTTCACCTATTCATGGCCCACCGCCCCGGCTCCGTAAGGACAAAGACTGTCTCGTTCGCTGCTGTAGCCCCAGCACTTAAGAGCAGTGACTAGCACCTAACGGGTCGCGGTTAAACAACTGAAGAATGAATGAAAGCATGGAAGGAAAGAATCAGCCCACATGGGGTCTGGTGCTGGGGCCAGGACACAGGCAGGAAGGAGGCAGCAAATGCCTGGGGTCCTGAAAGATGATGACAGCCCCTTCCCTGCCCCCACCCCCCAAGGTTAGTTCCCTGAATCCAAGGTGCTCAGGGGAGGGGGTGGCTTCCCAGAGGGAGCAGGGAGACCTCATGGGATACAGAGAGGGAGAAATGGTCTAGAACATGAGGAATCGCAACACTCCAGGAGATTATGTAGCCATTAAAAATGACAAGTGTGAGAAATAACATCTGCAGAGGAAAAAGCCCAAGCAGAACTGCCTTACAGGCTGATGACAACCACAAGTAAGCTGAGTCTCACTGCGCCTCAGCAAAATGCTGGAAACAACTTTGTTATCCAACTTGCAGGGGAGAGGAGCAGGTAAATAAACTATGCCCCATACAGCCCCTCGATGGGGCATTCTGCAGCTAGAATAATCCAGGGAGATGCTGACCCTACAAAGCTAAGTGACGAAAAAGCAAAACATAAAATGGTATATGTCATATGATCTAAACAAAAATAGACAGTGGAAAAAAGACTGGAAGGAAATGCACCAAAGCGTCCCTGGATAGTGAGTTGATAGAGGATTTTAGTTTTCTTCTTGGTCTCTATCCTTCTTTTCAAAATGGTCTACATTTAACAATAATTGCATGCTTAATCAGGGAGAAAGTAACTCAATTTAAAAGGATACTCTTATTATTATTTTTTAATGAAAGCAAGAGGCCAAAGGAGTGTGTATTTATCAGTGCTGCATGGGGTGGGGGGCTCTGCAATGTCTTTTTTTTAATTGATATTGCTGTGTTTAATTATTTTAAATAGTTTGAATGCCCAACAAACATTTTACAAGATTTCTTTTTTGGAAATATAGACAAAGGAAGAACCAGGAAACTGGTCAACAGGAGGGTCAGGAGGCCAGTCCCAGCTCAGGGACCAAGTGGGGCCTTCTCCCCTCTGGGCCTCAGTCTCCTGGTCTGTAGAATGGGGTTAACCATCTTTGCCTCCCATTGTTGCTATAGGATCCAGGCCTCTAGAGAAGTGGTGTGCCTGCGCCCAGCACTTAGCAGATGCTCAGTAAATGCTGGTCCCCTCTGCCCTCCAAGCAAGGGAGACCCCAGCCAGGGTCCTCCCTACTGCTACACTCCCATCAGGTCGGCAGGGAGTGGTCCCCAAACCCTTTTGATCTTGCATTCCCACCTATAGAAAATGTTTGTACATTCCTCTGCAGTAACATATGCATATTATTTATGTAATACCCATGTTTCACTATATCTCTGTATCACATCATACAATACACACATAGAAAAAATTAAATTGTGATAAAACATAAATGTAAAGCAAAACTCTCAATATTTTTTCCATCTTCCTCCTCAAGAAATGTCCTGGGTGTGGCAGCCACACCCCACTATGGGACCACTAGCTGAACCTGTGAGCTCCTGCAGGGCAGAGGTCATCGAGGGCTCAAGCAGCAAATTGTCCCAGCAAATTGTTGATGCTCACGCAAGAGCAGTTTGGAGGGAGGTTCAGGCTGGTTTACATTTGAAAGAAACGAAACAACCGCAAAAAGTAAGTCACTCAAACCAGAATCTGGCCCCTCCACCAAGAACCCGAGAGAGCTGGACCAGGTAATCTCTGAGGGGGGTCCTTCCTGCTGTCCCCAGGCATCACCCCCCCCAGCCCCTCCCCACCCACTTGAGGGAGGTGGCCTCTCTTGGGAGGCCGGGAGGCCACAGTGATTTACACCCTTCTAGGGCCCAGCCTCACTATAAAATACAGCTGCCCTCCAGGACTCCTGCCAACCCAGAGCCAGCTGCCCATAAACCCCAGACGTAAATCTCGAGACCCAGTTCTGTCAGGACAGAAGGCAGACAGTAAATTCATGGCTCCAGGGCCTCTGGCAGCAGACCCTCCTGGGAGAATTCATTTTTCACCCTAGGATAAATTACCCTTGCTGGAGGGGAGAGGTGAAGAATTTGTTTATTCGGTTGAAAAAATGGTTGTTTGAAGGGCACCCCCATGGGGCTCCCCAACGGGGCTGCCAGCTCCCAGGGCTACGCAGCCAGATGCCTCCAGGACTGGGGTCTCTCGGCAGGCCCCTCCCACTCAGCGCCCTAAAACGCATTCCTGCACATCCCCCAGCTCAGTGAAAGATACCAGCATAACCCCCCAGGCCCTGAGGAATCCCAGTCAGGAAACCCTGAGCGTCACCAGGTCGGCCAGGTCCCCCGCATGGTCCTCTGCCATGTCTGGCCTATTCCGCTGCCTGCTTCCCTCTGCTTGGGGCTTCAGCCTCCACCCTGCTGGACAGACAGGCCTGAGGCCAAACCAAAGCCACTACCTATCTAGCTTGGGGACCTTGAACAAGTAAAACCACCTCAAATCTTTATCTTTTTTGTAAAACCACACAAATTCCCTACGGGAGTATATGTCAGAACAGCCATTTTGGAAAGCCGCGTGGCCTCGGGGCTGGGAGTGATCTATTTCTCGTCCCCAGTCGGAGGTATCACCGATCGCTTTATGTTGATCTTTTAAAAGTACCAATGTTTGAGTCACTCTTCTTTGTGTCCAATATATCTCCTTATAAAAGAGCAAAGTGCAGAAATGCATGGTAGCAGGCCACCACTTTTGTAAAACAAGGGGAAAGAATAGGAATGTATAGTTGCTTATTATGCATGGAAGAAACTTCTAGAGGGATACGCTAGAAACAGATGATGGTGTTTACCTCCTGTGGGAGAGGCGGGGACTTGGCAAACAGAAGACAGACGCTGGAGAATGACTCTTCGCTGATGTGTTTTGAGGTGTTTTTTTTTTTTTAATCTGAACCATGTGACCCTTGAGTTCTCACGCCAGTCCCCTATTGATGGACAGCTGGTTTATGCCCTTTGGTTTTCTTCATTAACACTGCAATGAACGTCCTTATCCACTTTGCTTTATGCATCTATGTTAGATTTGTCTTGAGAATACTTAGAAAAGGGATGGCTGGCTCAAAGGATGTGGGCACTTTCCATATTGACAGGTTAAGTGTCATCACTGGCCCCCAAAATGACCCTACCCCCTTGTTGCATACATTAGTCTCCACTCCCCCACGGTCTCACCAACAGTAGACGCTACCCATTTTTTCATTTCCCCTCAAAATTGATATTGTGCTGTTGTTTCTATGAGCATTTTCCTAATGCTAACAGAATCATCCCCTGAGATGGTGAGGTTGACCATCTTTTCATTCACTTTCTGGCCATTTGTGTTTCTTCATCTGGTAACTTCATGCTTGCATCCATTACATCCTCCTAGACTGCTTATCTTTTCTTATTGATTTGCAGACCTCCTTGCACTCTGGATACTATTCTTTATCAGGGGTGTATGTTTTAAAGACTTTTCCTCCTGGTCTGTGGCTTGTCTTTGAACCTTGTGAATGGTTTCCTTGGTCATACAAAAGTTTTACATTTTTATGTGGTCCAATCTCTCCATTCTTTCTTTCATGGCATCTGCTTTTGGAGCTTCTATTTCCTCATCTGCTAACCTGGCCTTGCAGGGTTGATACAAGGAGTGAATAAGGCATCCAGCAATGCTGAGCAAATGCTCCTAAAAATGACAAGGATACTCATTTGGGGGGGGGGTCTCCCTGCCTCACCCTGCCTCCCAGCCCCCTCACAGCCAGCAGGAGCTTTTCAAAGATAATCACTCTCCTGCTTGAAACCTTTCAGCTACCTAAAGAAATGATGCTTAAACTCCTTTAGTGGGTGAGTTCAAGGTCTCACGCACTGGGCAGGTACGTGAATGTGTCATCGGTTGGATGGGGGCTGTGGTGACCACACTCCACAAGGAACAGCAGAAACGCAAGCCCAGGGTTGCCAGATCCTCTGAAGAAAGCTGCACATCTGTTTTTCCTATGTGAAATCTCCCCCTGCCTTCTCCCTTCTCCCACACACACTTAAAATTTAATGGCAACTAATTTTTTTAAGCCACTGCCAGCGTCAAGCGAGGTCTATTTATGAGTTGTATGTGGCCATCTCTACCCTCACAATCTAGCCCCAACCCACCGTTCCCGAATTGTGCCCACTCCCCGCACATATACCTCATGCAGCTGACATGCAAGCCACACTGCACAGCTGTGGACACAGCATGTTTTTTTGAACTCTGTTTTGCACATGCTGATCTCTCGGCCTGAAATGCCCTTTCCTGCTCCTTTCCTTCCTGGACAACTCACCATTGCTCTTTGAAACTCAAGTCAGATGTCAACTTCAATTCCCCAACCCAGACAGAATTCCATGCTCCTTCCTTGAACACCCCATCACTCATGATTCTTGGGACCGGAATTCCAAAGGAAGCAACCTGGGGTCACAGACAGAGCCCTGGCTCGGGAGAAAGACATTCCTGGGATGAAATTCCTGCTCTGCCACGTCCCAGCAGTACATTGTCGGGCAAGTGACTTAACCTCTCTGTGCTTCAGGTGCCCAACTGTGAGACAGAGATAATGAGCCCTATACGTGGTTGGGTTTCTGGGAAGAGAAAATGAAATGGTAGAAGAGAATGACACGGCACATAGTAGGGACTTAATAATAGTTTGCGGAGTGAAAGAATAAACTTTAAAAACGAACAAATAGTGCTCTCTTCGGCAGCACATATACTAAAATTGGAACGATACAGAGAAGATTAGCATGGCCCCTGCACAAGGATGACACACAAATTCGTGAAGCGTTCCATATTAAAAAAAAAAAAACGAACAAATATTTCCTCAGAAAGCTCTGAACTCAGCACATGGAAAAGTTAGCTAATTTTCTGGAACGGAGCCTGGGGGTTATCTAAACTCCTGTGCCTGCCCTTTACTGCCATCTCCTGATTTCAGAGAAGGCCGTGGACCACCTACCCCTCAGTGGCATGCACTCTGAGGAGCCATTCAAGGCCAAGGACTGCAGAGGAGTGAGTCCCTGGAGTGTAAACTGAGGCAGACCAGCCAAAGGAAGAAGGGTGGGCACATCCAAGCCCCCGGTGTTTGGGAAGCACAGCAAGAGGCAGCAGCCCACAGGGCTCAGCCCCACATCTGTATGCTCCGTGAGATCAGTGGCCTTCTTGGTCTTCAGTACTGTGTGCTCACGTCTGGCATACAATAGGTGCTCAAAAAATGTCTGCTAATTGAATGGATTATTAATTAAATAATACAAATAAGGATGCTTTGCAAAGCATAAACTGCCGTACAAATGCAGTTCCCTGTGAGCGGGGTCCCTGCCGCCTCCACACTCAGGCCTGTGCTGGCCTGCTCCCAGGTTGGCGTCCCTGGGCTGGTTACTGCAGACCCACAGATGGATGGGATGGGGTTTCTGACCCATGGAGCTCTGAATCTAGCGGAGGAGACAGATGAACAAACACGCAGTTATCCTCCAACGGGAGAGGGGCCAGGACAAAAACATGGTGGGAGACAGGGGGAGGGGGCAACAGGAAGCTGCACCTTGGCCTGGTCTCAGATCGGAACTAGAGGAAACGATATTTGCTGGGTGAAGAAGAGGGCAGGGGAGAGGCACTCCAGGCAGAGGCAGCAGCCTGAACAAAGGCTCAGAGGTGGGGCAGAGCAAGGTCTGTGCACACTTAAGGAGGAAAGACAGGTTACTGCAGCCAGATCCCAAAGGGCTTTGAATATCAGAGGTCTCCAGCTTCAAAGGGAGTGTCGTTTGACCCGTCAGAGTGCGTTTGAATTGGTGTTCAGCATTTTAAAGTTGGCAGGTGGTACGTCAAACTCTGGTTTTTTAGCTTCTCTAGAAAAAAATCAGAAGATCTGGTGGGCTGAGCCAGGGCTCCTATAAATTCTTAACTCTCTGGTTCAACTTTGTCCCCCAGGCCCATTTCACTCCCTTTGCCCACAAATATTTATTCAGCAACTACTACGTGTCAGGCAATGTGCTAGTTCCTGAGGATACAATGAAGAATAAGACAGGCATAGTCATAGCCCTCATGGTACTTACATATTGGTGGGAGAGAAAGGCAATAAACAAGAACATAACATAAGGTCAGGCAGTACAAAGAGCTGGGAAGGAAAAGAAAGGTACAGGACTAAAGGGTGCAATTTTAGATGGGATGGCCGGGAAGGCCTCTGTGAGGAGGAGACAGTTGTGCAGATCTAAGTGTAGTGAGTGAACCATACCCATATAAGGTGAAAGATCAACCCAGAAAAAGGAACAGCGAGTACAAAGGCCCTGCGGCCTCCTTCATCTTTTGGGTCACTTGCCTTGCCCCTTTAAGCATTTAAGTGTGAGACCCCTACTCTAGGTAATGGAGCATAATGGGTAACGGGTAAGCAGGTGTAAACCACCCCCAGATGCGTGTATCAGATAAAACACTTCTGACCCGTGGTGAGGGAGGCATGGGAAATAGGGATATGGGTGGAAGGCATTGTATGGTTTTTTCCCGTTGGAAAAAAGTAATAGGATGACAAGGAAAAGGCAGAGAAGGTTCATCGTACATGGCACATTCAAACTTGAGCCCAGGACAGAGAAGCCAAGAGTGAGAGCAGGGAAATCCCCATTTCCTTCCTCACCAGCTGCATCACCTGCCAAGCCCTGCAAAGTGGGAAGCAGGGGTGGGAGGAGAGAGACGGATAATGATAAATCTCCTGCAGCCCTGGAGATGTTTGCTGTTGTTGTTGTGGTTTTTTTCCCCCAAGCCTACCTGGGCTGCTGCTCTAGAAAGTCAACTGCAAAGCAAACACTTTGATGGGGTTTTGTTTTTTTGTCTCCCCATCCCCTTTCTGAGAAAAATTAAAGTGTAGATTCCTTGTCCTTTTGCCCACAAAGTAAAAGAAAAAGAGATACTATTGTTTTAAAAGAGGAGAGGAGAGAAAAACCCTACAATCTTATACCATTCTCCTTGGCTGCGCCAGGGGAAGGAGGCGATTCTGCACACTGACATCACAGTCTGTGTCACGGGACATAACTTCCGCCACTCAAAGCTTTATGTGCATTTTTGGAGGTACAGGGAAATGTTTAAAATCGGCTTCAGTGTTGACACTGCAGTTATTAAAACCAAACAAAAGATCCTTTCCCAAGTCTGGATGGTTCTTCTTAAATTTATCTGGGCCCTCACTACCTGATTTAAGGCAATGAGCAGATGTTTCACAGCAGGAAGCGCATTAGCTCCAGATGCCGCCACTTTGTTCAAGAGGTGCACATATATATACTGGCAGACACACACACACACACAGACACACACACACACACACACGGAGGACTTGGGGCAGCAAACGTTCGCAGCTCCCCTGCCAGCACTTGGCATGCCAGCATGGACCATTTGTAACCTCTGCCTGCAGTTCTGACAGAGAGATGAGCAGCGGGAGTAAGTAGCCAATCAGATCCCACCCCATCGTCTTCCCGTTGTCTCCTAGGTAACAGGCAAAGGGACACATCAGCTAGCTGGATACCACAGGGACTGGGACACACACACACACACACACACACACACACACACACACACACACACACAGATCCCCTAAAAGTCCATAATTGCAGAGCCGCTAACTGTGCCTGTCAGAACCCTGGACAGTTCCCCAAAGGTATTCAATGCCTTTGGTTCTTGCGCACCCGGCAGCCACAGCTCCTACAGCTTTCCCACCTCCGCCCCTTTACGCATGCCATTCCTCTGCCGGGCATGCCTCTCCCCACTGCCATCTCCATCACTCAAAACCTTGCTCATCTTCGGATCCATCCCAAGTCCTTGGTCAAGACTTCCAATGGCTCCCATCACAGCATAAAATCCACGCTCCTCCCCTATGGTGATCTGGCCTTTCATGATCTGGACAAACCTCCTGGCTCATCACTCTCCTCCCACACTCCTTCTTTCTCTTCCTCCAACAGGTCAAACCGGCCCTCCCCGCATTATCCCCTGCAGACCAGGGCTCTTCTTGGTACTTGCTGTTCCCTCTGCCTACACAGCTCTTCCTTTTGCTCTTGGCATGGCTGAGCTTTCTTGTTCTTTAGTCTTGGGTCAAAAGTTACCTTCTCAGAGAGGCCTCCCCTGACCCCCTCGGCCACCCTACCTGAAGAAGTCTCCTCCCCTGGGACTCTCCACCACATCACCTTATGTTCCTGTGTTGTCTCCATTACACTGCTGACTCTGAAACGATCCCATTCCTATTTACTTGTTTACTTGTTCTGTCTCCCCCATTAAAATGTACAGTCTGTTACAGCAGGGTCTTTGTTTGTTCATGGCTGTATCCCCAGCCCCCAGAACAGGGCACAATAAATATTTGTTGAATGAATAAAAAGTTACTTCCTCCTGACTGCTTCTATATTTCCCCCTCTCTCTAATAAGAGAGTTGGACGTGATGACTTCTATTAAGCCTCCTGGCTAACATTCCAAGAGTCCATTAGAGAGCAGAAAGGACTGGCGTAAGGAGGAAAATTAATCAGGCCACACCATGGGAAGAACCTGCCAGTGGAGATCTGACCTTCTCCACTGGGTCACGGCGCTCTTCTCCTGAGTGGCCTCCCTGATAGGAACTGGCTGCTGCTTTCAACTTCATGTTCCCCAGGCACTGGGCACCTTGAACTTTTGTTTTCTGAGGGACTGGGAGCAACTTGAAGCTGAGGACTGGGTTTTATTTCTGATCCCACACAGAGACCAGGAAGAGCCTGGGGGAGGGGGGAGGGAGCCCTCTAGAAGCATTTACTGTAGTGAATAGAAGAGAATGTGTCGCTGTCTACAGGGCCACAAGCTCAAGGTGGAGGTTCATTAGAACACAAGTCTCTCTCTCTCTCTCTCTCTCTCTCTCTCTCTCACACACACACACACACACACTCAAAGGCATCATGAAGCTAGAATCACAGAGTTCCCCAATCCCTGTGGCTGCATGTATTTCTCTTCAAGGGACGTGACTACTACGTAAGGTCCTAAAAACTTTGCAGTGATCCAAACACATATGCTGTGCAAGTGTGTGCTGAGCACAACCACACTTTTGGCCAACCTCACTGGGCAAGGCTGGGAGATGGACTCAAGTAGCCACATGGTAGACACAACCCAGATTGGATCCCCCAAACCCCAGGAGTGGGGAGCCTCAAGCTGATCATTCAGAATCCAGAAACCCACTCTGAGTCCTGAGTTCTCCAATGACCAGTACACCAGATCACTTCTGAAGTGGATGTAAAGATCCAGAAAGGAAGAGCAGGATTAGTATTTCTTGAGCACCTACTACGTGCTAGGCCCTGTTAACATTGACTCTTCAAGACCACCTGCAAGGTTACCTTTCCCACTTTATGGATGAAAAAACCTGAAGCTCAGAAGAATTAAGTAGTGTGCCCAAGGTCACACAGCTGGCAAGCAGAGGGGCTCAGCTGGGAACATAAATCTGGTCTCCAAGTCCACTCTTCTTTCCCCAGGGCCTTAAATTACACCACACGATAAGCAGATAAGCTGGTCTTGTTTAAAATGTCCTGCTGGCTGAAGCTCTCCTCTGAGGATGTCAGGCCTGTGCCCCTATCTCTGCATCTCTCTCTGTCACACTCAAGCTTGGATGACCTCCCACCACAAGCCTCTCATCCAGCTGGACCCACATCTACATCTCAGAGTTTCTCATGTGAGACCCAGCCCACGGGATACAATTTTCCCATGGCCCAGAGAAAGCTGGGGATTTTGTCTTTTTAAAATAGTAATTCCCTGCTGGCACGGGTGGATGCACCAGTCACCCTCTGATTTAGTGCTGCGGTCAAAGATCAACCTCAGGTAAGATTTTCCAAGGAAAACTCAAATTCTGGGTACCTCATGGCACTGAGGGAGGGAGAAGTGGCCTCCTCTCAAGAATGTGGCCAGTGGCAGGCAAAAGGACTGCAGGCATCACAAGACCCACACACCTCATACGTGTCACCCTGAGCCTCGTGCACACCGACATGCATCTCAAACATGCCACCCATGTGCCTGCATGCACACCACACACACACACACACACACACACACACACACACACACCCCCACATGCCCCATCCATGCCACACACACGTGGGGAGTGGGCATCAGAAGCAGGAGAGCAACAACCTCCGTCTCAGGACATCACAGCCCCCACTTCTGAGCCTGCTCTGGGCTGTGCGCTGTGCCCCGGCCAAGGCGTCATTTCATCCTCCCTAGGCCCTCCCCTTACAGACACAGAAAGTGAGCCTCGGAGAGAGGCAATTACTTGTCCAAGACCACAGAGCGCGCCTGTGGCTGATTGCCGCATTTTCTGAAGGTTGGTGATGGGCACCTGGCTCTGCAAGATTTCCTTCTTAATTGACTCCACTCCTTGGGGGCAGCTCCATTGAGTAGAGGTCCTCCTTGTGCAGCCCTTCTTAATTTACTCCACTCCTTGAGTGGCAGTCCTGTCCGTCTGCCTCCTCACTCACCGGAAAGGAAACCTGGGCACCCCCTGTGCAGGAGTTACACACCTGACTTAGCCTTGGGAACAGGAGAGGAGGGGCAGGGACCCGCTCTCGCTGTCCTCCTCCCCTCTTCCCCCCATGCCCCGAACAGGAGCTTCTGGCCTCGTTGGGAAATGGATCCTTTCCCATGAACTGAGCCGGGCCCAGCTCGGGGGGCAGATGGGAAGGGGGGGTACTGACACTACCAAAATCTGGCCGGTAACATAGACTTAGGTTCACCTCCCAGCTTTACCGCCTACTGCCTGTGTGACCTTGGGCAAGAGGCATTCTCTCTGAAGCTCAGTGCCCTCACCTGTAAGGTGGAAAGAAGAGCGCCGTCCTGAGGCGTAGCAGTGAAGGTTAAAGACAGAGGCGGAAGTGAGGGCCTGGGTACACAGTGCCCGCTGCCTGTTAAGTCCGCCATCGTGCCCACTAAGTGGGCAGCTGCCATCCCCACCTCACTCTGCCCCCGACGCGGTGCTGGCAATTCTCAATCAGCACCGAAGCCGAACTTCCCTCAGCGGTGGCAGGACCTGGGCGCGGGCCCTTCTTCCTCCTCCCTCCGCGGCCAGCGGCTCAGACAACAGGTAAGCAGTGGAGCAGCCCCGGAGGCGGCCGGGCGGAGGGGGCTGCGCCGCAGCGCTGCTGCAGGGCCAGGCCGCGCAGGGGGCAGTGCGGCCGGGTCCACGCCCGCCCCGCACCCGCTGCCGCCTCTGGCCTCTTTGCAACTTTGAGGAACTGCACACTCCGGGGTCGGGGCGGGGTTGCTGCAGGGCGTGCGAAGGAAAGTTGGGTCCCAGCGACTGCAGCCTCGGGATCCCAAGGCCCCCGCCGTGAGCGCCCGCACACTCGAAGCGCCGGCGAACTCTCGGGGGGCGAGGAGGCACGCGGTCGCCGAGCCGGCCCCGGCCGCTCCAGGTACCGGACCCGCGCGCCGGTCCCGGAGCGTCCAGAGCCTCTGCCGCAGCCCCGCGCGGTCGCCCTGTCCGGGTCCCACCTCCGCGCGCCTCGTGCAGCCCCCTTGCCGGCTTCCCCCGGCCCGGCTGCGCTCCGCACCGCATTTCCTGCGGTGACCCTTCGAGCTCCCCGCTTAAGGCGCTCCCCTCCCGCGCCTCGGAGGCAGGCGGACGCCCGCCCCCTCGCCTCCCGCGGGACCCCCAGCGGACGCCCGCGGTCAGCCCCGCGCTGGGCCCGCCCTCCGCGCTCCGCGCCTCGCCGCGCCGCGCCGGTGCTCACCGGCCTGGGCGGCGGCCGCGTCCTACCTTCGTCCGGCAGCCGCTGCAGGCAGAGCGCGAGGTTCCTCCGCCAGCCCCGCATCCCCGCGGCCGACCTGCGGCCCGGCCCGGCCTCGCCAGCCCAGCCCCGGCCCCGGCCCCGGCCCCGCCCCCGCCGGGCCCGGCGGCGCAGCGCAGCGCTGGGGAGGGCCGCGGGCCCAGGGCGCGGCGGGCATGGGCGGCTGCCGAGGGTCGTGGGGCCTGGGCGGCCGCCAGGCACTCGGCTCAGCTCCGGAGCCCGCGGCTGAGCAGACGCTGCCAGAGAGCGCGCGCTTTCCCGGGCGCGGGGGTGGGGCGGCGGGCGCGGGCGGGGGCGGTGCGGAGCGAGACCGTGGGGTACCTGCAGCTGCTTGAGCCCGCTCGCCCGGCGAGCTTCCCACTGCCCAGCACACAGCACGTCCCAATAACGCTAATTACCACGAATTAGTTAATGAACGAGCGAAGCAATAAATGGTTAAATAAATGGGTGAATATGTGAGGGAATGAATGAGTGAATGAATGAGTTGAATAAACAGGTGTATGGATGAGTGAGAAAATGGTGATGGAATGAATGAATGAATAACTGAGTGAATGAATGAGTTAGTGAATTGATGTATGATTTATGTAAATTAACGAGTGAATAAATGGGTGAAGGAATATGTAAATAAATGACTGAGTAAATGAATGAATGGGTGAATCAATGAGTGAGGGAGTGCTCCCAGGCCTCAGGCCTGTACGAGGCAAAGGACCTTCCACGGTAGCCCTCACCCCTGCCCTGAGAGTGGGGTGTTCCAGTTGCATCTTGCAGAGGAGGCACAGGGGGCTCAGAGAGGGCGGGGCCTGTCCGTGGACCCAGCAAAGGCTGGAGGCTGGTGGTGAGGAGGTCTGTCTGTCTGCAGGCTTTGTCCACTGAACCCCATCACAGTTCCCCACCATCAGCACGGCAGCCACTGAGCTCACCAGGTCTCAGAGGCTCTGAGGAAGAACAGGCAGGGAAGGGGCACAGGGGGTCCTATCCTTGGAAGTCAGATTTGCTTCTTCCATTAGAATGGGGTAGGGGGGAGGTGTGTGGGCCATCCAGACAAAGGAGTACTACACAGCTATAAAAAAGGAGGAAGGTACTCTTTGGAAGAGGGCAAAGTGAAGTACGTATTTATAATATGCGCAGAACAAAGGAGGGTAGGCTCTACCTTCATATTTCCTCTAGTGTGTGGAAAAGTATCTCCAGTGGACACACCGATGCCCTTGGCAAGGGGAGTCAGGTGGCTGGGGGCAGGTGGGAGAGACTCGATTTTCATTGAATCCTCTTTTGTGCCTCTTGAAATTTTGAACCCTGGAGATGCATTACCTATTTAAAATATAAAGTTTTTAAATAAATTAAATTTTATGACAATATGAAAAAGTATTTGTACCTCAGGAAATGCTGCCTCCCCGCTGCCCAATCAAGTAAGCCTATTTGCCTGGATGCCCTCCCTCCCACCTCCTGCTCTGGGAGGGAGAGGGTCTTGCTAGTCAACAACAAAGTGAAATATGAACGTGGGGGTCAGTGTAGAGCACGCTACCATCCATGAGTGCTGGGAGGAAAACAACTGGCCTCTGCTTGGATCTTGGGTTAGTCTGTTTTTAGCCAGGTTTCCTTGGGCAAACGACTTTATCTCTTTGAGCCTTAGATTCCCCACCTGCAAACTAGGGACCATCATAATGTCCTAACAGGATCCAGGAAAGCTGCAGCCAGGTGCTTGTATTCCAAAAGGGAGTCCAATGGTGGAACCCCAGGCATCTTGATCCTGTCAATGAAGCCACCTAAACCTTGGCCTTCAGAAGTACCCCTTCTGTAAGGTAAGGGTGGGCTCTTATGTGATCTTAGATCCCCGATATGTCTGCGAGGTTGGCATAATTAGCCCATTTTACAAAGGAGGGCAATGTGGCCCAGAGAGCTTAAGTGTCTTTCCCAAGGTCACACAGCCAGGAGTTGGCAGAACTGGCGTTCAAACCCATATCTGCCCAGCTCCAAGCACCCCCAGACAGCGCTGCCCACACAGTCTATCTGATATACCTATTGCCTATTTGTGCTCCTAAGACCCTCAGACGGGTCACATCCCAGCCCCGTATTAATCCTGAATTATTAATCACTTCAGTAAATAGGGTGCAGGCCCAGGGGATTGGGGCGAGGGACGGGCATATCAGTATGCAGGCCCATGTTTGCAGAGTGCTGACTCTACAACTTGTCTTAATGGTCGTGAGCTTTTGACGAGGAAGTGAGTCTCCCCCGGCAGCAGAACTGTGAATCACTTCTGTCTGCATCCAGATTGATGGCCTCATAATCAGGATGCCCGCTGCTCAGAGGATGACGGGGCTGGGATCACTGATGGGAGAGGCAAAGGTGCCAGCGCCCAGGTCAGGAGGCTCTGACAGAAAAGGTCAGTTAGGAGGGCAGGGCAGAGGCCTGGTACCCCTCCAGTGGCGGGAGAGGAAGAGGAGTGATACGAGGACGATGGGCCGTGTGAGTGAGGGGAGAGTGTTCCAGTTACCTACTGCTGCATAGAAGGCTGCTCTAAACTTAAGTGGCATAAAGCAACCATGTTATTATGGTTGTGAGCTCTACGGGTCAGGAACTTGGGCAGGGCGGATGGAATGTCTCAGGTCCATGATATCTGGGCCTCAGCTGGGAAAGCTGGGGGCTGGAATCATCTGCAGGCTTCTTGCCTTGCTGGTGCCCGAGCTGGAATGACTCCCTGTGCCCTGGGATTCCTCACAGCATGGCGGCCTTGGGGCTGCTGAACTTCTCACGTGGGGCTCAGAGGTCCCAGAGCAAGTGTGCCAGCAGCACAGGTGGAAGCCGCTCCACTTTCATGACCCTGCATCAGAAGTCACGAGCATCACTTCCTGCTAATCCTCGAAGCAGTCACAAGCCTCCCGAATTCCAGGCACAGACTCCCCTCTTGTGGGAGGAATGTCAAAACATTTGCAAGTATTTCTGAAACCCACAGAAGGGAAAAAATGTCAGAGGAAAGAAGAGGAGGAAGAGTAATAGAAGAAATCCTATTAACTGAAGGAGAAGAAAGAGAAAAAGTAATAGAGATGAGGAAGAGTCGCAGAGGAAATCATTTGCCAGGAGGAGTGATCAGAGAAGTAGTAGTAATAGGAAGAGGAGTGATGCTTGGAGAGGTAACATTAAGGATAGTGACAAGAAAAACAGTAGCAGCCTGAACAGGAGGAACTGTAGTAGGAATGGGAGGGTTAAAATAGGAGAGGCCATTATACCTGGGGGGGCAGGGGGGGTGAGGAGAAAGAGAAGTTGTGCAAACAGCAGGGCAATATTTGGGGAGTAATGCAAGGAAATAGTAATAAGAATGGCAGCAAATGAATAACCTTGCGATGTAATAGGACGAGAGGAGGAAGGTAGTAGTAATGGGACGTTGTAAGCAGAGGAGTAGAAAAGGGAAGAGGAGTAATAGTGTGGGAGAAATAAATGCATGATGAGGGCGGGAACAGCGGTAACGGGAGGTGGTGTGGCACAGTGGTTTAGGACCCAGAAGGCTCTGGAAACAGGTGCCTGGTTTCAGATCCACCTCCAAACTGCATGGCCTCTGGTGAGTTTCTGAACCTTACCTCAGTTTTCTTATCAGTAAAATGGGCATGGCGTTACTAATCACACCTCCCTTTTGAGGCTGTTGTGAGGGTTGATGAGTTAATTTGTGTAAAGCATTTAGTGCCTGGCTCGTACGGGGCCTGTGTAAGTGTTAGCTACTGTTACTAGTTCTTTTAAGACCACAGAAATGGGAGAGGTATCCCGAGCCAACGACAGTCGCTGCAGGGGGGCCTGTCAGGGAAGCAGGACCAGCAGAGTGAGGACGGTAAGCCCTGCCACGAAGAACAAGGCAGGGGCAGGACTCAGCCAAGGTCACTCACCAAGGGATGGCACCCAGGCCGCACCCAGGCCTCCAGGCCGCGGGCCAGGGCTCTCTGGGGAGAAGGAGAGAAGGTTTGGCTCCAGGTGCTCAGGGCTGGTGCCCTAGAACATTCTTGACCCCAGACTCTGCCTGCACTTCCTGGGAACCAGCCAATCTTTGGTGGGGGGCAGGCACAATCTGATCCGGTGAAGCAGGGGGGCTGAACAAACCACCCGGCTGCAGGAAGAAACTATTACTACTTATCTTTCTCTTTATCATCGAAAATATAAAGAAAGTAAGCTTTACTGGTATTTAATACATGGATTGAGCATGGTACATACATTTAATTTATAGGTACGCACATACTTAGGGGGTACATGCTCCCAAATTGTTTTGCCAAAGGGGGGTGAGACCACAAAATTCAGAGAACCACGCGTGAAGGTAATCATACCAGAGCCAGCCAGCCCTCCAGGGAGTTTGCGTGGAGTCACGCCCTAACAATTGCTCTGCAATTACTGCAGGGCCCCAGCAGGGCTCCGAGCGCCTGTCCAAGGCCTCTCTGGGCCTTGCTTCTCTTTCTAAGCTCTGAGTCTAGGGCTGGGCTCCCCATCGTCCTGAGCTTTTCTTTCACTCCTTCCCTGATTATTGCCATCAAAAAATTGGCATCCTACATTTTTATATGTCTTCCCCTTCCAAGAAAATAATCCAAATATTTCCAGACGGACTGCCAGGACGCAGCATTGGGCACTGGAAAAAGCACAAGCTTCTGGGTCACCCAGGCCTAGCTTCCAATCCCAGCTCCACTCAGTGGATCCCTGCCGAGCACCTACTATGTGCAAGGCACTGCACTTTGTCCAGGCGTAGATCAGCCACTTGGACAAAATCTTTGCTCTTACAGCTTACATCCTAAGGGAACAGATGATTTGTTGCATGACCTCAAGCAGGGTCACTGTACCTCTCTGAGGCTCAGTTTACTCATCTGTGAAGTGAGGCTTATAACCCCCAACCTTGCAGTACGGCTGTGATGAAAGGAGGTCTGGAGTCTGGGGCATTCGAGGGATGTCATCTCAGGGGCCTAGACCTGGAAGGAACCTCAGCCCAACCCTCTATTCTGCAGCTATTGAGAAAAGCAGATGAGTGATGGGTAGTGACTTGTCCAAGGTCGCTCAGTGAGGTGGGGGCAGAGCAAGAACGGCCCAGGGGTCATCTCTTGTCCTTCTTTCCTCCAGTCTGAGGCTCTCTGCCTGGTCCAGCCAGGACTGAGGCCCATCATATTCCAGGGGAGAAGAAAGCACTTTGACTGCTTCTGCCGACTTCTCACCTTTCACTCTACCCCCGAGGGGTCATGAGGGAAACGTACCCCGGCTCCCCTGGAGAAACAGCAACTTCAAGTGTCTGGGCCAGAAAAACCTGTGGGAGCCCCAGGCAGTCCAGCCTTTGAGTCACATGGAGAAAACTATTCTTTAAATACCAGTCCAGATCTATCCACGTCTCTACAAATGACCCAATTTCGTTCCTTTTTATGGCTGAGTAATATTCCATTGTATATATGTACCACAGGATCTAGAGACTGTCATACAGAGTGAAGTAAGTCAGAAAGAGAAAAACAAATATCATATATTAACGCATATATGTGGAACCTAGAAAAATGGTACAGATGAACCGGTTTTCAGGGCAGAAACTGAGACACAGATGTAGAGAACAAACGTATGGACACCAAGGGGGGAAGTGGCAGGGGGGTGGTGGTGGGATGAATTGGGAGATTGGGATTGACACGTATACACTAACATGTATAAAATGGATAACTAATAAGAACCTGCTGTATAAAAAAATAAATAAAATTCTAAAATTCAAAAAAAAGCAAAAAACAAAAAACCAGTCCAGCCTCAGATGCTCAGGGAAGAGGCGCAGCACAGCGTGGGGAAGAGTGAGGAGGCACGCGCAGGACCAGGAGCTCAGCTCCAACCACAAACCGGCACATCTTACTCAGCAAAACCAAAGCCTGATGCCTGTCCCACCCTTTTGTCCGAAGACGAGGCGGTGGGCATGCTTTCACCCTTCCTCTGGCTACAGGGGCTCATCAAAGGATGATTTCATTGAATCCACAGAGGACTCTACTCCAGAGCCCTGGGATATATAATTTTCTCCATCTTGATACATTTGCAGGGATGTTTTACACCCTAAGATTGGGGGACCAGGAAACTGCCTTCCTTGCCTGACCCTCAATCCAGGTCAGTGTCTATGGACTTGGACTAGACGTCTCCAGAGAAATGTCTTTAGATAAGCAGATTCCATATTTGAGATGTGGCCAGAACTGCCCCAAACCATCTCTGTTTGCCCTGTCACATTTGCACAGTTATGTTTTTTGTTTGTTTGTTTAATAAATTTATTTATTTATTTATTTATTTATATTTTGGCTGTGTTGGGTGTATGTTGCTGTGTGTGGGCCTTCTCTAGCTGCAGTGAGCGGGGGCTACTCTTCATTGTGGTGCCTGGGCTTCTCATTGTCACGGCTTCTCTTGTTGCAGAGCACGGGCTCTAGGCACGTGGGATTCAGTAGCTGTGGCATGTGGGCTCAGTAGTTGTGGCGTGCAGGCTTAGTTGCTCCCCAGCATGTGGGATCATCTCAGGCCAGGGCTCGAACCCGTGTCTCCTGCATTGGCAGGCAGATTCTTAAGCACTGCGCCACCAGGGAAGCTCTGTTTGTTTGTCTGTTTGTTTGTTTAAACCAATCATTGTCTCTTCTTCAAAAACCATGAGAAGGGAAGACATTAATCGCTCCATTCCATATGTAGCTTGTATCAGAGGGCTGCACAGGCATCCAGGACTCGAGGGGTCAAGATCCTAGACAGAGGGCAGCTCACTGAGCTGAGCCCAACATTCTCCCTTGGGTCATCTGCACGGTGGGGGGAGGTGGAGAAGCCAAATGAGCTCTAAGTAGTTTCCTGGGGCTGACTAGACAAAGTTCGAAGTTCAGGGCTACCAAAACCACCAAGACTTGAAGATCCTAGAGAGAAGGGGGGCACAGAGAAGTAAGCCCAACCCTTACTACCAGTTTTTCCCGCAGGCATTTGCTACTGAAAAGCAGAATTGAAGTGTTCTCCAGTCTCACAGCACTTAGGAGACAAAGTTGCAGTTTGGAGCCCATCAGAGAGGAGAAGCTCTAGGAACCATCCAGGGTTTTCGTTGGGACCACGGCAGGGGAGGTGGGGATTATAGCCCAGGAGTAAGGGGGAACCACAGGTAGGCCAAGACTTACAAATATAGCAACCCAGACTTGTATCAGCTGAGCCCCTGATGAGATTAAGGCAATATACCCTAACTCTAGCTAGGTCACAGGAAAGGACAAGTCTTCTCTGGAGGAAGCTAACATCATGAAGACCCTCTTCAATTTCTCATGCACAGTGATTGGCATTCAATTTTTAAAAATTGTTTTAAACCAGACACACCAATGAGCGGAACCAAACAAAAAAAAAAATAGCCAATAGAAATAGACCCAAAGGTGACCCAGATTTTAGTGTCATCAGCTGTGGACATTAAAACAACTGTGATTGATATGTTCAAGAATATGTAACAAATGCTGAATTTCACCAGAGAATTGGAATCTATAAGAAATAACCAACTGGAAATTCAATCACTGAAAAACACAATCACTAAAATCAAGAACTCAGTGGGTGGGTTTACAGATGATTGTGTGCCTCTGAAGAGAGGATTTGTGAATTGGAAGATAGATCAGTAGAAATATGTAGAAAAATATTTCCAATATAAAAAACAAAAATGGGGCTTCCCCGGTGGCACAGTGGTTGAGAGTCTGCCTGCCAATGCAGGGGACACGGGTTCGAGCCCTGGTCTGGGAAGATCCCACATGCCGCGGAGCAACTAGGCCCATGAGCCACAACTACTGAGCCTGCGCGTCTGGAGCTTGTGCTCCACAACAAGAGAGGCCGCGACAGTGAGAGGCCTGCGCACCGTGATGAAGAGTGGCCCCCGCTCGCCGCAACTAGAGAAAGCCCTCGCATAGAAAATGAAAACCCAACACAGCCAAAAATAAATAAATAAATAAATAAATAAATAAATAAATAAATAAATAAATAAAAATTAAAAAAAAAAACAAAAACAAAAATGGTGGAAAATACAGCAAAGAGATGTACGGCACACAGTGAAAAGGTTTAACGTACATGAACTGGAGTCCCAGAAGAGGAAGAGAAGTATAATGGGACAGAAGCAAAAGTCCTGATAATGATCAAGAATTTTCCAAAACTCATAAAAAGACATCAAGCCATAGTTCCAATAAATGCTACAAACCCAAAGCAGGATAAATGTAAGGCAAACAACACCTAAGCCCGTACAAGTAAAATTGCAAAAATCCAAAGGCAAAAAACAAACAAGCAGAAAAGACGTAAAAGCAGTCAGAGGAAAAAAGACACGTTACCTTCAAAGCAACAGCGGTCAGATGACAGTTAACTTCTTAACAGAAACATTGGAAGGTGGAAGACAATGGATGGCATCTTTAAAGTACTGACAGAAATCAACTACCAACCTAAAATTCTGTACACAGAGAAAATATCCTTCCAAAAGAAGGCAAAATAAAGACACATACAACTGAGAGAGATGTTACCCACAGACCACACTAAGAGAAATTCTATAGGGAGTTCTCCAAGCAGAAGGTAAATAATCCCAGATGGAAATATGAGCATGCAGAAAGAAATGGAGGGTAAATTTGGAGTAGATTGAAATGGAACTTGACTGCACAAAAAAGCTATAATGTTTTCTGGGGTTTAAAATACATGTAGCATTAAAATGCATGAAAACAACGGGCCAGGTAAAATACTGTGAGGTCCTAGCATGGTCTCCAATGTGATAAAAGTACTAATTTACACAGGACTCTACTAAAGATGCATGTCATAATATTGAGGGTGACCACTAAATTAATCAGCAAAGAATATATAACTAATAATCTAACAGAGGAGGGAAATGAAATAATAAAAAATTCTTGATTAGTCCAAGACAAGGAGAGAGGAAACAAAACATAAAATGGGTGGTACAGATGGAAAACAAATGTTGACATTGTAGATGTAAAATAGAATTAATGCAACAGATACTGTAAAAGTACGTATTAAGTGCAGGACTTTGCTCAGTGCAAGACACACAGTCAATTAAATCATAGTCCCTTCCACCATGCCATTTAGTTGGGATTTTAAGGAGAGGGAGCAATCTTGTCATCTCCTGTTGAAATTCAAGGGAGGCTTCATGAAGACGGTGGCATTTGAACTGGGCCTTTAAGGATGGGAAAGATTTTTCACAAGAGGCAGAGCAGGCTTGGTAGGAGGACCTGGGCAATGTGGGCAAATGGCCAGTGGCAGTAAGGAGCCCTGGGTGTCAGAGGAGCAGAACAGTGTGGGTGGGGCAGAATGTTTACACATGTGACTCATAGGAGAGAAAGTAATGAAGACCTGTTGGGCCAGATGAGGAGTAACCCTCAGTCCAGCCCAGGGAGTAAGAACCACATTTCCAAACCATGAAAACAAATAGCTGTAAGGAGGCATCGAGTTCATCTGCTCAACCTTCCCATTTTACAGATGAGCAAATTGAGACTTGTAAGCTCAACTATTAAGCTTTCTTAGTACAAGTATAACATTGACTGATGTGGGTTTTTGAGATCTCATTCTTGTGACCCTTGGGGAGGATGGATTGGAGAGGCAAGATCAGAGGCAGGGAGACCAATGAGGGGTGTGTGATGGTCCAAGTGAGGGTGAGGGGCCCTGCCCTGGGGCAGGGATCCTGGAGATGGCTGAAGGGGAAGAGGCACATATGGGTGACATTGTGTGATGTGGCCATGCTCCAGCAATGAAGGCTGGCTGAAAACCCCATGTGAATGAGTCAGGGTTCTCCAGTGAACCAATAGGGGGTGTGTGTGTGTGTGTGTGTGTGTATACATACATACATATAGATATTGATATATCGATATATTGATATATTGACATAGATAGATATAGATAGATAGATTTATTATAAGAAATTGGCTCACGTGATTATGGAGACTGAGAAGTCTAGACCAAGGAAAGCTAATGTTGTAAGTTCCAGTCCGAGCCCTAAGGCTGGAGAAGACCAGTGTCCCAGTTCAAAGACTGGCAGAGAGAAAGGATTCTTTCTTACTTAGCCTTTTATTCTATTCAGGCCTCCAGTGGATTGGGTGAGGGCCACCCACACTGGGGAAGGCAAGCTGCTTTACTCAATCTACTGATTCAGATGTTAATCTCATCCAGAGACACCCGCACAGACACACCCAGAATGATGTTTGACCACATATCTGGGCGCCCTAAGGCCAGCCAAGCTGACACATGAAGTTAACCATCACGCCACGTTAGCCGTAGGCCCCTCTACCCAGCACACTCAAGGAGAGGCCAACCTAGGCCAGAACACACAGTGTGAAATCATGCCCCCAAACTCAGGGTGATGGCATTGTGAACCTTCTGGGGAAAGAAACTAGCATTTATCAAGCCTCTGGCAAGTTTGCGCCTGGCTAAGCACCAAGGCTAAGAGTGATCTCATTTAATGCTCCTGATCACCCTCAGAGAAGGGTTTGTGCTTTTTCCTTTGCAGCTGAGGGAACTGAATCCCAGGGAGGCAAAGTGTGGCAGAGCTGGAGCCCCAGCTTGACTACTACGAGGCTCACACTGGTCTGCAGCATCAACCAGGCTTACAAATGACTCGACCCAAATGTATTAATTACAGAAACATTACCTGCTGTACCCAAAAGACCCCCAAATGCATAGTGGCTCAAATATGATATAAGCTTATTTCTCACTCATGTGAAGTTCAAAACCACCTTCTCCATGCAGTGATTCAGAGATCAAGTTTCTTCTGTGTTGTAACCCCACCATTTCCACATGGTTATACACACTGAGCTGGTGAAAAGGGAAACAGGAGTCAGGGACGTTTGAGAGGCCTGGAAGAGGCTTACATCACACAATATAGATATAGATATATTCTTTTTGTTGCACATATATACAATGGAATATTACTCAGCCATAAAAAGAAATGAAATTGAGTTATTTGTAGTGAGGTGGATGGACCTAGAGTCTGTCATACAGAGTGAAGTAAGTCAGAAAGAGAAAAACAAATACCGTATGCTAACACATATATATGGAATCTAAAAAAAAAAATGGTTCTGAAGAACCTAGGGGCAGGACAGGAATAAAGACACAGACGTAGAGGATGGACTTGAGGACACAGGGAGGGGGAAGGGTAAGCTGGGACGAAGTGAGAGAGTGGCATGGACATATATACACTACCAAATGTGAAATAGATAGCTAGTGGGAAGCAGCCGCATAGCACAGGGAGATCAGCTCGGTGCTTTGTGTCCACCTAGAGGGGTGGGATAGGGAGGGTGGCAGGGAGATGCAAGAGGGAGGAGATATGGGGATATATGTATATGTATAGCTGATTCACTTTGTTATACAGCAGAAACTAACACACCATTGTAAAGCAATTATACTCCAATAAAGATGTTATAAAGTAAGAAAAAAATAAAATAAACCTAAAGTTAAGCAAAAAAAAAAAAGATATAGATATAGATATATAGTATCAATACACACACACACACACACACACACACACACACACTGTCTTAGATTAGACCAAGCCTTAGGGACTCTTGGTGCAAGCATTTATTTAGGGAAAGCTCAGGAGTACCTGGTAAGGGAGGGAGGGAAGCCGGATGAGGCAGGGAAGAAACCAAGCAGGGAGGTGGTTTCAGGAGAAGTCTGGCCTCAGCCTGACCCCACAGGTTGCTCTGGAGCACGAACAATACTTGAGGGAACAATACTTCCCCCCAACCCACGGGAAGAGTGTAACATCCCAGACACTGCCCCCCACACCCCCAGGAGGCTCCTGTTGGCTGAAAGCCATTCTCAGGAGAAGGTGCAGCCAGAGCTGTTAGCAGCCAACACACACAGCAGCTGGGAGGTGGGTGCACCGTTTGGTGACAGGGATCCGGGTAGAGCCCTTGCAGCATCTACTATGAGTGGAGAGAAAGAAAATGTTCCTGCAGGAGAGGTTTTTTGACCAGGATCACAAAAAATAAGAGTTTTCCAAGAGTGGGGAATTAAAAATACTGATTTGGTACCTACTGTGAGCCAAATACTCTCCCCACATCTGGGCTTGTCTTGTCCCCGGATGGCAGCCCTGCCATCCTGTATGTGAGTGTCTGTTCCTGCCTGGACTGTGTGTGGCCTTCTGAGGGCAAGTTCTGGGTCCATTTGCTTTCGACCAGTGCCCCTTTCTCCAGCTCCATACTGTGTGCCAGGCCCGCAGGTGCCAGAATCCCCAAGGTGCTGGGGGACCAGTGAGGGACACAAACATGTAGGCAAATGGGTCACCACAAGACTAGACTGGCCAAAATACCCCAGGGGTAGTTCCAGCACCTGGCCCCGTGCTCATGTAGGAGAGGGGCTAAGTGTTTGGTGAATGACAGAAGAATGTCCTTCCCAGTCCTCCCAGGTCTCCAAGGGAGACAGAGTAAGGTGCTGCATCCCTGCTGCATCCTTGCTGCATCCCTGACACAGAGTAAGGTGCTCAGTAGAAATTTGTGAAGTGGATGTCCCTGGGGCTGGATTTGGGCTCAGAAATTGTTTTCTGTTCACTCTTCACTGTGGCTAAGCTGGACGCTGAGTTTGGGAATGTGTCTATACAGACCCCAGGGCTGCCATCCTGTCCCTGGTCCCCACCCCAGTAGACAGGTCTAATGCCAGACCCAGCGGTCCTCCTCTCCCTTTTCCCCCATTCCTGGTGTCTTTGTAAGAACATGGTATTTAGTGCCTTGGGTGCTAGAATGAGAAATGTGTGCTTTGGTTCTACATCCACTGTGACCACTGTCTTTGTCAGCCAGGGCTGCCATAACAAAATGCCACAGACTTGGTAGGATTTAACCAAAATCTATTTTCTCACAGTTCTGGAGACTGGGGGTCCAAGGTCAAGGTGCCACCAGGGTCAGTGTCTGGTGAGGCTCTCTCCTTGTGTTGCAGACGGCCACCTTCTCACTGCATCCTCATGTGACCTTTCCTCATGCTCCCGTGGAGAGAGAGACCTCTGGTGTCTCTTCCTCTTGTTATCAGGGCACTAATCCCATCTTGAGGGCCCTACCCTCATGACTTCACCTAAACCTAATCACCCCCAAAGGCCCCACTCCAAATACCATCACATTGGGGGTTAGGGCTTCAACGTATAAATTTTGGAGAGACACAGTTCAGTCCATAGTCACCATCTATGGTGTTGGTGCAGGGCATAAAGGGTGAATGAGGTGTAAAAAGTCCCTGCCATCATGGAGCTTAAATTCTAGCGGGAAGGGGGGAAATGGGGGAAAGTTATGAGGTATAATGAGATATAATGAGTGGTTAGAAGAAAACAAACAGGCTGTGACAGAGGCAAAGTAGAATCTACTTTGAGAGGAAGATCAGGGAAGGCTCCTCTGAGGAGATGGCACTTCAGCTGAGATTTAAATGGCAAGGAGAAGGCAGTCATGAGAGGGTAAGGGGAGTATGCTCTAGGCCCGGAAGAGAGGAACAAGCTGAGCCAGTTGGAGGCACTAAGTGAGGACTCCGGCCGCTGTAAGATTTAGAGGAAAGGAGGCCATGGTCAGAAATGAGGTTGCGAAAAATGGCAAAGCCTTATCCCAAGGGCTCTGTGGTCCCGTAAGGAGTTTGGATTTCACTCTCAAGGCAACAGGAAGCCATGTAGGGTTTCCGACAGGGAAAGACATGGTCAGATTCACGTTGCCAGAAGTTCCTTTAGGATTCTTTTGGAAGTTCCTTTGGGATGGCCTGCAAGGGTCCATTCTGCCAAGGGATGGACTTCAAGAGGGGATGAAAGAGGGGTGGTCATTGGAGGCTGCGGAAAAAATTGAGCTAATTGGTGGTCTGGGGCAAAGCAGGGGGACGCAGAAAAGGTGGGGGAAGCTACACCACTTGGTCCTAACTCTTTACCTCGTGAGGCCTTACCCTTTGCCATTTAACTTTGCAGCGCCTGTTCCTTCGCGCTGGACTTGGCCACGTGAGTTGCTCCAATCAATGGGATGTCAGCAGATGTGACCCCAGCAGAGCCTAAAATGGGCCCGTGCGCTTGGGGGGTGTTCACCCTGAGCCTCTGCCATCACTATGCACTGGGCTGGCCTGGCGGAGGATGGGAGACGTGTGCAGTTGCCCCAGGCCAAGGTCAGCCTAGATCCGTAGCCAGCCAGCAACCCCCAGACACATGAGAGTCCCTCCAAGATTAGAGAACTGCCCAGCCCACCCCCAGCTGATCCTGGGCACATGAACAGATGCTATCATTGGATGCTCTGAGGTCTGGAGTTGTTTGTTATGCAGCAGTACAGGAGCCCCACTCTGATCCTCGGGGGATACATTCCAAGACCCCCAGTGGAAGCCTAAAACCACGAGCAGTACCAAAACCTATATAGCCTATGCTTCTTTTATGATAAAGTTTAACTTAGAAACTAGGCACAGTCAGAGAAAATATGAGATGCTGACATCACTACTCTTGCACTTTGGGACCATTGTTAAGTAAAAGAAGGGCTACTTGAACACAAACACTGCGATACCAGGACAGCCGATCTGAAACCAAGACGGCTGCTAAGTGACTAACGCCGGAAGCGTATCTAGTGTGGATGCGCTGGACAAAGGGATGATTCACGTCCCAGGTGGGAGGGAGCAGGACGGCGCGAGATTTTATCACACTACTCAGAACAGTGAGCGATTTAAAACGTCTGAAGTGTTTATTTCTGGAATTTTCCACTTAAAATTTCAGACCACGGTTGACCCCAGGTAACTGAAACCGCAGAAAACGAAACCGTGGCTGGGCTGGGGGGTGGACTACAGTATTGTCTTTCTGTATCTTTCTAGCAGATACAGGAGGAGATAGAACCAGACCACCTTGCTGATGTTTGTATGTGAGAGTGAGGGGTGGGGGGAGTCTGGAGGACCCCAGTTTTCTGGGTGGATGGGGTCCCCTAAATAAAGACAAGGAAGAGGGGGTTTGGAGGCTAGCAAGGACGCAGGTCTGTGGAGAGGATCAGAAGTCCCGTTCTCTTTGCTCTGAAGGACAACAGCGAGTCACTGAGGGCTCTCGAAGCAGGACAGTGACCTGGGACGGCAAGGAAGGGGGTATCCTGAACCCAATTCTCCCGTCCCCAGTGCGTTCCACGCCACCACCTCCCCCCAACCGTGGGCCTTTCCCAGAGGTTGAACTTAAACAAATATCTTTTGTCCATTCTGTTCCCAGAGAGAAACAGACCGTTTCTCCCCTTTTCCAGTTGCTAGGACACTAATCTGTTTGAGAAAGGCGTGGGAACATCTGGTTGGCAGGAACAGTGCTTCCGGGAATTTCCTTTGTATCTGTGATTCTATCGACTCTCCTGGTGCTCCTGAGGGCCGGGGCTCTCCAGCGAGGAGGGGGCAGCTCCGGCTGGTCACCTGGGCAGCAGCGAGGCGGGCGGGGCCCCTTTCAGTGAGCGCTGCCTGGATGCTAGTAAGTCCAGGTGCACGGGTGCTGCGCCCCACCCAGAGGGGCAGCGCTCAGAGTAAAGGGTTCACCCTAGCTTTTTCCTGCTTTATCTTTCTTCCAAAGATAGACGTTAGTTTTGTGTCCGTTATTACCTGTCTCCCTCACTAAACATAAGCTTCGTGAGGCCAATGCTTTGATTGGTCACCACCGTACCCCTGGTGCATAGAAAAAGGTCTGACACGTAGTAATAATAGTACTAAACGTTTGTGGAGGGCTTACCAGCTGCATGGCATTTTTGTGATTTCTTTAGATATACTAATCCTTTTAGACTTCAAAATGACCCTTCAGAACTTGGGTAGTATTTTTGTCTCCATTTTATAGGTGAGGAAACTGAAGCACATCAGCGTCATGCAGTGGCTGACCTCTTGCCCTGTGCCTCCTTTGTGTCTTGCACACTCCTTAGCATGACTCTTGGTAGCAGATGGCTTAAGATAAAAGATTTTTTTCCTTTTACATCATTGGTTTATTTAATGGAAATGCCCGTGTGGTAGAACTGCTTTGAACACAGCTGAGACAAAGGGTTAAACTGAGCCACTGAGACTCTGCTTCTAGCATCGACTGGTTCTGACTTCCTTTGTGTGGGAAGTTCAGCCCAGGGCTTGAAGTTCAGCCCAAGGCTCCCATCTCCCAGCAGCCTTGCAGAAGTCCCAGAATTGAGTCTCATTGGTCTGGCTTGGGTCATGTGCTGGTCCTTGAACCAGTCGCTGTGGCCAGGAGATCGACAACTCTGATTGGCCTAGCCTGAGTCGCATGACACCCCTGGAGTCCAGGAACTAGAATGGGGAGGGGCAGCTTCTGGAGGGAAAAATCAGGGTCCTGGAACCTGAGGCCAAGTGGGGACCCAGCAGCCAGAACCCACAAGTGCCTACGACAGATGCCTCTTAGAGCCCTTTTCACACTGTACAATTATTTGTTCATATGTCTGTCCTCCAGCTGGTAGGGAACAAGGGTCCTTCTCATTTATAATTCCAGAACATCATTCCAGCCCAAGGGAAGAAGAGCTTAATAAGTGGCCATTAAATTGTACGTTTTAGGCATTTCCTTGCTTTGTGACCTACATAGCAAGTAAATCAGAACAGAGTCTGACAAAGACTTTTGTGACATATATATTAAGGTAATGCTTCCTGACATTTAAAACATCATAAATTGAGTGTTTTCTCAGTGTCCGTGTCCATACAGGGTGAGTCCATATATCTCTCGTGGAATCCTCACAACGCTTGGGAAAGGAGACTCTCTCCTTGACAGGTGAGAAAACTGGGGCCCAGATGCCTTAAGTAGCTTATCAACGTACCACGGCTGGCTAGTGGCATTGCTGGGAGTTAATCCCAGGCAAGCTGACTTTCCAAGAGTTTCTGATGGTTTGCTGAAGGGGTTCTTAATTCAGCGGGACAGAGGGAAGGATCTTGGGATCACCTTTGGGGCTTTTTGAAAATATTCCTCTGTCTTAGTTTGGGTTCCCTCAGAGGCGGACCTTGAGTGGAGAATTTAAGTGCATACATTTTTCTTGGGAGGGGATCCAGGATGCATGGCTGACAGAGCCCGAGTGAGACAGAGAGGGGAAGGCAGCCAGTGAAAATTGCTCAGATGTGGACACTGCTGGGGACAGTTGGAGCGGAAAGCCGTGGAGACTAGCTGAGGGTCAGGGAGGAAGTAGCTCACAGTTGTCCTACCTGAGGGGTGAGGGAGCTGGCATGCTTACACCCCGACTCTCTGCAGCCATTGGTTGGGGCTGCTCCCAGGGGGCGGTGCTTTGCCAGCATGTCCAGCAGCCAGAAAAAGGCCTCAGGCACCACCAGATGGACAAGCCAGGGTCCCTCGCAGGACACTGACAGAAGCTGCTGGGACCCTTGTCCCCCCAAGCTGGGAACTACTCTGTAGAATCACAGACCAAAATATCTGAAATTGGGGCCATCCCAGACCCTTAATGGTGGAGCAGCTCAGCCACCTGCCTCATTCCCAGAGCCCGAGGAGCCCGAGGGGTAGGTGGCCGGCAACAATAGATGTTCTTGCAATATTATTGAACATTGAATGATTTCTCTTTGCCCCCAAGAAAGTACAGGACCGGAATCGCCTGAATGCCACATAGCCGGCGTGAGATGCAGCTTGTCAAGAGCAGGGTCTGGCAGGAAAGCAGCCCCCGGACGGCGCTCGGTGAGAACAGGGACCCCTCTGCACCAGCGCAGCAGCCGGGACGTCGTCAGTGCCAATCCATGTTCACTTATTGGACAGGTGATTGGATAGTCTGAGACGTTGTCTTGAATCCCAAACTCAAGACTAATGTGGCGCTACCCCAGAGCTGAGAGCAACAGGCTTGCCTCTGAGCAGGGGCACTTCTACAGTGTGGAGGGCGCCCCCTGGGGCTGGGTAGCCACCCTGGCTTCACGCCTCCATGTCCTGGGTTCTGGACCCGAGAGAGAGGCGATGGTCCAGTGACCGTGGTGCCTTGTGGAACCTGTCACAGTCAGGGAGCAGCAATTCAGACTGTGACATTTCAGAGGGGTCACATTCTATGTGAATTTGAGGCAGTGCTTTGTAAAACACTAACAAAGCCCTATTTTAAATGCAAAACTGAAGATAATACAAATATTGCCCCTACACACACACACACACACACACACACGCACACACACACCAGCGAGCAGAAGGAAATGCAAGTGTCAAGCGTTTTCATAGCAGGCAGGCCTCCACAATTCTAAGTCATACTGCACTGCTGCCACACGGTGGCGCCACTCAAACCATAAACAAGTTGCCTCTGTCCGGTGCTTGGGGGTCTTGAATTATGAGAGTTTTGAATTATGCATGGTCTTCGGGAGCACATTCCTCACGCACTCCTCGTTGTGTTTTTTGCGTTGTGCTGTTTAAAATGTTCATTCTTTCATTCGAATAATTTAAAATATATTACTTTGTGACACCATTTCTTCATTGTTTAGTCTATCAGGCTGGCTTAGCGTCCTGGTCCCTGAGAGGCCCCAGAGATTTGCTTTCCTGTTGACCCTGGAAAGTCATCCATCCATCCCCTTCCCTCATCCATCCATCCCCAGAGACTTCTATGTGTATGTTCACGAAGCAAATACTCCCCAGCACCCACTCTGGGAAAGGTCTGGTGTTGGGAACTGGAGATCAGAGATGGACCACCCAGGACTCCCCAGCACCTAGAGGCTGGGGGAATCCAGGGAGGCCTCCTGGAGGAGGTGATGCCTAAGCTGAGTCTTGACATCGTTAGGTTGAGAGTGTGGACGTGAACATGAAATTATTAATTACCCACCTGTTTGTCTCATTGGCTGGACCACAAGCTCCTTGAGGTCAGGAAACACCTATTCACCTATTTTTCTGCCTTTCTAGTTAACATAGGAACTGGCAAGTGAATTAAGTATACTAAGTGCTTAGAGCCATGCCTGACTATGCAAGTATTGCTGCTATGATGGTGTTGTCATGCTGCTATTGTTGCTTTTAGCCAAATCACTGCATATGGAATAAATGAAAGAGTGCAATAAGCAAGTGGTGTGGTGGAAAGAGCCTCAGACCAGAGATCAAAGGCTTGGATTTGAATCCAGGATTTGCCTTTGACTAGCTCTGATCCTCAGGTCACCATCTATAAAATGGGGATAATAAAATCTTTCAGGACTGGGTGTTATGATGGTGAAACGAAATTAGAGGACACCCATATAAAGCATCCAGCATACAGTAGATGTTCAACGCTAATTCTGTTCACCCTTCTCATGTTATGGTCCCCGGGTACTTAGCACCAGACTAGGCAAGCATATGGGCTCAATAAGTATTTATTAATGGTTTGATGACTAATATTCGTATTGCTTTAAGAGTATTAACCATGGTTCATGCTCACTGTCTCAAACAAACCCTTAGCCAGGAACGGGAAATATCTGCCACATGAACCTCTGCTCCCTACTCACTTCCCAAAGGCAGACATTACTAATCAATCATGGCATTCTGTTAGGACTCTTGTGGTTGGAAATGACAGACCAGCTTAAGCAAAAAGGGGTTTGTTGCACAGCTACTGGAGTAGCTCAGAAAGCCAGAGAAGGAGCTGCAGGCAGCAGGGAAGCTCTGGGCCCTCCTGGGTACCTCATCAGGTCCCCGTCACCTCCTCATTTCTCGTCTAGGTGTTCGGATGTTTGCTGGCATTATTCTCTCAGGCAAGGCTCTTGGTGACTGGCAGCTGGCAGCTCTGAGGTTACCTCCTTTCTGTTTCCTAACCTGGAGGAAAGGTTGAGAGCATGCCCCTCTCCCTCCAATTTGAAAATTTCAGGAAAGGTCTCAGATTGGCCAGCTGGAGTCATGTGTTCAGTGGTGGGGCTGGGTGTTGGTTACCAGGACTGGCAGCCCACGGAATCACAAAGAGTCGGGAAGGAGCCATTCTCCTGAAGAAAAGGGAAAGAGAAGCTGGGCAGACACCAGTGATGACGGTCTAACTCCTCACTACAGAGCCTAGATGAAGCCTCAGAATCCTTCTCAACACAGTGACCAGAGTCAGCGCTCAAGGCAAAGTCTATCTGATGTTTGGATCAAGACCACAGGGAGGTTCATGGTGCAGGAAAGAGGTGATTTTATTGGAAACTGCTCAGCCTGGGTTTGAATCTGAGTTGTCAGCCAGCAGGTAAGTTGCTTCACCTTCCTGAGCCTCAGTTTTCTCATGTGGTAAGTGAGTATAACAATGCTGACCTCAGAGGTCTCGTAAGGGTAGGTGAGATAATCTGTGTAAAGTTTAGCTTAATCCCTAAACATTCGATAAGTGTGAGCTCTTATGAGTTTGGGTTCCCCCAAAGCAGACTCTGAGACTTAAGATTTCCATGCGAGTAGTTTACTTGGAGGTAATCCAGGTTGTAATGTAAAGGAATAGGGGCGTGAGACAGGGAAGAGGAGGTGCAATAATGTGCAGGCTGTGGGCAATGGGATTCGATGCTGCTGGGGAACTCCGAGAGATGGCTGAGGATGCAGCTCAAGAGTTGTACCCTTCCCAGGGGGCAAGAGGGCTGGGGTATTGATGCACCAGCTGCCATTGGTAGTTGTTGGAGGGCTACTTCTGGGCATTACCTCCCAGGCATTTCCAGCGTGCCTTGCGCCTGGTCCAAGTTTACTCCTGTGGTCAGAGAAGCACCTGCAGGCAGAGTCACAGGTGTTTGCCGTAAGAAGCCACAGGCAGGAGGGCAGGGACAGTGTGGGCTGCAAATGTTATCATTAGTATCTGTAAGCTGTAGAGCCCTGTGTACACATAAGTGATGGTTTTAAGAAAGCGTCTTTTCTAGGGGAGCTGGAATTGCGTGGCATGGTCCTCACCCTCTTCAGTCCACAAATCCTGGCACCCCGTTTCCCCACTGTTTCTTGACCTCAGCTTTCATCTGCCACGCATGATTGTTTTCCCCTGGGACCCAAGTACGCCATTCCTCATCTCTGATCTGGGCAATGCCCCAGCTCCGCGGGGAACCAACACCTATGGGCAGGCTGGAGGCCGGCTCACTTCCCCCCACTGAGGCAAACCTAGGGGCAGGTTGACTTCCTGGAGCATCCACCGCTGGGTTCTCGGTGGCTGAGTGCTGGGCATTCAACCCATGCATAAGTGCGGTATTTGTACAAAAAATAAGCTCGGTCTAAAATTCATTATACTCTTACCTAGTTATTCATCTCTGGGCCACTCCCTTCTAACCAACTTCCTTCACATGAACGAGGTCTTGCCTGGTTTCTTTCAGCTCCTCCCAGCAGAGCTGGTTTTTTCTTTTCTCCTCTTATATAGCATTTTTCAAGATAACACTTCACATAATATAAAATTACCATTTTAAAGTATATATTTTAATGGTTTTTTAGTATATTCATTATACTGTGCAACTATCTAATTCCAGAATATTTCCATATCCCACAAAAGAAACCCCATACCCACTAGCAGTTAGTCTAAATTTCTCCCTTCCCCATTCCATGGCAACTATTAATCCACTTTCTGTCTCTGTGGATTTTCCTATTCTGTACATTAACTATAAATGGAATCACACAATATGTGACCTTTTGTGTCTGGCTTCTTTCACTTAGTGCAGTGTTTCAGGACTCACCTGTGTTGTAGCCATACCAACACACGTTCCTTTTATGGATGAATAATATTGCATTGCATGGATAGACCACATTTTGTTTACCCATCGTCTGTTGATGGGCATTTGGGTGGTCTCCACCTTTTGACTATTGTGAATAGTGCTGATATGAATAATTTATGTACAAGTTTTTGTGTGAACAAAAACTTTTCTAGAGTATAGACCTTGGAAAGGAATTGCTGGGTCATATGGTAACTCTATATTTAACGTTTTGGGGAACTGCAGACCGCTTTCCAAAGTAGCTGCACCATTTTACATTCCCCACAGCAGCGTATGAGGGCTCCACTTTCTCTCCATCCTTGCTGATGTGCTTTTTTCCACTAAAATTCTGATCATCCTAGTGGGTGAGAAGTGGTATCTCATTGTGGTTTTGACTTATGTTTCCCTGATAACTAATGATGTCGGGCATCTTTACACAAAGGATTGGTTTTGATTACCACACAACGTGGAGGAAAATTCCTAGTCTTGGGCTGGGACCTTTAGCATCTACCAGACTCAAGCTTCTTAGCTATAAGCAGGCACCCTCAGTCTGCCCTTGAACTGAGCCCTGCCCTAATTTCTTGGGAGCATCAGATCCCTTGGTTAAGTAAATGTCTGGTGTGAGTTAAGAATCTCCTGGTAGAAAGTGTTAGAAACCCAATCTACACTGGCTTGAGCATAGAGGGATATATGACCTCACTTATCTAATACAGCCCAGGGCCATGATAGCTTCAGGCACAGGTGGATCTAGGTGCCCTAGAGATGGCATCTGGAAGCTGTCTATTGCTCGTATTCTGAGCTCTACTTTCCTCTAGGTCAGCTTTATTCTGTGACAGGCCCTTCCCTCTTGGTGGCAAGATGACTTTGAGCAGCCCCAGCCTCACCTCTTTGCTGTTAGCAATACCAGTGAAAAGATAACTTCCCTTTCCCAATAGTTCCAGCTAAGGTCCCAGACTTGTCACTCACTGGACTAATTTGGGTCATGTACCCGTCCTTAAACCAATGACTGAGCCCATGGCAATGGTATTTGCTGATTGGCTGGGCCTGGGTCACATCTTCATCTTCAGAACTAGGAGGGGGCCAGCTCCTCCCAAACCATGTAGACTTAAGCGTGAGGGAATGGTGGATCCCCACAATAAATTGGGGTGCTCTCACCAGAAGGGAGATTGGACACAGGTCAGAGAGAGACCTCAGGTGTCCACTGGACCCCCTAGACCTGGCTACCAGAAGTCTGTCCCTATTCCCAATGCCCTAGCAAGACATCCACCGTCTGGTCTCATCCCAGGACAATGTGATAGACCAAAGGCTGGGAACACACCTCAGGTAAGGACAGTGAGAATGAAAAGCTGTCTCCCTAATGATCCAAGGGAGGAATAAACGGAAGCCTTGGTAAAACTCACTCTGGCTTGTTTTCAAATTTGGTTGTGAGAAACAGACAGGCTTTCACGTTGATTACTTCCGTGAAGAGAAGCCCAATTCCTTTATGATAAAGTACCTCTCATACTAATGAGTCTCCCTAGAGCTGGTTAAGAGTCGGGGTTTGATTTGGTTGTTTGTTTCCTCCAAATTACCAGGAAGACTTTTTTTCTTCCGTTGGCGGCAGGAAGCAGCATTCCATCTGAAAACATCACCACCACCCTGCTTCCCTTCCCTGGGCGGCAGCCGGCTGACTCACTGGCTGGGCTCCACCAGGCTGGTTCGGTTCTGGCCGGGCTGTGTGAACATGAACGTGCGTGTGCTCCCACCTCCCCAAAACACAACCCCACGCGTTCGCGATGCCAACGGCACAAACCACGAACGCACGGTCCCTGAAAGGGGTGTGTCCCCCACGTCTGGGGCTGCCGACAGAAGCCATTCGGCAAAGGCTTGTTAATTCTTAGACAGTCGGGTGTGAATATCGTGCTGACATTTATAGCACGTCTTCTCCACGCTCGGTCTCGCCCACGCAGAACCACGCACCTGCAGGAGGGAACGCGAGCATCCCGTGCAGCAGATGTTCTGGGCCCTGCAAATGCTTAAATATGTACTCTCTATCGAAGGCGTAGTTACCCAAACACAGGACCCGAGGAGGGAGGAGAAGGGAGGGGTGCTCTGGCTTCCGCAAGCCTTCTCTGGGTGACCTGGATGGACCGCCTGATAAATCCCAGGCTTGGATGAAAACAAAAGGCTATCCTGGCTTTATTTTTTAAAACAAGCTCGGGAAAGATATTAGAATTTATTATGTAAACACACACACACATAAAGCAACACATGGGCTGTAGAGTCAGAGAAATCTGATTTTGGGTCTCAATCCTCCCATCTCTAGCTGGGTGACCTTGGGTCAGTCGCTTAACCTCTCTGAGCCTCCTCACCTGTAAAATGGGGTTCTCAGAGGTAACTTCTTCTCAGGGTTGTGGTCAGGTTAGGTTAGTGATTCATAAGCCAGAACAGTGTTGGATATTATTTTCTTTGTTTGGACTTCTAAGTCAAGGTGGCGTGTCAGGCAACTTTGTCCTGATATTAGAGAGATTACAATTTCTAGCTGCCCTGGAGCTCAGCTGCCTGCTTCCAACTCTGGCATTCCCAAGCATCCCATGGTTGGGTCTACAGGTCATCTCTCCTGCAGATCCAGCCCCTTCCTTGCTGTGACAGCAGCAAGTAAACCACTAATATGTTAAGTCATTGGTTCTCAAGGTGGGGGGCGGGGCATTTGGTAACGTCTGAACAGGCCCCACCACAAAGAGTTACTCAGTCCAAAAGGTCAACAGCCCTGAGGTTAAGAACCCCTGCTCTAAAGTACGGGCATCTTGAAAGCAGGGACTTGTTGCTTGCCTTAAAACCCTCCAACAGCGTCCGTCACACCCAGGATAAATTCTGGACCCCTTACCTTGATCTACAAGGCCCTGCGGGACCTGGACCCTGGCCACCTCTCTGACCTCACATCCTACCTTCTCCCCCTCCTCACTTTACTCCACTCACTCTTGCCTTCCCTCTGGTCCTGTTTCAGACCCCACGGCCTTCATTCTTGATGTTCCTTAAGTACCTTTCCTGTTGCTCTTCCAATTATTCGGGTAGACTTTAAATGTCACCTGCCCAGAGATAGCTTCCCTGGTCACACAGTCTGTATTAGATCCCCTCCCACCACCTCATGCTTCTCTGTTCTCACATCACATCACCATCCTCCTTGCATGGCAATGACCGTGATTCACAATGAGCTGATGTGCTGCTTACCGGGTGAGGGAGGGATCTGTCTTCCCCCCGGAATGTGAGGACACGAGGACAAGCACCATGTCCGTCTCGTTTATTTCTGTACCTCCAGTGCCTTGCACAACAGCTGGCATATGTGCACGGGTCAAAAATAACTTTTTTGAATGAATGAGTGAATGAGTCATGGGTGGCAAGAGCGGAGTCTTTGCAGTCAATACCCCTGGATTGAGGGACTTCCCTGGCGGTCCTGTGGTTAAGACTCCGCTCTCCCACTGCAGGGGGCCGGGTTCGATCATCCCTGGTCGGGGAACTGGGATCCTGCATGTTGCGCGGTGCGGCCAAAAAAAAAAAACCAAACAAACCCTGAATTGAATTCTGGTTCCAACACCAGCTGTGAGTCACCTTCACTCTCCAAGCCTCTGTCTCCTTATCTGTAAAATGGGTGTGAAAATCCTCCCCCCAACCCCCAGGCCGCTATATGGATAAAGGGGGAGAGCATGTGCAGAGCCCCTGGCACGATTCCCAGCACAGAGCAGGCCCTTGTTAGCTGTGTGTTGAGTACAGAATGCTTGAGTAAAAGCACGACAGTCGATTCCCTGTGTGAGTCGTTTTGAGGGTGAATTCTCAGGGAGGAAGAAGATGGAGTTGGGGTGCAGGGGAGGCTCCTTGGAATGAAGGGATGGAGAACGTGTGCTCCCAAACAGAGCCCTAGCCCCCCAGGCAGCCTCTGCTTTTCCCTGTCTTGATGATCCTATTCCTCCCCCACCCTCCAAGACCATGATCCTAGCTCCCTCGTGCCAAAATCATGGTCCCGGCTGACGCCGGGCTTCCCTGCAGCCTGCCTCTCCCTTGCAGGATCCAGGAGGGATGCAGCCATTGTTAGGGTCCCTCTTGTGAGTTTCACAGTTCATCCCCTGAGGGCGCTTCCCCCGCTCTGTCTCTATCTGTGTCCATCTAGACCATGCCAGAAATGAAAGTGGGCAGCAGGGTGTCCACAATAAATAGCTCAGGCTCCAGGCTCCGGGACCCAAGAGTGTCGGCAAGAAGGAATGTGGTTCGGGGCCTCTTTCTTTCAGGTACAGTCTCATATCAGATTTGGGGCCACAAAGGAACTTGGATTGTTTCCACCCCTGGATGTGTGAAGGGTGAGGACCACAGGCAGGATGCAGAGAAGGTGGCAGACTTGGAGAGAGATGGGTGCAGGAGCCCCGTCTGCTCGGAGAGGCAGGAGAGCTCCCATGGCCTCCGTCACCACCTAACCTCCCTCGGTTCCCTCCTCTGTAAGATGGAGATGATGAGAGGCCCTGCCCGGTTAGGTTACTGTGAAAGTTAAATGAGTTAAAATACGTAAAGTGCCACTTGAGGGTGGGCTGATCCATGTGACTTACTTCCAAAGAGCATGGATTGAGGATAAATTTCTAGTGGAGAAACCTGGCAAATCCTGAGTCAAGCCAGGTGATCAAGGTTAATATCAGTGATGACACCTCGATCTTGGACTTCTAGCCTCCAGACTGTGAAGCAATACATTTCCGTTGTTTTAAGTACCCTAGTTTGGCCCTAGGAACATAACTCAGGACAAGAAGGGGGGAGTAGGGGGCAAGGGCAAAAGCAGCCTCTGTTTCTCTGCTTTTCCCCACTTCGTGGCCTTCAAGACCCTCTTGTCACCGAACTCAGGTTCAGCTGCTCGTGGCTCAAGAATCCAATACTGAGAGACAGTGTTGGGTAAAAGGAAAGACAGCTTTATTGAGAAAGCCAGCAATCCTGGGGAGAAGGTGGATTCATATCCCAAAGAACCAACCCCCAACACCCCAGGTTTAGCTCAGAGATAATATATGGAAAACAGGAAGGGGCTAGGTGCTGAGGAGAGGGTTGCAGGTGCATGATCAGCTCATAGACATTCTTCTGATTGGTAGGTGGTGAGACAATTGGGAGCCAACATCATCAACCTTCTGGTTCCAACCAACCTGGGGTCTACGTGCTTGTGGGCAGCATACATTTAACTTCTTCCAGCTGGTGGGTGTTTCAGTATCTGTAAAACAGCTCAAAGGATATGGCTCAGCATGTTACCTATAGCCCTTGAGGAGGAACAAAAGGTCCTTGACTTTGTTTAATGGCCAAACCATTATTATTTTGTCGTGTTTGACTGTTTTCCTTTGTTTCTGCATTTTCTTACTTCTCTGATTAAATTTATTCTTTGGAACTCGGGGAAGACCTAGGAGGCTAAAGTTTTTCTACAAACAAGAGGCAGGCAGAGTACATTGGGGGTGGGGGGTGTCTGTCCTGGGAAGGCCCTATGGTGTCCTGCTCGGTTACACTCTGAGGGATACCCCTGCCCGGGCTTTGCCAGGTCCCTGACTTGCCCTCTGTGCCCCACCCTTGCAGGGCCTCACTGGGCTTCAGGCTCCCTCTGCCCCTCCCAGCTGCCTCTGTTTATGCAGTGGGCCTGGGTGGGGTTGAACATAGTAAAGCATCTTCCCCTGCTCATAATAATCTGCTGGGTTGAAGTTGGGAGACAGCACTTGGGCCCTACTTGTCGGCAGTTTTCTCAAGGCTGTAGAGTTCTTAGCACCTCTTTTTTTCAGTGATGGCCTCAAGCACCAGTTTCCCAGGCTGCAGGAAAAGCCCCACTCAGCATCCAGTTACTCCACATTTGCAAGCTCAGCTGGGCTTTCCAGGGCACCAAGTGATCCTTGTCCGGTCCCAGCTTGCCCCATCAGGCCTCCCGGCATTCACCTGGTGGGTCCCTTCTGACTGCAGTGACCTAATGACAGGTCTCTCCTGCAGAAATATTCTGGGGCCAGCTCCTATAAAAATTTCCCCCTTCCCCAGTAAAGTTGAAAGGATGAATGAATAAATGAATTAATTAATTAATGCAAAGCGAATATAGTCTCAGATCCACAGAGGGAGGACAGTGTGAGGTCCTGGCACTAGGCTGCCTGGGTTCAAATCCTGGGGCCAAAACTAGCTGTGTGACCCTGGACTAGTTACTTAACTTCTCTGTGTCTCAGTTTCCTCATCTGCCAAATAAAATAATAATAGCACCCACCCTTGAGGCTGTTGTGGGGATTCAATGAGATAATGCCAACAACTGATTTTGTGCCTGATACTAATAAATGTTAGCTTCTTTGTCATCCAGGGCACGAGGCTCGGTATCTTTATACCTCATCCTGTGCTCATACTTAGAACCTAAATTTCCTTAGATCCGACCTAATCTTTTTTCACACATTGGACTTGGCTAATTCATCCACTGCTGAGTAATTTATTATCAGAGACAGTGTGTTGGAGACTGAACAAATGTTAAGACACTGCGGGCTGGACACATCTGGGAGAGACATTTTCAGTTTGAGGAAACAGGATACTGGGTGGAGAGAAATCATTCACGTGCCAAAAGGAGCCTGGGCTGAATTAAACCTCTTGACTTAATTATCAATTAAAACATTACAATAGCAGCACAGCTTACAACTTGCAACCCTGTTGCTATGAATCTTCATGCCAGAAAATGACTGCGGGAGCCCCCCTTTAAAATAAGAGCATGCCTGGGTGGCAGTGCTCACAAGGAAATAATTGCTGTGTGTTTCCAAAGGCTGCCTCTCTCCATCTTTATTTAAAGTACCTAGGAGATCTGACAGACAATTAAAGGCCAATAGGAGAGGAAAAGGAAGAAGATAATAGCTCTCCCACCCAGCCTTACCCCCGTGGGACCCAACAGGGGTCGGGGGACAAGCTGAGCTTAAAGCGCTGCAAAACATGCAGCATCATAACACAGACTGTCGCCAGGCACGTGCCTTCTGCGGCGAGAAAACTGGCGCTGAGTGAACTTCTGTATCCCTCTACAGATGTATGCATAGCACTTTTCAGCCAGAAGACCATTTCCACACTCCTCTTTATCTCAAACATCCGTGCACCCAACTGGGTGCGAGAAGTGAGGCTCAGAGGGGGGTGATGTGAGGTTCTCAAGGTAACCAGGGGGGTGCAGCTCGGCTGAGCCTGATCTCGGAGGAAATCCTGTGCTTTTCAGCAGACGAGGGTCCTGACCTCCCCTTTCTTCCAGAACAAACCCAGGTCCGTGTGGGAGACCCAGTGGACTGAGATCTGGTTTAGAAGATGACACCCAGGAAGAGAGCATGGTGTGGTAAAGAACAGAGGGCTGTGGCCTCAATTTTCGTACCTGGTAGAGGAAGGCAATTCCAGACAGACCCAGACATTTGGAAAGTATAAAAGGAAGAGGAGAATTTGAGGAACGGAATATGTGAAAAATGGTTGATGTGCCAGGAGGGCACGCTGGTCAATCCAGGATTAAACTTTCTGTGCTTCTCCAGACCTGGATGTGTGCGAGGGCTGGGGGAACAGAGGAGACTCACTGGTTTGCTCCCGGTAATTTAAATGGCTTGGAAGGTAACTGAAATCAGCTGGATGCCACGGGAGCAAGAACTTTGGAGGATGGTATTGGTACAAACCTGCCTAATGAACATGGAGATGACAGCCAGGACACTGACAGGCATTATACAGAGAAAGCTAAACTCTCAAGGTCTTCTGGGGCATCCATAAACAACTAAAAGTTTTTGCTTTCTAGCAGCCCAAGATCAGAACACTGACTGGCCTCATTACCAGTGGCCAGCTAGGCAAGGAAACTGAAGTTCATGGTTTACAATCTGTCTATGGCTTTTCCTTCTCCCCTCTTGCTTTTATATAAATCCTCTTCTAGCCTTTATTAGATGAAGTCAATCTATATGGGTTCCCCTCTTTACAAGTAAATAGCATGCAAATAATTAGCTCAATGCCTTTGAGTTATTTTTTGACTCTAGGGTCTATCACTTGCTAGCTGGCAAATGTCCTTTGCATGTCACTTAACCTCTTGGGCCTCACTTTTCTCCTCGGTAACATGGTGTAAACAGCTCCCACCTCTGGGATCCTTGCAAGGATTAAATGAGATAATCCATGAAAAGAGGTACACACATATGCTATTGCTGCAATCATTATCATTTGTATCAGTTTCCTACTGCTGTTGTAACACATCACTACAAACTTAGTGGTTTAAAACAACACAAATTTATTCTCTTAACGTTCTGGAGGTGGGAAGTCTGAAATGAGCCTTACAAGGCTAAAATCTAGGTGTCAGCAGTGCTACACTGGAGGCTCTAGAGAAGGATTCATTTCTTTGTCTCTTCAGCTTCTAGAAGCTGCCTGCATTCCTCGGCAGTGGTCCCATCCTCTCTCTTCAAAGCCCACAGTGTAGTTACTTCTTATCTCTCATTGATTCTGACTTTTCTGTCTCCCTCTTATAAACACCCTTGTGATTACATTGGACCTACAGTACTTGGATAATCTCCTTATCTCAAAATCATTAATCACATCTGCAAATTCCTTTTTGCCATATAAGGTAACACAGTCACAGGTTCTAGAGATTAGAAGATGGACATCTTGTGTGTGTGTGTTGGGGGGGGCATGTATCATTGGTCTCTCTACCACAATCATTAATACTTTTATCGACGAGCTCATTTACTTCATCTAATCCTAACTGAACCCCATGAAGTAAATACTATTTTATTCCCATTTGGAAACTGAAGCACCAAGTAACTTTTGCAAGGTAACACAGTCAGTAAGTGGTGAAGCAGTGATTCCAGCTGAGGAAGTTGGCTTCTGGAGTCCATGTTCTTACCAGCTGAACTATGTAAAGTGACACACTATACATATATAGCATTATATCAATGTTAGTTATTATTGTTGTTATTTCTACTAAAATTAATATAATAATCCTTATCTCATATGACTCTTGTGAGAATTTAAATAAATTAACCTGTGAGAAGCACCAAGCAGTGCCAAGCATACAGCAGGTCTTAAAACGGTATTTAGGTAGATCTTTGCAGTGCTACCAACCCAGCTTTCCTTTCACTGAGAAGACATTCATTTCAGTTCCCTTGCCCTTCCAAGATGGCGCCATCGCCACACACACACCCGCCCCCGCAACTGCCCCACTCAAGATGGTGTGCATTGCTCTGCAAGACATATGCCGCCCTTCTCAAGATGGCGACAACACTAGCCCTGTTACCTTCCGCCCTCTTCAAGATGGCCTTAGCAGTTAGCTTCACTCCTGGGCATGCTGATCTTCTCAAAATGGTGAAGGACGCAGTGCGCACCATATCCTGACCTTCTCAAGATGGCGCCAGCGTCGTAAACAGCGTCGCTCTCATGAGGCCACTTCCGGTTACGCCGGAAGCCGGTATAAGCTGCTTGCCGGGAGCTGGTGAGGCGTTCACTTTGGGCCGGGGCGCTCCAGTGCGACCATGGACCGGAGGAAAAAGCCCTTGGACGTCACGGCGTCCTCGGTGAGTACGGGTGTAGCTGATGTTGCGGGCTCCGCGTCTCCCCGCCTCTGCCGGACAAGAATCTCGACCTCGTTTGTTTCTTCACTCGGGGACCCAAACTTGGCCTCCCTTCAGACAGGACCCCCGGCACCTGGCTTTTCTCCCAGAAAAAGCCAGGGTCCACTTCTTGTTTATAGAACCCCGAACGTGGCGTCTCCCCTCCGCCGTGCACCGGCACCAGGCTTGCCCCTCAGACGCGGACCAGAACCTGGTGTCTTTTCCGGGTTTGGAATGTCCCTGCCTCCCCTCCGCAACAACAGGCCAGGCCTCCTTGCCAGCCTTGTCTTCGTTACCGTCGGAGGGGGAACGCAGCCTCTGCTAGCTGTGCAGATATGTTTCCCTTCAGTTCAGGGACCGGCATGGTCCTCCCAGAACATTAGAGAGTGTGATTTGTTCCCCAGGGTCCGAGATGCCCAGCGTCCCCACTAGGAACTAAACAGTTGTTAATACACCCGAAGGCTGCGCTGCCTGGGAGCTGTAAGGTCTAACAGAATGTAAACAGCATTGTTAAGTTAGTTGCTTCTAGGAAGAAAACCTGTTCTGAGTACTTTTGTGCCAGCACTTTGTATGCACTACCTCATTGAATCTTCCTGACTGCTTTAGGAGGCAGGTGCTAGTAATATCCCCACTTTATAGGTGATGCCATTGATGCTCAGAAAATGAAGTGGCTTTCTCAAGCTTACATACTGAGTTCTTAGTGGTGGAACTGGGCTCACTCCATCTGTTTGACTCCAAAGCTGTTGTCTTTTCCGTTATATCAGAGCAAATTGCCTAACCTTTGGTTTAATCTTGGATTTACTGCAGAATGTTAGGATGCAAGCGATACGAAGGAAAAGATGGAAGTAGCCCAATATTTGAGCTCCTTTCCCCCGTCTAATACTGAAAATCGGTACTAGTTATTATGTTTGAGGATTAGGGATCAAAAAGCTGTAAAATTAAAGTTATCCTTTCCTGACGGGTTAAAATTAGCAATACTCATAATGTGAATGCCATCTGGGAATTGACACTTTTCTGAGCATCTTCATTTTAAAGTTCGAAAGTTTAATAGGAAAATGTCTGGCTAAGAAATTGATGTAGTTAAGAAGGCTTAGAGGGACTTTCCTGGCAGTCCAGTGGTTAAGACTTCGCCTTCCAATGCAGGGGACGCGGGTTCGATCCCTGGTTGGGGAGCTAAGATCCCACATGCCTCTGGGCCAAAAAACCAAAAGACAAAATATAAGTAATATTGTAACAAATTCAATAAAGACTTTAAAAATGGTCCACATCAAAAAAAAAAAAAAAAAGAAGGCTTAGAAGAAAAGGCTTAAGTTTTTTTTCCTTAAATGTACAAGTCTTTTTTTTAGTGATACATGTAACTTTATTTATTTATTTATTTTTATTTTTTGGCTGCGTCAGGTCTTAGTTGCGGCATGCGGGATCTTTCGTTTTGGCGCGCGGGCTTCTCTCTAGTTGTGGTGTGCGGGTTTTCTCTCTCTAGTTGTGGAGCGTGGTCTCTGTAGTCTGCAGCACGTGGGCTTAGTTGCCCCGTGGCATGTGGGATCTTAGTTCCCCGACTAGGGATCGAACCCACGTCCCCTGCATCGGAAGGCGGATTCTTTACCACTGGACCACCAGGGAAGTCCCAAGGCTTAAGTTTTAAATTTGTTTTTTAAAATTTAGAGTATTAGGCCCTAGAATGAATCTGCCCTTGGCATTATTAAAAACCCTGCCAAGCCTATTTTTAAATTGCTTTCTTCCAAACTAGAAATCATTGAGCTGAGTTATTTTGATGTCCTTTAAAAGTCAGTATGTGATGCTGGGGTTTATAAGTATCTACTTTATAAATGACCATGTGTATAAGCAGCTGTAGTTGGATCCTTAAAAAGGAAACTGTCATTACATCCTTTTTTGCAGAGTAGATAGTGGTGACTGATCCAACTCCCCTGTTCCCTTTGCTCTGACCTTTCCTATTCTTGAACCCTGTTGTTCAGCTAAACTTGCAGTTTCCAAAACATGCTGAAACAAAATTCACTCAGTCCATTTTATTTCTAGCTGTTGAGATCTTGCCTATCCTTTAAGCTTCATTTCAAAGCCATCTCTGATCACTCTGGCCAGAAGGAAATACTCCTTTATCTGAACTTTTTGCTACTTAATTCCACTCTTCACAGTGTTTATTACAACTGACTGGTATTGTAAGTTACATTTCTTAGGAGATTGTAGGCTCTTTGAGGCAGGAGTATGTCTAATTCATGTTTGTATCCTGCTCTTCAGTGTTAAGTGCCAGCCATATACTGGTGCTCAGATTGTTGCTGAACAAAGACGTTTTCCTATAGAAATAATAGATTGTTGTGATGTTTAAGTGAAATTACTACAAGAAAAAGCCAAGGACAGTGCCAGTCAGACAGAAGGTGCTTAATAATGTTAGTTGAATCTGAATCTAAAAGATGCAGATTTCATTTACCTTGCTTTATCACTCTCCCCTTGCCCAGAGGAAAGCCTTGAAGTGTTGAAAGTTAAATACATTTACAACAGAGCTGGAATGAAATATGACTGGGTTTTATTTTGTACTAGATTCTACATTTAAACATTTAGTTTTATATCCATTTTTGTCCATTTATAGGAGCTTGTAATCTTGTTTTGAGAATTATAAAAACTTAGAAATCCAGTCACTCATTAGAATTAATTGTTTTTGTTTGCTTATCGGTTTTATTTTAGTTGGTAGACCTTAAGGCTGAACTCTTCCGAAAACAAGAAGAATTCAAACAAGAAAAACTTCTCAAAGATGCTGGAGTTTTGGGGAAACCAAAACCAACTACTAAGGTAAAAATAAGATCTAATTATCTCTATCAATTCCAAACATAGGGAAATTACACCGTACTTAGGTTTTTTGAAAGTGTTCATGGTGTCTGCTACATAAAAATCCCTGTCTTGTATTTGAACATCTGCATGAAATGTTTTAAATATTAAGATAGAAATTAGTAAGATTTAAAAGCGCATTATAATGATCTAATTCTTTAGCACTTCTTTTGGAATAGTACATGCTGTTAGTATGTGTTTGTTTACATTCCCATGGAAGATTATCTAGCTTTACAGGTGTTATAAATCCAAACAGAGATAAACAATTAGATAATATAGAAATATAGCAGAAATATAGCTGGGTCTTTAAGAGTTGTGAATGTTTTTACAATTTTATAGCTAATGGTATCTGTTACTTGTATTACTAAATCTCTGTTATATATATTTTCATTAGTCTAGAATTAGGTTGTAATCATTCAGGAGATAAAAGAGAAGTAACTGCAATTGTATAAAGAAATTTTTTTTATGTAGTTAGGGCTTTTTTTTTCATCTCCAGCTTTGCTATGTACAGTGTATTTGCAGGACATAGGTTGGCTGTCAGAAGTCTAGTTATTTCCACTGATTCATAAGATCTAATTATCTTTTTTTTCCTTCTGATGTACAAGACAAGTAGAGATTTTTTTGCAATCATTTGGTGATTCTGTCTTGTCTTTTTAAATTATTTTTCAGAAACCAAGTATCTGGAGCAGACAAAACGCAGGAGTTTCTAATCGAGCTGAGACGGATGCTGAACAGAAGATTGAGGAACAGAAGACTTTGGACAAAGCGAGGTTAAGTTTCGCTCTGATAAATGTAGCTGCCGTTGTGGCTACCCAGGCAAAGGGAATGAAAGTTCAACTTTTACTCTTTTTGATTTACAATTTTAATTTTTATCATCCTTCTAGCCAAATACTCTATTACTCTGAAAATAATATAATTTGCAGACATATTTATAGTCTTATAAGAAGATAAGAGAAAGCCTCAGTTTAAAAGATGAAACAGTCCCACTTTGAGCCCCTGTTAGGCACTGAGGTATCAACAAGTGTTTAAGAAATGTCCCCATGGTGCTGTGGTTTGGGGCTACTAGGTGGCATGCTATTAGCATTTAGAAACTGAATTTCCCCCTCAACTTTTTAATATGAAAAACTTCAAACGGACAGAATATTTGAAAGAAGAGTATGGTGAACATTCTAATACTTTTCACCTAAGTTCACCAATTAACATCTTTTAAAATTTACTTTTTTCTTCCCCCTCCCTCTCTCCAGTGTGTGTAGAGAAAGTTTGTTTAACATCATGATACTTTACCTCTAAATATTTCAGCATATATCTTTTAAGAATAAGGACATTATCCTGCATAATCACAATACTGCTGTCATACCCAAGAAATTTGACACTGATAAAATAGTAGTATCATATGGTCCATATTCAGATTTCACCAGTTATCCTAAATAAAGGTTATGTCCTTTATTGTTTTTTAAAACATTTAATCCAAGATTCAATCAAAGAGTACACATTGCATTTAATTTTCATATCTCTTTAGTCTCTTTTAATCTAAAACAGTTCCCTTGCCTTTTGTTGTCTGTTATGCCATTAATGTTTTTTGAAGAGTCCAGCCCAGTTGTTTCTACAGTGTCCCACAATCTGATTAGAGTCATACTAACTGTTGTTGGTAAGAATACTATTTTTTTTTTTTTAATTTTAAGTTTTTTTTTTAAATTTTATTTATTTATTTATTTATTTATGGCTGTGTTGGGTCTTCGTTTCTGTGCGAGGGCTTTCTCTAGGTGCGGCAAGTGGGGGCCACTCTTCATCGCGGTGCACGGGCCTCTCACTATTGTGGCCTCTCTTCTTGTGGAGCACAGGCTCCAGACGCACAGGCTCAGTAGTTGTGGCTCACGGGCCCAGTTGCTCCGCGGCATGTGGGATCCTCCCAGACCAGGGCTCGAACCCGTGTCCCCTGCATTAGCAGGCAGACTCTCAACCACTGCGCCGCCAGGGAAGCCCTATTTCTTCCTTTTTGATTTGGACGCCTTTTTCTTTTTTTTTTGCTTAATTGTTCTGGCTAGAACTTCCAATACTGCACTGAGTAAAAATGTTATGGGTAGGCATCCTTGTCTTGTTTCTGACCTTAGAGTAAAAGCTTCCAACTTTTCACCATTGAGTATTAACTATGGGCTTGATCTTTTTTAGTTTCCTCTGTATAACGGAGTATTCCTTGGTACTTTGCTGTGATTTTTCTATCCAGTAACTTTTTACATAATACGTTCACTGTGCTCCTGGGGAATCAAGTCTCCCCATGATCTGCAGGACTTCTGCATCTCTCCAGAGCTTACAACAGGCAGAGATAGTTCCATGAGGATGTAAGGCCTCAGGCAAGTTACTTTTCCATTGAGACTCTTTCCTTATCTGTGAGGTGTGGTGGTTAATACTTAACTCATGAAGCCCTTTAAGAGATTAAAGGAGATACATAGTGTCTGGCACATAGTGGGTTCCAGATAAGTGTCCCATACCCTTGCCCTCTGAGTTCCATCTTCACTACTTGACTGAAGAAATGTTCTTTACAGTCACCAGTGACTTCCTCATCTACTAAATCCAGTGGCCATTTCCCTGACATCTTCCTTGATCTCCATTATTTTTAATTAATTAATTAATTTATGTGTATTTTTTGGCTGCATTGGGTCTTCGTTGCTACACGTGGGCTTTCTCTAGTTGTGGCGAGTGGGGGCTGCTCTTCGTTGTGGTGCGCGAGCTTCTCATTGCGGTGGTTCTCTTGTTGTGGAGCACAGGCTCTAGGTGCGCGGGCTTTAGTAGTTGTGGCGCGCAGGCTCGGTAGTTGTGACTCGCGGGCCCTAGAGCGCAGGCTCAGTAGTTGTGGCGCACAGGCTTAGTTGCTCCACAGCATGTGAGATCTTCCCGGACCAGGGCTCGAACCCGTGTCCCCTGCATTGGCAGGCGGATTCTTAACCACTGCGCCACCAGGGAAATCCCTCCATTATTCATCTGAAGACTCTTCCTGCCATCTTAAAACTGTCTTCTTTCTGTTACATTGCATCCAAACTTCTTATCCTTTCCCTTGCACTCTTGTCCCCAGCTGTCTCTGTTGTGTTTATTTTGTACCACTCTCCCCTTTGCTCAGCACCCTCTACCATGCTGGTGTCTCCTTGAACATGTCAAGTTCATTCCCTCTTCATCTTTCCTCTGCCTAACTTGCTTTCTCCCTGAAGATTCCTTCCATGGTTGACTTCTTGCTATGCAAGCCTTAGGCCAAACGTCCTCTTCAGAGATGTTTCCCCTGACTACCCTATCTTAGTGTCCTGCCCAGTTGCTCTGTCCAGACAGTGTATTTTGTTTTCTAAATTTTTTGAAGTTTTATTTTTACTAAGATGATGAGATTCTGTAACGAGACTGCTTGTTACACTAAGCTCCATCTGAAAAAGAGAACTTAACCTCTTAGAAGTTGATATGACTTAGCTGGTCCACAGAGCACTCCATCAATGCATGACAAAGGGCCTCTATTGGGAAAACCTGCTTTTATTTCCTTCCCTTCTTCTCACTGTCTGAAATCCTCTTTTTCATTGATTTATTTGTCTTTCTCCCTCTCTTGACTGTGACCCCCATGAGAGCTGGAACTTTGTCTTATGCACCTAAAACAGTGCTTGGCACTTGCTCAGTCAGTACTTGGGAATGAATGTGTAAAATGAAAGAGGAATCTTTCTGACATAGATGCGAAGAGGCTGTAACTGGTGGCATGCTTTACGTGTATTATCTAATTAATCCTCATTACAACGCTAAGAGGCAGTGCTATCTTTCCCATCTATTGTGATGTGGGAATTGAGGTATATGAGAGGTTAAGTCACTTGTTCCAGAGCACACAATCGTGTGACCAAGGGACTTTAGTGCCTTGGGACACCATTATTATTATTATTATTATTATTATTATTATTATTATTATTATTATTATTATTATTATTATTTTGGCTGCGCTGCATGGTATGTGGGATTTTAGTTTCCCAACCAGGGATCGAACCCATGCCCCCTGTAGTGGAAGCACAGAGTCCTAACCACTGGATCGCCAGGGAATTCCCTTGGGACACCATTAGAAATGAACTTTTCTATTATGATTAAGTGTGATGCTTCACAAGCAAAAAATCGGATGACTTCTTTGGGGCTCTTTACCATCATAGGTATTTCTAGAATAAAAGAATTGTCAGCTGTCTTACCCACGAAAGAATAAATGTCTCTAGAATTAACATGAGCAGAGAGACTGCTGTATTGAAATACCAGGGTTGATGTTTGTTTTTTATTAGCTATTTGTCATGAATACATTATTCATGTTCTGTATAAAATAGACACGATCATATTTTTAACAGACTTCCAAGAAGTTGGTCTCTACCTGCCTTAGGCCTGATGAGCCAAGGGAGACCAGGGACCTTCGTGTAAGACAAGGAATTTGTAAAACAAATGGAATTTGGCGATCCATTTGGAAGGTTGCAAATAGAAAATGTTTTTGTTTAGACAGCTCTCTTTTTTTGGTATTTAAGTTGCATTTGGCATTTAAATTAAATTGGAATCTTAATTCATTCATGTATTCACTCATCAAATACTTACTGAGCATCTGCTATGCACCAGATACTGTTTTAGGCCCTGGGATACAGTCACGAATGAGAGAAACATGGGCTAAGCTTTCACGGAGCTTACGTTTAGTTGGCAGAGCAGACCTGGCTGGGCCTGAAGGTCCCCTCAGGGCCGGGTTTCAGCTCTAGTCGTCAGGCTGGGTCCCTTGGGCAGGTTGCAGCAGTAAGGCTGGGGATGGGGCAGACTTACCAGGAGTGGCAGTGATAAGACCATTCCTAATACTTGCTATTTTTTTTACTCCTAGGGAGAAATTGGAAGAAAAAGCCAAATTATATGAAAAAATGACTAACGGAGACTTTATAGGTAAATATGATTATTTATGTATTTTTATTTTCTGTAATTCATACACGTCTGTGGTATTTTATTATTTGTTAAAATAATTGTAAGAATAGGGAGAAATTTAAAAAATAAAATTGATTACTTTCCATGCCAACACAGAGACAAGAAAATCAGCAATAGTTTTTCAGTTGCCCCGTGGGTGCTGGGCCCCATGATAGGTGCTATGAAGGGACAAGCCAGTACAGTATAAGCCAGATTCTCTGCCTCTGCCCTCAAGGGGGGTATCATCAGTGGAGGAAAATGGCACAGAACAAAACAAATTTAGGAAGCAAGGTCTAAATAGGCCACAATTACAGTTATTGCTATGTTAAAAAAAAACCTGGGAGGAATTGTGGTTCTATCAGGGTACTGGAGTTATGGTTCCTTTTCCCCTGTTTTTCTCTATTTTTAGTTTTTTTCTGTGATGTGCTTATAGTTGCTTTTAAAATAATAAAAAAAAAGATCCCCCTTTCCTCATACCCGCCCCAGAAAAAGAAAACCCAACCTACAGTTCAACAGCAGTAGAAGAGATTTTACAAGGCAGTGCATATCTTATTGCCTTTAAAAGGCATGTGTGGAAGTCTCTAGGGAGAAGGTGGCTCTGATGGGGGTCTTGAAGGCGTTGGAAAACTGGAGAAAAGGATTCTGCAGGGGGAGAATGGAGAGAGCAGATCGGAGGGAGGAGAGGGCCAGAGCTGGCAGGGCCGACTAGCAGGGCTGGGTCTGAGGGGCAGGGTAAGGGGGCAGCGGGGCAGCAGGAGAGCAGCGGGGCTGGACCCTGATCATGGGCTGCCCAGACAGCAGAGGCCTGTTCCCTGTGTGGTGGGGAGCCCAGCATGGGCAGGTTGGGTGCTCGCAAAGCTGAGGGCCCTGGGAGATGTTCTGCCTTCCTCCTAAAGAAGCAGCAGGGTGTCAGTCAGCAGGAGGCCTCACTGTTACATGGTCTTACAACTCAGTTCTGGGAGCGTATATCTCTTTCCCATTTGAGTTACATGTTTTTGTGGCTTAAAAAAAAAGTCTTTTTTCGTTTGATTCAAACTTTACTTACATTGTTAATATAGAAATCAAGTCCAAAGGAGTGTGTGGACGTGGAGATTTGGTTCTGTCCATACCAGCAGGCCCACCTCCTGATAGGCATATTGGACCAGCATGTTTGGGCTAGTTAAGTTTTGGAGCCTCAGCTATTCTCCACTGTACAGTGAGGGTAACACCAGTCCCTGGTAGTAGGGAACCTACTATCTGTTCCTTAGAGCTTAAATCTAGCAGAGTGAAACTTCATGTAAACATTGTGAATACATCCGCTATCCTGTGTTAAATTAAAATCATGGATTGCTATTTAACTTTCAGTGTATGTTTTAGCTCAAGTAGATCGTAAGGCCTGCAGGCAGATGGCACTTTACACATCTCTGTATGCCCTGCAGATCCTGGCACCGTGCCTTACCTGAAAGTGGTGTTCTTTGGATTGAAAAGAATTCAGATGACTTCTTTTACCTGTGTTATGACCCTTCAAACATTTGCCATACTGTAGCAGTATAATTAGGGTTATGGGATACGGCCCACATGTTTAGAGAGGGGTATTACTGATAGGCACAAAGACTTAACTGAGAAATACAGTTTTGCTTCTGTATTATGTAATTGGCTATATGAGTCTTTTGAAGTCAAATAGTTTTGTTATCTTAAAGTCTTTTGTTATTGACAAGACAGTAGAAAACATTAGGCTTTTAAAGATTTTTTTTATGTGGTATATGTGTCCAGTGGCCTATTTACAGCTTCCTTGTCAGTCTCGAGGTGGCTCTGTGTCTTTGTGAGCATTTAGGGGGTGGGTGGAGACATCAACTACTGAATTGTCGGGTAATATAGCCGCCTAGTGATGAATGTGACTGCTTCATGTCAATTCCATGTGTGTTCTTCTTTGATGTCAAGAATCTGAAAATTGATTTTTATGTCCTAGATGAAGAAGTGGAGGATATGTACCTTGTGGATTTCACACAGAAGATCATAGACAAACACAAAGAAATGGAAGAGATTGGTGCCAATAGAGATTATAGAAGGACAGAAAGAGACGATGATGAAGAAACCGTTTCTGAAAAAGATATCCCTCCTCCCCAGGACCCCAGTGAAGAATGGTTGGTGATATTATGCCATTTGGTCATGTTAATATTGTCAGACTTGCGTTTAGTTTTTGAGAGTCATGTTGTTTGGTTGTTATCAAGCCATTTCTCTCTATCCTTAGATATTTATTTATTTACTATTTATTTATTTTCACTGTGCCGGGTCTTAGTTGTGGCATGTGGGCTCTTCGTTGAGGCATGCGGGCTCTTTAGTTGTGGCATGCAGACTTCTTAGTTACAGCATGTGAACTCTTAGTTGCGGCACGCATGAGGGATTTAGTTCCCTGACCAGGGATCGAACACAGGCCCCCTGCATTGGGAGCGCTGAGTCTTACCCACTGGACCACCAGGGAAGTCCCAGTCTCTCTCTCTTTTTTTCTTTTTTTGGCTGCATTGGGTCTTCATTGCTGTGCGTGGGCTTTCTCTAGTTGCAGTGAGCAGGGGCTACTCTTCGTTGCCATGCGTGGGCTCTAGGCATGCGGGCTTAGTGTTGCGGCTCGCAGGCTCTAGAGCGCAGGCTCAGTAGCTGTGGCACCCGAGCTTAGTTGCTCCATGGCACATGGGATCTTCCCGGACCAGGACTCGAACCCATGCCCCCTGCATTGGCAGGCGGATTCTTAACTATTGTGCCACCAAGGGAGTCCCTTTCTCTCTATTCTTAATCAGTTTTCTTTCTTTAGAGACTCCACTTTAAATAGGATTGGTTTTATAGGTATAGAAGCAGTAGCTCCAATAAAGAAATAATTACAAATAGACTGAGCTCCGGCCATGTGCCAGGCACTGTGCCAGGCACGGAGGCATTGATATGCCTGTTTCATTGATGTGAAAGAGTTGTTTAGGCAGAAGAATGTTCCTTTTTTTACCCACGCTACCTTACCCATGTCCTTATTCGGGCATCATGGAGAGTCATCACGTAGATAGTGTCATCTCTATTTCCAGTGAAAAGAGGCTGGCAGAGCTGATCCAGTGAGCCTTACTCTGGCTGTGACATTTTCTGGCGATGTGGTCTAGGCATCATGACCTGGATCTGGACTGCAGCAGCTCTGCCTTTCACTTGTGATATGGTTGTGATCAAGTTCCTACCCTCTCTAAGCTTCAGTTTCCTCATCTGTAGAACAGGGATGGTGATGCCTAGTAGGTGAATGATGGGGAAACTAAACTAGTCTTTTGTTTATGAGAGACCAGAATGAAAATTCCATTATGATTTTTTGTACCTAAGACATTGTTTAGAAACTTGTTCAAAAGGGCTTGAAATTGCATGGAGATGCACTGATGCTGTGTCCTGGGAGTAACCCTGCCTGTTCCCCTCCTGCTGGTGCAGAGCCCACCCCTTCCCTGCTTCAAGGCTCAAATGTCTTCTTTATGGGGGTGTTTGTTAGGAACTGCTTAGGATTGTTAGCAGCACTTGTTGACCTTTTGTCAGCCATTGCCCCTGTGGGCAGGAGTCATTTATGAGTGAAGAGAGCAGTCTTCACTGCTTGGGAACACAGAGAACTTGCATCTTCATGCTGTGGAGGGGTCTTCTTTTTTTTATTTTTTTTTTATTTTTATTAAACATCTTTATTGAAGTATAATTGCTTTACAATGGTGTGCTAGCTTCTGCTTTACAACAAAGTGAATCAGTTACACATATACATATGTTGCCATATCTCTTCCCTCTTGCATCTCCCTCCCTCCCACCCTCCCTATCCCACCCCTCTAGGTGGTCACAAAGCACCGAGCTGATCTCCCTGTGCTATGCGGCTGCTTCCCACTAGCTATCTATTTTACATTTGGTAGTGTATATATGTCCATGACACTCTCTCACCCTGTCACATCTCACCCCTCCCCCTCCCCATATCCTCAAGTCCATTCTCTAGTAGGTCTGTGTCTTTATTCCCATCTTGCCACTAGGTTCTTCATGACCTCTTTTTTTTTTTTTTTTTTTTTCCCTTAGATTCCATATATATGTGTTAGCATACTGTATTTGTTTTTCTCTTTCTGACTTACTTCACTCTGTATGACAGACTCTAACTCCATCCACCTCATTACAAACACCTCCATTTCATTTCTTTTTATGGCTGAGTAATATTCCATTGTATATATGTGCCACATCTTCTTTATCCATTCATCCGATGATGGACACCTAGGTTGCTTCCATGTCCTGGCTATTGTAAACAGAGCTGCAATGAATATTTTGGTACATGACTCTTTCTGAATTATGGTTTTCTCAGGGTATATGCCCAGTAGTGGGATTGCTGGGTCATATGGTAGTTCTATTTTTAGTTTTTTAAGGAACCTCCATACTGTTCTCCATAGTGGCTGTATCAATTTACATTCCCACCATGGAGGGGTCTTCTTACCTGCCTTCTAAAACACTTATATTTGGGGTGGGCTAAGTGGCCGCACGCTTGCTATAGCAACCAGAAGAGGAGCATGTATGATGCCATCCCTTCCGTCATGCTTCTCATCATCATTTCTAGTCTAAGTGGTTTCTCCCTCATCTGAGCTCTGGTAGCACTTAAACATACTTTCTGCTCCTTTGGGTCTTACCTTTTATTTATATTGACACATAACTGGCCTCATTACCAGAAGAAGATTGAGGCAAACTTCTGGTACTTTTTATACCCTGCCTGCTCCTGTTAGGAGTGTTTCATGAGCGTGTGCCCTAACTTCCCCCTAGAGCCCTGTGAAGAGGGCATGACTCCGAGCCCTCCTGTGTCCCCCTTGTACCTCGAGTAATTGTTTCTCTGAGAGCTTGCTCGGTGATTGCTGATTACATGGGGCAGTTGCTGGCTGCTGTTCTGCCACTTCTTTGTGATGGGATCTGAATGTTTTGGAGGCCTTCTCCGGAGACAGAATGGCCTGTGATTGCTTTTCATAGCAGAAATCTCATCTCCTTTGAAAGGTTTAATGTCTTTTTTTTTCCCTCTCATATTAATGCCTGTATGATTACAACCAATTTGTTACTGATTTGAAGAGTTTGGAGGGCAATTGAAGGTGTCACATGCCACCATATGGTGAAGGAAGATGCACTGCAAGCAGTTCTGACACTTTTTTTGTTTTTAAATTAGGTTCCAGAATTGTAACTGCTTGTAAAATCCTTTAGGTAGTTAAGTTCCAGGTGGTGGAAAATCTTTCAGCAAAAATACTGTAAATAACTACTCAGACCATCTGGCTAAATGGTTTTTGTTCTCCATTCATAGAAGAAGAAAAAAGGAAAAGAAGAAAAGGGAGAAAGAAACTGCTCTCTGCTGTTGGAGGTTTTATTTCTGTGGTCATCAGCTTTAGGACTATAGTTGTGGATTCCCAAACATTCAGTTTTTAAATCATAGGCTGACAGTTGGAATCGGCAGGTGTGAGACAAAAGAAAAGGCTAACAAAAGCAAAGCCACATGCATGGGAATCTGACCTTGAGTTGGTCCAGCAGCAGTGCTGGCCCTTCTGTGCTTTCAGCCTCCTGCCAAAGGCTGTGAGGGAGTCCTTGCCCATAATTTAAAAAATTAAAAATGTTTTGCATCATAATGCAAATGAAATGTTACTCATGAAAACCTGCCCTTTTTCTGTTGGGGGAGTCTCAGTATTTCACTGGCCTTGCCAGCTGCCTGGCTCCCCTGCCTCGTACCTGGACAAAGGTACTTTGGGCCAGGATGAGGAAAGAGGAACGGGGGTGAAAGATAACAGACTGGCCCGCCGCTGAGGTGCTTCTTTGGTATAAAATGTGTGTTGCTTGGCTTCCTCCTAGTTAAAAAGAGTCTCTCAAAATACTTATATTAAGAAAGTTCTAATTCATTGGGAAGAATTGTACCAATTCGAAGAAATACAGGAAAGAATAAAAAGTCAAATTTGGGAAGACTGTAAGGAAGTGAGCAAGCTGAGAATATGGTACGGAGCAAAGTTATTATGATGCTGATAAAATATTTGGAATTGTTTAAACCAAATTAAAGTAAGTTCTGAGATGCTGCAGCAAGGGTCTTTGTGGGGTATTTATCTTGAGGTCCGAGATGTACATGATCATTTTCTACAGTTTCTAAAACTAAGATTTAATAAAGGGCTTAATGAACTTACCGTGTGTCAACTTTTAACTTTGAAAAACATGTTCTTACCAATGGTAGTGGTCTCTCAGGTTGAGGGTTTTTCTTGGTGATGGGGCCTAAATTAACTTTTTACTGTGCACCAACTCCCTGACTTAGGGAACCATATGTCATGTACAATTTTCCATGTCTTTTCACTTTTATTTCAGGGTGGATTATGTGGATTCTTTAGGGCGATCCCGGCGCTGTATGAGAAAGGATTTGCCACATCTGCTGGAAATGGATAAAAATCTTCAGGGGAGGCTGTAAGTGTGTGACATGCAAAGCTTTGCCCATGATATGCAGACACGGGGATTGTTTTGTGCGCAAGGCTGTTTTTAGTTAATTATCTTTGGTGCTCTGGTATAAGAATATTTTTTTAATGTATAAGAATATTAGTGGAAGCACTTTTTTGGGGTTAGCATACACATACACACATAGTCCACACTCAGGGAACAACCTGAGTGGTTGATCATCCATATTGTGTAGCTACTAAAAGGGATGAGTTAGAGCCTATCTGTTTACTTGGAAGGATGTCTGCCTACAGAGTAACAAATAGAGAATGAGCCCAGACCAAGCCAACAAACCACTGCGGAGAAAGTGTTTAAGAATATACTCTTGGTTATCCCACAGCAGGTGGGGGCAGGGAGGTAGTTAGCTTAACTTTTTGTTTATACACCTTTGCATTTTGAAGTAAGGGCTTTATGGCTAGAATTTTTTCTGTGGTGCCTAAGACACACCTAAGAGGTAACTTGCTAAAACATCCCAGGGAATAAAATTTTCACCAAGGGCAGCTATTGTGTGGAAAGTGTTGGGAGAAGCTCCACCTTGTCCACGTCCTCCAGGGTCAGGTAGGCCTGGGCTTGGCACAGGGAAGAAAGTGCAGAAGCCCTGAGCCACCTGACGGGACATGAGATCCTGCACGGGAGACCGTCCACAGGAGGCCCGTAGTTCCTCCTCTCTGCCTCTCCTGCGCCCTCCATTCAGCCCCAGACCAGGGTGGGAAGGAAAGTAATTTGTCTGAGTGGTGAGGCAAGATTTCATTATGCTAATGTAACATGTTGCTTGCTTTGATTAAAGAAAGGTGAAAATAGTTTTTGCAGGTTCCCAGTGGTATTGTGGGTCAGAAGCCTCTGTAAGGAACTGTCTTCTTCAAAACTAGAGTTACTCATCCATGTTCGCCCTCCTGAACTGAAGCATTGCTGTGTCACAGCTCTTATCTAAGATGGTTTTTGCTCTATTTTCCTAGTTTCGTTAGTCCTGCAAATGAAAAAACCTTACTATCTGAAGATATGAGAAAAGAACTCCAGCGCCAGCAATGGGAGGAAGAAGAGAGGGAGTCCCTGAGAAGGCCAATGGGGCCCGTACATTACGAAGACATTCGTGAAAATGGTATAGTCATCTGGCAGCTTTTTTTTTTTTTTTTTTTAATTTATTTATTTTTGGCTGTGTTGGGTCTTTGTTGCTGTGCACGGGCTTTCTCTAGTTGCGGCGAGTGGGGGCCACTCTTCGTTGCGGTGCACGGGCTTCTCATTGTGATGGCTTCTCTTGTTGCAGAGCACGGGCTCTAGGCGTATGGGCTCAGTAGTTGCGGCTCGCGGGCTCTAGAGCGCAGGCTCAGTAGTTGTGGCGCACGGGCTTAGTTGCTCCACGGCATGTGGGATCTTCCCAGACCAGGACTCGAACCTGTGTTCCCTTCATTGGCAGGCTGATTCTTAACCACTGCGCCACCAGGGAAGCCCCCATCTGGCAGCTTTTTAAATCATTTTTTTATCTTGAACAAATGACAGGCATAAAAGGAAGTATTCGTAAAGCAGCAGCTCTTATGTGGAAATAAAAGATTCTGCTTTTGGAATTGAAAATATCCCTTTTTTCACTTCATAGCCTAAAAATATTCATATTGGGAGTATCTTCCTAACAGAGGGTCTGTTAATCCGAGTTTGCTCCTCAAGAGAAGTGGAGACAGCCTATGACTAAAACGTTAATGAATATCTGTTACGCTTGTCACTTGGCAAACAGGATGGAAACAACTTCTAACTTTTTTTTTAGCTGCTTCTTAGAAAAAACAAAACAAAATGTGTGAGACATCATTGTGTTCCTTTTTGCTTTGGTAGGAATTTGGTCTGAATTTAATTCACTGATCAGGGAAATCTAATCTTTTGGATAATTTTGACTTATTTCAGAGGCCCGGCAACTTGGTGTTGGATACTTTGCCTTTGCCCGAGATAAAGAGTTGAGAAACAAGCAGATGAAAACTTTAGAAATGCTGCGTGAGCAGGTACAAATTAAACTCAGTTGATGTTAAGGATTTGAGCGGTTGGGTTTCTTGTTGTACCGGACTGCAAAAAAATCTAGTAAATTAATTAGAAATTTACATTGCTATTCAGAATGCAATTATCGGTTTCATAAAGGTAATTGCCTTATTATTTTGGTGTTTCAGACTTTAAGATTATAGTTGTTCAAAAGTAACCTGTATAACTTTGATGTTTTAAACTTGGTTTCAAATATGGCACTTTTGGAGCGGCCTGGGTGAGAAAATAGAAAGTTATTAGAGGGGGGTTAAGGAGTAGGACAGAATTTTCTTGAATGGTAAGCCTTCCAGGATACTCTGTGAACTCTTACTAAACTTCAGAAGACATCAGAGGGCTTGTGTAAGAGGACTTAACGGGTCTTCATGTTGAAGATCTCAAGGATGGCTTCTTAGAGGTGGCATGAAAATCAATTAGTCTATTTTTAGAATAAAATTAATTATTTCATCCTTTTCAACAGAAATATTGTGAATAGGCTAATAATTTTCTAATTTTCTGTTCCGTTCAGACAACAGATCAGAGAACAAAACGAGAAAATATAAAGGAAAAGAGAAAGGCTATGTTAGAAGCAAGACTTGCCAAACTCCGACAAAAAAAGATGAAAAAATCAAAAGAGGACGGAGCAGAGGAAGAAGATAGAGGTATATCTTGGCTCGTGTTTCTAAACCTCAAAAGGAAAAATTTTAGTTCAGTTGATATCTCAATAATAGGACTGGCAATGTGGAAATCTAGTTTTATTCTCTAAGCAAGCAGTGCACCTTGGAGATACTGCCAGGAACAGTGTTTATAACCAAAGTGGCATGGAATTACACTCCAAAGAAAATTTTAGGCTGTAGACAAGGGTATTAACAGTACATTGTGTTGTTTCATAGAACAGCATGGTTTAGTAACTGAGACTTAGGAGTAAAATACCTAAGTAAAATACTTAAAAGGTTTTTTAGGATAAAATTTAGTTGTGCACGTACATGTTTTAGACCTATTTTCATTTGCGATGGTTGCGGTTTTTGTTGCTTATTATAAATTAATGTATTTTAAAGAAGACATGCATTCAGAAAGTTAATAAAATAAAGGATTTACAAATATGGGTATAGACAGCTTACCAAGGGACGGTTGAAATGCTTGGGAGCACCGTCCAGTACCGTGGTCAGACTTGCTCACCGTGAGAGTTATGCTAGACTGGGATAAACTGCCCCAGCAGAGACACTGCAGAGACTGGCTCAAACCAGGTGGACGTCTGCTTCTCTAGTTTGGACACCCATCCAGGGCAGGTAGTAGCTCTGCCCTGTACGGTCACCTTTTCCCTGGTCTCCTCCTGTCTTACTGCTTCTGCCATTCCATAGAGGGTTCCTCTCACCTGCACGGTCGCTAGCTCCCCAGCACCTGTTCATGATCCAGCCCTGGGGAAGAAGGGGCGGGGAACCAGCTTCCATTCTAGGAATGTGAGTTGGGATCACACACAACCTACGCATTTACATCCCAATGGCCAGAATCCACAGGCCATCCCCAGCTGCAGGGGAGGCTGGGAAATGGCCTCTCTGGCGAGGTGACACATATCCAGCTGAAGCTGGGGGGCACTATAGTCCCAAAAGGAAGAAGGGGGTGTGGGTGTTAAGGGCACATAGAAGCTTCTCCAGCTCTCACGGAAACCTGTGCTAAGCCACGGGCCATTTTCTAATTCTAATAGCTTTGAAAGGAGATCAGAACACTTAGAAATCGGAAAATGGTCCATTTAGTTTTGTATAAATGCTGTCTCCCTGTGACATGTTAAACTCTGTATTGTTTCTCTGTTTTTGCTGTACTCCTGAACATCTGTCATTTCCACAAGATGTGAAGTGCCACCAGTGCTTTTTAAAAATCTGTTTTCTTTTAAAATATGGCCAAAATAGAATAGCCTACAGCCTGTCGCCAGGCTCCAGCTCTTCATCACCCTCAGTCCCCTTGCTTAGTCGGAGACTCTTACTTTAGTTGAGTAATTGGGGGGTTTCTGGTCCTTCAATTGTTGGTCAGGGGAAGCAGGGTGGCATAGTGCCAAACAGAGACTTTGAAATCCATCCATCCTGGGTTTGAATCCTGGCCCTTGTCACTGTCTACCTGTGTAGCATTTCTGATCTTAATTTTCCTTATCTATAAAATGGGGATAAAATGGGAATACCAATCCTGACTTTATTAGGGTTATTACAGGGTTAAGTGAACTATTGTATACAAAATACTTAGCCCACTGCCTGGCACATGATAGGTGCTCAATAAATACCGGTTATTGCTTGTACTCTCAGGATGAGCATGTTCTATTTAGTTTTTTAAGTAGTTTTAAGCTTTATTATAATGAAGTCTTATTCTCTTGCCAAAAATAGATGGAGATGTTATTGGGCCATTGCCACCAGAACCAGAGGTCATGCCAGCTCCTCATACAGCTGCCCAGAGTAGCAAAGTCGAAGTCATCGTTCAGGAGAGGAAGGATACCAGGCCTGGGGTGCCGCACGTCCGCGAGTGGGACAGAGGAAAAGGTAAGGCAGTCAGTTCTCCTGAACAGAGTGTGATTCTGGTGAGTCTTAGTGGTCCTTGGAAGCTTAAGGAATTCTCCACATCCTTGAACTTGTTTCTTCTCAATACCCAGGAGCATTAGAAAGTGTGATTATAAAAGATCAGGGTCTACAAGGCATCATGCCTAAAGGATGAGTTTTGTTTTTTTTTTAAGAAGCACTTGGCGGAAGGTTTCTGAAATTCCCGCTGCCCCCATGTGGTGTTACAGCTTTGGGATGCTGGTTTTTTTTGTTTTTTGTTTTTAATTTTTGGCTGCTTTGGGTCTTCATTGCTGCGCGGCTCTCTCTAGTTGCAGTGAGCGGGGGCTACTCTTCGTTGCGGTGTATGGGCTTCTCATTGAGGTGGCTTTTCTTGTTGTGGAGCATGGGCTGTAGGCGAGCAGGCTTCAGTAGTTGTGGCACACGGGCTCAGTAGTTGTGGCTCGCGGGATTTAGAGCGCAGGCTCAGTAGTTGTGGCGCATGGGCTTAGTTGCTCCGCGGCATGTGGGATCTTCCCGGACCAGGGCTCGAACCTGTGTCCCCTGCATTGGCAGGCGGATTCTTAACCACTGCACCACAAGGGAAGCCCCTGGGATGCTGTTTTTCAGGAACCGTTTTTTAAAACCTTATGAAGGTTTGGTACTTTAATGTATTCTGTGGTTTAGCGGTCCCTTTTATGTTCAGTTGAAAACAGTCTGCGTCCCAGTGTATTAACTTGGATTCACATATGGTCCCATTGGGTTGTGCAGAATTGTCTGTAAATTTTTTCTGTAAATACACCACGGTCCCTACAGCAGCCTCTCTTTGGGAGAAGACTCTGGTTTATGTGTTTTTGAAAAAGATCATTTCAGTGGTACATTAGTGTGAATTGTTGGAACTGATGAGATCCACGACTAAAGTAAAGATATGCAGATGGGTGAGTGCCTTTGGTTAGTGCTACTGTTAGAAATAGAGGTGGAATACCAAGATAGATCTGGACCGGTGCCTTTTGTGTCTTCTAAAATTCAATAAAAGACAAAACTTGTGTTTTGCTATGAAGTACCTGTGACATCATGTCAAGCAAATGATTTAAGTGCTTGATTTTTTTTTTTTTTAATTTGCTTTTTAATATTTTCTTTTTTTTTTTAATTTTTATTTATTATTTATTTTTGGCTGTGTTGGGTCTTCGTTTCTGTGTGAGGGCTTTCTCTAGTTGTGGCAAGCGGGGGCCACTTTTCATCGCGATGCGTGGGCCTCTCGCTATCGCGGCCTCTCTTGTTGCGGAGCACGGGCTCCAGACGCGCAGGCTCAGTAGTTGTGGCTCACGGGCCCAGCCACTCCGCGGCATGTGGGATCTTCCCAGACCAGGGCTTGAACCCTTGTCCCCTGCGTTGGCAGGTAGATTCTCAACCACTGCACCACCAGGGAAGCCCTAAGTGCTTGATTTTTTATGTTTGTCTGTCACGTGTAATTTTAGTACTTTTTTGGCATTGTCTCCAGAGCCTGCCAGCCTTCTTTCTCCACAGAACCTTCCTTGAAGCTTTCTCCACATGGAAGTTCTCACTCCTTTCTCTTAGCCTGGTTCCTTATCCTTTGTAGGCATCGCATATACCTTGTATTATAGTTTTGTTATTACTGTCCTTGTTCTCCAGAGAATTTAAGGTGGCTTTTAAGAAATATATACAATAATTAAAAAGTAATAACAATAAACATTCAATGATTGAATAATCAGTTCTAATAATACTCTTTCTTATTTTTACTAGACTTTTCCTTTGGGTATTGGTTGAAGAGGCAATCAGATCTCCGGGCTGAGAGAGACCCTGAGTTTGCCCCACCATCGAATTACTTTGTGGACCAAAAAAGAACTGGTTCTCTGAGTAGCCAGGCCTGGAACAGACCTGCACCTGCACAGAGTGACCCGGGGCAGCACTCTGGCCAGAGCCATGACCCCGGCTCTTCACATACATCATCCACTCCAGCCCCCAGTGGCCCACCACAAGCCCAGGTGGTCACTTTTGAAACTCTGGATGATATGATTTCATATTATAAACAAGTGACATGAACTTAAAAACACTATAACGGGTCTGTACTGTTGACGGTGCCTTCCTCTCCCAGAGCAGAGAAAATAACTTAACTTTAGGGACTGAATTGTAACTTTCTCTTCCTGTCTTTTACCTGAAGATCGAGACTTCAGACTGTATTTGTCAGCAGCAGCGAAGAAAGTGAATGGTACTGTGGGAACTCTGGCCACTTAGCTGTTCATTTCATTCTAATTGGTATGGAGATACCAATTCATCTGGATTTACATGTGAGCTGAGACAGAGTAAACATACTCTGTAATATTTGATACTAAGGAGTTTGTAATCCTGTCTGCTTCATACCCACTCCCATGACTTACTCAGATTTAAGGGTTCCACTCCTTTCCTTTTGCCAGTACTAGCTTGTAGATGTCTTTGTTCCAAGCATTCAGCTTCCAGGTCATTTGGTGGAGCATCTGTCAGGAAGAATTTTGGCCTGTCAAATGGTGGCACATGAGGGTACACTGGGAGGCAAAGTGATCTAGTCTCCAGGAGGACGCTGACACTGATGGAGAATTAAGCATATCATTTGAAATGATCAAGAAGACCAGGGAGGACTTCACAATCCAGAAAGGTAGACATTGACGTCACTTGTTCTTACTATCACCCCTTCTTGAGTGGCGATTATCACAGCCACGCATAGTGGGTGTTCATTAAGTGTGTATTGAGTGACGGGCACATGTGGAGGTTGCTGGGCATGGTAAGAGCAAGAGATGCTCCTTAGCCACCAGGGTTGGTTTTTCATCTCCGCCTGCCTCCCTGGTTCTCTCGCTCTGGGCCCTGAGCTCTCTCGGGAGCTGAGTCACCTCAGCCTAGGTGGGATGGATTTGCGCTGGAGTGAGAGACAGCAAGGTCCTTTTGTCTTTACTAACGAGTGGGCGAGCAGAGCTCCAGAAGGACTTCCTGTGCCTGAGTACCGTTCCTGTCCTCTACCTACTACACCGCAGTGTCCTCTTCACAGCTGTAGACAAGCAGTAGAAGTTGACCACCAGATCCACAGGGCTGTTACAGCTGCCTCCCAGGCCAGTGAGTCTTGTAAGAAGGTGCTAGAGCAGGTCCTTGAAGCGCCTGCTGGAGCCCGTGGTCTCTGTCCCCACAGCACAGTGGTGTTGCTGGGAGCACCCCTGTTCTCATTATGGATTGCAAGCTGGAGCACAGAGAGGGTCAGTGATTCGTCACGTGATGTCTAAGTGACAGATGGTTTAGGTGCAGTTTTGCTTCAGACTCATGTTTTCTTCAGCACCCTCTGCTCTCAGTCTTTTTCCCCAGTATTGAGCAGTAATAGACAAAATTCCAAATTCTTGCAAACTTAACCTCTGAAGTCCAGATCAAGGGTGGAGTTGCAAGACCTATTAAATGGTCATTTTGTCAGCCTGATCAGGCAAATACCTCTCCTAACAAAAATGAAAACCAACTGACCCAGCTGCCTTTTTCTGCAGAAATTGACAAACTCATCCTAAAATTCATATGGAATTGCAAGGGACCCAGAATATCAAATATTCAAAACAATTTTGAATAAGAACAAAGTTGGGGGACTCACTTCCTGATTTCAAGACTTACTACAAAGCTACAGGGATCAAAACAATGTGGTACTGGACTTCCCTCGTGGCACAGTGGTTAAGAATCCACCTGCCACTGCAGGGGACACGGGTTCGAGCCCTGATCCGGGAAGATCCCACATGCCGTGGAGCAACTAAGCCTGTGCGCCACAACTACCGAGCCTGCGCTCTAGAGCCTGGGCACCTAGAGCCCATGCTCTGCAACAAGAGAAGCCACCACAATGAGAAGCCCGCGCACCACAACTAGAGAAAGCCCGCATGCAGCAACGAAGACCTAACGCAGCCAAAAATATATAAATAAATAAATTTATAAAAAACAAAAAACAATGTGGTACTGACATATTGATAAATCGCTGAAACAGAGTTGAGAGTCCAGAAATAAACCCATACATCTATGGTCACTTGATTTTTTGACAGTGGTGCCAAAATCATCCAGTAGGGAAAGAACAGTCTTCTACAGATGGTTCTGGGACAGCTGACTCGCCACATGCAAAACAATGGACTTGGACCCATACCTCACACCACATACAAAAGCACCTCAAAATGGACCAAAGGCTTAAATGTAAAACTGTAAAACCAACTGAAACAGCTTGTAGGACAAAAGGAGAGGAGACAAAAAGAAAAATTGGAATACTAAAAGGAAAAAACAGAATTATTAGATATCCTAGAATCATAAGGAAAAATAGAAGAAAAGAGAAGGTGAATAATAGACAAATAAGAGAAAGATGGGAAGAGGGTGTGTTTATAAGGTAGAGCAGAAGGCCTCGAGAGGCATAGCATAGAGAAGGGATGGGAAGACTAGTCAGGCAGCAACAAGTGCATGAGTATAGGAGGCAGTGGTCGCGGAAGGGGCCCCCAAATAACCTTTTGTCCTTGCCCAGGGCACCCACGGTGGACGGCAGAGCAGTCTGTACACGTTGGCTCAGGGTCACTGTCAACTAATAACTGTAAGTTGGATAGTCTCTAGGATTTCAAAGACTGTGTAAGCCTTTTACTAATCCCCTTTTAACAGCATATGTTGAGTGTTTTGTGAGCCCAGTTTTATCCTCTTCCATTTCAGACTCAAGGTCCTTCAACGTTAACACAATTCCAGTTTTACTGTTTCTTGTGGGCCTGTTTTGTAGGAGTGTGTCCAGCAGATGGCACTGGAGTTCTTAGACTGCAGACCCGTGCTCTGGTAGCACTGCCCAGTAGAAATGGGGTGTAAGCTGTGTGTGTCAGTTTCAGTTTTCTAGGAACCACATTTAACAAGTGAAATTAATTTTGTGGTATATAGTCATCCCTCTGTATGTGCCAGGACCTGCCATGGAAACCAAAATCCGTGGATGCTCAAGTTCCACAGGCGGCCCTCTGTACCCACAGTTCTGTATCTGTGGTTTCAACTAACTGTGGATCCTGTAGTGCTGTAGTAGTATTGAAAGATACGTGCGTAAGTGGACCCTCACAGTTCAAACCCATGTTGTTCAAGGGTCAACTCTATTTAATCCAGTATATCCAAAATATTTCAACATTTAATCAATATACAAAACGTTTAATGGGATATTTTGCAATTCTTTTCACACCAAGTCTTCAAAATCCACTGTGTATCCACTTATAGCCCATCTTAATTCAGATGCTAAATTTTCGTCAGGAATACTTGATCTGTATTTAGATTTCATAAAATAAACATTTGAAAGTAGATTCACATACCCAGGTCCGTCCAAACATACTTAAAACATTTAAGAGTTTGCCAATAACTGAATTGATTATCAAGTTTTAAATTTAATAATATTAAAATGTAGTTCCTTAGTCATACTACACCACATTTCAGATGCTCAAAAGACACGAGTCTAGTGCTACTGAATGCACAGCACAACTCTAAATGATCTGTTTTTACATGTTTTGTGGTCTGACTATACATAACTCTCCTGTTAGTAACTAAAGGACTGGCAAACACATCTCTTCCAAGCATACATTAAGCATTCACGCTACTCCTATGGCTTGTTTGACTTGGGAGCCAGCAGTGCTGAAATCTTCTATCAGAAAGCATGACCCCACCTCATTCGTGGCATTGTGGAGCTAAACGAAATATTTTGGATCAGAAATTGCTTTGAATTATTTGTTTTCATTGTAATCTTTTCTCCAGGCCTTTGTGTGTTTTGATACAGTTCGTTTGAATTGGCTAAATAAATCATTTTGTTTGCTTGCACAACTCCCAAAGGAGAAACTTTAAATCCATATACATGAGATTCCTGCTATGTTTAGCCGTGCATTTGCCGAAGACTTGTGGGATAATTTATTTCCTCTTAAAGCCATAGTGCAGCCTGGGAGATGGCTATCAGCTGACCTTGTTGTGACACACAGATGAGGCAGTAGAATTTAGAATTTGGAATGGACGTGGGTACTGGTCTTTACAGTTAATACAACACAGAGTAGCCACGCCATATGTGTTTAATTTTTTTTCAGCCAGAAAATTGAACTAAGTCAGTTATACGTCAGGCAGTTCCTGTAAAAAACTATATGGCTAAGGTAAGTCGTGATAATTGAAAAGAATTTGTTAACCTGCTGAAAACCATGAGAGAAAATGAAACTCCCCTGGTCCTGGCACCTGCCCTGCTTGCTGGTAGGTGGTGAGGCATTTGCTGGTGTGGACCTGGACATTGGCTTAACATTCAGAGCATGTGTGTGGGGTGGGGCAGAGTGGGGAGAACAGTGGGATGGTGTAGATCATTGTCTAGGAAATGGGAAAACCAGAATAATCAAAAGAAGCAGGGTGTTTTAGTGAAAACCTGTCACCCAGGCTGAGTATTGATCTTCTGTTACCGTTTCTCGGTAAATCCCAGCTGTTCGTGTAACCATGCCCAGTAAATGTACGTCTGTCCAGTGATGGGAGTGGTCACCAATATTACTTGTTTTCTACCCTCTATTTAAACAGCATCTTTCCCCACTACATTTCTAACTGCCATGTTCTCTCCAACTCTAAGCTCATCTGCTAGGTGGTGGTTTTGCCCGGTTGTAAAAACCTTCCCTGGGGTACGATGCATTCTGTTTCTATTTGGTCGTTATCAGCAAGTAAGCTTCCCTGAGCTTGAACACGGGTGTAGCTCTTGACCTCTCAGTCCCCACACCACTCCTCTCTGCACAGACAGTCTCGGTTGTTCAGGGTTGATATGGAAACCAGGAAACACAAGAATGGGCCCTGCTCCCAGCCCAGGTCTCCCAGGTCACAAGCCTGTCTGAGAACATGGTGCTTTCTTTTCAGGGACCCTTGTTTATTGTCTTCTTTCCTAAAGTCATCTTTACCTTAAAACTGAAAGACTTTGTATCTCTGCTTCCAATTATGATCAGCATAGGTGTTTATGGGATGTGTAATCAATGTAGACCTACCATTTGTGTGTTTTTTTTTTAATTTAACATTTCTCAAAACTGAGCTCAAGTTATTTTTTTGCTGCCTAATACTTCATATTAATCTGCATCGTTGTCAAACAGTTCCTCAGTTGTTGGCTGGCTACGTTATTTCACTGTTAGGAATGAAGTGGCTATAAGCATCTTTTTGTTTGGTTTGACCACATTTGAAGAACTATCTTCCCTCCTTTTAAAACTGTTCCCTTGGGCATTACTTTCTGAACTAAAATCACTGGGTCAAAGCATTGATCATTTTTTGGTCTCTCGATGGGTCTTGCCGGGAGACTCATCTTAATGGCCCTTTGGTGCCACAGTAGATCCCCCTGGTGGAGGATGCAGGTGGTTTGCAAGTGGATTCAACTTGAGGAAGAGCGGTGACTGAGGTTGCAGTCTCGAGAGCAAACCTTGCTGGGCAGCAGGCAGTTAAGCTTGATCGTATGCACGTGACCCCCCTCTCCTTCCTCTCAGATCCACTTCTCTCCATAGCTCAGCCCTTCTTCCTCTCATCTGCTAGAGAATTCGAGCGTCTGTCCAGAACGTTCTTTATATATTGAATGGAGAGGACAGCGTCTATTAGTTTTTCTAATTCCATTTCTACCTCTTGCGTGCATCAGGTGCGGGCTTGTTCTCTTGCCTGTCCCAGCCTGAAGCTGCGCTTACTCACAGATGGCAGTCACATGGTTACATCTGGACTCACTGTCCTTATCAAAAGCGTTCTGGTTAAAACCAGAGAGAGCCAGAGACTAGAGAAAATAGCAAAGAAAGTCAGGACCAGATTACTTGAGGGAGCAAAGTTTAATTTTGGTTTAAATATACAGCTGGATACAACTTCTACCCAAAAATGTCTTCTTGAATCAGTGCCAGTACAAGAAGGAAGTATGCCCTTTTTTTTTCAAAGCCATGCCTGAATTTCCCCCTCAGCTTCCTTCTCCATTGGGTGCCCTTGATTTTCCCAAAGCCTGTTCAGAACTTTCCCACTTTTCATCCTTGTTCTGCTTGCACCCCACGGTGTACCCCTGGGAGTTTGCTGGGTCTGTGCCTTCTGAAGTACTCTTTCAGGTGCATGGGCTGGAAATTGCTTTTTTACTGTAGGCAGAAATTGGGGTGCTGTGGGTACAGCTCTCCTCCTTGGCTAATCCCACTTCAGTCGTATTTCTCACACTCCTTCCCACCACACCGCTGGCCCCTGGGAGGAGCGCCCTACAGTATAGATGTCACCTCTGCTAGCAGTCCTGTGGTTTCCCATCATCTGCAAGATGAAGCCAGGGTTCAGCGGTTTACACCAGCTCCTCTCAGCAGGCTGCCGCCCACCCCTCCCACACATCCCCCCGCCCCCCCAAGTAACCTGTAGCATCCTCAAGTTACTTGCAGTTCCCCAAACTTGCCAGGCTATTTAGAGCCTCTACCCTGAACAAGTGCTCTTCTCATCACCTGGAGTGCTCTTCCTGTCCTTGTTCACTAGTCACCTACTTCTGAACCAGTTTCTGTCATTTCCATTGCACAGCCTTCTTCAACCACTTCAAATGATTATCTTTTTCTGCTTAACATTCATTGAGCACTTACCTCTGCTAGGCATTGTGCCAACCCTTAACACATATGACCTCATTTATCCTCACAGTCCTGGGAGGCAGGGCCTGATGTCCACAAGTGCCAGGCTCAAGGTCGCATGGCCTGAGTTCTTAGCCGCCCGGTGACACTGCCTTTTCTGGATTTCCCTCTGCCTGGCAGAGAGCACTCAGACATGTCATGGTAGCCTGTGTGTGTGTGTGCACTCCTCCCCTCATCTCTGTCCTGCCCCTATGAGGAGGCAGCCCGCAAAACTTTGAAGATGTTGGAATGAGGATGGTCATTTTTCATATCCTTTATAAACTTCTTCCATGCTCTTTTTATTTCTTTGTGGGAATTGTTAATTGAAACTTTGTTTATAGCCATCTACATGGGCCTATTGGGCTATCTGTTGGATTTTCAGGCTATAAGTATTTTTCACTTTCTGGCATGTGGCAGCTTACTCGGTGTCTTACTTAGTGTCATGGAGGCTGTAAAAGGGGGAGAAGACGTGATGCTTGCCCTCTGTTTGCAGAGACCACATGAGATGCAACTAGCAATTAAAGATGATACATTGAGTACTTGCACTGAGTATATGATTACATAGCATGCAAATTCTTTGGCATGGCATACAAGGCCCTTCACGATCTGATTCTAGACACTTTTTCAGCCTTGTCTGCTACTTTCCCATAGAGCCCCAAGGCCCCAACCATACTGATGTGTTTTGTGGTTCCCTGAACCTGCCATGCTTTAAATGTCTCTGTTCCTTTGTACAAACTCTTCTTTTTACCAAGAATGCCTTTTCCCTCCTACCTGCTTGGTGACTTCTTATTCATCTTCTATGACAGCCTTCAGTGCAGCTTCCTTTAGACTTTTGTCTTTGGGTTTTCATGGCCTTTGTACATTTTTTTGGCAGTGTGACCCTTATATCAATTTTGTAAGTCTGTTCTGCCTGTTGAACATTGAGCTACTTGAGGGCAAGGCCTGTGTCTCAGTGATGGAAAAATGAACGAGTGACAATGAAAATTAGATATATGGAAAGGAGGGAGTGATGTTGTTCCCACATGGCTGGTTGTCCGTCAGGAATCACATTTGGCTGCAGGAACAGAGATCTGAATAAAGGGTCTTAAAGAGATTAGGGGTTCGTTCTGTCAGGTGAAACAAGTTTGGAGGCAGGTGGTTAAGTGCTGGTGTGTGGGTGCCGCGATGTCAGCAGGAGTCCGGGCTCTGTGCCTCTGCTCGGCCACCTTTAATGCATGGCTTCCCTCCTCAAGGTAACCTCATGGCTCCAGATGGCTGCCAGAGTTACAGCCATCTCATCCATTCCAGACAAGAAGAAAGAGAAGGGCAGTGAGTAAAGAAAAAGTGTTCTCTCCATGCAGACAGACTTCTTGAAAAGATATCCAGGATCCCACCCAACAGCTCCACCTGCATCTCATAGGCCAGAATGGAGTCACGTGGTCACCTCTGGCTGAATTTTGCAGAGATAAATACATGGTAACAAATAGAGGTTATTTGTGCATTTAATTTAAAATGACATTTTTTTTCAAAAAAAACAGTTGTTCAATCTGAAAAGACTTCTCTCCAAAGAAGATATAAAAGTGGAAAAGTGGCCAATAAACACGTGAAAAGGTGCTCAACATCATTAGTCGTTAGGGAAGTGCAAATCAAAAACACAGTGTACCACTTCACACCCTCTAGGATGGCACTAAAATAAAAAAGACGTAATAACAAGTGTTGACAAGGACATGGAGAAATTTAAAACCTCATACATTACCGATTTTGTAAAAAGAACTGTAGAATGCTGCAGTCACTTTGGAAACCAGCCTGCTAGTTCCTGAAAATGTTAAACATTGAGTTATCATATGACCCAGCAATTCCATTCCTGGGTATCAACCCAAGAGAATGAAAGCATCCATTCACAGAAAAATTTGTACCTGAACGTTCCATCATAATAGCCGAAAAGTGGGAACAACCAAAGTGTCCAACAAATACTGAATGGATCAACAAATGGTGGTCTCTCCATATAATGAAGTATATGAGTGAAGTACTGATACATGCTGTAACTTGGATGAACCTCAAAAACATGATGGTAAAAGAAGCCAGTCACAAAAGACCACATAGTGTATGATTCCATTTATATGAAATGTCCAGAACAGGCAGATCTATAGAGGCATACAGCAGATTAGTCATTGCCTGGGGGGAGGAGGAATGGAGAGTGAGTGCTAATGGGTTTGTTGGGGTGATGAAAATGTTCTAAAATTAGTGGTGATGGTTGCACAACTGACTATACTAAAAACCATTGTACACTTTAAAAAGGGTGAATTGTATGGTATGTGAATTATATCTCAATAAAGCTGTTTTTAAAACCAGCTTTTATCTGTTTGTAAGGCATATCTTCAAAATTAACCCCACAAGAAAGGAACTGGTAGGGGGTGGGGTGGGGTTCCTCAAACCAGTTAACATTTCAAGGATTGTATTCGTCTTCTCTTCATTGGAATCCTGGCTTTAAAACAGATCTGCCCTGCATGGTCAGGGTCAGATCCCTCTGGCTGGTTGCCCAGATGACCAAGATTCTGAGTGGTCTCTTTGTTCTGTAGACTTATCATTTCAAAAGCGAACCTATTTTTCTGAGTCTCCAAAGCTGAAGAATAGAGATGCCAGGGAGTCAGCAAATAGATGTAGAAAGCCACTTTATCTGCAAACCAGCAGAATGTCTGAAGGGGTTGCTCTGTGGGACTCTTGTTCCTAGGAGATTTTTTTGCTGATGGATGGGCAGTTCAGTTGGAAGCCCGTGAGGAAGTCGTGTTGTGTTTGGAAAGGTCTCTATGCCAAGAGTCTGCAGGCAGGCAACTCCTGACCAAGAGCTCTGTCTCTATAAGCCTTCGATTCCTCATCAGTGAAACCGGAAAGATAATAGCCTTTTCACACCAGGGCAGCCGCACTGTAAATGCTGAGGGTGTGCACCAGGGGCGCAGTTCTGGAATGGCAAATTTGAGGTGGCTCCAGAGGACACAGTTTGAAGAGTGAAAGAATGAGGATTGTCTGGCAGGAGAAGAGGGCCATGGACGTCATGGGGAGTGGTTGTCAGGATGGAAGGTGATAGAACTGATGATTAGAAGGCTGCGGTAGCAGGAGTTGTCAGAAGTTCTAGATTTGAGATGTGGTAAACGATATTAGTCATTGGATTAAAAAAATTCATCCTCCTCCTCCTTTCCCATCTGCCCTTGGATGTACATGTTGAATCCAGGCCCATCCTTGCGTTGCAACCAGGAGCTTCCACATCATCTTCCCCCAGAGGGAACCAATGAAACATCTTTTTGTTTTTGCAGGTTTTTATTGAGAGCCCACAAGCAGATCTTCCACCCTCAGATCTCTGGCTACAAAAGGTGCGATGGAACGTTTTTCCCTTGCCCATCCTTTCCCTTCCTCCAGCCCAGGGTCCGTTTGGGGAACCTGCTCATTCCCAGGCCCCTCCCAAAGTGACTCACTAACGTGGTCTCTGTCGCGTCCCCGGGAAGGGAAGTGGGGTGACGGGGGGGCATCCCTTTGTGGGAGAGAGTGACCAATTATTTATCCTCCCGCATAGGATGCACTGGCTCAATGACCTGTAAGGGCCATTTCAGCACTTCATTCCATCTGTCCCCAAGGCCTCACCTTAGGTGAGAACTTTGGCTCTCATTCAGCTCTCAGGGTGTCTGCCTCCTCACAGCTGAAGGTCCTTCTTGTCTGAGATGGACAGTATTACCTAGAAGTATGCGTGCTCTAGGACCATGAATGACATCAAGACTAACCGAGAACTGTACCAGCAGTACACCGCCACGGCCCCCAAGCTGCTGGCCCACATCTCCAGGCTGCTCATCGTCTGCCAGAACGCAGGCGTTTCTGTACCCAAGGGCATCAGAAACATCTTTGAGTTCACCTGGGAGGAGCTGATCACTGACCCCATGATCCCTGCCCCTTCTGAGATCCTGGGCCTGGAGATCAGCATTGGAGCCCCGCCCGTGGTGCTTATGGAACCGGCCCCTGTGCAGGCCCCTGTCCAGAAGAAGCCACCCCCGCCAGTGCTACCACTGCCGATGCTGCCCGCTTCCACTGGGCCGGCCAGATTCTCCACGCACTCTCCCACCCACGGCCACCGGGGGCCATCCAGCCAGGAGACCCTGCACAGGTTCCAGAGGCAGTCTATCCACCTGCTGACCGAGCTCCTCACCCTGAAGATGAAGGCCATGCTGGAGTCCGTGTCCAGTAAGTCAGCGAAGACTGGCTCACCGGATCCTGGCTCATTTTTCTGGGCCTGGAAGGGTCTGGCCTGGGCATGTGTGTATGTGTCCCCTGCACCCACCCCAGACAGGTCTACAAGGATGCGCTGTGAAAAGGTGGCAGCCAAGGGTCTGCTTTGCAACTCAGCTCCTTCCTGAGACCACCCCCAAGAATCATCCTTTCACCCCTCTCCGTTCTCCATTTTGTCCTCCCATCCCTCCAGCTTTGCTGAGCCCAGATTGAGAGGTTGGCCATGAGAACAGTGTGAGGTATTGAAGGGGGCAGTTTGTGGAAATGACGCCGAGGTAGAGAGAGGCAGCACCCAGGAGGAGGGGGTAAATCGGGAGGGCCAGTTGGTGGGTAGCAAGACAGAGCCAAGCAGAGCCAGAACCAGGAGAGTCGTGAGAACCGGGGTCTGTCCACAATGAGGGTGTCATCCCAAGATCAGGGACCCAGAGTTTCATCAGTGATGGAGCCTTCTGGATTCTGTGTTATTTTAAATACCAATAGCATCAGTCCCCAGGCCTGTGGGTGGGAAGAGAGAAGGACAAGGGGGCAGAGAGCAAAGTACCATCTGACAGGTCTTGGGAGCTCGAGGCCCTCTCATTAGGAGCCCCCTCATACTTGCTCACCCTAGGAATAGATCACTCCCCCTTACTTCCTGGGCTGTTTATGGAAGTCCTTTTATAGAAGCATTAGCCCCATGCTGGAGGAAAATGAGTAGTTGCCTTTGATGATTCCTTTAGTAGGTGCCAACCCCCTGGACATTACAAGGCGCTTCGTGGAGGCCAGCCAGCTCCTCCACCTCAATGCCAAGGAGATGGCTTTCGACTACCTCATTGGCACCATCGGGAGGAGTGGTTGCAGTGTCGGACAGATGGGGAAAGGTGGGTACCTGAGCTTCAGCTCTTAGGCGAAAGGTCAAACACCAACAAGAGTGCAATGGAAAGGTCAAGTCCCCAGCTTAAACGTTTGACATTTCCAAGAGTTGAGGTGGATGTGAAGCAACAGGTATTCTCGAACACTGCAGGTGAATGTGTATATCCGTGCAATTCCTGTGGAGAACAGCTTGGTGGTGTCTGCAAGGTGGGAGATGCTCTAGCATCTTACAACCCAGCAGTTTCTCTGCTGGGTCATTCCATAGAGCTGTGGTTCTCAAACTCTGCAATGAAGGACGACTTTGTAAAATTTGTAGTCTCTTGTGGCTCACCCCTCTTAAAAACATGATAACGTCACAACAACATCAAATTGTTACATAGTCTTCTAAATGTTTATTCTCAGTTTTTGTACTCAGCTGGTCATGGTCTGGTGCGGATTCATACCAGTCCACAGGCCACACTTGAGAGTTGCACTGCCCTAGACAAACTCACACGTGCAAGAAGTCATACCAGAATGTTTACTGCAGAATTGTTTGGGATGGAAAAAAAATGGAAACGACCTAAATGTCCATCAACAGGAGAAAAATAAATTATAGTGTATTTAGATGATGGAACATAATGAGAAGTGAAAATGAATCAAGCACTGAAGCACACGTATCAACATAGATAAACTAAAAAAATAGTGTTGAGCAAAAAAAACAAGTTATAGAAGGATACATTTGGTATAATACTATTTAAAGTTTAAAATAACAAAATTATAACAAAGTATAAGTACAAAAGCTGAATGGGAATAACATGCAGAGTTAGAGAAAGTGATCTCTGCTAGCGGGAAGGGGAACATCCGGGATCTGGAGGACAGCAATTCAGTCATATCTGTACTGTTGTATCTCTTAAGCTTGGTGGATATACAGGTATTCATTTCGAATGCCTGAAAGTCCTCACTGTTAGGAGGCTTCATGCAAAGCATAAAAAATTTATATCCCATAACCATTTGCCCTAACCTATAAAATCCATCCTTTTTAGTGTCTCTCCCTGTCCTCTGAATGTGTGTCAGGCTTCCCTTGGTGGTCAGAGGTTAAATAGCTGATGATGATGTACATATACACAGGGGAAATAAATTGCATAGTAAAATTGCAGTGCTCGGGGAAAAAAAATGCGGAATTTCATGAAGTCAATGAAAATGATGTTGGAGAGCTTCTGGGTGCCCACACGAAGCCACTCATTAGCGACGTGGAGGAGCAAAACTAGTTAACTGCTGAGGCCAGGAGAGTCATCTCGGGTGACTACTCCGTGGAGAAAGGACGACTTGGTTATCAAAGGGTTAACAGTAAAAATTTGGATATTTTTGCAAAAGGCAGACATGAAGGGACTCATGTTTTATTGCTGTCGTACAGCCATTCAGGAGAAAAGGAAAATCACACCACCTGAAAAAAAGAGTCATTTTTATTTCTTATAAGAATTAGCATATGCTTACGATATCAATGGATTTTTGTTAAATACAAGATAAAGAAGGTTATTTTGATAAACTTTGGTTTCCTTTTCTAACATAAAGTCCCAATCAAGCATCCTCCCACTATTTACCATGAAGTGGGGGGAGGGGGTGGTCTCTGTTTTAAGGGCAGGTACTCTGCCCATTGTGTTCAGGATCAGCTGTGCTCTGATAACACAGGTCCTCTGATTATGCTCTATTTGGTTGTCAGCAGACACGGAGTTCTGCGCCCTGCACTCCATATAGGGCTCGGAGCTCCACCTCATTTGGGGGACAGCTGCCTGATGGTCTGTTGTGTGGGTAGGCGAGTCCACGGGAGGGGTCCTGGTAGCCCCAGCCCAACCGCCCACCCTCAAACCTGCAAGCGGTGCTCTCCTACCTGAACGTTGTGTTCCCTCACCTTGAAAAGAAAGTCGTCGTCCCCGTTAGCGCTCCACCTCACAAGGTGTTTAAGCATCTTGGAAGGTCATAGGCTTTCACCTGTGATGCAGTGGCTTCCTGCATCTCTCGTGGCTTGTGGTTAACCTAGTGGAGGAGACTTTGCAGAGAGCCTCTCGGTGATGTGTTTGTCCGGCTGCATCAGGAGAGTGCTGAGCAAGCCTCTCCTCCATCACACTCCTCAGGAAATCTCTCTTGTTGGCACATCTATTCCTGATGCTCCTCTCTTTAAACAAGCCAAGAGTTTGAAAAGAAAATCTAGGTAACAAAATATAAATGAAGGAGCGATCCGTTTCTTTGGGAAAAGCATTCACCCTAGAAGGACTTGAATTAGATAGGTTTCCCAGGGCTTTAAAAAGAAGATTCAAACTCTTGTTGATCTGGTTTGCATGAATTTTGCTTTTCTGAACCATCTAACTGCTGAGGTAGACCCAAGTTGTTACTGAGTCTGGAGTGGTATTCCTTGAAAGCTGTAACCAGAATATACCCATTGCTAAGGTAGTATTTCCTCAGTAATAAAATTACTTCCTGTCTTTTCTCCTGTCCAATACCTACTAGTCCTGGCTTGTCTGGAAAGAAAACTGGACTGTTCCTTGATTTTTAGTTGATGGCAATATTATTAAATAAAACAACAAAAAAGAAAACAGATAATCTTGCCATTTTTATGTGATAACTATTTTTCACTTTTGCAGTTCCCTTTGTGGTTCCTCCCTCTGGGGGGGTGTGTGTGTATTTTTTCTTTTTCCTAAGAATACTGCAACTTTTCTATTTTTCAGTTTCCTTTACTTAACAGATACAGTCTTTTCCAACACGGCTGTATACCTTTAACAGTTGTCATTCTGAGTGAGTGTAGAGTCCTCATGTTCATGTTCCATAGTTAACTGAATGCTTAGGTTTCCAGGTTTCTTGTTATTAGTATAATATACACTGTAATACACAGCTTCATGCACATTGCTTCTTATCACTGTTGTGTTGGTTATTAAGATTAATCTCCCAGCAGAGAGATTATTGGGCAGAGGGTCTCAACATGTATATAGTTCTTGCTAAATATTGCTTTCTTGATGAATTTTCTCCACACCAGCAGTGTTGACTGGTTTTATTCCATCTTTCCCAGCATTGGCTATTATTAGTTCTTTTCATGTGATCCTAACTTCACCAGTGAAGGTGATTGTTTATGAGCTTGCAGCATGCAGTGTGCAGTCTCTGGGTATAGTTTTTGTCTACTTAGGAGGTCAGGTTTGCCATTTTCTTTATGAATTTGAATGAGCCGTGATGAATTGCTTAGCATTTCCTAACAGTTTCATGCCCAACTAGTGAAATGACTGTATTTGGGGGGAGAATAAGCAAATGATTTGATGAGGTTTATAAAAGAATGAGCAAGATTTTCCACAAGTAAAGGGGTGCTAAATTTTAATTCTTAAGTGGTCAGGTATCAAGTGATTTTGCACAAGACAATGTGATTCTGCAAGAGACTAATCTATTGTTGAAGAAGCATCTGATTTCTGTGGCTTGGATAAGGGGAAACAGATTACTCTAAATTTCCTTCTAGCTAGCCCAGTGTTTATTCTCTTGACCTAGTGCAGCAGTTATATCTGCATTTATCCTTAGAGTAACGTCACCTGTGGTTGCTTTCTCTTCCTTGCTCCCTGCTCTGGTGTCATTTCATTCTTGAATTTTATTTTATTTATTTATTTTTTATATAGCAGATTCTTATTAGTTATCTATTTTATACATATTAGTGTAAATATGTCAATCACAATCTCCCAATTCATCCCACCACCACCCCCCTCATTCTTGAGAGATACTGAGGATGGGGAAGGGGGGACACCGTAGAGGAGAACTTTAAAGATTTCTCTTAATTACTCTGAGCCTTCTCCAGCATTAAAAAATCTTTTTCTTCCAGAAATTGGTTGTTTTGTAACAACAGGGCACTTTAGAATATCTGGTCTACCATACAACTAGGACAAAAACTTCATTATTATACTTTTGATTAAAAAATTAAAATTAAAAAATTGAAAGCAGAATCCCTGTCTGTTCCACTCCAGATTCCTCCACAACCATCCCAGCCATGGGAGTGAACTCACCTTACCAGCTTGTCTACGAGTCCTCTACTGGCTGTCTGAGCTTTTCCCTCTCAACCGGAAGGGAAGTCAAGAAGAAAACAGGTAACAGTGATTCCCAGCAAGACTTTTTGACCTATCTTTGGTGGTGGGGGTGGGATGGGGAGGGGGATAGAAGATTTCCTGTGTAGGTTGATGAGATGATTTGATTTGGTTTTCTGATAGGAAGGATATATAGCTGCCCTGGCTGGAGACCCAGCAGCTATTGACAGATTCTGTCCCATGAAAGGTGACATATCTCAACCCAGTCACTCCACTTTGCAGTCTCATCGTTTGAATGTTTACAAGCGCTCCATTTCTGTTAATGCGGTTCCTCTCACCTGGGGCAACACCCCTAGCAAACCCACATCTTCCACCTCCTATGTTATCCCATACTCACCCCCCCCTTCTCAGAGAGAGACCTGTGTTACCCATACTCACCCAGCAAGTGGGGGAACCAGTACCTGAACGGACGTGTTTGGATACCAAGCCTAACCGTGTGTCCCCAACTGGGTCAGTTTATGTGGGCAGGAAACCGACATAGAGGCCATTCCTATTCTATTGCAGAAAACACAGAGCAGAAGGAAAGGCTTAAAGGAAAGAACTGGTGGCAGGTGAGACCAAACAGGGTAGCAGTGACCGTGCAGCCAGAGCTTGGAGGAGAGATGAGTTGGGGCTGGAGAGGGCAGAGAAGGAACTTTCTCTCGTGGAACTTCCAGGGCCCCCCAGGCTGTGGTGGTAGAGTGGTGGGGTAGGGGAGGGGCTGTATTCGCAAAGTGGTGGTGGGAGGATCCACAGAAGTTTGGGATGCTCAAAGACTGTCCAGTGATTCCCACAGACACTGGAGGTAAGGCTAGAAGTTGAGAAGCTTGGATTTTATTCCTGAGCCCACCTAGGATTGCTATGAGATTTGCCTTCTTCCAAGCCTCACTCTCCATATCAAGTTGATCCTGTAGCCTTTCAGTCAGTGAACAAATGTTTATTGAACAATTGCTAGTTGTCAGTCACTGTTCTGAATGCTGTGGGTACACGTGTGGATTCTAAGACAAGGAACACCTTCCCTGATGGAGGTGACATCCTCAGACTCTTGTTTCCCCTGTTCCTTTACCTCTCATGACGCATTTTCTGTCACTGTGAGCATCACTTCCAGCATCCCTCTTTATATGCTCCTGGTTTATCATATCTCCTCCTGAGCTGGCCCTAAATCTATGCAGTCACTTTGAGGGGAAACAAAGTATCCTCAGGACACCCAGTGATTTCATGATTTTTTTCTTCCTAATGACCTCAGGGGTGATGCCTTGAGTAAGGTTGTTCCAGAACAAAAGTTACATATGTCTGTTGGTCTCTTTGTCTATGTGGCTGTTTTCCTCTGCCACCCGAGGATGTGACTACCCCATGATGTTGCATCATTCTCACTAGGATGTTCAACGCTGCTGCATTTCTTATAGGTTCCTGATATTGTTTAGAAATTATTCTCACACATGCATGCTAGGATGGGTGGTTAACCTTCCCTAATAGTTTATAAGTAACCGTGTGTCCTAGCTTGCCCAGGAAAGTCCCAGTTTATGCTGTTGTCCTGGCATAACTATTAATTATACCCACTTTCATTCCAAAGTACACTAGCTTAAAGAACATATTGTAGAGTCGTTGTGGTTTTAAGTCACTTTGGGTTTGGGACCTCTGCTATCTGTTCCATGTACACGTGCTGTCACACCTTGCCCGCTGGCCCCCTTTGCAGTTCTAGGGTCGTGCAGACTTGGAGCAGACAGGCTCCAGGAGTTAGACCTACTCCCTGAGCAGATAACAGCTATTTCTGGAGCATAGCCCAACTTTACAGATAGAGAATTGAGAGAAATCTGTCAACAGTGGTTCCTGGTTGTCACACTTGGGGGCCCAAAGCAACTAGGGGCAGGCCAGAAATGGATGCTCAGGCCAGCAGATGTTCCAGGAGGTCAGCCAGTAGGTAGGTGGACCTCAGGGTCAAGTCTCTGGTCTCATGGCTGGAGGAGTCAGGAAAGGGACCAGGAACCACTCAAGGTGACAGGTACCAGACATGGTACCCAAGCACCAACCAGAAACCTCAAGGCTTGGCTGACAGTGAGAAAGACTCCATTCTGAGGCCTTCAGGGCTCAGTTGGAGCCTAAACAATGCCCCTGGCCTGAAGACTCATTTTATTTTTGAGTCCAAGGTGAAGATGAGCCTACATATATCAAGAGAGAGCATGTGGCTCCAGCTGAGTAGGCAGCAGAGGCTCAGAAGCAGGCAGGACCTGAATAGATGCTTCTGGAAATTCAGCCATGGATGATCACCTCCACAATTTTATGTCATCATATCCTCATACCACCTAAGACTTGCCATGGGGGATAACTGTGAAAATAACGGAAATAAGCACAAAACATTGCCACCACAGATTTGAGCAGGAAGAAGAAAGAATCAGCTCGAAGACAGGACAATGGAAATTATTGAGTCTGAAGAACAGAAGGAAAAAAGATTGAAGAAAAATGAACAGAGCCTAAGGGAACTGTGGGACACCATCAAGTGGCATATGCATGTGGGAGTCCCAGAAGAGGAAGAGAGATCAAAAGAGGCAGAGAGAATATTTAAAGAAATAATGGCTGAAATTTTCCCAAATTTGATGTAAGACATGAATATAAACATCAGAGAAGCTCAGCAGACTCCCAGAAAGATGAACTCAGAGAAACCCACACCAAGACACATTAATCATCAAACTTTCAAAAGACAAAGACAAAAAGAGAATCTTGAAAGCAGTAAGAGAGAAGTGAATCCTCACAAAGAGTTTCAATAAGATCATTAGCAGGTTTCTTATCAGAATTTGGAGGATACAAGGTACAGGGCAAATATATTCAAAATGCTTAAAGAAAAAACCTGTCAGCTAAAAATCAATCCTGAATTCAGTAAAACTGTGCTTCAAAACTGAGCAAGACATTAAGACATACAAAACCTGAGGTAGTTCATGAGAACTAAATCTGTGCTGCAGGAAGTGCTCAAGGGAGTCCTGCAAGGTGAAGTGAAAGGACACTAGACAGAACCACAAAGCTATATGGAGAAATAAAGACCTCAATAAAGGTAACACATAGGAAATAATAAAAGCTAGTATTATTGTAACGGCAGTTTATAACTGCGCTTTTTGTTTTTCTACATGATTTAAGAGACTAATATATTTAAAGAAAAAAATTAGTGTAAAAGCCAGTATTACTGTTAACTATGGTTTGTAGCTCCAAATCTTAGTTTCTACATAATTTGAAAGATTAATGCATTTAAAAGAATTGTAAATTTATGTTTTGGGACATACGATATAAAAAGATGGAATTTTTAGGACATTAACAACTGACAGTGGTGGGGATGATGCTGTAAAGGAGGAGAGTTTTTGTACGTTATTGAAGTTAAGCTGGTAAAATTCAAATTAGAGTGTTATAACCTTAGGATGTTAAATGTAATCCCCATGGTAACCACAAAGAAAATAACTACAATATACAGAAAAGGAAATGAGAAATTTTAAAATTTCACTACAACAAATTAAAACAAATGAAGACAGTAATGCAAGATATGAAGAACAAAAAGCTCTAATAAGGCATACAGAAAATAAAAAACACAGTAACAGAAGCAAGTCCCTCCTTATCAGTAATTCCTTTAAATGTAAATTGGTTAAATTTTCTAATCAAAAGACAGAGATTGGGAGAATGAATAGAAACTCATGATCCAACTATATGCTATAAGAGACTCACTTGCGATCCAGAGAAGACACAAGTGGGTTTGAATGTGAAAATATGGAAAAAGATATTCCATGCAAATAGTAACCAAAGGAGAGCAGGGGTGACTATACTAATATCAGATAAAATAGACTTTAAATTTAAAAAGATTACAAGGGACAAAGAAAGACATTCTATAATAATAAAATTTCAATACAGTAAGAAGATACAACAGTTATAAACATTTATGTACCTAATGACAAGCCATCAAAATATATGAAGCAAAACCTGACCGATTGAAGACAAGTAGTTCTACAGTAATAGTGGGAGACATCAATAACCCACTCACAATAATGGATAGAATAACAGACAGAAGTAAGAAAATAAAAAACAACACAATAAATCAACTAGGTCTAACAGACACATGCAGAACACAAACAAAACAACAAAAACAATGCACATTCTTTTCAAGTGTACATGGGACATTTCTCGGATAGGTCATATGTTAGGCCACAAATTAAGTCTCAGTAGATTAAAAGAAATAGATTTCATTCAGAGTATCTTATCTAACCACAATGGGATGAAGTTAGAAATCAATAACAGAAGGGAAACTGGAATGTTTACAAAATTGTGGAAATTAAATTAACACACACTTAATCAATGGATCAAAGAAGAAATTACAAGGAAAACTAGAAAATACTAGAGACAAATGAAAATGAAAACAGCATACCAAAACTTATGGGGTACAATGGAAGCAATGCTAAGGGGAAAATTTATAGCTAATAATGCTTATATTAAAAGGCAAGAAAGATTTCAAGTAAACAACCTAACGTTACAACTTAAGGAACTTTAAACTAAACCAAAAGCTAGAGAAGGAAGGAAATAAAGATTAGAGCAGAGATAAACTAAATAGAGAATATAAAAACAACAGAAAATCAATGAAACCAAAAGTTGATTCTTCAGAAAGATCAACACAATTGACAAATCTTTAGCTAGATGGACTAAGAATAAAAGAAAGGAGACTCAAATTCCTAAAATCAGAATTGAAAATGGGGCACAACTACTGATTCTACAGAAATGAAAGGGATTATCATAGAGTACTATGAACAACTAACTGTATGCCAACAAATTGGATAACCTACATGAAGTGGACAGCTTCCTAAAACACAAAACCTACTTAGACTAAATCATGAAGAAATAGAAAATTTGAACTAGACCTATAAATAGTAAGAGATTGAATCAGTTATCAAAAATCTCCCAACAAAGAAAATCCCTGGACCTGATAACTTCAATGATGAATTCTACCAAACATTTAAAGAAGAATTAATGCCAATCGTTCTAAAATTTTCCCCCAAAATTGAAGAGGGAACACTTCCCAACTCATTCTGTGAGGCCAGTATTGCCCTGATATTGGAGCCAAAGACACTAGAAGAAGACTACGGACCAATATACCTGATGAACATTGATGCAAAAATCCTTAGCAAAATATTAGCAAACAGAATTCGGCAGCATAATAAAAGGATAATACAACATGACACTAAACAGGATTTATTCCTGGAATGCAAGCATGGTTCAACATATAAAACTCAATCATTGGAACTTCTCTGGTGGTTCAGTGGTTGACTCTGTGCTGCCAATGCTGGGGGCCCTGGTTCGAACCCTGTTCAGGGAACTAGATCCCACGTGCCTCAACTAAAAGATGCCGCATGCCACAACTAAAAGATCCCGCACGCCACAATGAAGATCCCAAGTGCCACAACCAAGACCTGGCACAGCCAAATAAATAAATATTTTAAAAAATTGAAAAGAAAGATTTGGTCTATACCTATAATGGAATATTATATAGCCTTAAAAAGGAAGGGAATTCTGCAATATGTTATAACATGGGTGAAACATGAGGACATTATGCTACATGAAACAAACCAGTCACAAAAAAGACAAATACTGTATGATTCCACTTATAGGAGGTACTTAGAGTAGTCAAAATCATAAAGATAGAAAGTAGATTGGCAGTTGCCAGGGGCTGGGGGTAGGGGAGAATGGGGGGTTATTGTTACAGAGTTTCAATTTTATAAGATAAAAAGAGTTATGGGAATAGATGGTGATAATGGTTGCACAACACTGTGAATGTATTGAATACCACTGAACTTGCCTCTTAAAAATTAAGTTGGTAAATTTTTGTTATACGTATTTTACCACAAACACACACAAAAACTCCCAAAACATCACAGTCTGAGTCTCAGTTGATATACTCTGCCCTCTGCCGAAGGCCAAGATAAGCCAGCATCAGAGAAGTGTTGAAGCCCTTGAGCCATTGAGATGGAATTGGGACTTTTTGTCTTAAGTCAGAAGTGTCACAAGGGAATCCCTTCTGCATCCACCACAGCCACGTGTGTGCTCTCTCCACCCAGGACCAGGCCGCCCTTGGGGAAATGTGGCTGGATTCATCACTCTGCATGAGTGTTCCTGACACACACTCGGTTGACTCACAGAGTGCCGCCTCTGTTTCATAAGTGACCTGCTGGGGATTCTTGTCCCTGGAAGCATAAATGATTCCCACAGTTATTTTGATTCTCAAGGGATGCAGGTCTCCTGCTCTCCCTGCCCCCTCACCCCAGGTGAACATGACGTCTTGAGAAACCATTTTCTAAAACCCTCCCTAACCTCTTCATCTCCAACTACAGGCAAACTCAAAAATTTGGAAGAAGTAGTCTCGACATCCCCACAACGAGGAACAGGAACCTCTGCCTCTGAGGTTATCGAGTTCAGCGACCCCTGCCCTGAAGCCCGGGAGAAGCTGCAGGAGATGTGTCGCCTTATGTGAGCACCTTAGTGGTTGGGGGCGGATGGGAGAGGAGGGCACGGCCTATATGTGCGTGGAGGGGGGTCACGGACATGTCGGCTACCCAGTGCCCCCCGCCACAGTGACAGGGTGATAGTCGTCCCTCACACACACATCCCTAGTCCTTCCACATTCACAGTCCTTTTCAGTCCTACTATGACCTTAGGAGGAAGGCAGGTTTATGCCCGTTTTACAGATGAGGAAACTGAGGTACCCCAAGCACATGGTAAGGCATTGTCTGAGGTCCCACAGCTCAATGGGCCTGTCCCAGGACAATGTTCTTTGCCTCCTCACTGGTGAGACCCCTTTGCATGGCTTGTTAAAGTTTACACACCCTTACAGTTAAGAATGTTTATTTCTTGACATAATTTGTCAGATGTTCTCTTAGAAAAAAAGAAACAGCTCTCAAAACAAACAAAAAACACTGACATGGGTGATTAATGGTATTTATGATTTTGTGGGTCCCACAAGTCCTAGCAAGTGAATCTGCATTTCTCCAAAGGCCCGGACCATGGGCCATAAAAGATTTCAAACCTAGTCACATCTAAGCATATACGTGTCCTGGGGCTCCCAGGCCACTGTCACTGCAGCTGTAGAATATGCGTAGAGGGCAGCCACCCAGTTTGCTCCTTACTGTGACATTCCAGAAGGAAGCTGTCTTCCTTTGTAAGCTCAGGATTGGGAGGTGATCAAAGCCTCCAGCTCTGCCACCCCGTTCCACACGCAGCTCCACTCCATGGGTCCCCACCCCTGTGCAAAAGGTAGAAATCAGGCCAGGGCTGGTCTCAAAGGGGTATGGGGACCTTCCCAGTTCTTCCTAAAAACATTACCTGTAAGGATGAGGGGTTGGGGTAGGGACAGGTACTTTGGGGACAGGGAAATGGAATGGGAGTCTCGGGAGCTGGGGAGGGGCTGCAGAGAGCCTGGTGAGTGAGAGGCAAGTGGCTAGAAAATATGTTGGTCTCCTTCCCTGCAGAGAAGCGGAAAGGGTCTCGTGGAAAGGGAAGAATATCTTCTACCCCATGATCTTACGCAACTACAGGGCAAAGATGCCCCCTCATCTAATGTCGACCCCCAGAGGGGACGCTCAGACCCCAGGCTCCCACCATCCTCACCCTCCAGGTGCTCAGACTTCCACTCCCACCCCTCACCAACCTCCTGCCCATCATCTTCACTGGGGCCGGCATTCTCAAGAGTGGAAGGCACCCAAGAAGGCCATCAAGTTGCATTACACCTTCTATGATGGGTCCTCCTTCATTTAGTATCCTTTTATTTGGTGCTTCCCTTTCTCCCCAGCAGCTCAGCCCAGAGAACTCCAGGCTTTGACAAGGCTTTTCATTTGGTCAGAGAAGCCTGGTGACGGGTCCTCTGGGATATTAAGAGTTTGTCCAGGTCAGAGAAGAAGTACCGAGAGTCAAGCCTCAAATTCAGTCCTGATCAACCAGGACGTACTGAACCCGACTATCTGTGATCGCGTGTCAGTGCGGGCTGGGGGTACAGCAGCAGTCCCTGCCTTCGAGGCTCTCCCAGGTAGGAAGAGGTTGGAGACACAGAACAATTCATCTCTAGCCGAGAGAAGGTGATAGAAGACTCTCAATCCTGGGGGAGGGGAGTCTTTGTCCTTCTGTCCCAGGCTCAACGGGTAAGCCCTGTGGTTCTTGCATACTTTGCCCCCAAGATCCATGTATTTGGAGTCTAACCCGCACCGCAGATACCCCGCCTGGCACATGCTCGGGTTGCTCTGCATCTGAGGTCTGTCGGTGTTCATGAGCATATGGGCAGCTGGGTCCCAACCTCGGGGTGTGTGAGTGGCACAAGGGGACACATTTTCTCGTTGAGAATCTGGTGAAAGCTATAGACCCTCTTCCCAGAAATATGAACTGATACACATGCATGTAAAACATTTCCTGTGATTGCAGGGGGTCTGCAGACCTTCAAAGCTTGTCCATGGACCAAGAACCCTAGACTGAGGAAAACTAAGATTTCTAACATGCAGGGTAAAGGCTGAGAGTTATGCATATTTTAGCATGAATGGAATCAGATTGCTTTCTTCATTCACAGATGTTTATCGAGTATTATATGCAATGATTAATGGAATGGAGTGAATGTACCACTTTACCTTAGAGGGAGGTGGCTCTCTGAACTGTCTCAACAGGTGGCCCAGCAGGCCTGCCTGGCCATGGCCCCACTCGCTTCCTTTGGCCTCCTCCTCACTGAACTGGGAATTCAGAATTGCAGTGCCTGTCAAAGGAGTCCTTTTGTTTCTCTGACCATAAATGAGTGCATTCATTACCCTCTGCTCAGCCCTGCTTCCAGGGCACCTTGTGCATTGAACTCAGCACACACCTTCCCAGGCAGCTGCTGCTCACAGGGGTCATGGGGCTCCCTCTCCCCCCTTTTCTTACTCCACACTGCATTGAATGGGACCATCGCCCTGAGCTCGTGAAGCTGTGTCTGTGAATTAGGTTGCTATTGGCAGGACCAGAGAGGGGTGGACAAGTGTAGATCAGGGGATCAAGGTACTGCAGCCCAGCCTGCTGGGATCCGTGTTCCCTCGCCTGCCACAGAATCCCAAGGAGCCCCTGCTGGGACCACCCCAGGCCTCAGGCCATCGATGCTGGTGCGCTTGACTCAGACCCCAGTGATCTTGGTCATTAATGTATTTCTGCTGTGGGAGTCCCAGGAGGCCTGGATTCTAGGCCCAGTTCTTCTTGGTGACCCTGCACAAGCCATTCCATCTCTCTGGGCCTCACTTCTCTCCATTATAAGGTGAGGAAGTTGGACCCAGTGATCTTGAAGGACAACATCTGTGTTACTGTGATCAAATGGCCAAAACACACGTGCAGGTGTTGGATCCCTCTGGAGTAGAGAAAATGTTTGGGAGGCACTTCCCTCCCTCATGGGTTCCACAGAACCCTGGACTCGGCAGCTAATTCTGTCTTCACGGAGACTGCTGGGCAAAACTCTCAGGTAGAAGTGATGTGTCTGCCCTTGGATTGCCAAAAGGCTCCAAGCCCCAGTGGGTTTGCACTGGTCAGTGTCAGACCCCAGAACCATCCCGGCATCCCTTTCATTTGGGCTGTCAGCATCTCCTTGGATCTCTGTCCTCAATGGCTGAGTCTCCTGTCAAACTTCCCTCAAGTCCTTTTTTCATACAAAGATACAAACTCACCACATTAAAAACAAACCATAATCACCATGTGCCCAGTACTGTGCTAAGTGCTGTTCCTTTAGGGATTTGTTGAGCACTCAGAACTGCTGTGTGTGGTGCACATTTTTTTTTAATATGGTAAAATGCACATAACATTTACCGTTTTAAGCATTTTGAAGTGTACAATTCAGTGGCGTTCATAGTGTTGTACAACCATCACCACTATCTAGTTTCCAGCACTTTTTCATCACTTCAGAAGGAAACCCTGTACCTATTAAGCAGTCACTCCCCATTTCCCCTCCCCCACAGTCCCTGGCAACTGCTCATCTGCTTTCTGTCTCTATGCATTTCCCTATTCCAGACATTGCATATAAATGGAGTCACACAGTATGTGGCCTTTTTATCTGGCTTCTTTCACTTAGCATAATGTTTTCGAGGTTCTTCCATGTTGTAGTATGCATCAGTTCTCCCAGTTCCCCGACCAGGGATCGAACCCCAGCCCTTGGCAGTGGGCGCACAGAGTCCTAACCACTGGACCTCCAGGGAATTCCCTCCTTTTGTTTTTTTGATTGGGGTGAAATTCACATGACATAAAGTCCTCTTAATGTGTACAATTTAGTGGCATTTAGCACATTTACAGTGTTGTGCAACCAACTCCTCTATTGAGTTCACCCCAAAAGAAAACCCTATACCCATTAATTGATCACTCCTCATTTCCCCCTACCCACAGGGGCAACCACCAATCTGTTTTTTTGTCTCTATGGATTTGCCTATTCTGGACATCTCATATAAATGGAATCTTACAGTATGTGGCCTTTTATGCCTGGCTTCCTTCACTTAACATAATGTTTTCAAGATTCATACATGTTGTAACGTGTCAGAATTTCCTTCCTTTTTGTGGCTGACTAATATTCTATTGTATGGATATACCACTTTTTAAAATCCATTCTTTCATTTACGGACATTAGATTGCTTCCACCATTTGGCTAGTGAGAATAATGCTGCTATGAACATTCTTGGAGAAGTTTTTATTTGCACACTGTTTTCATTTCTTTTCGGTCTATAACTAGGAGTGGAATCACTGGGTCATATGATAATTCTATATTTAACTTATTAACTTATTATGAAAACATTCAGAATGTTTTCCAAAGTGGCTGCACCATTTTACATTCCCACCAGCAATGTGTGAGGGTTTCAGTTTCTCCACATCCTTGACTATACTTGATACTTTCCAATTTTTAAATTCCAGCCATTCTAGTGGGTGTGAAGTGATATCTTGTCATGGTTTTGACTTGCATTTCCCTAATAGCTAATGATTAGGAGCATTTTCATGTGCCTTCTTTGTATAATCTTCTTTGTAGAAATGTGTATTCAAGTCCTTTGCCCATTTTTTGATTAAGTTGTGAGAGTTCTTTTTATATTGTGGATACTAGGCCCTTATCAGATATATGATTTGCATATTTTTTTCCTGTACTGTGAGGTGTCTTTTCATACTCTTGATAGCATCCTTTGATATACAAAAGATTTAAATTTTGATGAAGTCCAGTTTTTCTATATTTTTGGATTTTGTATCTAAGAAACTATTCCTTATTCTTCTGTTTTTTCTAAGAGCTTTATAGTTATAGCTCTTACGTCTAGATCTCTGATCCATTTTTCAGTTGATCTTTGCATATGGTATGAGTAAGGGTCCAACTTCGTTCTTTTGCATGTGGTTCCCAGTTGTCCCAGCACTATTTGTTGAAGAAACTATTCTTTCCCTCATTGAATGGTCTTGTCGCCCTTGTTGAAAATCAATTGACCATAGATATATGGGCTTATTTTTGGACTCTCAATTCTGTTCTGTTGATACATATGTCTATTATACCAGTACCACACTGTTTTTTTTTAAAGTTTGATTGATTGATTGATTGATTGCTATGTTGGGTCTTCGTTTCTGTGCTAGGGCTTTCTCTAGTTGCGGCAAGCGGGGGCCACTCTTCATCGCGGTGCGCTGGCCTCTCACTATCGTGGCCTCTCTTGTTGCGGAGCACAGGCTACAGACGCGCAGGCTCAGTAGTTGTGGCTCACGGGCCTAGTTGCTCCGCGGCATGTGGGATCTTCCCAGACCTGGGCTCGAACCTGTGTCCCCTGCGTTAGTAGGCAGATTCTCAACCACTGCGCTACCAGGGAAGCCCCACACTGTTTTATTATCGCTTTGTAGTAAGTGTTGAAATCAGTAAGTGTGGGTCCTTCATCTTTATTCTTTTCTTCAAGATTATTTTGGTTATTTGGGTACCCTTGCAATTCTGTACAAGTTTTAGGATCAAGTTTTCCTTTGCTGCAAAAAAGATTGGTGGGATTGATAGGGATTGCATTGTATTGGGTTGGCCAAAAAGACCCTAAGATGTTACAGAAAAACCCAAACAAACTTTTTGGCCAACCCAATATCTGTAGATCACTGTGGGGAGCATTGTCATTAACAGTATTAATTCTTCCAATCCATGAATACTGGGAACAAATGATCTGAAATGCTATATGAGCAACAACAACAATAGAAAAGCTATGAACAAAAGGAAATGATGCTGTTTACAATAACATCAAAAAGGATTAAATACTTTGGAATAAATTTAACCAAGGAGGTGTAAAACTCGTACACTGAAAACTATAAAATATTGCTGAAATAGAGAGGACTGAAATGAATGGAAAGACGTCCCATGTTCACGAAGGACAACTTATTTCTATGTGTTGATGTTGTATCCTGCAACTTTGCTTTACATGTTTCTAGAAATTGGTCCTTTTCAACTAGGTTACCTAACTGGTAGAGGTACAGATCTTCATATAATTCTCTTATGATCTTTTTTCATTTCTGTAAGGTCAGTAGTAATGTCTCCACTTTCATTTCTGGTTTTAGGAATTTGAGTCTTCCTTTTTTTTTTTTTCCCTCGGTCAGTGTAGCTAAAGTTTTGTTAATTTTACAGATCTTTTCAAAGAACCAGTTTTGGGTTTTGTCGGTTCTCTCTATTGTTTTTTCTGTTCTCTGTTTTGTTTTTCTTTTCTCTAATCTTTATTATTTCATTCCTCTGCTAGCTTTAGTTTTACTTTGCTGTTCTTTTTATAGTTCATTATGGTGGAAGGTTGGGCTATTGATTTGAGATCTTTCTTCTCCTTTAACATGAATATTTAAAACATTTTATTGGAGTATAGTTGATTTACAATGTTGTTAGTTTCTGCTGTACAGCAAAGTGAATCACTTATACGTATATCCACTCTTAGTTTTTTAAATTTTTAATCTTTTTATCTTTTTTTAAATTGAAGTATCATTGATTTACTATACCCACTCTTTTTCAGATTCTTTTCCCATATAGGTCATTACAGAGTATTGAAAAGAATTCCCTGTGCTATACAGTAGGTCCTTATTAGTTATCTATTTTTTATATAGTAGTGTGTATATGTCAATCCCAATCTCCCAGTTTATCCCTCTCCCCACCCTGTTTCCCCCCTGGTAACCATAAGTTTGTTTTCTACATATGTGACTGTATTTCTATTTTGTAAATAAGTTCATTTGTACCATTTTTTTTAGATTCCACATATAAGTGCTATCATATGATATTTGTCTTTCTCTGTCTGACTTACTTCACTCACTATGACAATCTCTAGGCTGTATAAAAAAATGAAATAATGCCATTTGCAACAACATGGATTGGACCTAGAGACTGTCATAATATGAATATTTATAGCTATAAATTTCTCTCTGAGTACTGCTTTCACCTGATCCCATAAGTTTTGGTATTTTGTGTTTTTGTTTTCATTTATCTCAAAGTATTTTCTGATTTCCCTTGTGATTTATTCTCTATCCATTAGTTGTTTAAAAGTGTGTGCTTAATTTCCACCTATCTGTGAATTTTCTAAATTTCCTTCTGCCAGTGATTTCTAGTTTCATTCTGTTGTCAGAGAATATACTCTTTATGGTTCCAGTCTTTTGAAATTTATTGAGACTTGTTTTGTGGCCTAACATACTGTGTAAACCAGAGAACAATCCATGTGAACTTGAGAAGAACATGTATTCTCCTGTTGTCAAGTGGAATGTTCTGTATATGCCTGGTAGGTCTAGTTGGTTTATAGTATTGTTCAAGTCATCTGTTTCTTTTTTTTTTTTTTAAATAAATGTATTTATTTATTTATTTATTTTTGGCTGTGTTGGGTCTTTGTTGCTGCGCGCAGGCTTTCTCCGGTTGCGGCAAGCGGGGGCCACTCTTCATTGCGGTGCGCGGGCTTCTCATTGTGGTGGCCTCCCTTGTTGCGGAGCATGGGCTCTAGGCACGGGCTTCAGTAGTTGTGGCTCGCAGGCTCCGTAGTTGTGGCTCACGGGCTCTAGAGCGCAGGCTCAGTAGTTGTGGCGCACGGGCTTAGTTGCTCCATAGCATATGGGATCTTCCCGGACCAGGGATCGAACCCGTGTTCACTGCATTGGCAGGCGGATTCTTAACCACTGCACCACCAGGGAAGCCCAGTCATCTGTTTCTTTATTGATTTTCTGTCTAGTTTTTCTAGCCATTATTGAAAGCAAGGTAGTGAAGTCTCTCTTATTGTAGAACTATTTCTTCCTCTAATTCTGTGCCTTTTTGCTTTATATATTTTAGGGCTCTGTTGTTAGGTGTTTATACGTCTATAGTTGTTATATCTTCTTGAGGTATTGGTCCTTTTCTCAATACATAATATCCTTCTTTGTCTCTGGTAAAAATTTTTACTAAAATCTATTTTGTCTGATATCAATATAGCCACCTTTGTTTTGGTTACTATTTGCGTGGAATATCCTTTTCCATCATTTCACTTTCAACCTAGTTGTGTCTTTGCATCTAAAGTGAGTCTCTTGTAGATGGCATATAGTTGAGTAATATGTTTTGTTTTGTTTTTATCCATTTGGCAGATCTCTGCCTTTGTTTGGAGAGTTTAATCCATTTATATTTAAAGTAATTGATGATATGGGAGGACTGAATTCTGCCATTTTGCTGTTTGTTTTCTTTCTTTTTCATGGAAAAGCATTTTATTTTTATTTATTTATTTATTTATTTATGGGGGCTGCATTGGGTCTTTGTTGCTATGCACGGGCTTTCTCTAGTTGTGGCAAGTGGGGGCTACTCTTTGTTGCTGTGCATGGGCTTCTCATTGTGGTGGCTTCTCTTGTTGCGGAGCACGGGCCCTAGGCGCACAGGCTTCAGTAGTTGTGGCCCGTGGGCTCAGTAGTTGTGGCTCGTGGGCTCTAGAGCGCAGGCTCAGTAGTTGTGGCACATGGGCTTAGTTGCTCTGCGGTGTGTGGGATCTTCCCGGACCAGGGGTCAAACCCGTGTCCACTGCATTGGCAGGTGGATTCTTAACCACTGCACCACGAGGATAGTCCCAAGGCATTTTATTTTAAATACAGCAGTGTGTACATGTCAATCCCAAACTCCCAATCTATCCCTCCTCCCACCCTTCTCCCCAGTAACCATAAGTTCCTTCTCTAAGTCTGTGAGTCTATTTCTGTTTTGTAAATAAGTTCATTTCTTTCATTTTTTTCTTTTTGGATATAGCGTATAAGTGATATCACATGATATTTGTCTTTCCCTGTCCTACTTACTTCACTTGGTATGATAATCTCTAGGTCCATCCATGTTGCTGCAAATGGCTTTATTTCATTCTTTTTAACGGCTGAGTAATATTCCATTGTATTTATGTACCACATCTTTATCCATTCATTTGTCAGTGGACATTTAGGTTGCTTCCATATCTTGGCTATTGTAAACAGTGCTGCAATGAACATTGGGGTGCGTGTATCCTTTCGAACCATGTTTTTCTCTGGATATATGTCCAAGAGTGGGATTGCTGGATTCTATGGTAGCTCTCTGATTTCCTTTTCTCCACACTTTCTAGTTATTTTCTTATTGGTTCCCCTGGTATAATGGGTTGAATAATGTCTAACAAAAATTTATGTTTACCTGGAACCTCAGAAGATGACCATATTTAGAAATAGGGTCTTTGCAGATATAATTATTAAGATGCAGTTATACTGGATTAGAATGAGCCCTAATCCACTGGTGTCCTTATAAGAAGAGAAAACAGACACACACAGAGGGAAGAACACCACGTGATGACTGAGATAGAGGTTAGAATGATGCATCTATAAACCAAGGAATGCTAAGATTCTTGGTAACCACTAGAAAAATAGGAAGAGGCAAGGAAGTGTTCTTCCCCAGAGCCTCCAAGAATATGGCCCCATCAGCACCTTGATTTCAGACTTCTAGACTCCAGACTGTGAGAGAATAAATTTATGCTGTTCAAGTCACCCAGTTTGTGGTACTTAGTTACAGCAGCCTGAAGAAACTAATTACATTTGACAACATATTAGTTTGAGTTAAGACCAACTTAGCCTCAGTGGCATATAAGACTCTGCTCCTATGCAGCTCCATTCCTCCTCCTTTATTTTGTTGTTAACAGAAATTAACTCTTTATATATACATTGCCATTAATATAGATTTACAAGTATTGTTTTATGCATTTGTTTTTTCAAATCATATAGGAAAAAAGGAATTATAAACAAAATAATAATACTGAATTTTATATTTACTTATGTAGTTACCCTTACTGGTGTTCTTTTTTCCTTTGTCTTGGAGTTACTGTCAAGTGTTTTTTCATTTCAGCCTTAAGGAATCCTTTTAGCATTTTTTGTAGGGCAGGTGTACTAGTGGTGAACTCTCTCAGCTTTAGTTTATCTGAAAAAATCTTAATTTCTCCTTCATTTTTGAAGAATAGTTTTACTCAGTATAGAAGCCTTGGTTGATAGCTTTTTTATTTTTCAGCTTTTAAAATATTTCATCCCAGTGCCTCTGGCCTTCTTGGTTTCTGATGAGAACTTGGCCACTAATCTTATTAAGGATCCCTTGTGCATGACAAGTCTCTTCTTTTGCTGCTTTCAAGATTCTTTCTTTGTTTTTATGCAGTTCGATAATAACATGGCTGTCTTTGAATTCATCCTACTCGCAGTTTGTTGATCTTCTTGAATGTATAGAGTCATATCTTTCATAAAAATTGGGGAGTTTTCAACCATTATTTCTTTCTGTCCCCTCACTTCTTCTGGGACTCCTGTTATGCATATATTGGTCTACTTGGTGGTGTCCCACAGGTCTCCTAGGTTCTGTTCATTTTTCTTCATTCTTTTTTCTTTTTGCTCCTCAAGCTGGATAATTTCAATTGTTCTGTCTTCAAGTTCACTGATTTTTTTCTTCTACTGCTCCAGCATGCTGCTAAATCCATCTAATGAATTTATTTTTTGTTTAATATTTATTTATTTATTTATTTATTTGTTTATTTTTAAATTTTAAAAAATTGAAGTATAGTTGATTTACAATGCTGTGTTAGTTTTAGGTATACAGCACAGTGATTCAGTTATATGTGTATATATATATATGATTTTTCAGATTCTTTTCCATTATAGGTTATTATAAAATATTGAATATAGTTCCCTGTGCTATACAGTAGGTCCTTGTTGGTTATCTATTTTACATATAAGAGTGTGTATATATTAATCCCAAACTCCTAATTTATCCCTCCCCTCACTTTTCCCCTTTGGTAACCATAGATTTGTTTTCTATGTCTGTGGGACTATTTCTGTTTTGTAAATAAGTTCATTTTTTTAGGGTTCCACATATAAGCAATATCATATGATATTTGTCTTTGTCTCTGACTTACTGTACTTAGTATGTTAATCTCTAGGTCCTATATGTTGCTGCAAATGTCATTATCTCATTCTTTTTTATGGCTGAGTAATATTCCATCGTGTGTGTATGTGTGTGTGTGTGTGTGTGTGTGTGTGTGTGTGTGTATAACACATTTTCTTTATCCATTCATCTGTCGGTGGACATGTAGGTTGCTTCCATGTCTTGGCTATTGTAAATAGTGCTGCAGTGAACATTGGGGTGCATGTATCTTTTTGAATTATAGTTTTCTCTGGATATATGTCCAGGAGTGGGATTGTAGGATCACTGAAATTCTTCCTGTCTGGGGCACTTCTGAAATTCCTGCAAAAAGGATAGTAGCTGCCCACACCATATCTGTTTTAGTCAGGACCAGTGCTCCTTGCGGCCTCCTTAATAGGAAATGAACAGGGAGACATTGTCTACTCTTCTAGATTGGTAAGAAGGGGAAGCAGTCTAACAGCATTAGAAATATCTCTGGCCTCAGAGTTCAGATACTGGCTCTGCCACTTCCTGTGCTGTGATGTAAGGCAGATCATTTCTCTGCACCTTGGATTCCTCATCTGTTGGGTGAATAACTTACCCTGGTTTGTCTGGGACTTTCCTGGTTTTATCACTGAAAGTCCTGCATCCCAGGAAACCCCTGACATGCAGGGAAACCCTACTCATCTGTGAGATGAAGGTAATAGTACCTACCACAGGGTGGTTGTGAGGAGTAGAAAGAGGATACAGGGAAGCACCCAGGGCATGGTTGGTTCCATAGTCATTTAGTTGTTACTTACGCAAAGTGCAGAAGACTGAGAATGATGTACCAAACAGCTAAAACACTGACATGTAGACTTGCTTTCCATGAGGCACCTAAGAGCAGAACTCTGAGAGTTTTCTGTTAGTTCTACTTAACAGTTTCTGCCAGCTATCCCTCCGGAAACATCGCCGTGTGTCAGATCCCCACGTGCTGCAGAGGGAGAGCCATCACCTGCCTCTTTAATGACACACCCAGCTTCTCCTTCCTGGCCATGTTCAATGCTGAAGGCCAGGGCTGTGTTCACTACAACCTGAAGGCCCGGTGAGTCGGTTGAGGGAATCTTGGCCCCATGGAAGTATCTCTGAGGGTGACAAAGTGGGGCACTGAGGTGGAAAGTAGGAGCCCCTGGGAAAAAGATGGACCAGGCAGTGTCCAGAGGTCTAGGAAGACGGTGTGGCAGGGCCAAAGCAGTGCCTGTAGGGACATAGGTGCTTTGAGGCCCTTACTTGCTGGATTCATGTCATAGCCAATGAGAAGGGAAATTCCCCAAGTCCTACTCCACTTGTTCCCCCCAGAGCACTAAGATCTTCACTGTTAGCTAGATTCATGGAAGAATTCTTTAGGGGAGAGAAGTGTTTTATACTAGGAAGCAGTGAAGGAGAGGCCATGGGTAGCACATATTCTTGGCAGCCAAATGTTGATTTTGTCTGATTTTCCTAAGGAACTGTTCTTGGAGGGATTGACTTACTTTCATGTGACAGATGTTCTGTTTCCCATTTTGGTGCCTGAGATCTTATATGCTCAGGCTCCTGGGCTACGGGCACACGTTCCATTTCTCTCCCCCTTGGGTTTGGCCTGAGCCTCCACCATCTCCGTCAGATCTGACCTTCCCAACAGACTCCCCAGTAGCATCAACAGGTGTGAAGGGACATCAGACCATGTTAGGCGGGGTAAGTAGGGCCACCTGCAAGAGTCCACAGTTCCTCCAGCTGGGGCAGAGTCTCAGAGCCCTGCCTGCCTATAGCCTGTAGTGATGGGGGCTTCCTTCCGGGACCTGGAGGAAGCTCCTCATTTACGTATCTCTCCTAGCTGCCCATACGTCTTGGTCTTGGATGAGGAAGGTGGGACCACCAATGACTACAAGGGCTATGTAGTCCACAAGTGGAGCTGGACCTCCAAGACGGAGACTTTGCTCTCCCTGGAATACAAGGTAGGGATGGGCAGCAGAGGTGGGGCTTGCCACTGGGCTGCCCAGCATTAAGAGCCAAAGGGCTACCTGTATGACAGGAGCCCTAGCCTCAAGGAGCTTATAATCTCAGAGGTTCCCACGTTGATGGGCAGTGGTCCAGGGCTGGCTGAAGTGAACTTTTCACCAGCCTACAGCAACTGTTGACTGCTGTACTGACCTTTCTTGGTAATATGCTTCCTGTTTTATTTTTATTATTAATGATATTATATTTTATAGTTAAAATGTCCTTTATTTTAGGAAGTAACTGTTACAGTAGTTGCTAGTTTTATTTTTAATGCCTATGTGTGGCAATAAGAAAAGTAATTCTATGTTGGTCTCCCCAGTTTTTGTTTTTATAGTTTTACTATCTGTGAAAGAAAAAAATCTGAGAGTTAAAGGAAGCTGATAGACACAAATCCTTTTTTCATTCATTTGGTTGTTCAGCTATTCATCAAAGAGTTATTAAATAATAAATGTTTGATTACTAATATTAAATAATAACTTAATACATTTAATATACTAATAAAGCAAATAAGTGTGCTTGTCACTTTACCTATGGCAGAGTTTCTCATCCCCGGAACGACTGACATTTTGAGATGGATAATCCTTTGTAATAACTGTGCATTGTAGGATATTTACCACTATCTCCCTAGATGCCAGGAGTACCCCCTCTCCTAGTTGTGGCAACCAAAAATCTCTCCAGACAGTGCCAAATGTCTCTGGGGGGCAAAAATCACCCATTGTTGAAAATCACCAATCTAGGGGATAGAAAGATAGACAGCACCCCTCAAGGAACTCAGAAATCTAGGGGAATAATAAGAATATGTGGTAGAAAAGTATAAGGGCTGTGAGAGAAGGACAAGCTCATAGGGTTGGGTTTCAGAGAAAGATCACAGAACATAGAATCCACCCAAGGTAAGAGTTACAGACAGAAGCACTGTTAGAGTTCATGGTAGGGCTCAAGCATCCTGTCTCATGCCCTTCCTGTTCATCCTCTACATTGACCACTGGATTCTCATTCTTATATCTCGATTCCTGTAGACCATACCTCTGCTCAGAAACATTCAATTCCTTGAACATGTCTCACCCTTCCTACCCCACTGGACTGAAATATAATACATCTTTTCTCTCTGCCAATCCAAATTTTCCCTCCTTCGAGGCCCTACTCAGACTTCCTCTCCTCATGGCACTTCAGTCCACGCCCATTTCTCTCTTCTCCCAGTGCCCACTGTCTGGATTAAAAAGTAATCCGGACTGAAATGACAAATTTCAGTCATTGTACAATTAGTCATGTAATGAAGAGGTTCTCAGTTGTGGCTGCATATCAGAATCACCCATGGGACTTTAACAAAAATATAGATCCCAGGCACAGCCCTAGAGAGATTGTGATTCAGTTGGTCTGTCATGGGTTCTGGATTTTGTAGTTTTCACAAGTCTTTCTATTGCTTGACCAGGTCCAAGATCCCCAGTCCAGGGGTGTATTGAGTTATTGCCTTACTATTTAACTTTTTGTAGTCGTATGAAAGTTTACAATCCAAAAAGATTATAAATTGGTTGCAGGCAGACACCATACGTTATATGTCAGTATGGCCAAGTGGACAGAGAACTCTGGGATGAGGGTCTGAGGAGCCAAGTACTAGTGTCAGCTTTGCCAAACCCTGGGTGTGCAGCTTTCTGAAAACCACTCAGCTTCTCTGAGTCTTGGTGGCTCATCAATACAAGGTGGGTCACAAGAGCCTCCCTCCTGCCTCACACTGCTTCTGTGAGAACTAAATGAAACAATGGTGGGGAAGGTGCTTTGACACACTAAAGTGTTTCAGCAGTGTGTTTTAGTTCATTGTTCTGTTCCCTAGAGCTGCATACAGAAATGCACAACAGGGGCTGGTACAGTCAGGAGTGGCCTTGAGTTGTAACATGAGTGTGTGTGCATATTATTCTCATAGATACAGATAAGAAGGAGGGAGAGCACACTGGATAGAGGAATAGCATCTGTAAAGGCTTGGAGTTGGGACTCAGGGAGGCATTGTTAAAAGTTCACAAGTGCTTCTCATGAAAGAAAAGTAGGCAAGAGCTGTATGTGTCAGGGGGGTGGAGGTGAGAGGCATTGGATGTCATGCTGAGAAGTTTGCATGCTGTCTTGGAGGCTGCAGTGGCAAGTCTGTTTCTGCCCAGATATTTATCGTTCCCAGCATTTTCATTCCTCTCTGAAAATACAGTTTCCCTCTGGTATCATTTCTCTTCATCCTGAAAAACTTCCTTTAGCATTTCTTGAAATGGAGATCTTCTGGCAACAAATTCTGTTTTCTTTCATGTGAAAAATGTCTTTATGAAAGAATATTTTTGCCAGATATGGAATTCTGGTTGACATTTTTTTCTATCAACATTTTAAAGATGTTCCACTGTGTCTGTCCTCCATAGTTTCTGATGAGAAGTCTGTAGTTATTCAAATCATTGTTCATTTTCTCTAGTTGCTTTCAAGATTTTCTCTTTCAGTTTTCTAAGTTTGACTATGATGTGTCTGCATGTGGTTGTCTTCATATAAATTCTGTTTGGGGTTTACTGAGCTACTTTAATCTGTAAATTCACATCTTTCACCAAATTTGGGGAGTCTTCTGCTGTTATTTTAGGGAAAAAATGCACTCCAGTCTCTTTCCTTTTCTTCTGAGACTCCAATTACATGTATTTTAGACCTTTTATGTTGTCCCAAAGGTCCCTGAGTCTCTGTTCTTTTTGTTGTTGTTCAATATTTTTCTGTTTACTTTTCAGATTGGATAATTTACATGGATCTATCTCCAAATTCACTGACTTTATTCTGTCATTTCCATTCTGCTGTTATGCTAATCCTGTGACGTTTAAAAATTCCAGATATTTATTTTCAACTCTATGATTTCTGTTTAGTTGTTTTTTATATTTTCTGTTTCTCTGCTGAGATTTCCTAATTTTTTTTCATTACAAATATATTTTCCTTTGCCTTATTGAGTATAGTTAAGTTAGCTGCTATAAAGCCTTGTCTGGTAATTTCAACATCCGGGACATATCAGGCAGGATTGGTTATTTGTTGCTTTGAGAACAGCTCACACTTCACTGGCTCTTCACATGTTGAGTCATTTTGGATTGCTGACATTGTGGATATTACGTTTTAGAGTCTCTGAGTTCTGATGTATTTCTCTGAAGAGTGTTGATTTTTTTGTTTTAACAGGCAATGGGCTTGTTTAGACTCATAATGCAAACTTTGTCTCACCCGCAGTGGGCAGCAGCTCAAATCTCAGTTCAGTCTTCTGTTTCCCTGGAAGTAAACTGCCTTGAGTTTGCACTGCTCACACATGGTTCGGGGATCAGCCAAAGCTGTGGACTGTTTAATCATAGCATTTGGGACTCTATTTCTCTGTCCCTTCTGTAATTCTCTCCTTACTTTTCTGTGACTGTAGTTGACCCCACGTTTTGTCCTTTGGTTCTTTGGGCCAGAAAGAACTCATCCCATGTTGATCCTTTTAAGTTTTGACTCTTTGAAATCTGCCTGCTTTTGCTTACTCTTCTGAGCCTTTGGGTAGTTGTTTTTTGTATTTTTTCCAAGTTCTGTGGGAGGATCAGCCTGTTAGGAGCTGACTCAGCTATGCTGGGAGTATAACCAGCTGGTTAGTTTTTAAGCTGAGGGCTGGTATGCTCCATCCAGCATTTATGTGGAAGGTTGACGGGAGAGGGAAAGATCAGCAGATGGGGATAGTAGAAAGACTAGTTAAGGAGTTACTAGCCAGACTTGACATGATGAAGGGTATTAGTAATATTTTTTAAAGGGACCATTTCAGTAAAATAAATCAGTGGCATTCAGAAATGGGCTGTAGGGGATAAATGAGAGGAAGAGGGAATTATAGATGACTCCACATGGAGTGTGTGTGTCTGGGTGGAAACAAAGCAGTTTCTGAGAGGCTCAGAGGCCCATATGGTTTTTGATGTGCTGATTGGGCTCAGTGGACATCTCTCTCTGGACAGGGATCCTCACCTAGACTGAGAGATTGGGGATGATATACACGTGATATACATGTGGCTTACGAACTCCCAGGAAGATGAGCAGTGGCTGAGTTCATAGAGCACCATCATTGGGACATTGGGAAGAGGAAGAGAAACCACCCAGGGGCCAAGATAATTAAAAACAGCTCTACCAAGCTAAGCCCTTTGCTTATTTTATCTGTGAAATCTGCTTAGTGCCCCAGAGAAAGATTGTGTTATTGTCCCCAGGCTCAGAGAAGCAAAGCAACCTGCCTAAAGTTTCCAACCACAGTGCTTAAGCTCCCAGCCACAGCTCACAGCTCTGTTCTACACTCTCTAGAAGGAGAACAGGAGCAGGTAGTGTCTCTCTTAAGTGAGGGTGATCTACAGGTTTGAAGATGTCACACACTTGGCAGGAAGATGGTCATGGATCAGATGTTTTCAGGGTGTGGAAGGGGACTAGCACCCAGGCTGCAGAGAATGAGGAAGGGGCTGGGTGGTGAGGAAACTGAGTGTGGACCTTTGGACCAGCAAGTGGAATCCTAGAAGGAAATGGAAGGAGTGAAGATGGAGAGCACCTTCTTAGTTCCGAGGAGTTCTGGGGCACGTGTAGGTCAGGGGCTGTAGAGTTACAGATGCCCAGGCCCCGGTGGGGCCACTGTGCATAAATAACTCTCTGCACACCTGAACCATCCAGGGCCTTACGTGCGCGTTGCTCTGCCACATCCTGACAATATCTGCTCGTGTTTGGTGTGGGCCTTTGTGGTTTAGAAAGCCACTTCCATAATCTTTATCTTATTTGAACCTAACACGAGCATTTTGACTCTGATACTGAAGATTGGGAGCTTCAGAGAGGCCCAGTGGCTTGCTAACCAGAGGCAGAACTGGGACTCACTCCAGACCACAGAGTTCTTAGTAAGGAGTCAGTTGCTATAAGGGCAGCTCACCCTCCCTGTGTTCTTCTCTGGGACTGCTACCTAGGAAATCCCACCCTTTCGGAAGTGATGAAAAAGGGTGGCTCCTCCTCAGGGGAGGAGTGGTGACACATTTGGTGACTGCAGGAGAGGGGAATGAGCATGTGTGGCATGGCCCTGGCTGGGTTCCCTTTTGCCATCTGCCCACCCACCTGCAGAGGGGTGAGTTCTGGTCCCCCTGCCAAGGTAGCTCTGCGTGCTTTCCTAGTCAGACCTGGTGCCTGGGTGGATACAGTGTCAGATTCAGGGACAGTGTTGGCTTCTGACTCCTATCCAACTCTACCAGAACCAAAGCTGACTCGCCTGTTGGATCCCTGTGTCTCCTTCACAGTTGGTTACAGGTTTGGGTTGGAAAGGGGAAGGGCAGGGGTAAGGAACCATCATTACTTTTTCTGCTAATCCCTCAAAGAAAAATTGGAATTCTTGTGTGTTCTCCCTGAAAACAGGATTCTAGCATAATAACCAGAAAGATCTTACAGCTCTCTTAGCCCCAGGCCAAGAGGGGTTTTGTGTTTTGTGGTTTTCTGTTGTCCCACCTACTCGGTCAGGATCGGGTAGGTGGGACAACAGAAGCAGGGATCCACTGAGTCCTGGTTTCTTCATCCACAGGTGAATGAGCAAATGAAGCTGACGGTGCTAGGGCAGGATTCTATCATGGTCACCTTTACCTCCCTGAATGAGACAGTAACACTCCCCGTATCGGCCAACAACTGTCCCCACGGGACATCACACGATAAACGGGTAAGGCACGCAGACCAGTCACCCAGGCCTGACCCCAGAGCATTTCCACATGGATTGTCACTTCGGAATGCCTTTGTTCTTCCTGCCTCCCCTACCCATACAAGGCCCCACCTCTTTCCCTGCCTAATGGACTTCTACTCATCATTCACTGTCTGACTTTAGTACCACCTTCTCTGTGAAACTTCTATCAAGAGTCTTTCAGGTGTGACAGGATCCATTGCAGACTAGCTTAAGCATGGAAAGAAACTGTATTGGCTCAGTAAACTGAAAAGTCAGTCTGTAGATAGGCAGCATCAGGCATGGCTGGATCCAGGCCCTCAAAGGATTCCATCAGATCTTCCCATCTCTTGGCTCTGCCTTCCTCTTTGTTGGCTTTATTCTCAAGGAGTTTCTCTTATTATGGTGACAAGATGGTCATGAGCCTCTCCGGGCTTATTGTTCTACCAGCTTTGGTCTCCCCAGGAAAAAGAGGGCTTCTCTTTGCTAAGCACTTCAGTAGAGGTGCCAACACCAACATCATTGGCTCCATCTACTGCCTGCACCTGAAATGTTCTCTGTGGTGAGGTATGTGTGTTGCTCTTACTAGCCAGGCTCGAGTGGTCATGTCCATCCCAGGAGCCGAGGGGTGTGATCAGCCCCAGGTATACCACTCGGGCAAACGATTAGGCAGGAGTGTGTTCCTAAAGGAAAATCATGGTGCTGTTACCAGAAAAGGGAGATATGATGCCGGATAGAGTAACTGCCCATGTGTTGATGACCCTCTCCACCACCCCCTTTCCCATCCCAGGTAGAATCTGCCTGTCCCCTTGCTCAGCCCTCCCAGCCGTGACTCACCTCCGTTCCAACACTGCTTTATTTACAAGCCAGCCTTCTCTACCAAACTGGGAATTCCCTGTGATTCCTACAGGTACTGTTGCCCTGAAGCACAGGGACTGCTTCAAATGAAGCACTTGCTAAGGGGGTAGGTGAGCCAATGTTGGAGTCTGGAAACCCAGTTCTTCATTCACTGGGTCTTTGTGGATCCTACTGTGTGCCTGGTCCAGAGTCAACATTGTGGAAAGAGATGGAGAGGATGAGGGGACAAAGTCCCTGATCCCCGAGGAGTTTATAGTCTGGAAGAGAATAGTTGACATTCACCATGAGACTGGGCTGGCCACAGGCTGCTTGGTGGCACTGGCCGCTGGCATTACACACAGGGGATTGGCTCACTCAAGAAGCCTCCTTGGAGTGGGAGCGAGGGGACCACACCTCCCAGTCTTCCCGGGGCCAGTCCCAGTTTACGCCTATCAGCCCAGGAGTTATTAGTAGCATCCCTTTCACTCTCAGAAGTGTCCCAGTTTGGCTGATAAATTATAGTCACTTTGAAGGAGGCGTTTGCACTGTGAGGGCATTTGCCACCACATGCCAAAGGCTCATAGGCTCGCAGGGCTGACAGAGCCCATAGGAGCAGCCAGTCCCATGTCTCCCCTTCACGTGGGGACACGCGAGGCTGGCATTTGTTGGAGACCCATGTATCTAAACAAGACACAGAGAACACCTGTGTTTTTCCTGGAGGGAAGCGTTGCACCTGTTTTTTTCACTGCTCTTACATTTCAGCAGCATTTCAACTTCATTAGTTGATTAGCTAATTCAATAAACATGAATTAGCACCTGCCGTGTGCCGGATTGGCTGCTGGGGATGTCGAAGTGAAAGAAGCCTCACTCCCTCTTGTCTCTGAAATACTTTCAGTCTAATGGAAGGGGCAAAAGCATCAACACAGGTTTGTGATCCAGCTTGACTGGTGTGGTGCGCGGGAGAGAGGGGCGCTGAGGGAGCTGGTGGGTTTGTTAAAGGGATCTCATTGAGCACCCAGGAAACTCAGACGCCAATGCCTTCAGCCTACACTCCTCATGCCAAAGAGCAAAACAACGCCAGGATTTTGAGTCCATCAGGGCTGAGATGACTGCTGATTGATAAGTCCATTCTATCAATTTGGTTCCATGCGCTTACTCTAAACTTCATTGTTGGCTGACTAAGTACACAGGATGTATGAGGTCACATGTCTACATTTCTTGAAAACCTTTTTATACTGTATTTTAAAAAATGTGAAAAAAAATGTGCATTTACTTATCAAAGGCAATAGATAATAGAAGAGTTTTTGTTCACATGAAATTGCAGTAATGCTTTGTTTTTCTGGCAACCTCTTGTCTGGTAATCTCTGAAATTTGGAACATGGCTAAGAACCAGGACGTAAGCAGTTGAAGGCCCCCATGAACAGCTGAGAGAAATCACTCTAAGTTCCATGTACCGAACATGTCCTCTTGGCCTAGGAAAGCCCCTCAGTCATTCACATCTTATGTTTTCTTAGCTAAATGCAGCCTTAGAGAGCTAGAATCAGAGGTCCAGAGCTGTGCTGTCCAATATGGTAGCCATGAGTCACAAATGGCTATTGAGCACTTGAAATGTGACAATTCCAGGCTGAGATGGGCTGGAAGTGAAAGCACACGCTGCATTTCAAAGACTTAGTATGAAAAGAGAATGTAGCATTTCTTATTGATCATTTATTTTGATTACATGTTGCAGTAATCATATTTTTGATGTATTGGGTTAGATAAATATGTTATTAGAATTAATTTCACCTTCTGAGAATGTTTTTATTTATTTATTTATTTTTGGCTGCGTTGGGTCTTTGTTGCTGTGCGTGGGCTTTCTCTAGTTGCGGCGAGCGGGGACTACACTTTGTGGCAGTGCGTGGACTTCTCATTGCGGTGGCTTCTCTTGCTGTGAAGCACTGGCTCTAGGCGCGTGGGCTTCCGTAGTTGTGGCTCACGGGCTCTAGAGTGCAGGCTCAGTAGTTGTGGTGCGTGGGCTTAGTTGCTCCACGACATGTGGGATCTTCCCGGACCAGGGCTCAAACCCGTGTCCCCTACATTGGCAGGCGGATTCTTAACCACTGCGCCACCAGGGAAGTCCCCTGAGAATGTTTTTAATGTGGCTTCAGGAATGTTTAAAGCCACACGTGCAGTTCGCATTATATTTTTACTGAACAGTGGGGATCTAAAGGTGGAGTACTCATTAAGGGAAGCTCGCAGAGGCTGACATTGCAGAAGGAGGCTGGAAGTTATCTATTAAAAAGAACATTGTAACTCAAAAAGCATAACCATCTTGGAGACATCTAGCGTAGGGATAAACAGACAAATACATTAAAACAGCTTCTGAAAACCACCGCATTCTAGAGGATAGTCGTTGATGTTGACCAAGGAGACTGATTTGCCCCAGAACATCCTCGTCTTAACCTCTTCTGTTTGAGAGAGCAGGGTGGTGTACTGTATATTACAACTTTCTGACTAGATAAACAACAACAAATGAAGACTTATTGTGGGTAACAGGATTTCCAAATGTTGACCCTAGCTTCCAGATTAAGCATCTTGGAATACTTTTATGTGAAATCTCGAGGCTGGCAGAGAGCCTCAGCTAGGAGGTGGCCTCAGGCCTTCCCTTTCCTTGCTGGGCCTCGGTTTCCCCATTTGTATAGTGATGTGTAAAGGCCCACCCAGCTATCCCACACTTCTCTCCTGGGACTTTAAAAATCCATTCAACTGCAGTCGTGTGTGTGTATGTGTGTGTGTGTGTGTGTGTGTGTGTGTGTGTGTATGTTTGGAGCTGGTTGTCACCCACTCATCAGCAAACCTGTGGCCATCTAGGAAAGCTGAGGGGTGGGAGTAGGGTGGCCTCTTCCCTCACACTCCCTGTCAGTGGAAAACTTGTTAAATGGTTTCCCCAGACACCCATCACCCTGGAAGGAACCACCCATCAGAGCGACAGGCAGAATGGCAGTCCCAGCTTTTATAGCCCTGCGGCCAGGCTCCTCACTAAATTTTCTATCAAGGCAGCACTTTGGAAGCGAGGAAATGCCTCAATTTAAATGCTTTATTAGCCCAGTGCTGCCTCAGATCCTTTTGGGAAGCAAGACTGCGTATAAATTATAAATAAATAAATAAAATTAGCCCAGAGGCAGAGGTTGGCGCCAACAAACAAAAGGATCGTTGAGGCTTTGCTATTAATTGGGGCATCCTTTACAGAAGCTCTGCCTGCAGGACAAAGAGGGACACGTGGCTGACTTTATCGCTCTTCAGAAAGTCTGTCCACCACTCACCCCGCTCTCTCCACCTGAGGCTTCAATTCTGCAGACGAAAAATTATTTCACACCTCCTCTGTGTGAAGTGGGAGATATAGACCGCATGGACCCTGCCTTCAGGGGCTGACGAAGTTTAGGGATAAAGAAAGTAAAAAGTGACCAGCACCCAGGGCAAGAAGGACAGGAACGAGCAGATGTGCAAGCTCAACGTGGGGAGTGATTGCTGGTAGCTTAGCAAGTCTGTGACGCCTTCCTGAAGAAAAAGTCAGACCCTGATTGCCATTAACTCCAGAATCTGAACCTAGTTCCGCCCCGGCAGAGGCAGAGGTTGAACTGCAGGGCGACCTCAGCTGTCCCATAGTAGCTCCGGAGCCAGTGTGGCCCTTCGGAGTAATCCTGAATTGAGGCCGGAGGCCTGGGCCTTGGTGCCCATGGGGACCAGTCAGTCTGTGTAACCCTGGCCTAGGGCAGTCTCTCAGCAGAGAGCGGCCAGCAGGGTGAAGAGGGTTCTGTGGGTTGTGCAATAGAGGGAGATAGGCAGCAAACGTCCAGAGAGGCGTTTGTCCACCCAGTTATTCATAGCGCAACAGGCATTAATTGAGTGCCTTCTGTGCGATGGGCACTTGGACACAAAGGAGACCAAAACCCGATCCTTGTCCTCTAGGAGCTTAGAGTCTGGCTGGGGAGACAGGCTCCCACGCAACTGATCACTTCACAAAGGGCTAACCTCTGTCTTCAGGCTGCATAGAGAAAGTGGTGAGGGTCCAAGGCAAGGAACAGTTCTGCCCAGTGCAACCAACCTCCCTGGGGGGGATGTTTGAGGTGGGTTGGGTCAGTGTGCAGGGATTCACTGGGCTGAGGGGAGAGAGGTGGGTCCCAGGCAGGAGCGGCACATCCTCTAAGCCAGGGCTAAGCATTGTGGTCACTGGGCTGGGCAGACGGCTCCTGGCGGGGCAGGTGACAATGCCCTTCCCCTTGGCCTTTCCCCAGATGACCCGCAGAATCAGCAGCATGGATGAAAAGGTGTCTAAGATGAGTCGGGCCCTGGCAGAGATCAAGAGGCGGTTTCAGAAGACAGTGTCCCAGTTCATGAACTCCGTCCTGCTGGCGGCAGGTAAGGAGACTATATAGTAAGATTATAAATCTTACTACCTAGCGTTATAAATATTTACTTGTTTTCCCATCCCCACCCCCCATTCCTGCTTGGAGTGCCAGAGGCAGGAAACCCTGTATGGGGTCATCATTATGCCCAGTGCCCAGCATTTAGTAAATGTTTGGTAAGTGAATGAAGAAATGAGAGGCCCTTGGCCAGTCTAGCAGAGAAAGCAAAAGAAAAATACAACAAAGAACATAGATGGAAATGACTTAAGTCTGGAGGCACAGGGAACAACATGGATGCATAGTGTACCCAGCCTCTACATTGAGTGCTATAAAGGACACAAAGCTGAATGAAACACAGGCCCATGGGGGAAGAGGGATCAAAGCTGGGTCTTGACAGATGGCCAGAACTGAGACTGATTTGTTCTTCCATTCAGCCAGCACTTACTGATCCACTAGCCGCACTAGGGTGGGAGCACTGGGCCAGACAACGGGAGGCAGCAGACTCTGCGAGAGTAATGGCCTGGAGAGGGAGCTGTGCAGTCTCACAGCAGGGCACGGCGGCCAGGCCACGAGGGGGAGTGACACCAGTGTCTTCTGTTCACAGGCCTGTTCACCATAGAATATCCGGTAAAGGAAGAGGCAGAAATCACTCGGACCAGATTAAGGTCCGGGCCCTATCCCGAGCACTCCACCAAGCTGAGTTTATACACAGGAGAAATCCTTTTATTACGGTCTCAGTCAGCCCGACCCGAATCCTCAACTGGAGAGTCTTCAAAGGAGGAGCCTGTGTTGGCTCCTGTGAACCCCACTCGGAAGAAGCCCATCAAGGTCCAGGCCAAGGCCACGGTCACACCCAGGTGGGCTTGGGCCTTCATTTCTTCCAGCTTCTGTGTGTCAGATGCTGAGATGGGTAGTAAACACGCTATGGTGAATAAACACGCTATGGTGAACAAAACAGATGAGGCCCCTCCCTCTTGGAGTTGAAATTTTAGGGGTGGGGAAAGATAGAAGATACACATGTGAACAGCTGAACTATTTTAGTTAGGGATAAGGCTGGGATGAAAGTAGACCGGGGAAATGGGTTAGCGCCGAGGCTGGCAAACTACGGTCAGGGGCCAAATCTGGCCCCACTGCCTGCCTTTTTTATGGGTGAGCTAAAAGTCGTTTTTACCTTTTTATTTTTATTTTTTAAAATAAATTTATTTATTTATTTTTGGCTGCATTGGGTCTTCATTGCTGTGCGCGGGCTTTCTCTGGTTGCTGCGAGCGGGGGCTGCTCTTCATTGCGGTGAGTGGGCTTCTCATTGTGGTGGCTTCTCTTGTTGTGGAGCACGGGCTCTAGGCGCACAGGCTTCATTAGTTGTAGCACGCGGGCTCAGTAGTTGTGGCTCACGGGCTTTAGCGCGCAGGCTCAGTAGTTGTGGCTCACGGGCTTTAGAGCGCAGGCTCAGTAGTTGTGGCTCACGGGCTTTAGAGCGCAGGCTCAGTAGTTGTGGCTCGCGGGCTTTAGAGCGCAGGCTCAGTAGTTGTGGCTTGCGGGCTCTAGAGCGCAGGCTCAGTAGTTGTGCCACATGGGCTTAGTTGCTCCGTGGCATGCGGGATCTTCCCGGACCAGGGCTCGAACCCGTGTCCACTGCATTGGCAGGCGGATTCTTAACCACTGCACCACCAGGGAAGCCCATTTTTATGTTTTTAAATGCTTGGGAGGAAGAAAATCAAAAGACGAGTTTTTCGTGACATGTGAAATGATATGAAATTCAAATTCAGGATCCATAAGTAATGTTTTAATGGGGCACAACCATGCCCACTCATTTACATGTTGTCTGTAGCTGCTTTCCTGCTAAGGTGGAAATTTTGAGTCATTGTGACCAAGACCACCTGGCCTGCAAAGACTAGAGTTTTTACTGTCTGGCCCTTTGTAGAAAATGCTGACTGACCCCAGGCACGGAGAGTGACTGGAAAGTAGGGTGGGATGTGGTACACTAGGTAGACAGTCGGGGAAGCAGTTCTGAAGAGATATTTTAATGGAGGGCTGAAGGATTAGAAATAGGCACAAAGAAGGATCAGGAAGGAACATCAGGCAGAGGACAGAACAAGTACAAATACCTTGAGATAAGAACAAGTTTGGTATGTGTGAGGGAAAGTGAGAAGACCAGTATGGAGCACTGTGAGGAAGGGGGAAGAGGGATGCAAATTGAGGACAGAAAGGTAGGCAGGAGCTGGATCAAGTAGCCTTGTGAGTGTTATAGAGGAAGCCGTTCTGTACCTGCAAGGCAGGAAGTGACATCATCTGATTCATGAGGTTTTTAGAAAACTGAAAAAAATGATAAGATATATATCTCTTGTGTTTTAACTTAAAAAATTTTATAAAATATAGAAAAATGAACAAATCCTAAGTGTATATAGCTCAACGTGTATCACAAAGTGAACATACCCTATAGGCCCCAAGAAACAGAACATTATCAGCTCCTTAGAAGTTCTCTTTTGTCCCCTCCCTATCAATAATCCCACCGTCCTCCCCAACAGGATGATTTCTCACATCATAGATTTATATATTTTTAAACTATTTAAATAGAACTATTCAGTATGTATTCTTTGATGTCTGGCCTCTTTTGCTCAATGTTACAATGTGAGATTTATCCATGTTGCTGCGTGTGGCAGAACCACTGCTCATTTTCATTGCTATGTAATGAACTATTGTAAGACTACACTAAAAATTTTATGCATTCTAATGTTGGTGGATATTTGGGTTGGTTACAATTTTGGTAATGACAGACTGTGCTGGTTTTTGTATATGTCCTTATTTCTGGTTGGGATATGCCTGGATGTGAAATTGCTGTCATAGAGTATGTGTATGTTATGCTAGATCCTGTAGTTCTGGTGAGACTCCGTTTTCCAAATGGTGGTTTCAAGTTCCACTCCCACCAGCAGTGTATGAGCATTCCAGTTGCTCCAAATCCTCACAGTGCTTGATATTGTCCATCGTTTTAATTACAGCCATTCTATAATGATGAAATATTTTTTAATTTGCATTGCCCTGGTGACTACAGAGGTTGAGCATCTTTTCAATTGTTCATTGACCTTTTTGGATATTCTCTTTTGCAAAGTGCCTGTTGAGTCCTCTCATCCATTTTTCTGCTGGTTGTTTGTCTTTTCTTGATTTATATTTTGGAGTTCTTTATTGTGGATACAAGACTTTTGTCAGTTATACATGTTGCAAATGATTCTCCCACTCCTACTCTGGCAGTGGTATCTATTGATGCACAGAAGTTGCTAAGTTTAATGTCCAGTTTTCAGTCTTTTTGTTTGTAATTAGTTATTTGTAACCTATTTAAGAACCTTCTCTACTCAGACAACATGATGGTATTCTCCAAAGTTGCCTTCTGTTAGTTTTTTCTTTTAACTTTTGCATTTATATCCATCCTCCACCTGCAGATGATTTCTGTGTATGACATGAAGTAGGGGCCAAGTTTTATTTTCCCCCACATATATACTGAACTGATCCAGCATCACCTATTGAGACGATTGTAATTTTCCCTCAGCTCTTTGGTGCAAACTCTGTCATAAATCAAGGGGCTCTACACGCTTAAATCAAGGGTCGTTTTTCTGGAGTCCCTATTTTGTTCCCTATTTGGTAAAACTTTTACCAACACCTAACAGTCTTAGTTATTATAGCTTTTTTAAAAAAAAACTTTTAAAAATATTTATTTATTTATTTTGGCTGCACAAGGTCTTGGTTGCAGCATGCGGGATCTTTAATTGTGGCATGCAGACTTTCTTAGTTGCAGCATGTGGACTCTTAGTTGTGGCATGTGGACTGTTAGTTGCGGCATGCATGCGAGATCTAGTTCCCCGGGCCCCCTGCATTGGCAATGTGGAGTCTTACCACTGGACCACCAGGAAAGACCCAGTTATTATAGCTTTATAATGAGTATTGATATACAGCAGAGTAAGTACTCAGTCTTTGTGTGATAAGCTGTTTTGCTATTCTTGGCCCTTTACATTTCCATATAATTTTAGAATCATCCTGTAGATTTAAAACATTGTCCTGGGATTTCAATTTGATTCTTAATGTCTTTGTAATATTGGGGTATTTCAATCCATGAATATGGTATATCTGTTTATTTGTTTATGTCTTCTCTAATCTCTCTGTAATATTTTGTGATTTTCAGCATAGAGGTCTTGTATGTCTTTCATTAGATTTATTCTATGATATTTTATAGTTTTGGTGCTCTTATAAATTATGTTTTAATTTAATTTTTCTATTTGTTGCTGGTTATAGAAAGGCAATTGATTTTGTTTTAGTTGAATTTATTTTTAAATTAATTACAGTAAACATTACTCTTTTTTGTGTAAAAGTCTATGAGTTTTGACAAACACATAGAGTGGTGTAACCTCCACTGTAGCCAAGATACAGAACAGTTTCCCCACCAACCGAAAAAAAGAAAGAAAGAAAGAAAGAAATTCCTTCATGCTACCCCTTTGTAGTCTAACTCTTCCCTCACCTGTAATTCCTAACAACCACTGATCTGTTCTCTGTAGCTATGGTTTTGCATTTTGCAGAATGTCATATAAATGAGATTATATTGTATATAGCCTTTTGAGTCTAGCTTCTTTCACATGGCATAAGACATGTGAGATTCATCCATGTTGTTGCATGTATCAATAGTTTCTTTTTTTTTTAGTTAATTAATTAATTTATTTATTTTTGGCTGCGTTGGGTCTTTGTTGCCGCATGCGGGCTTTCCCTAGTTGTGGTGAGCGAGGGCTACTCTTCATTGCAGTGCGAGGGCTTCTCATTGTGGTGGCTTCTCTTGTTGCGGAGCACGGGCTCTAGGTACACGGACTTCAGTAGCTGTGGCACGTGGGCTAAGTAGTTGTGGCTCGCGGGCTCTTGAGCGCAGGCTCAGTAGTTGTGCCACATGGGCTTAGCTGCTCCACGGCATGTGAGATCTTCCCGGACCAGGGCTTGAACCCATGTCCCCTGCACTGGCAGGTGGATTCTCAACCACTGCACCACCAGGGAAGCCCCTCAATAGTTTCTTTTTATTGCTGAATAGTATTCTGTTTCAGGGAGCCCCAACACCACCCCCACATTTAGAGATCTATTGATACTAGTACACATGGGATTCAGCATATAGTTGTCTCATGGATAAGGTTTATTACAGTGAAAGGATACATGATAGGATGAGCAAGGGTAAAAGACACAGGTAGAATCTGGATAAATCCATATACAGACTTCGCCATGCGCTCTCCCTCCTGTAACGGGACACACCAAGCGTGCTTCCTTCTCTAGCAGTGAAAAATTGCAGTAACATGTGCGATGTTTCTGCCCAGGGGTGCCCATTAGCAACTCGGAGCCCAAGGTTTTTACTGGGTAGTAGTCATGTAGATACTCTCTGCCTAACAAATATCAAAGTTGCAGACTGCCAGAAGGAAAGCACGTGTTCAGCATAAATCACATTATTTATATAAACAGTGTAGGCATAGTGTAGGAAATGGTTCAAGTGCCAAGTTCCCAGACACCAGCCAGGGGCCAACCTTGTAGGCAGGTCCTTCTAAAGACAGCAGCTTCAGGCCTCCTATGTTAACTCTCTTCTGTATATATTATGTGACATAGGTGGGCAAAAATTTATTTATCCATTTACCCATTGAAAGACATTTAAATTGTCTTCAGTTTTTAGTGATTATTAATAAAACTGCTATAAATACTCAAGAACAGGTTTTTATGTGAGCACAGGTTTTCATTTCACTTAGGTAAATTCTTCAGAGTTGGATTGCTCGGTTGTATGTAAATGGTGTGCTTAACTTCATTAAGAAACTTCCAAACTGTCTTCCCAAGTGGCTGTACCGTTATACATTCCCATCAGTAATGTGTGAGGGTTCCAGTTGCTCCAAATATTTGTCAGTACTTGATATTGTCAGCTTTTTTCCCCTTAAATTTTAGCCATTCTAATATATGTGTAGTAATATTTCAATATCATTTTAATTTGCATTTGTCTAATTACTAATTATGTTGAACATCTTTTCATGGGCTTATTTACCATTCATATATTTTCTTTGGTGAAGTATCTGTTCAAATCTTTTCATATTTTTAAATTGGGTTATTTGTATTCTTATTGTTGAGTTTTGAGAGTTCCTTGCTCTGGATATAAGTACTTTATCAGAAATGGGACTTTGAAATATTTTTTCCCAGTCTGTGGCTTCATTTTTCATTCTCTTAGTAGTGTTTTTGTGGAGCAAAGTTTATTTTGGTGCTGTCCAGTTTATCATTTTTTTTTCTTTTCTGTATTGTGCTTTTGGTGTCATGTCTAAAAACCTTTGCCTAACCCAGTGGTTCTCAACAGAGATGATTTTGACCCCCAAGGGACATTTGAAAATGTTTGGAGACATTTTTAACTGTTATGACTGGGGAGGGGATGCTACTGCTATCTAGTGGGTAGAGGTCAGAGATGCTGCTAAACATCCTGCAATGAACAAAATGATCCCCCCCAGCACACACACACACAAGAAAGAATTATATGATCCAAAATGTCAGTAGTACCAGTTGAGAAACTCTGGCCAAACCCAATGTCACAGAAGTTTTCTTCTAAAAGTTTTATATTTTTATGTTTCACATTTATGTCTCGGATCCATTCTGAGTTAACTTTTGTATAAGGTACAAAGTATGGGTTGAAGTTTATTTATTTATTTATTTTGCATATGTATATCCAATTGTTCCAGCAGCATTTGGGGAAAAGATATCCTTTTCTCTATTAAGTTGCCTTTGCACCTTTATAAAAAGTCAATTGCCCATATTTGTGTAGGTCTCTTTCTGGACTCCCTATTTTGTTAATATGGTGAATTACATTGATTTCAAATGTTGAACCAGCCTTGCATTCCTGGAATGAACTCCACTTGGTCATATGTATTATTCCTTTTCTCTGTTGCTAGATTCAGTTTACTAATATTTTGTTGAGATTTTTACATCCTTAGTCATGAGGGTTATTGGTCTATAGTGTTTTTTCTTGCAATGTTCTTGTCTGGTTTATTAGTGTAATGTTGGCCTTAAAAGTTTCTTGGGAAGTAGTCCCTCCTCTTCTACTTTGTTTTGAATTGGTATTATTTTTTTCCTTAAATGTTTAGTAAAATTCACCAGTGAAATGGTCTTGCCTGGAGTTTCCTTTGGTGGAAAGCTTTTTAAAATCAAATTTAATTACTTTAATAAATACAGGACTGTTCAGGTCATCTCTTTTTCTTGAGTGAATTTTGATAGTTTGTGTTTTTAAAGGAATTGACCTATTTCATCTAAGTTATTGAATTTATGTGCACAGAATTGTCTATAGTATTCCCTTATCATCTTTTAAATGTCTGTAGGGTCTTTTTTTTTTTTAAACTTACCATCTTCACTATATTTAAGTGTACAGTTCAGTGGCATTAAGTACATTCACATTGTGCAACCATCACCACCATCCACCTCCAAAACGTTTTCCTTTTTTTTTTTTCACACACACACACTGTATTTTATTTGTACAAGAGATAAATAAACTGATACCAAGCATTGTAAATGGATGACCACAACAAAAGCAACAATGATTGCAATTACCAAACACGAAACACACTCATACTATGTCATAATATTGACATTCAGTCCAGTAATCCTCCACTGTAACAGCCTCTTTACTTTGCAGTGAAAATTGATTTGTATATTTTTTGCCTCTGAATCCTTGTGGGATTTTTTTTTTATTCAAACAGAAAGTCACAAAAATTATAATCATCCTCATCAGTTCACTCAGTCCCATGTGATTAATTTTTTTTTATCTTGATCTTTTGTTAGCACTTTTATGAATTCATCAGTTTTCCATTAGAGTTCTGAAAATGCTTATTCATTCAGTTCAGCAGTATAGTCAGTTACCAGAAACCTGTACTTGTCAGAGTCTTTTCCATGAATTCCTTGAAGGTGAAACCCTTTTATAGGAACATTTTTGTGAAAGCATCAGAGTACACCCAGAACTGTCTGTAAGTGACAAAAGACTTAAAAATGACCATGGTTAAAGATTTGATGAAAGTTCATAATAATGCAATTGATAAGGAAATTTAGTTATTTCTGAGATGTACATTTTAAAGTAATAACTAGGATTATGACTTATAACATTATACCAGAACATATAAGATTTTTAGAAATTTCATGTAATGTCTGAAACATTTATATTAACATATTTCCATACAAATAACCCAAAGAAAGTTTAGTATTAGTTGTTTTTTTGTTTGTTTGTTTATACTGCACTTTCTTATTAGTCATCAATTTTATACACATCAGTGTATACATGTCAATCCCAATTGCCCAATTCAGCACACCACCATCCCCACCCCACCACGGTTTTCCGCCCTTGGTGTCCATACGTTTGTTCTCTACATCTGTGTCTGAACTTCTGCCCTGCAAACCGGCTCATCTGTACCATTTTTCTAGGTTCCACATACATGCGTTAATATACGATATTTGTTTTTCTCTTTCTGACTTACTTCACTCTGTATGACAGTCTCTAGATCCATCCACGTCTCAACGAATGACTCAATTTCGTTCCTTTTTATGGCTGAGTAATATTCCATTGTATATATGTACCACAACTTCTTTATCCATTCGTCTGTCGATGGGCATTTAGGTTGCTTCCATGACCTGGCTATTGTAAATAGTGCTGCAATGAACATTGGGGTGCATGTGTCTTTTTGAATTATGGTTTTCTCTGGGTATATGCCCAGTAGTGGGATTGCTGGATCATATGGTAATTCTATTTTTAGTTTTTTAAGGAACCTCCATATTGTTCTCCATAGTGGCTGTATCAATTTACATTCCCACCAACAGTGCAAGAGGGTTCCCTTTTCTCCACACCCTCTCCAGCATTTGTTGTTTGTAGATTTTCTGATGATGCCCATTCTGACTGGTGTGAGGTGATACCTCATTGTAGTTTTGACTTGCATTTCTCTAATAATTAGTGATGTTGAGCAGCTTTTCATGTGCTTCTTGGCCATCTGTATGTCTTCTTTGGAGAAATGTCTATTTAGGTCTTCTGCCCATTTTTGGATTGGGTTGTTTATTTCTTTAATATTGAGTTGCATTAGCTGTTTATATATTTTGGAGATTAATCCTTTGTCCATTGATTCATTTGCAAATATTTTCTCCCATTCTGAGGGTTGTCTTTTCGTCTTGTTTATGGTTTCCTTTGCTGTGCAAAAGCTTTTAAGTTTCATTAGGTCCCATTTGTTTATTTTTGTTTTTATTTCCATTACTCTAGGAGGTGGATCAAAAAAGATCTTGCTGTGATTTATGTCAAAGAGTGTTCTTCCTATGTTTTCCTCTAAGAGTTTTATAGTGTCCGGTCTTACATTTAGGTCTCGAATCCATTTTGAGTTTATTTTTGTGTATGGTGTTAGGGAGTGTTCTAATTTCATTCTTTTACATGTAGCTGTCCAGTTTTCCCAGCACCACTTATTGAAGAGACTGTCTTTTCTCCATTGTATATCTTTGCCTCCTTTGTCATAGATTAGTTGACCATATGTGCGTGGGTTTATCTCTGGGCTTTCTATCTTGTTCCATTGATCTGTGTTTCTGTTTTTGTGCCAGTACCATATTGTCTTGATTACTGTAGCTTTGTAGTATAGTCTGAAGTCAGGGAGTCTGATTCCTCCAGCTCCGTTTTTTCCCTCAAGACTGCTTTGGCTATTCGAGGTCTTTTGTGTCTCCATACAAATTTTAAGATGATTTGTTCTAATTCCATAAAAAATGCCATTGGTAATTTGATAGGGATTGCATTGAATCTGTAGATTGCTTATAGTCATTTTAGTAGTAGTTAGGAGTAGTCTCAGGGCCCTATTTAGGGACACTGTCAGTGCCTGAGTTGGGAGTAGTGTCAGGGCCTTAGTTAGGATCTGTGTCAGTCCCTGAGTTAGGAGTAGTGTCAGGGCCTTAGGGACAGTGTCAGGGCCTGAGTTAAGAGTAATGTCAAGGCCTTAGTTAGGGAGAATGTCAGTGCCTGAGTTAGGTGTAGTGTTGGAGTAGTTTAGTAGGTAGGAGTAGTTTAATAGATAGTTAGGAGTAGTTTAGTAGGTAGTATAGTCATTTTCACAATATTGATTCTTCCAATCCAAGAACATGGTATATCTCTCCATCTGTTGGTATCATCTTTAATTTCTTTCATCAGTGTCTTATAGTTTTCTGCATACAGGTCTTTTGTCTCCCTAGGTAGGTTTATTCCTAGGTATTTTATTCTTTTTGTTGCAATGGTGAATGGGAGTGTTTCCATAATTTCTCTTTCAGATTTTTCATCATTAGTGTATAGGAATGCAAGAGATTTCTGTGCATTAATTTTGTATCCTGCAACTTTACCAAATTCATTGATTAGCTCTAGCAGTTTTCTGGTGACATTTTTAGGATTCTCTATGTATAGTATCATGTCATCTGCAAACAGTGACAGTTTTACTTCTTCTTTTCCAATTTGTATTCCTTTTATTTCTTTTTCTTCTCTGATTACCGTGGCTAGGACTTCCAAAACTATGTCTCACCACTATAATAGTGGTGAGAGTGGACATCCTTGTCTCGTTCCTGATCTTAGAGGAAATGCTTTCAGTTTTTCACCATTGAGAATGATGTTTGCTGTGGGTTTGTCGTATATGGCCTTTATTATGTTGAGGTAGGTTCCCTCTATGCCCACTTTCTGGAGAGTTTTTATCATAAATGGGTGTTGAATTTTGTCAAAAGCTTTTTCTGCAGCTATTGAGATGATCATATGGTTTTTATTCTTCAATTTGTTAATATGGTGTCTCACATTGAATGATTTGCATATATTGAAGAATCCTTGCATCCCTGGGATAAATCCCACTTGATCATGGTGTATGATCCTTTTAATGTGTTGTTGGATTCTGTGTGCTAGTATTTTGTTGAGGATTTTTGCATCTATATTCATGAGTGATATTGGTCTGTAATTTTCTTTTTTTGTAGTATCTTTGTCTAGTTTTGGTATCAGGGTGATGGTGGCCTCATAGAATGAGTTTGGGAGTGTTCCTTCCTCTGCAATTTTTTGGAAGAGTTTGAGAAGGATGGGTGTTAGCTCTTCTCTAAATGCTTGATAGAATTCACCTGTGAAGCCATCTGGTCCTGGGCTTTTGTTTGTTGGAAGATTGTTAATCACAGTTTCAATTTCATTACTTGTGATTGGTCTGTTCATATTTTCTATTTCTTCCTGGTTCAGTCTTGGAAGGCCCATTTCTTCCAGGTTTTCCATTTTATTGGCATAGAGTTGCTTGTAGTAGTCTCTTAGGATGCTTTGTATTTCTGCAGTGTCTGTTGTAACTTCTCCTTTTTCATTTCTAATTTTATTGATTTGAGTCCTCTCCCTCTTTTTCTTGATGAGTCTGGCTAATGGCTTATCAATTTTGTTTATCTTCTCAAAGAACCAGCTTTTAGTTTTATTGATCTTTGCTATTGTTTTCTTTGTTTCTATTTCATTTATTTCTGCTCTGATCTTTATGATTTCTTTCCTTCTGCTAACTTTGGGTTTTGTTTGTTCTTCTTTCTCTAATTTCTTTAGGTGTAAGGTTAGATTGTTTACTTGAGACTTTTCTTGTTTCTTGAGGTAGGCTTGTATAGCTATAAACCTCCCTCTTAGAACTGCTTTTGCTGCATCCCATAGGTTTTGGATCGTCGTGTGTTCATTGTCATTTGTCTCTAGGTATTTTTTGATTTCCTCTTTGATTTCTTCAGTGATCTCTTGGTTATTTAGTAACGTATTGTTTAGCCTCCATGTGTTTGTGTTTTTTACGTTTTTTTCCCTGTAATTCATTTCTAATCTCATAGCGTTGTGGTCAGAAAAGATGCTTGATATGATTTCAATTTTCTTAAATTTCCTGAGGCTTGATTTGTGACCCAAGATGTGATCTATCCTGGAGAATGTTCCATGCGCACTTGAGAGGAAAGTGTAATCTGCTGTTTTTGGATGGAATGTCCTATAAATATCAATTAAATCTATCTGGTCTATTGTGTCATTTAAAGCTTGTGTTTCCTTATTAATTTTCTGTTTGGATGATCTGTCCATTGGTGTAAGTGAGGTGTTAAAGTCCCCCACTATTATTGTGTTACTGTCGATTTCCTCTTTTATAGCTGTTAGCAGTTGCCTTATGTATTGAGGTGCTCCTATGTTGGGTGCATATATATTTATCATTGTTATATCTTCTTCTTGGATTGATCCCTTGATCATTATGTAGTGTCCTTCCTTGTCTCTTGTAACATTCTTTATTTTAAAGTCTATTTTATCTGATATGAGTATAGCTACTCCAGCTTTCTTTTGATTTCCATTTGCATGGAATATCTTTTTCCACCCCCTCACTTTCGGTCTGTATGTGTCCCTAGGTCTGAAGTGGGTCTCTTGTAGACAGCATATATATGGGTCTTGTTTTTGTATCCATTTAGCAAGCCTGTGTCTTTTGGTTGGAGCATTTAATCCATTCATGTTTAAGGTAATTATCGATATGTATGTTCCTGTGACCATTTTCTTAATTGTTTTGGGTTTGTTTTTGTAGGTCCTTTTCTTCTCTTGTGTTTCCCACTTAGAGAAGTTCCTTTAGCATTTGTTGTAGAGCCGGTTTGGTGGTGCTGAATTCTCTTAGCTTTTGCTTGTCTGTAAAGCTTTTGATTTCTCCATCAATCTGAATGAGATCCTTGCCAGGTAGAGTAATCTTGGTTGTAGGTTCTTCCCTTTCATCACTTTAAGTATATCATGCCACTCCCTTCTGGCTTAGAGTTTCTGCTGAGAAATCAGCTGTTAACCTTATGGGAGTTCCCTTGTATGTTATTTGTTGTTTTTCCCTTGCTGCTTTCAATAATTTTTCTTTGTCTTTAATTTTTGCCAATTTGATTACTGTGTGTCTCGGTGTGTTTCTCCTTGGGTTTATCCTGTATGGGACTCGCTGCGCTTCCTGGACTTGGGTGGCTATTTCCTTTCCCTTGTTAGGGAAGTTTTCGACTATAATCTCTTCAAATATTTTCTCTGGTCCTTTCTCTCTCTCTTCTCCCTCTGGGACCCCTATAATGTGAATGTTGTTGCATTTAATGTTGTCCCAGAGGTCTCTTAGGCTGTCTTCATTTCTTTTCATTCTATTTTCTTTAATCTGTTCCGCAGCAGTGAGTTCCACCATTCTGTCTTCCAGGTCACTTATCCGTTCTTCTGCCTCAGTTATTCTGCTATTGATTCCTTCTAGTGTAGTTTTCATTTCAGTTATTGTATTGTTCATCTCTGTTTGTTTGTTCTTTAATTCTTCTAGGTCTTTGTTAAACATTTCTTGCGTCTTCTCGATCTTTGCCTCCATTCCTTTTCCGAGGTCCTGGATCATCTTCACTATCATTATTCTGAATTCTTTTTCTGGAAGGTTGCCTATCTCCACTTCATTTAGTTGTTTTTCTGGGGTTTTATCTTGTTCCTTCATCTGGTACATCGCCCTCTGCCTTTTCATCTTGTCTATCTTTCTGCGAATGTGGGGTTTTTTTCCCACAGGCTACAGAATTGTAGTTCTTCTTGCTTCTGCTGTCTGTCCTCTGGTGGGTGAGGCTATCTAAGAGGCTTGATGGGAGGGACTGGTGGTGGGTAGAGCTGACTGTTGCTCTGATGGGCAGAGCTCAGTAAAACTTTAATCCACTTGACTGCTGATGGGTGGGGCTGGGTTCCCTCCCTGTTGGTTGTTTGGTCTGAGGCAACCCAACACTAGAGCCTACCTGGGCTCTTTGGTGGGGCTAATGGCAGACTCTGGGAGGGCTCACACCAAGGAGTACTTCCCACAACTTCTGCTGCCAGTGTCCTTGTCCCCACGGTTAGCCACAGCCACCCCCCGCCTCTGCAGGAGACCCTCCAACACTAGCAGGTAGGTCTGTTTCAGTCTCCCCTGGGGTCACTGCTCCTTCCCCTGGGTCCCGATGTGCACACTACTTTGTGTGTGCCCTCCAAGAGTGGAGTCCCTGTTTCCCCCAGTCCTGTCAAAGTCCTGCAATCAATTCCCACTAGGCTTCAAAGTCTGATTCTCTAGGAATTCCTCCTCCCATTGCTGGACCCCCAGGTTGGGAAGCCTGATGTGTGGCTCAGAACCTTCACTCCAGTGGGTGGACTTCAGTGGTATAAGTGTTCTCCAGTCTGTGAGTCACCCACCCACCAGTTATGGGATTTGATTTTACTGTGATTGCGCCCCTCCTACCATCTTATTGTGGCTTCTCCTTTGTCTTTGGATGTGGGGTATCGTTTTTGGTGAGTTCCAGTGTCTTCCTGTTGATGATTGTCCAGCAGCTAGTTGTGATTCTGGTGTGCTCGCAAGAGGGAGTGAGAGCATGTCCTTCTACTCCACCATCTTGGTTCCTCCCCTCCTTCTTTTTTTTTTTTTAAAGATTTATTATTTATTTATTTAATTTATTTTTGGCTGCATTGGATCTTAGTTGCAGCATGCAGGATCTTCCTTGTGGCATGTGAGATCTTTCATTGTGGCACGCAGGCTTCTCTCTAGTTGGGGTGTGTGGGTTTTCTCTTCTTTAGTTGTGGTGTGCAAGCTCCAGGGTGCGTGGACTCTGTAGTTTGCGGCACGCTGCCTCTAGTTGAGGAATGCGAGCTCAGTAGTTTTGGCACGTGGGTTTAGTTGCCCCACGGAATGTGGGATCTTAGTTCCCTGACCAGGGATCGAACCCGCGCCCCCTGCATTGGAAGGCGGATTCTTTACCACTGGACCACCAGGGAAGTCCCTGTCCATAGGGTCTTTAGTGATATTCCCTATTTTATTTATGATATTGGTAATTTATGTCTTCTCATTTTTATCTTGGTCTGGTTACAGTTTTATCAATTTTATTGATCTTTTCAAAAAATCACTTTTTGGTTTCATTGATTTTTCTCTATTGTTTTTCTATTTTCAATTCCATTGATTTCTGCTCTTTATCTTCTGCTTGTTTTGTGTTTAATTTGCTCTTTTTCTAGTTCCTTAAGTTGTGAGCTTAGATTATTGGTTTGAGGCCTTGTATTTTTAATGCATAAGTATTTAATTTTGTAAATTTCTCTCTAAGCACTGCTTTGCCTACACCCCACAAATTTTGGTATGTTGGATTTTCGTTTTTATTCAGTCTAAAATATTTTCTAATTTCCCTGTGTTTCACCTTTGACCCATGGTTGTTTGGAAGTCTGCTTTTTAATTTCCAAATATTTGAGGATTTTCCGGATGTCTTTCTGTTATTGATTTTTGGTTTATTTCTGGTATAGTCTGAGAATGTAGTTTGTTCGCTTTCCATTCTTTTAAATTAATTAAAGTTTGTTTTATGACCCCAAATATAATCTGTTTTGGTGAATGCTGTTTGTGCACTTGAAAAGAATATATGTCTGTATTCATGGTCTTGATGGGTGGAGTCTTCAACAAATGTCAATGAAGTCAAATTGGTTGATATTGTTGTAAAAGTCTTATACATCCTTGTTGATCTTCTGTCTTGTTCTGCTGAGTAGTAGGAATGGAATGTTGATGTCTCCAAATATAATTATGGATTTGTCTATTTTACCTTAATTCTATATCAGTTTTTTGCTTCATACATCTCGGAGCTATGTTGTTGGGTACAGCACATTTAACTCTTTTGTCATTATATAACATCTCTCTTGATACCTGATAATTGTGTTCTGAAGTCTACTTTGTTTAATGATAATATACCCACTTCAGCTTTCTTTTGATTAGTGTTTGCTTGATACAACTATTCCATTATTTTACTTTTTTTTTTTTGATGTGGACCATTTTTAAACTCCTTATTGAATTTGTTACAATATTGCTTCTTTTTTTTTATGTTTTTGGTTTTTTGGCCACGAGGCATGTGGGATCTTAGCTCCCCTAGCAGGGATCGAACCCGCACTCCCTGCATTAGAAGGCAAAGTCTTAACCACAGGACCGTCAGGGAAGTCCCCATTATTTTATTTTTAATCATCTATATCATTATATTTAAAGTGGGTTTTTTGTAAACAGCATATAATTAGGTCTTGGTTTTTTGTTTAGTCTGACACTGTCTTTTTTTTTTTTTTTTTAATCTTTTGGCTGTGCTGTGCGGCATGTGGAATCTTAGTTCCCTGACCAGGGATTGAACCTGCGCCCCTTGCATTGGAAGTGCAGTGTCTTAACCACTGGACTGCCAGGGAGGTCCCTGACACTGTCTTTTAATTGGCATATTTAGACCATTTACATTTAATATAACTATTGATATAGTTTAAGTCTGCTATTTTATTATTTTTCTGTTTGTATCCTTTGCTTTTTTATTTCTCTCTGTCCCCTTTCCTGCTTTCTTTTGAATTGTTTGAATATTTTTAGTATTCCAGTTTAATTTATCTATTGGCTTTTTGGCTATAGCTCTTTGTTTTTTAATTTTTATGTTATTGTTTGCCTTAGCATATACATTCTATTCAATACATGCCTTACTTTTCACAGTATGTTTAGGCCTAATAGTTACCATTTCAAGGGAAATGTAGAAGCCTTACAATCATAAGTCTCTTTACCCTCCTTCCTTTCTATTATCATATGTATTACATGTACATATATTTAAACTCTTCAACAACATCATAATATTTGCTTTCAACAGTCAAACATATTTTAAAGCACTTAAGAAAAAATACATAGTGTATTATGTTATTTGTTATTTGTCATTTCTGTTGCTCTTCTTTAATTCCTGAAGTTCTGAGTTTTCCTTTGTTTGCAGCATTTCATGATCTGTGGCTTTCATTAGTTTTGGAAAATTCTCAGCCATTAATTCATGAGATATTCACTCTATCCTTTTTCCCTTCTCTCCCTTCTTCCTTCCCCTCTTTTCCTCCTCCTTTTCCTCTCTTCTGCATCTGGCACTCCAAGTATGTTATGTTATACCTTTTCCGTGAGTTCCATGCATCTTTTTTTCTCGAGTCTATATTTTCCATCCTTTGTACTTTAGTCTATATTCTACTGACCTGACTTTCAGTTTACTAATATTCTTGTTAACTGTGTCTAATATGCTGATAAAACTTATCCCTTGAGTTCTTGATTTCATTTATTCTATTTTTAAATTCTAGAATGTCTAATTGATTCTTTTAGAATTTTATTCTCTGCTGAAATTCTTCATCTTATCTCCTGTTTTCTTGTATATATTAATCATGGCTACTTTGATGTCTGTGTCAGATATCTCCAATATCTATATCCCTGTAGATGTTTCTCATAGTTTTCAGTTAGTCCTTGACTTTTAAAGTATTTGATGTTTTGTGCATGCCACACATTGTATATGAAAAAGTATAGAGATAATTTGAGGCTCTGGATGATGTAATGTTCCTTAAGATAAGATTTACCTTTGTTTTCAACTGTCAGCTTGGCTGTGGCCAGACCACCCTCATCCAGACAGGGACTGAAACTGTGCTTTGCTCTTTGTTAGGGCTTGTCTATTTCTGTTTCACCTTCACTCTTCAGGATTGTTATCAGGGCCATCTTCTTCAATGGGCCCTGAACTCCCACTTTTCTCCCTTTAGCCATGAGCATGTCAGGAGCTCTGCTCAGTTGCTCAGCCTGTCATCCCCAGGTTTCATTTTCAGAATCAGTATTTGCTGAGAGGGATAAAGCTGTCTTAAAGGTCACATTCATCTTCTTGGTTTCCCTCTTCTTCCAGATCCTGACCCTGCAATTTCTCATTGACTTGTGAAGTCTCCAATGCATTTAAACAGTTTTTTAAAATATTTTTTGTTGAGCTTTTCTCATTTTTCTCAGAAGGAAGATTGGTCTAAAAGACACTAATTAGCCATTGTTGGAAGTGGAAACATTTCTTATTGCTCTGTGGGAAAATTATTTTAGGGTGGGAAGAGTGGAATCAAAGTAGTTAGGAGATGATTTTAGTAATCCTGATGACACTAATGTGCTGTCAAGGGTAGTAGCAGAAATAACGAGAAAATTAGACATATTTCTAGTACATTTTGGAAGTAAAGCTAACAGAACTGACAGATGTGGGATAAGGGAGCTCCGCGACGGGCTGCTAGTCACAGTAACTTAGGCTCTAGGCTTTCAGCATTGCAGAGGTCACAGCTAGCAGATGGGAGGTGGTTCCAAATGTGTGGGCCTGTCTGAAGAGTAAAGTCAAGTTCAGCTGGGAAGGAGAACCTTGATGAGACCAGGCTGAAGAGGTTGGATCTGATGTGCAGGACAAATGGCTAAGTCCCAGACAGAGAAAGCAATGGGGAGGACCTTGTGACAGGAGCAGTGGCCTGTGATGGGAGATACGTGACCCCGCAGGGAGGGAACTGGAGTAGTAAATACCCAACCTTATGCTCCTCCTCTCCTCCGATCTCCTGCTGGTGCCCCATTAGCAAAACCCAGCCTAGAATTTCTCAATGCCTGTGCAAGCGAATGTAAACATACTTTATTTCTTCCTCTTTCTCTCTTCTTTTTTGCTTAAAAAATATCATATTAATAGCACTGTTCTGAACTTTGCTTTTTTTACTTAGTATATCTTGGAGATTATTCTGTGAATCAATTTCATCTTTTTTTTTTTTCCTCAGGATGGGTAATATCCATTGTATAGATGTTCCATGATTGATTGGCGCAATCCTTTATTCTTATTCTAAGCCATGCTGAAGACAATAGCCATATATATTCATTATCTCACCCTTGTACACATATATTTGAGTATAAATTTCTAAAGATGGAATTTCTGGGCTAAAAGTCATATGCATTTATAATTTTAAGAGATAGTGCCAAATTAATCTCTATAAGGGTTATACCAAGTTACAGTCTCTCATCAGCCAAATATGTTACCTTAGTATAGTTTTAATTTGTATTTATCTTATTATAAGTGAAGTTGAGTATCTTTTCATTTCTTTTTCAATTTTTTTATTGTGGTAAAATACACATAACAAAGTTTATTATCCTAATCATTTTAAAGTATATATTTTAATGATATTAAATATACTCATAATGTTGTGCAACTATCACCACCATTCGTCTCTATTACTCTTTTCATCTTGTAAAATTGACAGTCTTTACCCATTAAACACTAACTTCCCATTCCCCCTCCCCCAGTCCCTGGCAACACCATTCTACTTTCTATCTTTATGACTTTGACTACACTTAGTTCCTTATATAAGTGGAATCATACAGTATTTGTCTTTCTGTGACTGGTTTATTTCATGTAACATAATGTCCTCAAGGTTCACTCATGTTATAACATATTGCAGAATTCCCTTCCTTTTTAAGGCTGAATAATATCCTATTTCATGTAGAGACCACATTTTGCTTATCAATTTATTGGTCAGTAGACACTTGGGTTACTTCCATGTTTTACCTATTGTGAATATGCTGCTATGAACCTGGATGTACAAATATCTCTTCAAGACCATGTTTTCAATTCTCTTGGGTGTATACCCATAATGGATTTGCTAAATTATATAATTCTATTTTGTAATTTTTTTGAGGAACCACCATACAGTTTTCCACAGTGGCTGTACCATTTTACATTCCCACCAACAGTGCAGAGTGTTCCAATTTCCCCACATTCTCACCAATACTTGCTGTTTTCTGGGGAGTTTTTTGATGGTAGTTATTGTAATGGGTGTGAGAGTGGTGTCTCGTAGTGTTGATTTCCATTTCCCTGATGATTAGTGTTGTTGAACATCTTTTCATGTGCTTATTGGCCATTTTGCATATCTTCTTTTGAGAAATGTCTGTTCAAGTCCTTTTCCCATTTTTCAATCAGGTTGTTGGTTATTTTGTTGAGTTTTAGGAGTTCTCTATATATCCTGGATATTAATCTCTTACCAGATACATTATTTGCCAGTATTTTCTCCCATTCTGTGGGTTTCCTTTTTACTCTGTGGATAGTGTCTTTTGGTGCACATAGTTTTTGTTTTTATGAAGTATAATTTGTCTATTTTTTCTTTTGTCGCCTCTGCCTTTGGTGTCATATCCATGAAATCATTGCCAAATTCAATGTTGTAAAGCTTTTCTGCAATGTTTTGTTCTAAAAATTATAATATTTTATGTTTTACATTTAGATCCTTGATCCATTTCAAATTAACTTTTGTATAAGGTGTTAGGTAAGGATCCAACTTCATTCTTTTGCATATGGATATCCAGTTTTCCCAGCTCTATTTGTTGAAAAGACTGTCCTTTCCCATTGAATGGTCTTGGCACCCTTGTCAAAAATCATTTGACCATATATGCGAGGATTTATTTCTGGGCTTTCTATTCTATTCCATTGGTCTGTATGCTTGTCTTTATGCCAGTACCACACTGTTTTGATGACTGTAGCACTAGAGCAAGTTTTGAAATCAAGAAGTGCGAGTCCTCCAACTTTGTTCTTCTTTTTCAAGGTAGTTTTGGCTGCTCACGGCCCCTTGCAATTCCATATGCATTTTAGGGTTGGCTTTTCTATTTATGCAAAAAGAAAAAGGTTTTTGGAATTTTCATAGGAAATGTGCCAAATCTGTAGATCATTTTGGGTAGGACTGCCATCATAACAGCATTAAGTCTTTCAATACAAGAACATGGGTGTCTTCCATTTGCTTAGGTCTTTAAAATTTTCTTTCAACAGTGTTTTGTAGTATTCACTGTGTGAGCCTTTCACTTTCTTGGTTTCATTTATTCCTAAGTATTTTATTCTTTATGATGCTATTATAAATGAGATTATTTTCTTAACTTCCTTTTCAGATTGTTCATTGCTAATGTATAGAAACATAACTGGTTTTTTTTTTTACATAATTGGTTTTTGTGTGTTGATCTTTTTTTTTAAATTAATTAATTAATTAATTGATTGATTGATTTTTGGCTGTGTTGGGTCTTCGTTTCTGTGCAAGGGCTTTCTCTAGTTGTGGCGAGCGAGGGCCGCTCTTCATCGCGGTGCGCGGGCCTCTCACTATCGCGGCCTCTCTTGTTGCAAAGCACAGGCTCCAGACGCGCAGGCTCAGTAGTTGTGGCTCACGGGCCTAGTTGCTCCGCGGCATGTGGGATCTTCCCAGACCAGGGCTCGAACCCGTGTCCGCTGCATTGGCAGGCAGATTCTCAACCACTGCGCCACCAGGGAAGCCCTGTGTTGATCTTTATTCTGAAATTTTGCTGAATTTGTTTATTAGTTCTAATAGTTTGTGCTTGCACACATGCGCATGTGTGTGTGTATATGTTCTTTAGGATTTTCTATATACAAATCATATCTGTGAATAGAAATAGTTTAACTCCTCCTTCTTTTCAATTTATATGGCTTTCACTTCTTTTTCTTGCCTAATTGCTTTAGCTAGAACTCCAGTACAGTGTTGAATAGAAATGGTGAAAGTGGGTATCCTTGTCTCATTCCTTATCCCTAAGGGGGAAAGCTTTAAAGTCTTTCACCATTGAGTATAGTGTTAGCTGTGAGTATTTCATAAATGCCCTTTATCATGTTGAGGAAGTTCCCTTAACATGTCTGTCGAATGTTTTTATCATGAAAGGGTGTTGGACTTCGTCGAATGCTTTTTCTTTATAAATTGGGAAGATCATGTGGTTTTTGTCCTCTTCATCCTATTAGTGTGATATATTACATTGATTCATCTTCATATGTTGAACCACTCTTGCATTCCTTGGACAAACTCCTCTTAGTCATGGTGAATAATCCTTTTAATATGCTGCTGGATTTGGCTTGCTAGTATTTCTTTTCTTTCTTTCTTTTTTTTTTAGTGCAAAAGCGATATTAAATTTTATTTTTTTATTTAGTTATTTAAATTAATTTTTTTATTGAAATGTAGTTGATTTACAATGTTTTGTTAGTTTCAGGTATATGGCAAAGATATATATATATATATATATATATATATACATATTCTTTTTCAGATTATTTTCTCATGTAGGTTATTACAAGATATTGAGTATGGTTCCCTGTGCTATACAGTAGGTCCCTGTTGGTTATCTAGTTTATATATAGTAGTGTGTATATGTTACTCCCAACTTCCTAATTTATCCCTCCTTCCCACCACTGCCCTTTGGTAACCGTAAGTTTGTCTTCTATGTCTATGAGTCTGTTTCCGTTTTGTAAATAAGTTCATTTGTATCTTTTTTTTAGATTCCACATATAAGTGATAGCATATGATATTTGTCTTTCTCTGTCTGACTTACTTCACTTAGTATGATCAACTTGAGGTCCATTCATGTTGCTGAAAATGACATTATTTCATTCTTTTTTATGGCTAATATTCCATAGTATTGATATATATATATATATATATATATATATATATATATATATATATACACCCCACATATTCTTTATCCATTCAGCTGTTGATAGCCATTTAGGTTGCTTCCATGTCTTGGCTATTGTAAATAGTGCTTCAATGAACATTGGGGTGAATGCATGTTTTCAAATTATGGTTTTCTTCTTTTGTGGTATCTTTGTCTGGTTTTGGTATCAGGGTGATGGTGGCCTCATAGAATGAGTTTGGAAGTGTTCCTTCCTCTGCAATTTTTTGGAACAGTTTCTGAAGGATAGGTGTTAGCTCTTCTTTAAATGTTTGGTAGAATTTGCCTGTTAAGCCATCTGGTCCTGGACTTTTGTTTGTTGGGAGTTTTTAAATCACAGATTCGGTTTCAGTATTTGTATCGATAATTGGTCTGTTCATATTTTCTATTTCTGGTTCAATCTTGGGAGATTGTACCTTTCTAAGAATTTGTCCATTTCTTCTAGGCTGTCCATTTGATTGGCATATAGTTGCCTGTAGTAGTCTTTTATGGTCCTTTGTATTTCTGTGGTGTCAGTTGTAACTTCTGCTTTTTTATTTCTAATTTTATTGATTTGAGCCCTCTCCCTTTTTTTCTTAATGAGTCTTGCTAAAGGTTTATCAATTTTGTTTATCTTTTCAAAGAACCAGCTTTTAGTCTCATTAATGTTTTCTCTTGTTTTCTTTGTCTCTATTTAATTTATTTCTGCTCTGATATTTATGATTTCTTTCCTTCTACTAATTATGGGGTTTTTTGGTTCTTCTTTCTCTAGTTGCTTTAGGTGTAAGGTTAGGTTGTTTATTTGAGAATTTTCTTGTTTCCTGAGGTAAGCTTGTATTGCTATAAACTTCCCTCTTAGAACTGCTTTTGTGGCATCCCGTGGGTTCTGGATCATCGTGTTTCGTTTTCATTTGTCTCTAGGTATTTTTTGATTTTCCCTTTGATTTCTTCAGTGATCCGTTGGTTGATTTCTAATCTCATAACATTGTGGTCAGAAATGATGCTCGATACGATTTCAGTTTTCTTACATTGACCAAGGCTTGCTTTGTGGCCCAGCATGTGATGTATCCTGGAGAATGTTCCGTGTACACTAGAAAAGAATGTGAATTCTGCTGCTTTTGGATGGAACGCTCTATAGATATCAAGTAACTCCATTTGGTCTAATGTGTCATTGAAGGCCTGTGTTTCCTTATTGATTTTCTGTCTGGATGATCTGTCCATTGATGTTAGTGAGGTGTTAAAGTCCCCCACTATTTTGGTGTTATTGTCAATTTCTTCTTTTATATCTGTTAACATTTGCCTTGTATATTGAGGTGCTCCTGTGTTGGATGCATATGTGTATGTGTGTGTGTGTGTGTGTGTGTGTGTGTGTGTGTGTGTATATATATATATGTATATGTATATTTACAATTGTTATATCTTCTTCTTGGATTGATCCCTTAATCATGTGTCCTTCTTGTTTCTCTTGTAACAGTCTTTATTTTAAAGTCTATTTTGTCTGATATGAGTATTTATACTCCAGCTTTCTTTAGATTTCCATTTGCATGGAATGCCTTTTTTCATTCCCTCACTTTCAGTCTGTATGTGTCTCTAGATCTCAAGTGGGTTTCTTGTAAAGAGCATATATATGGGTCTTGTTTTTGTATCCATTCAGCAGTCTATGTCTTTTGGTTGGAGCATTTAATACATTTACATTTAAGGTAATTATTGATATACATGTTCTCATTGCCATTTTCTTAATTGTTTTGGATTTTTATAGGTCTTTTTTCTTCCTTTCCTCTTTTGTTCTCTTCTCTTATGATTTGATAACTATTTTTAGTATTGTGTTTGGATTCCTTTTTCTTTTTTATGTGTATATCTATTACAGATTTTTGGTTTGTGGTTGCCATGAGCTTTTGATATAGTAGTCTATATAAATACATGATTGTCTTAAGTTGTCAATCTCTTAATTTCAAATGCATTTCAAATATCCTGCATTTGTACTTTCATCCCCTCACAATTACTGGTTGTGATATTATATTTGTGTGTGAATGACTTCCTGTCTTTACTGTATGTTTGCCTTTACTGGTGAGCTTTCCTATTTCGGAATTTTCTTGTTTCTATTGATAGAAAATAGAAAAAAATTCTTGTTTCTTTTATTTTCTGCCTACAGAAGTTCCTTTAGCATTTGTTGTGAAGCTGGTTTGGTGGTGCTAAATTCTTTTAGCTCTTGCTTGTCTGTAAACCTTTTGATTTCTCTGTCAAATCTGAATGGGAGCCTTGCTGGATAGTTTGTCTTCTTACTCCTGGGTAGAGTATTCTTTTTTTTTTTAATATTTATTTATTTATTTATTTGGCTGCGCTGCGTCTTAGTTGCAGCATGTGGGATCTTCGTTGAGGCATGAGGGATCTTTAGTTGTGGCATGCAAACTCTTAGTTGCAGCATGTGGGATCTAGTTCCCTGACCAGGGATCAAACCTGGGCCCCCTGCATCGGGAGCACAGAGTCTTAGTCACTGGACCACCAGGGAAGTCCCAGAGTAGAGTATTCTTGGCTGTGGGTTTTTTCCTTTCATCACTTTAAATATATCGTGCCACTCCCTTCTGGCCTGCAGAGTCTCTGCTGAAAAATCAGCTGATAACCTTATGGAGAGTCCTTTGTATGTTATTTGTTGCTTTTCCCTTACTGCTTTTAATATTTTCTCCTTGTCTTTAATTTTTGTCAGTTTGATTACTATGTGTCTTGGCATGTTCCTCCCTGGGTTAATCCTGCCTGGGACTCTCTGCGCTTCCTGGACTTGGGTGATTGTTTCCTTTCCCATGTTAGGGAAGTTTTCAGCTATTATCTCTTCAAATATTTTCTCAGGCCCTTTCTCTTTCTCTCCTCCTTTTGGGACCCACATAATGCGAATGTTGGTGCATTTAATGTTGTCCCAGAGGTGTCTTAAACTGTCCTAATTTCTTTTCATTCTTTTTTCTTTCTTCTCTTACGCAGCAGTGATTTCCCCCATTCTGTCTTCCAGCTCACTTATCCATTCTTCTGCCTCATTTAATCTGCTATTGATTCCTTCTAGTGTATTTTTCATTTCAGTTATTCTTCAACTCTGTTTGGTTGTTGTTTATATTTTCTAATTCTTTGTTAAAAGTTTCTTGTAACTTCTTGCAGTGCGCATCCATTCTTCTTCCAAGATCTTGGATCATCTTTATGATCAATCATTACTCTGAAGTCTTTCTCTGGTAGATTGCCTATCTCCACTTCACTTAGTTGTTCTTCTGGGGTTTTATCTTGTTCTTCATCTGGAACATATGCCTCTGCCTTCCTAGTATTTCTTTGAGGTTTTTTGCATCTATATGCATAGTGGATATTCATCTGTATTTTTCTTTTCTTACCGTATCTTTGTCTGGCTTTGGTATCAAAGCCATACTTTCTTGTTTCTCTTCATGCCTCATAATTTTTTGTTGAAAACTCATTTAGAATGTTACAATGCAGTAACTCTGGAAATCAAATACTCCCCCTTCTCCAGGGTTTATTATTGCTGCTTGTAGTTTGTAGTTGTTTGTTTGTGACCTTCTGTGAAGGGACATAGTTATGGAGTTCCCTACTCTGCCATTTTAGGCAACATCGCTCCTATTTTCTTATGATTAATTCATTTCTATATGATTTTCATAAATTGTGTGTTCACTTCCTTTGTCTATATTTTATTGGGTTATTAAATTTTTCAAATTCACTTACAGTTATTTATGTTGTAGGGAAACTAGCCACTTGTTTGTGATAGGAGTATCATATATGTTTTCCAGTTTGTCATATCTTTTTTGTCTTGGCTTGTGATAGTTTCTCCACTCAGGGTTTCTCGGTTTTTTTTTCTATTGTGTAGTTGAATTTATCAGTCTTTTTCTATCATGACTTCTGGACTTTTGAGTCATAATTATGAAAAGTCTTACCTTCTCCAAAGTTATAAAAGGATTTTCACATATTTTCTACTAGAACTTTTATGGCTTAATTTCCTACATTTAAATGCTTAATCCATTTTGGATTTATCTTGGTATAAGTTGTGATTAACAGATCCAACCTTTTGCCCTGCAGATGTTCATGTTCTTGAAGAAGAGCTATCCTTAAGTTTGTTTAGCAAGTATTTATTAGTATCAGGTAGCCTCTGAATAATTATGAGCAGTAAATTACTTGCATTGCTCTTTTTCAGAATGATCTGGCTTCTAATCCTAGCCCTTACCACTTAAAGACTGTATGAACTTGGGCAACCCCTTCACCTGGTGGGAGCCTTCTGTTTTCCCATTTGTAAACAGTGATAATAGTGTCTGCTCAGCCTATTACTTAGGGTTATTACAAAATAAACCAAGACAATGTCTATGCCAAGGACTGTGGATGCTGTAAAATGCTAACCAGGGTGTAAGGCAGTAGTAATGATACGAGTAAAAGTCATAGCAGCTCTTTCTATCTGGATGGTACTTATTCCCATCTAAATACAACAACCTTCACAACCCTGCAACAACCCTGTGCAGTGTCTGACACATAGTAGTTCCCTGATAAATACTTGTTTGATTATTTTTTGAGTACGCATTGAATCTTTACTATTATTCCACTGAGGAGAACACTCCAAACTCATGAACTCATGGATCTTATGTTCCATTGGGATGGAGAAGTAAAACAACCAAAATAAATAAGCAAAATGTATAGTATTTTTTTAAAAAGCTTTTTATTGAAACCGTTTTCAGCTTGTTAGGAGGAAACATCTTAGTTTCAGACAGAAGTGGTCCACACAGTTGCAAGCTTTTACCTTAAACTGTTTCGGACAGGAACTTTTAAATTTATTTTATTTATTTATTTTTGGCTGCATTGGGTCTTTGTTGCTGCACACGGGCTTTCTCTAGTTTCAGTGAGTGGGGGCTACTCTTTGTGGTGGCGCACTTGCTTCTCATTGCAGTGGCTTCTTTTGTTGCAGAGCACAGGCTGTAGGCACGTGGGCTTCCATAGTTGTGGCACACAGGCTCAGTAGTTGTGGCTTGCGGGCTCTAGAGTGCAGGCTCAGTAGTTGTGGCACACGGGCTTTGTTGCTCCACGGCATGTGGCATCTTCCTGGACCAGGAATCAAACCCATGTCCCCTGCATTGGCAGACAGATTCTTAACCACTGCGCCACTAGGGAAGTCCTATATAGTATTTTAGATAGTCAGCAGTGGTAAAGAAAATAGGCAGGGAAGGGGGAAGTTTGTTGGGGATGGAGGGATGCAATTCCCAACAGAACAGTCGGGTGAGAAAGCGCACATCTGGGGGAAAAGCCAGGCAGGCAGAAGGAACAGCAAGAGCAAAGGGCCTGAGGTTGGAGGGTGAGAAGAGGCCACCGGGGCTGAGTGCAGTGAGCAAAGGTGAGAATGTTGGAGGAGAATAAGAGGTAGAGGGGGTGAGGAAGAGGCCAGATCAAGTATAGCCTTGGAGGGCGTTGTAGGGACTTTGGCTTTTATCCTGTGAAGGTGGGAAGCCACTGAAGGGTATTGAAGAGAGTAGTGATGTGGTATGACTTGGCTCTTTTTCTAAAAAAATTTTTATTAACATATGGTTGATTTATAATGTTTCAGGTGTACAACAAAGTACACACATACTTTTTCAGACTCTTTTCCAGTATAGTTTATTATAAGATATTGAATATAGTTCCCTGTGCTATACAGTAGGTCCTTGTTGTTTACCTGTTTTTTATACAGTAGTGGGTATCTGTTAATCCCAAGCTCCGAATTTATCCCTCGCCTCCCTTTCCCCTTTGGTAATCATAAGTTTGTGTTCTATGTGTGGGTGTGACTTAGTTCTAACAGGATCCCTTGAAAGACCCATTAGGAGGCACTGGTAGGCAGTCAGGCAAGAGATGATGGAGGCTTAGACCATGTTACTAGGAGTGGGGGCAGGGAAAGTGGTCGGATCCTGGATTTGTCTTGAATGTAGAGTAGACAAGCTTGCTGATAGATTGGACGGAATGTGGGGTGTGAGAGAAAGAAAGGCGTTCAGGATGATTCCAGAGTTTTTGTTGGATGGATGAAAGAGTCCCTTGCAAATCCTGTTTTGCAACTGAGGAAACTGAGGCACAGAGAGTTTAGGGGACCCATCCAAGGCGGCATTGCACATTGGTGGCAGAGGCCAGACTAGAACTGCCTGCAGCCCACCTCTGACTCTGCAGCAGTGGGGGCTTTGTTCATCTGGAGCTGGGCCTGGGGGCCAGGGACCTGCACCCCACCCACTAAGCGCCACCCACTTGTTCTTCCTGGCAGAGGGAAGGCCGGAGAGGTTCACAGCCCCACCAGGTGGGCAACCTCACCCTCCGACTGCCCACTGGTTCTGCGAAAGCTCATTCTCAAGGAAGACGTCCGGGCCGGCTGCAAGTGCATGGTGAGGGCACCCTTGGTGTCCGACGTGGAGCTGGAGCGCTTCCTGTCAGCACCCCGAGACCCCAGCCAGGTGCTGGTGTTCGGGATCGTGTCGGGCCAGAACTCCACCAGGTCGGGGCAGCTCCAGTGGCTGCTGGACACACTCTACAGTCACCAGCAGCAGGGCCGTGCCTCCCCCTGCATCCAGGTTGGTCCTGGGCCCAGCCCAGGACACGGGTGGGGGAGACCCCCGTGGGGCTGGGATTGGCTAAGCCTCTTGCTGAGAGCACGTGGGCCGTCTTTCACTTCCTTTTCTCCTGGGCTTTTGCACACGCTCTTCCTACCATCTGCAGCCCTCTTCTCTCTCTGCCACTCATCCTCCTGTCCCAGGTGAATGTCACCACTCAAGGTGGGGGCCTTTTCTGACCTTGAGACAGGTCAGGGTGCTGGCCATTTTCTTCCAGACCACAAGCTGCAGATTGTGGTCATGCACTGGAGTGAGCATTTAGAGGAGACGTGCTCACCATGGGCCCCTCAGGGCTCAGGAATGTTCATGGCCGAATACCCGCGTGTAGGTCCCGTGCCAGGCCCCAGGGGTGGCACTGATAGCAGCCCGGGCAAGGGCCATGAGAGGACAGGTCTAGGCATGTAGGAGCCCAGGAATGGGGCCAGCCGCCTCTGAGGGTCAGCCAGGGTCTCCCAGGAAGAGAGGGTTTTGGCAGATGGGTGTGTGTTCCCAGCAGAGGCAGCAGGCTGTGCAAAGGTTGGGGGGAAATGGCTGCTCCAGGCCCCCGCTCACTGTGGTTGAAGTTCTAGGGGTTGGTCAGTCAGGGGCGCGTGGAACCCACCCCATCTCCTTGCTGCAGAGTCGTTCCTAAGTCTCATCATCACCCTGAATCAGCAGCAGTTCCCAGCGGGGTTAGCACAGTTCATGGGGTGGCCCCGTCCCCAGACCAAGTGGAGGAGAGGATGCCAAGTGTGACCAAGCATGCGCATAAGAGCTTCATGTTCACCGCTGACCTCCTCCAGGTCCTCTTTGCCCTGTGGCCTCTCGAATTCATTGCTTTGCCCTGTCTCTCTGGCTGCAATCCTGAGTTCTAAATTTCCGTGTATGCCCTGGGAATGCCCCCTCCTTCCTTCTTCCCAGGGGTGCTGCCTCCCTGACCCCCAGGTGTCCACCCTCAGGCATGCACTCCAGCCAGTGCCTGAGCTTGGCATCGGAACCCTTCTGATCAGACGCCAGAAGGCTTTTTACGGGTCTCATACATCAAAGCCACGTACATTTTCTGGAGAGAATTCCGATTTAGTTAGATTCCATGAGCAGTATTGAGTACCAGCTCTGTACCCATCTGTATATAGATATCATCCCTGCCCTTGTGGAAGTTAGAGTTGACTTTAGTTTATTTCTGGGCTATTAATTGTTCACTAATAATTGTCTGAAAGTATAGGAAGGCGCAGTGGCCCAGCGCAGCCATGGGCAGCATGAATGGGCACAGGGCCTGGGCTGAGGTGGTTGAAGCGACGCAGGAATGGGCAGCGGGATTTGAGGAGGGCAGAGGACAGACCCGGGGGTGGTGTCAGATCTCACGGTGACTCTGGTGCCACCATTCCGGTGTCTTTAGTTAAGGCAGAAACGTTCTCTGACATTCTTTTGCTCTGATAACTAGAACCCCAGGTGCAGTTCTGCATTCCACACTTTAAACTGAATGGTCAGGCAGGACAGCTGGGGGCACCTGGAATAAAAGACAGATACAACCAGAAAACATCACATTACACATTAGTCATATTAATGGACCTGTAGCACCCAGAAAGGAGGGGAAAGAGACAAGCTTTACTCTGGATTGACCAGGTCCTACCTTGAGGTGACCAATTCAGGTGATTCAATTCAGGTCCTGGCACTGGATTGGGTGACTGGGAGGTGTTCAGAGGGGCAGCCAGTGGGGGCAGAGGGGGGTAGACGGTGGAGGAGTCCTGGAAAGGAGTACCCCCAGGAACAGGGCACACCTTCAGATCTCTGCAGGGCTTCTCCCAGGCAAAGGGGATAAACAAGTCCTGCAGACGCCAGAAGGCTGGGCTCGTGGATGTCACGTAGTGGGGGGCAGTCATCTCCATGATGACCTTCACCAGCAGAGGGCCCTAAGTGGATCCAAGATATCCTCTGGGGATGGATGGGGAGGTGTGCGTGCAGGGGCTGAAGGGCCATTGAGCAGGAGTTGGGAGGGGATGTTGTATGGGGCTCAGGACTCAGGGGAACCAGCCTGGCTGAGAACGTGGGAATCCAAGTGTGTCTTCTTGGCATGGGGGTGACGGGCACTCCTTTCTCTCTCGGCAGTGCCGGCACGACCCCTACCGCCTGCTGCAGTACAACCTGGACAGCCCCCTGCAGAGGGACCCGCCCCTGCTGGTGAAGAAGTACGCTGTGATGCAGGGGATGGTTCTGGTGAGCCGGGGCCCGGGGGGACCCACTGCCCGCTGCCTGCCACCCTGGTCTTTGCAGCCCCTACCCTTGTGGAATCACAGATTTAGGGGCCAGGCTGAGGCCCAGAGAGCAGTACTGACCGAAAGTCACCCAGCACATGGAGCTGGGGCTGGAGCCTGGCCCCCGTCCCCAGGCTGACCCCATGTGTCTCCCATCCCAGGAGGCTGAAGGGACAGGTGATGCTTAACCTGAAGAAACAAATTCTCTTCATCTGTTTGTTTTTAAATAACTTTTTACTAAAAACAGTGTATTGTAAAAAAACACATATATTCATTGTAGAAACTTTGGAAAATGCAATTTAGAAAATAATCACTTCATCATATCAGCCGAATGGCCTAATTGTTCATGCACTGAGTGCGTGCTAGGACCAGCGCTTTCGGGAGCCCTGGGCCGTACCCCTGCTCACATTTTGGTGTCTGGCCGCTTCAGTAATTTTCTAACTTTGAGGCCCTGCCTTTTAATTATGATTTTTAACTGCAGCGTAAGAATCACTTTATTTCTCTACCTGTGTTCCTTTTGTTGGATGTTTATGTTATTTCCTTTTTGGTTTTGGCCATAATAAATAGCACCGTAATGGATATCCTTGTGCAGAAATCTTGGACAGGCCTCTCTTGTTGAGACTGACACGGGGAGGGTGGGATTGCAGAGAGCAGTAGGACAAGATCCCTGCCCTCAAGGGGCCCCCATCCCCTGGGACCTGCTCATCAGTGTAACAGATAAGTGGGTTAGAGGCAGAGGGGGTTGGGGGCCTCTGAGCAGGAAGACACCCTTCTGGCCCCAGGGCTCTGTGAAGGGGCAGTTCAGCTGGTCAGGCCTGCAGGGGCAAAGGCTGGGATGGTGAGGCTGCCCTCTGACTTGCAGGCCTGCATAGGGGACAGGCTCAGCCACACCTCACTGAGGGACTCGGGGACGGCAACACCCCTGCCCCAGAACCACCAAAGAAAGGCCTGGATTCTGGGACAAGCTCTGAGAGCCCGCTGCACTGTCCTGAGATTCAGTGCTGATGTGCTGAGGGTCTCTCTCACTGTTGCCTTATTGTGTGTCAACAGATGTTCGCTGGGGGAAAGCTCCTTTTTGGGGGCTGCGTTTTGAATGGATATGGCTTCAGCAGGCAGAATCTGCTGAAACAGATCTTCCAGGCTCGACAGAACTACAAGATGGGCTACTTCCTGCCTGAGAACTACAAATTTAGGTAAAGCAGGAAACACGTGGAATGAGGGGCGGGCACAGGGCAGGGTGACCGGGAGGGAGGGGCTGGCGCTGTGGGAGGGGCCTGGGCCCAGCTTGCTTGAGATGAGCAAAGGTAGGTCTATAGGCTCAGAAGCACACAGCCTGGTCCAGGGAAGGAGCCTGGGGTTTATGACGTTGCTCACAGCTGTACTGGGAGACAGCGGCGGATTCTAGAACGCCTGGGCAGTACCTGCCTAAGAAGCATTATCTGCCTGCAGACGTGGGCTTACCTCTGATTGCGTCCCCACTGCGCTGAGTCCGGCAGCGCGCCGCTCCCACCAGGCCCTCAGTTTTCTAGGAGTCCTGACGCCAGTGTCTCGCCCAGCAGTAGCCGGCCGTGGCCCTGCAGTGCCTCTGTTTCTGGGTCCTGTTTCAAGAGGGTTGTTGGCAGACAGCCTTGCATCAGAGCCCTGAGAGGGCCTCACCGGCCCTTGGTAGGAACCGTGTCTTCCTTACCAGAGTTTTCATCTGCTTTGTTTTGTCCCGATGTAGTGGGAGGATTCAAGGAAACCGTTCCTCTGAGGTGGGCGGGTGTGGGGGAGAAGAGACCGGTCTCGGGAAACGCAGGGGATGGTAGGCCTGGGAGCCAGATCGTGGGCTGGGGGCACTTGGGCCTTCTCTGTCCTCCGAGGAGCTGCCACAGAGACCGCCGTCAGTCTGGGCTCGGGGTCTGTGAGACCATCACAGCAAGAGCTGTGAGCATGCAGAAGAGCTGGGGTTTCCTCAGCCAGAGGAGGAACTTGGCTGCCCAGGAGCTTTCAAGCCCCAGTCGAGATTGGGGTGGGTTCGTGACTAGCGAGTGGACTGGTTGTGACAAACAGAGCACAAGGGTGAGGGTGTGCCAGGCCAGGGACAACTGGGGCAAGGCCCCAGGCTCCTACAGTCCTGAGGGGTGGAGCCACCTGGGGACGGCCCTGCCCTGAGGCGCAGGCAGTGGGTGGGGAAGTGGCTGCAGGTCCCTGCAGGTATTAAGCCGTCAGAGGGCTGGGTGTCCTGCCCCACGTGCCCTGGACCCCCCACTCCCTTCTCTTCACATCCTCCGCTCATGCTCGGGGCCCAGCACGTAGGAGGCCCTTGGGAAACATCTGCTGAATGACGACCAAGGGCTGATTTTATCCCAGGGAGTCAGAGGTCAGGTCAGAATGAGGAAGGGCTGGCAGACAGTGTGTCTGCTGATAACTGGCCGCTCCTTGCCCACCTCCAGTGATGGGAGACCCCTCTCTCCAGAGGCCGCCCCTTTGCAGCCTAAAAGTCATGCCGGTTGGTCAGTTTCTGATCAGCTGCTGCACGCCCGGCGTTGTGCTCCATCAGCCCTGGGGATTTGGAGGTGGACAAGACCTGGACCTGCTCTACCCTCACTGATCCAAAGGGCCGGAAACTGATGTGAGAAGGAGTGAAGGGCACTAAGCATTAGAGAAACACAAGTCAGAATCACAATGAGAAACCACCTCATACCCATCAGGATGCCTACTATTAAAAAACAAACACAAAAACAGAAAATAACAAGTGTTAGTGAGGATGTAGAGAAATTAGAACTCTCATGTAGGGTGCAGCCATGTGGAAAACAGTATGGAGGTTCCCCAAAAATTAAACATAGAATCACCATATGATCCAGCAAGTCTACTTCTGGGTACCTACCTAAAACAATTAAAAGTGTCTCAAAGAGATATTTGCACACCCATGTTCATAGCAGCACTGTTCCCAATATCCAAGAAGTGGAAGCAACCCAAGTGTCCATCGATGGATGAATGGATAAAGAAAGCGTGGTCTATCCACACAATGGAATATTATTCAGCCTTAAAAAGGAAGGAAATTCTGACACCTGCTGCAACATGGGTGAAACCGGAGGACATTATTCTATGTGAAATAAGCCAGACACGGGACAAATACTGTATGATTCCACTTATATGAGGCCCCTCCAGCAGTCAGATTCATAGAGACAGAAAGTAGAGTGGTGCCAGGGGGAGGGACATGGGAAGGTTTGTTTAATGGGGGCAGATTCAGTTTTACAGGATGAAAAAGTTCCAGAGATCTGTTGTCCAACAATGTGAACGTACTTAACACTACTGAGCTGTACACTTAAAAATTGTTAAGATGGTAAATTTTATGTTAACCCGCTTTTAACAACAGTTATAAAAAGGGGTTCGGAGATGCTCTGTGGGTGCTTGCAGCTGACAGGGAAGAAAGGGACTGTTTTCCTCGGCTAGCGCACTCCCAGGGCAAGGGCTGGTTTGGTCTTCAAAGCCCACCCTTTCTGCTCTGGTAGCACCAGGTCCCATTCTCCCTCTGGCCATCAGATCGTCCCCTACCTGCTCCACTGACCTGTCCACGTCTGTCCTATGGCCTGCACTTCCAGCGTGAGCCTGTCCTCACCACAGAAGGCTTCCTGGGTGCTGCATGCTGCAGCTCCTTTCTCCCACGTAGGCCCACCCAGGAGGGAGCCTCTCTGAGCCCTCAATGCACAGCCAGCCAGGCTGAGTGGGGGCGGGTGAGGAGAGGGACCCTGTGGGCAGTGTGGCCCCAGTGGGAGCTGCCGTGGCCGTCATCTTTGATGCCCAGGACGGGGCACCAACGCAAGGCCCAATGAAGGCTCCTGGCCCAGCAAACAGAGCCACAGCTGGGAGTCAGGAACGGCCTGGAGACCAGAGCTTGGCGGCCCCCTGCCCCTCACCCACCCCGTGTCTTCTTTCCTTCCTTCCTTTGTTCAGCAGATAGTGACCCCCCCATCCCCACAGCCCTGTGCTCGGCACTGAGTCCATGCTGGCCCAGCCCTCTCCTTGCCCTCTTGGCTTCTCTCGGACATTCTGCAGCTCTGGGGTGGGGTTCAGGCAGTGGCACAAAGGGACGGCCACGCGAGGGACCCGCAGGTGGAAGGCACAGACCCCTGACCGAGGGAGAGCTCAGCAGGCTGGAACAGTCAGGAGAGCTCCTGGGCAGAGTGGGCAGAAGCTGGGTCGAAAGGACAGCTGGAACGCACACAAGGTGGCATCTTGAGGAGGTGGCCGCCTCATGAGTCTGAGCTGCAGCCACCTGGGCGCTTGGCGGCTGCTCTTCCCGGCCTCCCTCATTGGGCTCAGGGAGGCCTCCTTGTGGCCAGGAGAGGTTGCGCTATTGGCAGGCCCTGCGATGGGTGCCTGTGAGCAGTGGCACTCTGGGCTGCAGTGGGGACGAGGGAAGGGCTCCTCCCCCGCCCCTGGAGAGAGCAGTGAGATACTCCTGGGAACACCAAGAGCCTCCACATGCCAGGGGCTCACCCCTGCCCCGGGGTCGGGGGATGATGGAGATGGGGCCACTTTAGCTACAGGTAAGACAGGTGCTACCGGATTCCCAGACCCCAAGTGCAGCCGGCAGCTGGGGGTGGTGCTTTGAGAAGGGTAGCCCAGGCAGCTTTGAGGGGCAAGGCCAGAGGGGGCTGGAACCCTTGACAGGCCCCCTGGCGCTGAGGCCTCCTAAAGACTGTCTCCATGGCCGGGGGCCAGTGTTAATTCACAGACAACAAGACTATGGAGGGCCTCTGATGGGGCGCCTCTCCATCAGGGTTACCCCCACTCTTGTTGGGTATCCTGTTGGTCACCCTTCACCCAGGGACGTACCCTTCACCTGCATCCCGCTTGGCTTGACTCCATTTTTCCATTTGGTGGTGCTTTGAGTTCCTAAGACATGCTGAGCCAAGGCCCATCCTGGGGAACAGGGGCAGGTTGGGTCGGGGGGTGCGGCGAGGGGAGCCCACAGTGCTGTCTGCTTCCCCTCCACCCCATTCACTGCCATGTGCCCAAGGCAGGAAGTCTCAAGAGACCCATTCCTGGGGTCTGCTTTCCTGCCACCTCTGTCCACCAGGATTCCAAGGGGACAGCGGGGAGGCAGCCTGGTCTACACTTCACCGCCACAGACCACGGATTCCCCCTGCCGTTGGTGCAGTCGCTGCCACTTGGGCCTGCCTTTGCCACGCGTGCTGCCTACAGCGCCCGGCAGGGGCGGTGGGGAGAGGAGAGTGAAGCCGTGGGCTCCAAGCCCAGCTGCTGGATGATGTGGGAGTCCGGGAGGTGAGCCCCCTACAGAGGGGCTGGCCCAGGCCAGGAGCCCCTTGTGCAGCCCCCTCCCATTGGCGCAGGGAGCAGAGGGGGCAGGGAAGTGCCTGGAGAGGCGGGGGCCAGGCTACGTCACACACATGGCTTTGACGGTCACCTGCCCTTTCCCAGTAGGATGAGGACACCATTCTTTCAGGACCCTCTCAGAGCAGGGAGTCGAGAGAATCAAAAACTGTAAGAGGTGATGTGCTCTGTGATGACAAAGTGCTTTGTAAACTGTCGTATGCCCGGTAAACTGCAAAACCTGTGTAAACTGTAATATGCCCGGTAAACCCTGGAGCACTTTGCAAGCTGTGGTGGAATCTGTGAAAGACTGAGTCCTTTGTCAGGTGCCGCCTGCCCAACCAACCACAGGGGCTCTGGACGCTGTGAGGTGCCCCATCGACTGCAGAGTGTCTTGTAACTCTGTGTGCCCTCTACCCAAACCTGAAGACAGGCCTGCTCCAAAGGGCCCCGTGAGCTGGGAGCCTGGAAAGTGCTTCACAAACTGTATGGTACACTGTACCCTGTGAAACACTCTGTAAACTACAAGACACTCCATAAATGACAAGGCCCCTTATAAACTGTCAAGTTCTCTGAAGTGAAAAGTACATTTCAGACAGGGAGCACAGTGCTGTAAATGCACATGTAATCCTAGGTAGGCTTTGTAAATTGTAATGTTCCTTCTAAACTAGAGCAAAGTCTTTGTAAACTGTAAAGTGCCACCGCATGTGAGGGGACGCTCTTCACAGTTGTGCCACTTGATAGCATGCCTACCTTAGAAGAGGCAGGAGGCGGCCTTTCAGTGGCAGGAGGGGCAGGCAGCGGAGGGCCAGGGCACAGTGTCAGGAGACCCGGGTCTCTCCTCGCATCAGCTATGTCCACCAGGCCCCCTCCAAGGAGGATACTGTGAAGGGTGGGCCCAGTGCCAGGGAGGAGCCAGCTGCCACCAGGCCCTCCCACAGTGATGCTGCTGTGAGGGAGGGCCAGTCGCCCTCGCCAGCTGTTCACGCCAGCATCCACCCTCAGCCCAAGGAAACCTACCAGGGGCCTTGTTCACCCTGTCCTCAGGCACCTTGACAGCTCTCACAGAGAGGAGTCAAGCCAGGCCTGGGAAGAGGGTGCAAGCTCTGTGTGTGCAGGGACAGGGCGTGGCTGGGCTGGCCCTCCAACCTCCACCCCTGTCCTAAGGGGCCTCCCCACCTCCACGCCCAGGCAGCTCCCCTAACCAGCCATGGAGGTTCTCAGCAGGGCTCTGGTTTGTGGCACTGTGAGCCTGCTGCCGGCCTGCCCTGGGTCAAGCCACTCTGTTAGGGGAACTGGAGACACGTGAGGTGTGGACCAGGCCTGGTTGGTGAGATGAGACTTGTGAGCTCGTGGAGAGGAGACAGTAGAAGCCTGCCAGCATGAGGCAGTGCCCGGGCTCTCTGTGGGTTAGCAGGTCACTGTGGACCAGTTCATGAGGAGTCCTGGCAAGACCAGCTGGAGCGGGGGCCCAGCGGAAGGAGAAGCAGGCACTGGATAGGCAGGGGAAGGGCATGCCAAGGAAGGCTTCCGTGACCCGATCATGCAGGCAGTGGGGAGCCATTGAAGGTTCTTGAGCTGGGGGAGAGGCTTGATCAGCGTTGGGCTTTAGACTCATGAACCTGGTAGGGACTGGGTTGGGGCTACCAGGGTGTTAATAGGCTTGTCAGAGGAGCAGATGGTATGGATGAAGGTGGTTTTAAAGCCACTTCTGGGACTTCCCCAGCAGTCTAGTGGTTAAGACTCCACGCTTTCACTGCAGGGGGTGCGGGTTCAATCCCTGTTCGGGGAACTAGGATCCCGCATGCCCGCGCCTGCATGGACAAAATAAATAAATAAATAAATAAATAAATAAAGCCACTTCTCTCCCGGACAGGGGGACCTGAAAGAGCTGATTGGAAAAAGGCCACCTTCCTACAGTAGACCAGGGGCTAGATGTAGTGGCTGGCCTCGATGCCACAGGGAGGAGGGGGGGCTTCACTCTGATGAGGACCAGCCCTTGGTGACACTATCCTTTTCACTGAAGTGAGTACAAAGGTTTTTTAAATTGCTGGAGGGGCTGGCCTGTTATAGACCCCCAGATGGCCTTCCTTGCTTATCCCTGAGCAAGGATGGTCTCGGCATGCATCTCCAGACTGTTCTTCCAGGAAAGCACCTGGCCTACTGTCAGCAGGAACAGGAGTGTTCCCGTCACCCCAAGAGGATGGCTGTGTGGCTTCACTGGCCTAGCCATTTGCGTTCCTTGATGCCCCGTCATTTGGTTCATTCGTTCATTCACTCACACCTACTGTGCCAGGTTGCTAAGATCAAGTCCTCTCCTCAGGTGATTGGAGGCTGACTCACAGAGCTGTGAACCCTGCACCAAAATAAATAGAGGAGGGAATCACTCCTTCTCCAAGAGTTCAGGGAAGGCTTCCCAGAGGAGGTGACACAGGAGCCTGGCCTTAAAAGATGAGTACAAGGTCCAGGAGAAAAGGAGAGGGAAAAGACACTCCTGGCAGGGGATTGGATGGCGCGGCACACTTTGGGACCTGGGAGCAGGATAGCTGTGGATTTAGTGAGGCTACCAAGAGGGGCTGTTAGAAAAACGTGCCAGTGGCTTGCGCCAGATTCTGATGGGCCTTGAGCTGGGCATCACTCCAGAGAGCTGGGGCTCACCCCTGCAGAAGCTGCGGAGCCATAGCCTGGTTTTAAGCAGGAGAGACAAGGCCCGATCCAGGAGGACAAGCCGCTGGGCAGCAGCGTGGACATTGGGCATGTAACGCTGGAAGCAGGGAGGCCAGGGAGGAGGCTTGTGCCCTGGAGGGGTGCTTCAGGATGGGCGGGACTGAGGGGCCGGCTGTGAGCCTAGCTTAGGGAGTAGGTGCTCAAAATTGCTTGTGGTATGAATGAATGAGTGACTGAGCAGGGAAGAAATTTAGGGGGACCATGCTTCTTCCTGGGCTTTTCCCTTCTGCTCCCCAAGCACCCTCTGCCACCCAGAGAACCCAGGGGCCTCCTCCCCATCCAGCCTGGGCTGGGGCCCTGCAGGGGTTCCCAGAGGAGCCATCGGCCTGGCTCTGCCCCTGGTCATCCCCCTCTGCCCTCTGGGACCAGCAGGGATGGAGGCCAGCGCCCCTGGGCTCAGCCCAGACACCTGCAGCATCCGTGCAGGACCTGACTTCCCCAGGCCGCCTAGGCCTCTAGCCTGGTGTCCAGTGCGGTGCTGCGCAGGGTGGCTTGGACTGAGTTGCGTGGGGCAGGGGCAGGCAGCAGAGGGCGGGTAGAGGAAGGCGTCAGTTTGCAAACATTGTGAATACACCCAGCCTTTGTGACCCTGTTTTGGTATTTCTCCACTTTTAATTTCTCTAGGGCCCTTGGAATAATGGAAGAGGCCCCCTCCGCCCCCTTGTCTCTTATCTCTGCAATGCCCTGCCTTGAGCAAGTGGCATGCAGGGTCAGGTGAGGCAGAGGCAGGGGTGGGGGGACATGAGCTCAGTAAACATGAGAGACAGTGAACGAAAAGGCCAGCGCTGTCCCTTCCACAAGCCCACTCTCCTTTCTGCCCTTGTCGGTGGGACGGGGACAGAAGCCCCTGAGCTGCCTGTCCCCTGGGGCTGCTTGATGCCCAAAGCCACCTTGTCACTGGAAAGTGCTTGTTGTCAGTGAATGGCTGCAGAGCCTTGAGGTGTGGTGCAAAGGTGAGGAGTGAGCACGGGAGAGGCTTGGACAGAAAGGTGTTGTCTCATGACTCTAGAGGCCAGAGTTCAGATTGAGGTGTGGCTGCCACGCTCCCTCCACGGGTGCCAGGGGAGGATCTGTTCCAGGCCTCTCTCCCTGCTGCTGGGAGCTCCTTAGCCGTGGCAGCACTACTGTCGTCACGTGACGTCCCCCATGCCTGTCCGTGTCCACACTTCTCCCTTTTATAAGGACGCCGGGTAGATGAGATGAGGGGTCATGCCACTCTGGTGTGACTTCATGACTTCATCTTTTTTTTTTTTTTAATAAATTTATTTATTTATTTATTTATTTATTTATGGCTGCATTGGGTCTTCGTTGCTGTGCGCGGGCTTTCTCTAGTTGCGGTGAGCGGGAGCTACTCTTCGTTGTGGTGCGTGGGCTTCTCATTGCAGTGGCTTCTCTTGTTGCGGAACTCAGGCTGTAGGCCCACAGGCTTCAGTAGTTATGGCGCACGGGCTTAGTTGCTCCGTGGCATGTGGGATCTTCCTGGACCAGGGCTCGAACCCGTGTCCCCTGCATTTGCAGGCAGATTCTCAACCACTGCGCCACCAGGGAAGTCCCCATGACTTCATCTTCACTCATTATTTCCAAATGAGGTCACATTCTGGGGTTCCGGGGGTTAGGACTCCAACTGAGAATTTGAGGGGGCGCAGTCAACCCATAACACGGTACAGGAGGACTTACATGCGGGCCTCCTGGCCTCTCTCTGCTCGCTCTGCGGGGCCCCCACGGCAGGCCTATCCGGTGGTCAGCACTGGGCGTACGGGTGTTGCTGACACAGGGTTAGGGCAAGTCCAGCCTTAAACAGAAGCCAGGGAAGCTGAGCTCAGTGAGTCTCCGGGTCCCCAGGGGTCCTCCCTTCACCCGCCTCGGGAGGAGAGGCATCTGTGCCCTTTCCTCTCAGAACTGGAGCCTTGAAAGGACAGAGCCGAGCGAGGGCGGCTTGCCCAGGCCCGCCAGCTCTGGGCGCCCTCTGGCTGGGCCTCTGCTGAGCACTCCCTCCCCTCCCAGCCTCCCCTGCAGCGTTTCAGCCTCCACCCCAGGCCTGGAGGACCCTGACTCGGCCAAGACAGCGGTGTCGGGAGACATCCAAGGAAGCCTTTCCTCATTGGCCTTGGGGAACAAGATGGAGGAGCCCTCCACTGAAGCTGAGAAGAAGTAAGTAGGTGGCCACCCCCTCCCTGGGATCAGGGGCCTCCCCTTGGTTGGCAGAATGGGTGTGGCTCACAGCAGGGGCCCTGGCTCCACCACAGGCCACAGAGGCCACGAGGGGCTAAGTGGCCTTGGGCAAGTCACTTCCCCCCGGGTGCGGGTCCTCTAGCAATCCCTGACGTCTGGTCCGTTTTATCAACACAACGTCCAGCTGGCCGTCAAGGCTGCTCCCTGGAGTTGCTGGCAGTGTTCTGGGTGGTGGAGATGGAGGCCTTCTGTAGACTTCTCGGCAAAGCCCCATGGCCCAGACCCATTGGTCTGAGAAGGGTGGAGACTGCCCGCTGCCTCCGGCAAGAAACTTCCTAGACCCGTCAAAAGTCCAGTGCGCTGGCCGCAGTAACTGCAAAGCAAATCATGTTCTGCAAGGATGTGAAAATCACACATTTCTCATGAAGATAGAAAAGCAAAACTGTGAGCACCCAGAAAGGTCACAGGTTCCGCCGGGACCCCCAGGTTGGAGCAACACCCAGAGGCCTCAGCTGCACAGGCAGCGAGGCCCGTGAGGCCCACCCTCCTCGCCCAGGCCGGGGAGGTTCCAGGTACTGCCAGACTAGCCCTCTCTACCCATTGCCCCGCGTCTGCTTCTCTCTGTTTTGGTTTTTAGACTGGTACAGCCTGAAGTGGATCTGCATCCTCTTAGCAGAGCCAGGAGGAGCAGTAAGAAGATAACTACCTGGAAGAAACAGGCCTCCAAGAAGTGATGCCATCCCACAGCCACCCGGAGTGTGGCCTGGCCGTGGCCCCTCCCAAGCCCATCCTGGGCCCCCCAGCCCTGCCTCTCCAGCCTCCCACCCCTTCTCTGAACTCTGCCTAATAAACAAGCGTGCCTCCAGCATCCGGGTGAGGCCGTGGGATGGGCTGGCTCCTGCAAGGCCAAAGGCCCTGACAGCCCTGTTCCAGTCCGAGGCCTTAGAAACGCGGTGCTTCCTCTGTGGCCAGTGAAGTCAGCCCAAGAATCTCCCAAGGAAACGAAGGTCTTCAAGGGACCAAGCCAATGACACATTAACCCTGGGAAGGTCGTGGATGGGACTAAACTGTGCCCTTCTGCCCTTTGCTGGGTGGGGAAGGGCTCAGATTCTGGCCCAGGTGGAAAACAGGGTGAGAGGGAGAAGAGGGAGCAGAGAGACAGAGAAAAAGCCAGGTGGGTGGGAGAAGAAACAAAGGGAGAGTTGGAGAGCCATGAGAAGGGAGAGTGTGGGAGGAGAGGCATGGGGGGTGGGGGGAGTGGAGAAACGAGGAGGGAGACTAAGGGGCAGGGGGTCAGGAGGGAGAGGGGCATGGAGTGGGATGGAAGGGTAGTGACAGGCCACACCCACAGGCCCTCTGGTGGCACTGGAAAAGCCAGAGCCCGTGTGGCTTCCATGCACTGACGTCCCCTTTTAGCCCAGTCTCAATGCCCTTTGGCGGATTAGACGCCCCTCCCTGAGCTGACAGCCTGAAGGATCCTTACCAGCATTACTGACCCAGAGATGGCAGCCCCCTCTGGTGTGCCGATGACTCCCTGGCGGCACCTGAGTGGGGCAGACGTCACAGCAGCTCTGGGCCCGCTTGTCCCAGGCTCCCAAGAACCACTTCCCAGCAGAGTGAGGACCCCAGAGCGACTGCCTTGTTCTGCAAGCCTGGAAGAGAGAGATTTCAGGCCCTGGTCTATGGGCAGCATTGGGTGATGAGCTCTACACGTAACTACTTGTGCTCCCCCAGTAAGTAGATGCTTTTTAAGTTCAGTTCTTTGATGTTTAATTTTTATCCTTTGTATCATTCAAAGGCCTTTTTTGAATTATACATTTGTCCAAATTATACATTTTTTTGAATTATACATTTGTCCAAATTATACATTTGAATTTGAAATGATGTGCTATGTTCATAAGCCCGCATCCTCTGAACTTAAGGGCCTCATAGTTGTTAGGGGTCCTGGGCATCTAACCACTCTCCCCTCCTCCCCTCCTGAGCACAGGGACACAGGAGGACCGGAAGGCAAGGGGAAGCACGGTCCACCTCTGTCCTGGCACACAGGCACCCTCCAGCCTCTCAGGCAGGAGTCTGGTGAAGGCTGGAATGGAGACGTCAGCTCACCTCTTACCTTCCACCCCAAATCCAACCTTGGGGCCTGCACGCTCAGCTGTGCACTTCAGAGCTGCGTGCACAGAGAGCACAGACCTGTCTCTAAAGGATGGACCTGGACCCAGCCCAAGGTGCTTGCCACACTGAAATGGGGCCAAAAGTGAGGTGGTGTGAACAGGGGTGCCTCCCACTGGTGGAATGGGGCCCTGCGAATGTCCAGTCCTACCTAATCAAACTGTCTCCTGGGGAGGAGGGAGAAAAAGGGGAAGCCCCCTTCTCCACAGAAACACCAGGAGAGGGGGATAAGGCTTCACTCCCCCAGCAATGCCCTCAACAAACCAGGCATGGTGGGAAGGTGTGAGATTATCTGAGGAAGTCATAACTCTTGTCTTGACTAGAATAACGGGTATTTTCTTCAAGCTCCCTCCCGTCATCTTCCTTGGATATAGGGAGGTCCATGGCTTCCTAAAGCAAAAGGTGTGGCATAACTGAAGTGAACACTCCAGAGATGGCAAACAGATGGCACACATGCTGCTGCCATTCACCCCAGGCCCTTGCAGGCATCATTAATCAATCACAGCACTCTCAACCCTGGTGATGCCTAAGATTCCATCTTCAGCTCAAAGGGGCAGGCAGCCACTACCAATTAACTACCATACTTTGCTATCCTTGGAGTAGCCCTCTCCTCTACCTGGGCCTCAGTTTTCAGGAAGACTTTTAAAAAATTTTATTTTATTTTATTTTATTTTATTTATTTATTGTTTCTGGCTGAGTTGGGTCTTTGTTGCTGTGCGCGTGGGCTTTCTCTAGTTGCGGTGAGCAGGGCTACTCTTCGTTGTGGTGCGCAGGCTTCTCACTGCAGTGGCTTCTCTTGTTGTGGAGCTTGGGCTCTAGGTACTCTGGCTTCAGTAGTTGTGGCTCGCGGGTTCTAGAGCGCAGGCTCAGTAGTTGTGGCACACGGGCTTAGCTGCTCTGTGGCATGTGGGATCTTCCCGGACCAGGGATCGAACCCATGTCCCCTGCACTGGCAGGCAATTCTCAACCACTGCGCCACCAGGGAAGCCCAGGAAAACTTCTTAGAGGAAGTGAGGGTGGAGTTAGAGCCAGAGCCTAGAAGATAGGTTTTGTTAAGCCTTGCTGTGTGCTATCTGTGCCAGCAGAGAAGTAAGGGGTGATCTGATTACTCACCTCCCTTGCCTGGCAGAAGCAAACACAAATCCTCTCAGCCTGTCAGGGGGACGTGTAATGATCAGTAGCTCCAAGACCTCTGGGAAAGAGGATCAAGATCTCCCCTTATCACTGAGCATGTTTTCCCAATTCTTATTCAAGTTGACCCAGTAGAAGTCCTAGGAGAGAGGAAGACTGTCCACAAATAGATTGAGTCAAAGAAAAGACCAGAAGGAAACCCAGGGATCAGCATATCTAATGTCTCACTTTATAAAAAGGACTGAGGCCCTAAAAAAGGAAGGGACTGCCAGAGCCATACAGTCAGCATGTGGTAGGCAAGATCCCGTGCCAAATCCATTCTTTCCCCACTCCATTCCTCTGTGTGGAGTTGGACCCAGGGCCAGAGGGAGGAGAAACCAGGAGGGTAGCAAGACAAAGGTCAGGCCCCCATTTCCAGCAATGGTACGGATTAAGTGGCCTGAAAAAACTATCCTGTTAAAGAACACATAGAAATATTGAATAACATAAATCAAATACCCCTTTAATTGCATATTGGAGCTCACAAAGTAGTAAGGAAAGGCATCAGGGGCTGAAAAGAGGACCTGGGAAACCAAGTGGTACACAAGCGCTAAAACCACAGCTGTCCTGAGGCTGTTTTGATCCCAGTGACCCAGAACCTGGGCTTTAATGGTTGTAGGGAGACATGAAACAAAGACTTGACCTGAACAAGATGCCAAGCTTTAAATAATGCTCCCAAATATAAATCTGGGACCTTTGATACACACAAAATGACAAGAGAACTTGAATGTCTCAGTCAGGAAAAATTGTTTTAGTTGAGGATCCTTCCAAGAATGTACAACCCACGTCTGCCTTCCCAGAGATTTCGGACTTTCATGCATATATAGTCTTTCTCTGAGGTCTGAGAAACCCAGTTAATAGCACCCCATGCAGCGTGCCTGGCAGAAGCAAACACAAATCCTCTCTGATGATGTTCACTCTCAACCTAGACCTCATAGGATTCCCACAGAGAGAATCCAGTTGAACGTGAGCTCACAATCCAAAATTTAAAAGTACAAGCCAAAGTGAATGAAAACAAATATCAAACACTAAATTAGACATCCAGGACTTTAGATATTGGCAGTGTCAGACTATAAAAAAATGAGTATGTTTCAGTGTTTAAATAAGCAGAAGGATCTGAAAATGTATGCAAGGAAGAAGATAAATATCATGAAACAAAAAAAGAGATGGAATGAGTTTTGCTTCCAGACATGTTGGAATAACTGGTACTGGAGATATCCTCCTGACACAACCAACCAGGACAAGAGAAACGAAGTGAGTTCTACACCCCCCCCCCCCCGCCACTGAGCTTTCCACCAGAGATGCTTTCTGGATCATGGTGCAAGAAAGGAGAACTGAGGCACGTGATGACAGTATTGCCGAACTGAGGAGAGAAATCAGAGTTTGGGCAGACAGCAGTGAATGGAATTTGGGTGCAAATTCAGAAGAGAGAGCTATGCAGAGAGGGCTCTAGGAGCATGCATAGGGGTCTTTTTGAGTCTCAGCTGAATGCTAAACTGCACGTGCCAAGGGTGTGGCTTCATGAAGCCAGATAAAGAACTACAGGGAGCTGTGAACTGAGGGTTGGGAGATGTTCAAGTTCTATCCAATCAGAAGACCTGGAGACCCCAGAGGAGTAGGGATAAACTAGTCTTAGAAACAATCCTTGACAAAACTATAGGGACAGAAAAAATATATAAGTGGTTGCCTGTGGGTAGGGGAGGGGATGACTACAAAGAGCACGAGGGAATTTGGGAAGGGGGGGGTGATGGAATTACTTTATATCTTGATTATGGCAGTGATTATCTGTATGCATCTGTCAAAACTCATGGAAGTGTATACCTAAAAGAGGGATTTTTTTTTTTACTGTATATAAATTGCATCTTAGTTTTAAAATTGTAAGTAAACAAGCCTTGAAGGATCAAGCTGATCTTCAAGTAACTTGAACTGCCTGAAAAAAACCAACTCTGTTTGAAGGAAAACAATACAATACAGACACAACATAACAGAACAACATAACATTCATAACGTCTGGCATGCAATTAAAAAATATATATATGTGAAGAAGCAAGAAAATATGAGCTAAGACCCGAAAAAAAAGAAATCAGTCAATAGAAACAGGCCTAGAAAAGATAGAAGTAATGCAAGTTGCTGACAAGGTCTTTAGAAGAACTATTATAAATATTTTAAATGATTTAATAGAACACAATGAGAGAAATGGAAACTACAAAAACACCTGGATGAAAAATTTGAAAAATATGTTGGGTAAAAGTAAAGTTAGACTAGATGCTGTAGAAGAAAAAAATCAGTGAACTTGAAGACAGGGCAATATAAAATAGCCAAAATAAAGTTCAGATGGTGAAAAATTCTGAAAAAAATGAACAGAACCTTAATAACCAGTGAGACAACATTAAGTAGTCTAATATATGTATAATTTTGGGGACACAAAAGAGGGGGAAAGATGGTTAAAAAAAAATTTGAGGTAACCCTGACCAAAAATTTTCTATACTTGATACAAGAATCTCAATGAATCCCAAGCAAGATAAACACAAAGGAAACACCACCAAGGTATCATAATCAAAGTGGTGAAAATTGGTAAGAGAAAAGCTTAAAAAGAATCGCAAAGACTCATTATATACTGAAAAAATATATGAAAAATATGATTTTTCATCTAAAACAGTGTGAGTACTAAAAGAAAAAAGGCAACTTATGACTTTTATATCCAGCAAAAATGTCCTTCAAGAATAAAGTAAAGGGCTTCCCTGGTGGCGCAGTGGTTGGGGGTCTGCCTGCCAGTGCAGGGGACGCGGGTTCGAGCCCTGCTCTGGGAGGATCCCACATGCCGCGGAGCGACTGGGCCCGTGAGCCACAATTACTGAGCCTGTGCGTCTGGAGCCTGTGCTCCGCAACAAGGGAGGCCGCTATGGTGAGAGGCCCGCGCGCCGCGATGAGGAGTGGCCCCCGCATGGAGGCGAGGTCCCAACACAGCCATAGATAAATAAATAAATAAATTTAAGGGGGAAAAAAAAAAGAGAACATGGGGAAAAAAAAGAATAAATTAAAAAAAAAAAGCACAGTAAATGTGAATGGGTTAAACTCACCAATCAAAAAATAGGGACTCTTACATATACAAACTTGTATATGAATGCTCATAGCAGCATTATCCAAAAAGTGGAAATGACCCATATGTCCATGAACAGACGAATGTGTAACCAAAATGTGGTATAGCCATACAGTGGAATATTATCTGACCATTAAAAAATTAAAATACTAATATATCCTACCATATGGATGAACCTTGAAATCATTATGCCAGACACAAAAAGCCACATGTTGTATGAATCCACATACATTAAATGTACACAATAGAGAAATCTCTAGAGACAGAAAGCAGATTAGTGGTTGCCAGGGAATGGAGAAGAGGAGGGGATTTTAGACCGGAGAGTGATTGCTTAAAAAGTCTGGGCTTCTTTTGAGGGGTGATGGAAATATTCTGGAATTAGTGGTATGGTTGCATAACATCATGAATATACCTGAATGCCACTGGACTGTACACTTTAAAGGGGTTAAAACTGTGATTTTTATCTCAATTTTTAAAAAACCATTGCTGAGAAAAATTAAAGACAAATAAATAGAAATATATGATTTGTGTATTAGAAGACTCAGTATTGTTTTTTTTTAATTAATTTATTTTATTTGTTTATTTTTGGCTGCATTGGGTCTTCGTTGCTGTGCGTGGGCTTTCTCTAGTTGCGGTGAGCAGGGGCTACTCTTTGTTGCGGTGCATGGTCTTCTCATTGCAGTGGCTTCTCTTGTTGCAGAGCACGGGCTCTAGGCGTGTGGGCTCAGTAGTTGTGGATCGCAGGGTCTAGATCACAGGCTCAGTAGTTGTGGCACACGGGCTTAGTTGCTCCGCAGCATGTGGGATCTTCCCGGACCAGGGATCAAACCCGTGTCCCCTGCATTGGCAGGTGGATTCTTAACCACTGTGCCACTAGGGAAGTCCCAGTATTGTTTTTAAATTTTATTTATTTTATTGAAGTATAGTTGATTTACAATATTAATTTCAAGTGTATGGCATAGCAATTCAGTATTTTTACAGATTATACTCCATTAAAAGTTATTACAAGGTAATGGCTATAATTCCCTGTGCTATATAATGTATCCTTGTTGTGTACCTTTTTTATACATAGTAGTTTGTATCTCTTAATCTCATACCTCTAATTTGCCCCTCCCCTTCCCTCTCCCCATTGGTTTGTTAGGAAACAAACTAACTGCTAGTTTGTTTCCTATATCTGTGAGTCTGTTTCTGTTTCACAGATACATTCCTTTGTATTATTTTCTAGATTCTACATATAAGTGATATCATACAGTATTTGTCTTTCTCTGTCTTATTTCATTAAGCATAATATTCTCCAGGTCCATCCACATTGTTGCAAATGACAGAATTCCATTCTTTTTTATGGCTGAGTAATATTCCAGTGTGTGTGTGTGTGTGTGTGTATCACATCTTATCCATTCATGGGCACTTGGGTTGCTTCCATATCTTGACTGCTGTAAATAGTGCTGCTGTGAACATTGGGGTGCATGTATCTTTTTGTATTAGTGTTTTCATTTTTTCCATATATATACCCAGGAGTGGAATTGCTGAATCATATGATATTTCTATTTTTAGTTTTTTAAGGAACCACCATACTGTTTTCCATAGTGGCTGCACAAATTTACAATCCCACCAACAGTGTACTAAGGTTCCCTTTTCTCCATATCCTCTCTAACATTTGTTAATTGTAGACTTTTTGATGATAGCTATTCTGACAGGTGTGAGGTGATATCTCACTGTGGCTTTGATTTACATTTCTCTAATAATTAGCAATGTTGAGCATCTTTTTATGTGCCTGGTAACCATCTGTATATCTTTTTTGGAAAAATGTCCGTTCAGATCTTCTGCCCATTTTTTTGATTACTTTGTTTGGTTTTTTGATACTGAGTTGTATGAACTGTTTGTATGTTTTGGATATTAACCCCTTGTTGGTCTCATCATTTGCAAATATTTTCTCCCATTCCATAGGTTGTCTTTTCATTTTATCAATGGTTGACAAAAAGCTGTGCAAAAGCTTTTAAGTTTAATTAGGTTCATTTGTTTATCTTTGCTTTTATCTTTGCTTTTATCTCTGCCTTAGGAGACAGAACCAAAAAATATTGCTATAATTTATGTCAAAGAGTAATTTGCTTATGTTCTCTTCTAGGAGTTTTATGGTTTCATGTCTTACACTTAGGCCTTTAATCCATTTTGAATTTATTTTTGTATACAGTTCAAGAAAATGTTCTAATCTCATTGTTTTACATGTTGCTGTCCAGTTTTCCCAGCACCACTTGTTGAAGAGACTGTCTTATCCCCATTGTATGTTCTTGCCTCCTTTGTCTTAGAATAATTGACCATAGGTGCATTGCTTTATTTCTGGGCTCTCTGTTCTGTTCCATTGATCTATGTGTCTGTTTTTGTGCAAGTACCATGCTGTTTTTTACTGTAGCTTTGTAGTATAGTCTGAAGTCTGGGCCTGTGATACCTCCAGCTTTGTTCTTTTTCATCAAGATTGCTTTGGCAATTCAGGGTCTTTTGTGGTTCCATATGAATTTTAGGATTATTTGTTCTAGTTCTGTGAAAAATGTCATGAGTATTTTGATAGGGATTGCATTAAATCTGTAGATTGCTTTGGGTAGTATGTCCATTTTAATATCAGTTCTTCCAATCCAAGAGCACAGGATATCTTTTCATTTCTTTGTATCATCTTCAGTTTTCTTCATCAGTATTTTATTGTTTTCAGAGTATAGGTCTTTTTACCGCTTTGGTTAAGTTTATTCCTAGGTATTTTATTCTTTTTGATGTGATTTTAAATGGGATTGCTTTTTTACTTTCTCTTTCTGTTATCTCGTTATTAGTGTATAAAAAATCAACAGATTTCTGTATATTGATCTTGTATCTTGCAACTTTACTGAATTCATTTATTAGTTCTAGTAGTTTTTTGATGGGGACTTTAGGATTTTCTTTATATAGTATCATGTCATCTGTTCCAATTTGGATGTCTTTTATTTCTTTTTCTTGTCAGATTGCTGTGGCTAGGACTTCCAATGTTATGTTAAATAGAAGTGGTGAGAGTGGGCATCTTCTCTTTTTCCTGAATTTAGAGGAAAGACTTTCAGCTTTTCACTGTTGAGTATGATGATAGCTGTGGGTTGCCATAAATGGCCTTTATTATATTGAGATATGTTCCCTCTATACCCACTTGGTTGAGAGTTTTTATCATGAATGGATATTGTATTTTGTCAAAATGTTTTTTCTGAATCTATTGAGATGATCATGTGATTTTTGTCCTTACTTTTGTTAATGTGGTGTATCACATTGTTTGATTTGTGAATGTTGAACCATCCTTGCGTCCTTAGAATAAATCCAACATGATCATGGTGTATGATCCTTTTTACATGTTGTTGGATTTGGTTTGCTAATATTTTGTTGAGGATTTTTGCATCTATATTGATCAAAGATATTGGCCTGTAATTTCCTCTTTTGTGTAGCATCTTTGTCTGGTTTTGGTATCAGGGTAATGGTGGCCTCATAGAATGAATTTGGGAGTGTTCCATCTGCTTCCATTTTTTTTGGAATAGTTTGAGAAGGATAGGTATTAGTTCTTTATGTGTTTAATAGAATTCACCTGTGAAGCTGTCCTGCCCTGGACTTTTGTTTGCTAGGAATTTTTTTTATTACAGATTCAATTTTACTACTAGTGATCAGTCTGTTCAAAGTGTGTTTCTTCTTGATTCTGTCTTGGCATGTTGTATCTTTCTAGAAATTTTCCCACTTAGAAGATTCAATATTGTTACATGTCAGTTATTTTCAGATTGATGTATGGCTTCAGTGCAATCCCAATCTAAATTTCAGTAGGCTTTTTTAGTAGAAATTGATTAGCTGATTATAAAATTTATATGGAAATGCAAAAGACCTAGAATAGCCAAAATTTTTTGAAAAAGAGGAGCAAAATTGGAGAACTTTACTTGATTTCAAGATTTTCTATAAATTTACAGTAATTAAGACTAGTTTATTATCGGCAGAAAGATAGACATATAGATAAATGGAATGGAATAGAGTCCAGGATCAGAATCATGTGCATATAGCCAGTTGATGTTCAACAAATGACAGGGTAATTCAGTTTGGAGGGGTAGTCATTTCAACAAATGGTGCTGGAACAACTGAATATCCATATGGGGAAAACATAGAATTGATCTTTGCAGCAACAATAATTAATTAACAGTAATTAATTCAAAATGGATCATAGATGTTAACTTAGGAGCTAAAACTATAACACTTCTAGAAGAAAACATAGGAGAGGAAATATTTGTGATTTTTGAGGCAGACACAGATTTCCTATAACAATAAGAAATAATGAAGATAAAAATAGAAGAAAAAGTAATGGACTGTACTTCACCTAATTTAAAAACTTCTGTTCTTTGGGGGGAAAAAAACTTTAAGAAAAAAGTGGTACACCACAAACTTGTAGAAAAATATATAAATTTCTAGAATAACTAAAGAACTCTTACAACTCAAGAAGAAGAAGAAAAACAACCCTATTTTTTTTAATGGACAAAATATTTAAATAGATATTTTGCAAAATAAGATATATAGATGGTAAAAAAGCACATGAAAAGATGCCTAATATCATTAGTGTTTAAGAAAATGCAAATAAAAACCACAAATTAGGTACTACTAGACACCTACTAGAATGACCAAAAAAATTTTTAACTGAAAATACCAGGTACTGACAAGTATATGGAGCAACCAGAGCTGTCATATTGGGTGGGCCAAAAGGTTTGTTCATTTTTTTTTCTGTAAGATGGCTCTAGTAGCACTTAGTTGTCCTTAACTTCATTCAAAACAATTTTGTTAGATTGTATGTGACAGCCATGATTGTATGTGACAGCATTTAAAAAAAGACATCAAAATTGGTGAATTTTTTATTTTATGCACATAATGTAACTTATGCCTCATTTGGTACTGAGAATCTTTCTTTTGGTTAAGCACCAATCCGGAAGTACCATATGAAGCTTAGGTAGGAAGTGGACAGAGAGGGAGGGCTGCATACAGTGAAAAGAGTGAATGATAAAAAGGAAAAGGAAAGAGTTAGAGGAAAAGCTGTAGTCATTATTGGCATTTAGAGACTTACTACAGGCCACTCAAAAAAAAAGATTGGTGAATTTTTTTGTAGCCATTTTAATATTGAAGATGGGGAAAGAAGCAACATTTTCGGCATATTATGCTTTATTATTTCAAGAAAGGTAAAAACGCAACTGAAACACACAAAAAGATTTGTGCAGTGTGTGGAGAAGGTGCTGTGACTGATCGAACGTGTCAAAAGTGGTTTGCGAAGTTGACTGCTGGAGATTTCTCGCTGGACTTTGCTTCATGGTCGGGTAGACCAGTTGAAGTTGATAGCGATCAAATCGAAACAATAATTGAGAACAATCAACGTTATACCATGCAGGAGATAGCTGACATACTCAAAATATCCAAATCAAGCAATGAAAATCATTTGCACCAGCTTGGTTATGTGAATCGCTTTGATGTTTGTGTTCCACATAAGTTAAGCAAAAAAACCTTCTTGATGGTATTTCCACATGCGATTCTCTACTGAAACATAATGAAAACGTTCCATTTTTAAAACAAATTGTGACAGACGATGAAAAGTGGATACTGTACAACAATGTGGAATGGAAGAGATCGTGGGGCAAGCAAAACGAACCACCACCAACCACACCAAAGGCTGGTCTTCATCCAAAGAAGGTGATGTTGTGTATATGGTGGGATTGGAAGGGAGTCCTCTATTATGAGCTCCTTCCAGAAAACCAAAAGATTAATTCCAACAAGTACTGCTCCCAATTAGACCAACTGAAAGCAGCACTCGACGAAAAGCATCCAGAATTAGTCAACAGAAAATGCATAATCTTCCATCAGGATAACGCAAGACTGCATGTTTCTTTGATGACCAGGTGAAAACTGTTACAGCTTGGCTGGGACGTTCTGATTCATCCGCCATATTCATCAGACATTGCACCTTCGGATTTCCATTTATTTCAGTCTTTACAAAATTCTCTTAATGGAAAAAGTTTCAATTCCCTGGAAGACTGTAAAAGGCACTTGGAACAGTTCTTTGCTCAAAAAGATAAAAAGTTTTGGGAAGATGAAATTATGAAGTTGCCTGAAAAATGGCAGAAGGTAGTGGAACAAAAGTGTGAATACATTGTTCAGTAAAGTTCTTGGTGAAAATGAAAAGTGTCTTTTATTTTTACTTAAAAAACCAAAGGCACCTTTTGGCCCACTCAATACATTGCTCGTGGGATTGTCAAATGGTACAAGAACTTTGGGAGTCACTTTACTGAAAAGATTTCTCATAAAGTCACACTTTTTATATGACCAGAGGAAGGAGCCAGGTTGAGGAATGGGCTGCAGACCCCAATCTGTGAGGAGTGGCTGGAGGGCCTGGGATGGTTCATCCTGAACCCAAAGCCTCAAGGAGGCTCATCACTGTCTCCATCTCAGCAGGGCTGTCCCAGGGCCTGAGACCGTAAAAGAGAAGTCCAGACAGTTTTCAGCACCTTTCCACTGAAATAAGATGGTGTTTCTTAGGCTGAAACCCAAAAACATAGTGAGAAATCTGCCTCTTTGTCCAAAGACCAATGGGGGCAGAGGTAGAGCCAGCAAGGTGTCCACTCCTCAAGATATAAACTTCCACTGAGAGCAATTCTGGTTCTTGTCAACATGGCAAACTGGCATGGACTGCTGGATACTTCCCTGCAAATCAACCCCAGAGAAACTGTGGAAGCAAGAGAAAAGCGTGGATACCAAGACCTAAATCCTTTGAGAAAGCCCCAGAAGACTAAACATGTTTTGCAGTGGTTTATGTGGGTAATGTGGGTGGCTGCAGCCTGAGGAGGACAGGAAGTGGAGGTGGCAATGGAGGATAGTATGGAATCCTTTCAGCTCTGTCCTGCGTCTCCTCAACATAGCTTTGGGACAGTCTTCACCTGCTTTTTCACTGTAGCAACAACAGCAATAGGCCAGGCCACTAGTACAGGTGCAGGTGGTGATACTGAAGGAGTGTAAAGGCCTTGTCCATTAGGATGTTGATGAAAGCTGGTGCTAACTGGCCAGGTGCCAGATTCTGACTGACCAGGTACCTTTGGTCATTCATGCCTTCTCCTGTTCCCCTCTAGACCTCAGGGGCTTCTGGTTACAAGGCAAGGAGAAGCCCCCTTAGATGGTGCTGCTTCCCCCAGGGGTTTTTAAGGTCATAACTTATCCAGAGGATTTGCCTGGTGCGGCGACAGCAGATCTGAGTGATGAAGTTCTGTGGCATGTGTGGCTCATCCCTTTACAACTCTGACGTAATGGGACCTGTCCTTTTATACTTCCCAAAACACATAATCAGAGTAGCTGACATGATCGAGGAAATTTGAGCTCAAAGACCAAGATAACTAAATATATAAGAAGAATCATTTACTGCAAAAGAAGATGAGAAACTGGACAAGAAATACCATTTGAAGCAGGACTGTTGGTAAGACCAGAAAAAAGTAAGCACAGTCAGTATACCTAAGTACATAGAGAAATGTATTAGCAATATGAAATAAGTAAAAGAAATTACAAAAAACAAAGTGTAAATTCTAAGTTTAAAAAGTATGATAGTTAAAATAAAGAACATCACATATATAAGATAAATGGTGGAGAACCAATTAATAGATTGGAAGATAAGACTGAGGAACTCTCCAAGAAAGCATCAGGAAAGGCTGACAATATATAAAATTAAAAAAAAAAAGACCCCATCAAAAAGATGTGGCAGATAAAAGTGCCAAAACCCAGATTATAAGAGAAAATAACATGAGAAAACCATAATTCAAAAAGAGTCATGTACCAAAATGTTCATTGCAGCTCTATTTACAATAGCCAGGACATGGAAGCAACCTAAGTGTCCATCAACAGATGAATGGATAAAGAAGATGTGGCACATATATACAATGGAATATTACTCAGCCATAAAAAGGAACAAAACTGAGTTATTTGCAGTGAGGTGGATGGACCTAGAGACTGTCATACAGAGTGAAGTAAGTCAGAAAGAGAAAAACAAATACCATATGCTAACACGTATATATGGTATCTTAAAAAAAAAAAAAAAGGTCATGAAGAACCTAGGGGCAAGACGGGAATAAAGATGCAGACCTACTAGAGAATGGACGTGAGGGTACAGGGAGGGGGAAGGGTAAGCTGGGACAAAGTGAGAGAGTGGCATGGACATATATACACTACCAAATGTAAAATAGATAGCTAGTGGGAAGCAGCCGCATAGCACAGGGAGATCAGCTCGGTGCTTTGTGACCACCTAGAGGGGTGGGATAGGGAGGGTGGGAGGCAGGGAGATGCAAGAGGGAAGAGATATGGGGACATATGCATATGAATAACTGATTCACTTTGTTATAAAGCAGAAACTAGCACACCATTGTAAAGCAATTATACTCCAATAAAGATGTTAAAAAAAAATAAGAGAAAATTACAGAAAATAAAAGTTGAGAGGAGGAACTATTTGAAGAAATAATGAAGATTAATATACCATCTTTAAGAAAAATGAAAGACTTTGGAATGAAAGGAATAAGAGTACCAAATGGAAGAGATGAGGAAAATCCCAGACAGAAACATATCAGAGTGAAATTTGAGAAAATAAAATTCTAAAAGAAACCAGGTAGAGAAGGAAGACCACCTACAAAGGAGTAAGGATCAGACTGACATCAGATTTTTCACAGCAACACGAGATGCAAGAAGAATGAAGTGATATTTTTTAAAGACTTGAAGGTAAAGTACTTAAGTGTAAGAGTAGATGAACTAAAGGGACATGCTCATGTGACAAAATATTTAGCTGTTTAGGAGGTAGAGTAGATATTGATAAGGTATGAATTAATAGGAGACACAAATGGAAGGAGGCAGAGTAGGAAGAACCATGAATCTGTCTCCCCACCTGGACCACAATTGCCCTGGACCTGATGGCTTCAGTGGTGAACTCTGTCACACATTTAAAGAATCAATAGTTCTCAAACTTTCCCCAAAATCTGAAAAGGGAACACTTTCTGACTCATTCTATAAGGCCAGCATTACCCTAATACCAAAGCCAGACAAAGACACGACAAGAAAAAAAAATCCTTATGAACATCAATGCAAATCCTCAACAAAACACTAGCAACACAAAGTTTAGCAGCATAGCAAAAGGATTATACACCATGACACCAAATGGGATTTATTCGTGGAATGCAAGGATGGTTTGACATATAAAACTCAATCAATGTTAATACACCACATTAACAAAATGAAGGAGAGGGGAACCCACATGATCATCTCAATTGATGCAGAGAAAACATTTGTCAAAATTCAACACCCTTTCATGATAAAAACACTCAGCAAACTAGGAATAGAAGGAGACTACCTCCACATAATAAAAGTCATATGTACAGAAAACATATTCAATAGTGAAAGATTGATAGCTTTTCCTCTAAGATCAGGAACAAGGCAAGGATGTCTGCTCTCACCACTTGTATTCAACATAGTACTAGAAGTTCTAACCAGAGCAATTTGGCAAGAAAAATAAATAAAGAGCATCTAAATTGGAAAAGAAGAGGTAAAATGATCTCTTCACAAATGATATGATCTTGTATGTAGAAAATCCTAAAGCTTCTACCAAAAAAAACTTTCAGAATGAATTTATCAAAGGAGCAGGATACAGTCAAAATGCAAAAGTGTTGCATTTCTATGCACTAACAATGAACAATCTGAAAAAGAAATTATAAAAACAATTCCATTTACAATAACATTAAAAAGAATAACATGCAGCACTTAGGAATTAACTTAACCAAAGAGGCGAAAGACCTGTACAATGAAAACTATAAAGCCTTGCTGAAAGAAACTAAAGACATAAATACATGAAAACACGTTCCATGTTCATGGATTGGAAGACTTAATATGTCAGTGCTACCCAAAGTGATCTAAGATTTAGTACAATTCCTATTACCCCAATGACATTTTTCCAGAAATAGAACAACCCATCCTAAAATTCATACGGAATCTCAAAGGACCCCTGAATAGCCAAAACAGTCTTGAAAAAGAACAAAACTGGAGGACTCACACTTCATGATTTCAAAGCTTACTATAAAACTACAGTCATCAGAACAGTGTGGTATTGGCATAATGATAGACATATAGACCAATGGAATAGAGTAGAAATCCTAGAAGTAAACCCTCACATATATGGTCAAATGATTTTTTTTTAAATTAATTAATTAATTAATTTATTTATTTTATTTATGGCTGTGTTGGGTCTTCGTTTCTGTGCGAGGGCTTTCTCTAGTTGTGGCAAGCGGGGGCCACTCTTCATCGTGGTGCACGGGCCTCTCACTTTCGTGGCCTCTCCCGCTACGGAGCACAGGCTCCAGACGTGCAGGCTCAGTAATTGTGGCTCACGGGCCTAGCTGCTCTGTGGCATGTGGGATCTTCCCAGACCAGGGCTCGAACCCGTGTCCCCTGCATTAGCAGGCAGATTCTCAACCACTGCACCACCAGGGAAGCCCTGGTCAAATGATTTTTAATGAGGGTGCCAAGACCATTCAATGGGGAAAGAACAGTCTTTTCAGCAAATGGTGCTAGGAAAACTGGGTGTCCACATGCAAAAGAATGCAGTTGGACCATTCCATGACACCATATTAAAAAATTTACTCAAAATGGATCAAGGACCTAAATGTAAGGCCTAAAAAAATCAAACTCCTAGAAGAAAACACAGGACAAAAGCGTCATGATGTTGGACTTGGCACTGATTTCATAGATATGGCACCAAAGGCACATGTAACAAAAGAAAAAATAGACAAATCAGACTTCATGAAAATTTTAAAAACTTTGTGCATCAAAAGACACTATTCACAGAGTAAAAAGTCAGTACACAGAATGGGAGAAAGTATTTGAAAATCATATATCCGATAAGGGATTAATATCCAGAATATATAGAGAATATCTAAAAGAACCTCATTCAAAATTGAACCAAGGACCTGAATAGTCATTTTTCCAAAGAAGGCATACAAATGTCCAATAAGCACATGAAAAGATGCTCAACATTACTAATCATTAGGGAAATACAAATCAAAACTACAACAAGATACCACCTCACACCCAATAGGCGAGCTCCCATCAAAAAGCCAGAAAACAGCAAGTGTTGGTGAGGATGTGGAAGCATTGAAATCCTTGTTTACTCTTGTTGAGAATGTAAAAGGGTACAGCTGCTATGGGATAGTATAGTGGTGCCTCAAAAAATTAAAAAGAGAATTATATATTCCAGCAATTCCACTTCTAGGTACATACCCAACAGAATTGAAAGCAGGGTCTCCAAAAAACACCTGTACACCCATGTTCATAGTAGCATTATTCACAATAGCTAAAATGTGGCAGCAACCCCAGAGCCCATTGACAGGTGATGGATAATCAAAGTTGTGGTCTGTACATATGATGGAATATCATTTAGCCTTAAAAAGGAAGGAAATTCTGCAATATGCTGCAACATGGATGAATCTTGAGGACATTAAGCTGAGTGAAATGAACCAGTCACAAAAACGCAAATATTGCATGATTCCGCTTATATGAGGTACTCAGAGAAATCAAAATGGTAGAGACAGAAAGTAGAGTGGTGGTTGCCAGGGGCTGTGGGGAGGGCAATGGAGAGTTAGTGTTTAACGGGGACAGTTTCAGTTTTACAAGGTGAAGAGAGTTATGAGGATGGATGGTGAAAATGGCTGCACAACAATGTGAATGTATTTAATACCACTGAGCTGTACACTTAAAAATGCCTAAGATGGCAACTTTTATGTGTATTTTACCTCAAAAAAATTATTTTTAATCCTGCAGCAAACATTTTTCTTAATGGAGACACTGTAATGCATTCTCCGTAAAGTTAGGAACAAGATAAGGATACTACGGTCAACAGCACTGTATGAGAAATCCTGAACGCTATGTGGAAAGAAGTAGAAATAAGAGTGTCATAGTCAGTTCAGACTGCTCTTACAAAATACCGCAGAGTGTATGGCTTAAACAACAAACATTTATTTCTCATCCTCTGGAGCCTGGAAGTCCAAGGTCAGGGTGCCAACATGGTTGGGTTCTTGGTGAGGGCCCTCTTCCTGGGCTTGGCCTTCCTTGTTGTGTGTGCACAGAGAGAGATCGCTGGTCTCTTCCTCTCACAGGGGCCCCAATCTCCTCAGGGGGCTCCACCCTCATGACCCCATCTAAACCTGCTTACCTCTAAAAGGCCCACCTCCAAATACCATTGCATTGTGGGTTAGGGCTCCAGTGTATAAACTTTGGGGAGAAACACAAATTTCCATAGCAAAGAGATACAAGGATGTGAAAGGAAATTATAAAAACATCCACTATTTGCAGGTGATTCAATCATCTGCATGGAACAACCAACCAAGAATCAATAGACAAATAACAACTAATATGGATTCACCAAGATGCTGGACACAAGAACAACACATAAAGTCAACTTCTCACAGTGAGAAGCAGTGGGCCAGGTTGCACGCACAGCGACGTGGGGGTCATAAACACACAGCTCGAGTGGATGAGAACCAGCATGATATGCGCAGCACAGCGGCATTAATGCCAGGAGTAAACTGAGGCAGGAGAAAGACAGAGCAGGGGGTTTGCATGAGAGAGGATGGGGCCTCTCTGCTGAGAGCCCAGGAGGTCTCTGGAAGAGGCAGGATAAATCCAAGGCTCCCAGTTGCTGAGGCCCCTGACATCCCTCCCCCAGAACCTGAAAGTGTCTCCCCCTTCAAAAAACAAAACCCTGTGCTCCTCCCGTCCAAGCCTTTGGACGGTGGGCAAGCAACTTTGATCCCTGGGCCTCCACTTCCCCCTCTGTAAAGTGGGGATAATCACAGTAACAACCTTCCAGGTCTATGGATGGATTCTGTATGATAATGCAGAGGAAAGACTCAGCTCATGCTCAGCAAACGTGAATGAGAATAACTATTTATTAATAACTAGGTGATTGAAGAGCCCCCACCCCATGCCAAGCTCCAATGCAAGGCCCACTGCTGGCTGTCTCCCAGTCTCCAGCTCCATCAAGGGTTAAGGAGCTTGGCTGGCTGCTGGGGAGCACAAATAAAGCACCAGCCCAGCAGCGGCTCCCTATCTCTGAGCCATCTCCTCCCGCCCCACAGCTCAAGCCTGCGGAAATGAAAGCCCCTCTAGGCGGAAGCTCCTTCGCCAGCTGCATCACAATGACATTCCCCACCAGGGAGATGGGGATAGGCGCCCTCCCTGGCTTCCCCAGTTCTGGGGCTACAGGGACGGTGAGCTGCCCCAGAGCTGTCAGCTCACATGTGGGAGAGAAGTTGGGTCGTTCTGTTCCTGGCCCTGTGGGGTTGGAGGAAAGCGAAGTGGGGAGGGGGGAGCTGGGAGGGGTGCTGACAGGTTGGGGAGGACCCAGTGGGTGCGCCCCAGGCACTTGGGGTCTCAGAGAACCAACACATCCTGCCAAGGACCTGCAGGTGATCACCCACTAGTGAGCTGTGAAATCCATTTAACAAGTTGTGTTCTGCATTTTTAAGAAGAGAACTGGAATAGAAAATAGGGTGCATTGCAGATAATAAAGCCAGAAGCTTTATTTCAGTCACCTTGAGTGCAGTGGCCAAAAACTGCACTCAAGGTGGGCCTTGGACCAGAGCCCACTTGCCCAGGCCTGTGACCTCGGATGCATTGTGTCACCTTCCAGGCCTCTGTTTCCTTATCTGTTCATGGAGAAGAGTAGCACCCACACCTCGGTCATTGTGAGAAACGAAGGAGGGGTTTGGGAGAGCTCAGGGAATGTGGAGCCGCCATGGCTGTTGGCTCTTTTTGTCCTCATGTGAAACGTCTTTCTTCCCTGGGAGATGGGTCACAAAAAACTGAAAGCCACTGGATTTGAGGACTGGGACAGGACCTGTCTACAGCAAGAATTCGGGGTGCAGGCTTGGGCAAGGGGGCTGCTCTTAGTAAATGAGAAGAGAGGATCCTGAGGGGAAAGGGAAAAGCCAGAATCCCCAGAGGCAGGTCCGTGTGTGCACAGCCCTCCACAGCCTACACCTCCCGCCATATGTTGAGGATGACTTTGCCCAATCAGAAGCCCCCACCCTGTGTTTCCTTTGGTCTCCAAATTAATGAACTTCTTGCAGACTCTGCACTGGGAGCCGTCCTCATATGCCCCCGTTCAGGCCCGACATTAGACCCAGGAGGAAGGGACTCTCGTTCTCTCCAATTTTTAAAAAAATAGACTTCATTTTTTAGAGCAGTTTTAGGTTCACAGCAAAACTGAGCCGGAAGTACAGAGTTCCCATTTACTCCCTATTCCCACCCGGTCCCCACCACACACACAAGCACAGCCTTCCTCACCATCAACATCGGCCCCCAGAGTGGTGTATTTGTTACAATTGGTGAACCTACATACACTTACGTATCTTTATCACCCAAAGCCAGTAGTTTACATTAGGGTTCACTCTCAATGATGCACATTCTGTCGGTTTGGACAAAGATGTAATGATGTGTGTCCACCATTATGGTGTCATACAGTGTAGTTTCATTGCCCTAAAAATCCTCTGTGCTCCACCTGTTCATCCCTCCCTCCCCTCAACCCCTGCTATCCGGGGGTTTTCCTTTTCCAAAATGTCATATAGTTGGAATCATACAGTTTGTAACATTTTCAGATTGGCTTCTTTCACTTAATAATATGCATTTAAGGTTCCTCCATGGCTTGGTAGCTCATTTCTTTTCTTTTTACTCTTTATTATGTCAGTGTCCCTGCTGTTCAGAGTTTAACTATGGTATTAATGCTATAATGTACTAATGCTTTTTATTTTTTTAATTTATTTTTTTAAATATTTATTTATTTATTTGGCTGCATCAGGTCTTAGCTGTGGCACATGGGATCTTTGTTGCTGTGTGTGGGAGCTTCACTGCAACATGCAGGATCTTTTACTTGTGGCGTGCGGGATCTTTAGTTGTGTCATGCAGGATTTTTTTTTTTTTTTTTTTTTTAGTTGCAGCATGCAGGATCTTTAGTTGCGGCATGTGTTCCCTAACCAGGGATCAAACCTTGGCCACCTGAGTTGGGTGCATGGAGTCGTAGCCATTGGACCACCAGGTAAGTCCTGTAGCTCATTTCTTTTTAGCGCTGAATAATATTCCATTGTCTGGATGGACCACAGTTTATTCATTCACCCAAGAAGGACGTCTTAGTTGCTTCCAAGTTTTGGCAGTTATGAATAAAGCTGCTATAAATATCCATGTGAAGGTTTTCATTTATGTTTTGAAAGTATAAGTTTTCAACTCATTTGTGTAAATACCAAGGAGTGTGATTGCTAATCCATATGGTAAAAGTATGTTTAGTTTTGTAAGAAACCCCCAAACTATCTTACAAAGTGGCTGTACCATTTTGCATTCCTACCAGCAATGAATGACCGTTCCTGTTGCTCCATATTTGGTGGAGCATTTGGTCTTGTCAGTGTTCTGGATTTTGGCCATTCTAACAGGCGTGAAGTGTTATCTCATTATTGTTGTTGTTGTTTTAATCATTTCCTTCATATAATCATAATCTATTAGTTATTTATTTATTTATTTTATTTTTGGCTGTGTTGGGTCTTCGTTGCTGCGCGTGGGCTTTCTCTAGTTGCTGCGAGTGGGGGCTACTCTTTATTGCGGTGCACGGGCTTCTCATTGCGGTGGCTTCTCTTGTTGCGGAGCACAGGCTCTGGGTGCTCGGGCTCAGTAGTTGTGGCTCACGGGCTCTAGAGCGCAGGCTCAGTAGTTGTGGCGCACAGGCTTAGTTGCTTCGCGGCATGTGGGATCTTCCCAGACCAGGACTCAAACCCGTGTCCCCTGCATTGGCAGGAGGATTCTTAACTACTGCGCCACCAGGGGAAGTCCCTGTTGTTTTAATTTACGCTTTCATAATGGCATATAATTTTGAGCATCTTTTCATATGCTTATTTGCCATCTGTATATCTTTTTTGGTGAGGTGTCTGTTTCAGGTCTTTTGCCTATTTTTTAATCAGGTTGTTCATTTTGTTGTTACATTTTAAGAGTTATTTGTGTATTTTAGATAACAGTCCTTTATGTGTCTTTTGCAAATATTTTCTCCAGTGTGACTTTGTCTTTTCATTCTCTTGACATTGTCTTTTGCAGAGCAGAAGTTTTTAATTTTAATGAAGTCTAGCCTATCAGTTATTTCTTTCATGAATAGTGCCTTTAGTGTTGTATCTAGAAAAGTATCACCATACCCAAGGTCATCTAGATTTCCTCCTATGTTATCTTCTAGGAGTTTTATAGTCTGCAGTTTATATTAGGTCAGAGATCCATTTTGAGTCAATTCTTATAGAAGGGTGTAAGATCTGTGTATAGATTTTTTTTTTTTTTTTTTGCATATAGATGCCCAGTTGTCCCAGCACCATTTGTTGAAAAGACTGTCTTTTCCCCATCGTGTTGCCTTTGCTCTTTTGTCAAAGATCAGTTTATTATATCTTTGTGGGTCTGTTCCTGGGCTTTCTTTTCTGTTCCACCAATCTGTCTGTTCTTTTGCCAGTACCATCCTGTCTTGATTACTGTAGCTTTAGAATAAGTATTGACCTTGGGTAGTATCTCTGACTTTGCTTTTCTATTCTCTTCATTTTTTTAGAAGTGGAAATTGAGACACCAAAAAGTTAAGTAACTTGCCCCAAAATGCACAGTAAATGGCAGAGTCAGGATTTGAACTTAAGCCTTTTGACTACGAAGCTTGTGCTTAGGACAGAGATTGAAACACTGGAAATGGGAAAAGAGAGACAGAGGGGAAAAGAAAAAAACAGGGAAGGAGAGGAGAATGTCAGAAAAATAAAAAGCAACAATTTTCCCCACAAATACTAACCTGGGTCTCTCCTCCTCCAAAGCTGGGAAGAACAGTCTGGGGGCAAGGTGGGCGCAGGGAGAGTGTGGATGTGTTTTGAAGATCTGGAAGCCAACAGGATTTCCTAACAGATTGGATTTGGGCTGCGGAGAGAAGAGGGATAGTGGACATGACTCCAGTGTTCCGGAAGGATGGAGATGCTATTCCAGTTGGGGAGGCTGCAAGAGGAGCCTGCCTGGGGGTGAGGATTAGGAACTGGTTTGGTTTGTGTTCATTAGAGATGCCCTGTAGTCACCCAGGTGGAGAGGACCGATGCCACCTCCCCCAGGTTCCCGTGCAGCATGTCACCTGTGCAGGTGAAAGAAGGAGGAAGGGGACCTCTCTGCTCAGGGAGGAGCTTTCGGAGACGTGAGGCACTGGAGGTGCAAGCTGTAAAGGAGGTTCCAGAAAGGATCACATACCTCGAGAGTTGGGGTATGACCAGATCCTGGTGTTTCCCAGCCTGAGATCCGGGACCCTTCTGCAAGCTGGCCTGGGGGTCGTGTGGGGAGGGAGGTCAGGAGGGGACTCCCCGAGGATGGCTGGGATTCTCACCTCGCTAGTACTTTCAAGGACACTTGTCAGCTGTGTCACCAGCTGTAAGCAATTCATTTTAGGTGGAAGCAGACAGGGCACAGAGTGAGAAAGGTACTCCTTCCATCCTCTTCCTGCCCTCGCATTACATCAAGGAGAGTCTTGGGTGGGTGCTACGCCATCTTTAACACCTCTCTGACACTTGCTAATCTCCCTTCTTAACCAAGGGATGGGGTCTGAATCTCAGGGCCTTTGCAGGCAACAGTGTTTGGCTAGAATTTAGCAATGTCGCTTTACGTTCTGTCTCTCCAGTCTACTGTGACCTTGTACGTATGGCAAATTAAACAGTGATCAAAGTTTCTTTTAAATACATCTAAGTTGAAAATGTGAATGGGTCTAGTAATGGACATTCAATAAATAAACGTGGCACACATCATGGAGGTGATGTGTAAATACCCAGCAATTGGGAAACGTCTCTTAATTAGTGTGTTTGTAGGGTTGCTGTGAGGTTTGTCATTTTGTTTGGGGCACTTGCTGTGTCTGCCTCTGTCTGTGATATCTGCTCCCTTCTTCCTTCTCATCACCTGGCCGTTTCCTCTAGGAAGTAGGAACAGGTGGGATCCAACCTTTGCTCCCCCACCCCGCCACCTTCGCTGGGCTCTGGACCGTCTGAGAACCTCAGGTCCGTGTCCTGTGGTCCCCAGTCCACTGGGGGGCGTCTCCACATGGCGCGACCTGCCCACACTCACACTGACCTCACGCCTTCCACCCTGGTCCTTAGGGCTCGGGAGCAGCGCTGTGTAGCTGCCCGTCTGCCAGGGCTTCCCGCATCGAGGCCCCCTCTCTGCGGGCCATCTCTCTGCCCTCTGCCGCTCAGCAGCCCTGGGATATGGGGACCAACACTGAGAGGTGACAGGGCTGGTGAGGTCCCCTGGCGGACGGGCAGCTGATCCAGGGTGACACTGATAGTGGTGCCGGGCTGGGCCCCCAGGCCTCAAGAAAGAGCCACGTGGGAAGGGCGGGGGAGGTGAACGGAGGTGGGGGGCCTCAGGACTGTGCCTTTCCCAACCCCGTGGCTACGGGGGTGCCATGCCCCTTCTGCTTGCAACCCCCAGTGGTAAGGGGCTCACTCCTCCTGGCCGCCTGTGCCCTCCCTGCTCCGCTCCTGAGACAAAGCTCCTCTTCCTCACCCTGTGAATCCAATGCCTGGCGAGGTCTGACGCTGCCCTGTGGACCCCCAGACCTGCCTGCTGCCCTGCTCTGGGATAGCACGTGGGGCCTCTCTGACCTCTACAGAACCAGGAGGCTTTTCTGAACTCCAGGGTCTGTGACTGTAGCTGGAGAGGCTCTAAGGAGGTTTGCAGAATAAAATGAGGACAGGGCTGCAGCCACCTGTCTATGTGTATACTTCAGGCTGGTGGGCTCTGCATCTACTTAGCCTCCCCCCACTCTGCCCCTACAGCGAGGCCAGCCCGGGGCACTGTTTCCAAGGTCTGGCTCTTTTAAATTTAGCTGCAGGAAAAAGCAGTTTGTGCGGGCCTGGACCACGGAGACAATCAGCAACAGGAAAAAGTCATCCGAGGGGAGTTTTCAGTGAATTATGGAGGCATTGTTCCTGCGCCCAAGGAGCCGGGGCTGCTGGTCCAGCCTCGCTGACCCAGCCCAGGCCTCTGGGGCCAAACACTGCCTGAGCTGCGTCAGGACAACACAATGTAAGCGTCTGAAGGCCAAAAAAAAAAAAAAGAGCAGAGGAAGAAAAATACTGGAAATTCCCTGTGTCCCAGCTATGGAAGAGCCTTTCTTGAAAATCAACAGCGAGGGAAAGGTTGCTGCCCGCCCAGGCGGGGGGCCTCAGGAACGGGAGGAAGTCACAAGCGATATTTTGAGATATTTTCAGTCTGGTGTGATGCCGGTTGATTTTCCAAAACATGAGGGCCTCATGCTGGGGGGAGAGTTGAGGTTGGACAGGGGTTGACCGGGGGTGGGGCCAGGCTCAGGATGGGCCAGGACGAGGACATAAACAGCAGCTGACCCAGTTGGAGAGCTGGGTGTCCCAGCTGGCTGACATGCAGGCCCCTCGAAGCCCTGGGAGACCCAGGGGGTCTCCCATTGATCTAGAGGCCCTTTTGGATCTCACCTTGATGAGAGGATCACAGATGAATACTGGGATCCCCTGCACAGAAAGCCTGCTAGGTGGCCAGGCAGATTCCACTTGCTCACCTCTTCCGATGGGGAGCTCACTACCTAATATCAGCCTAACCCACTTCTGCATGGCTCAGCCTGGGAGAAACAATAACAATGCTTCTGAAGGAGACACAGTGGTGAACAAAATAGACACAAATGTGTGTGCTCATGAAGTTGACATTCTAGTGAGGAGACACAGACATATACAAAATTAATAACGTTTATAGCATGTTAGAAATCATAAGCATTATGAGAAGATAAAGCAGGGAAAGGAGCAGGAGGTGCTTGAGATACAATTTGAAAAATAGGGGGTTAAAGAGAAAATTCCTCCTCACTCTCAGCTGGGACCAGCCCCCACCCCGCCCCTGGGCCCATAGCCCATCTGCTCCTGAGTCCTGGGACAGCCTTGCTCTGCTTCAGGCTGAGCAGGGCCAGCTACTCATGGGAAGGGGGCTCCAGCCCCCTCCTCCCCCCTCTGCAGCGGGTCAGAGCTGAATGCCTTCCCCAGAAGTGGGAACAGCACTTTAAATCCCTTCCCTCTGTGAATACACCTCTGTCCCAATTTAGCTGTTTTAGAAGCTGTTCCCCGTTACCTCCCCCTGAGCCCCCCGACTTCTGACGCCGTGAGCGGCCAAGAAGCCGTGCCTCCTCTGTCCAAGGTACTGCGCGTGTGCCCACCCAAGATGAAGGATTTGCATTTATTCCTCTTGCTTCCTCTTGTGGAATTCTTTTTGGCACAGAGGTGGACCACTTATGAGACAAAGAGTTAATAGTAACATACAAAGAGTGCCTAAAAATACACAACAAAAATAGAGGAAGGAATACAGGCAAAGACTCTGATCAGGCAATTCGCTCCAGAAATGCAAATGGCCAATAAATAAATGAATGCAGAGCCGCTCCGCGTTCAGGCAGTGGTGGAGACACAAACAAAAAGAACAGTGAGATGCCATTTCTCTCCCATCAGACTGGAAAACAGTATTAAATATTGATGACATCCAATGCCAGCAAGGATGGGGGCAGTCAAGCAGTTTTGACACTGCTGGTGGGAGTGTGAGTTGCCACAGTCTTTTGGGACAGTAATCTGCAGTTTCTATTAAAGTTTAAAATGTGTGTGCCCTTTGATCCAGCAGAACCATACAGACACATAGGTGATAGGTACAAGGGTATTTGTTCAAAAAAAAAAGGCACGTACTAAGTGTTGATCAATAGGGCAATGCTTGAATGAATCCTGGGACATTCTATAAAATATTTGGCAGCCATACATATGGACCTGGAACGGTGTTTGTGTACATTATTGGGCAAAAAACAAGTTACAAAGTCAGGTACATGGCGTGATCTTATTTTTGTAAACATGTTTTGAGAGAGCAAAGAGTAAAATGGAAAGAACTATTCACCAAACTGCTAACATTGTTTACCCCAGGGCAAGAGGATCGCTAAGGGCAAGATTGTTATATTTTTATGTCACTTCTGTATTGTTTGACTTTCACAGTCAGTTTTTATAGCTCCAATAATTTAAGTAGTAAATACTTTTTCTTAAAAGCCATTTTGAGAGGTTCTTATGAAGGTCTGCCCATAAGAGGAGGTCATCCTATCTCTGCCGAGCTGGGAGTCTGGCAGACCCTCCAAGGAGTATTGCGGTGTCCACACCTCACCTCACATGAGCAGGAATCCCGCTGCTCACTGAGCCTTGTGGGTTCTCCCTGCCTCAGTTTCCCATATCTGCCTCTTCCGTGCCTCATGCTACCTTCCCTGTTCTGTGAATAGTGCTGGTTCCAGAAACCGTGTTGAAGGGACTGGGCTGGGTTTCCTGATCCTGGTCAAAGATTTGGGAGACCAGGACAACAACTAGTTTCCACCTTGCATGCCAGCTCTGAGCAGTGGCAGAGGCTGCTATGCAGAAAGGGATTCTGAGGCCGTTTCTAGGCTCCACTGGCAAGAGTGCTGTGATTGATTAGCAACGTCTGCTCTTGACAGGGGACTGGTCAGTGGAAGCACCAAAGTCACTGATGGTCCGTGCTTGGTCTAAGCCAGTGATTCCCAACCTGAAACATGCACAGGAATCACAAGGGATCTCGTTAACACGCAGATTCAGGTCCAACAGGTCTGGGGCAGGGTCCAAGAGTCTGCATTTCAAGCAAGCCCCCAGGAGATTCGGGGCTGCTCGTCCGAGGACCACCCTTTGGGGAGTATGGGTCAAGGATCTTTGCAATCTCCATTCACAGCTACCTTATCTTCTCCCCCAAGTTTTCACACATTTGCAAACAGAAGTGCTCAAACCCACCCCACTGTCCAGCACTTTTTATATCCATCACATCTCTGATTCTTGGAACAGCCCAGGTTATTATTATCTTCCTTGACGGATGAGGAACAGGAGGTCCGGGAGGGGAAAGAAGTCACCCATGGTCCCCCAGCCACTGGTGGCAGATTGATCGACCACCTCCCTCACCCCCAGCCATCTCCTTTCTGGAGCCAGAAACCACCCAGAAAGACCCTGCTGCTCCCTGAAAGCCCTGCGTTCCCGGCCATAAATAAGTCCCCGGCTGCACCAGGTCCCTCCGCTTCCATGGGCAATATCTCGCAGCAGGCTGGGGCTGGATGGCTGCGGAGGGAAGGGAGGCTTGCCGACAGCATGAGTTATGGGCTCTGGGAAGCCCATTCATCACTGAAGAGAGAGAAGTTAACTCGAGCTTATTAACTCTACACGTTTATTATTCACATTGATCACCCGGCAGACAGCACCCGCCACCCCACCCTGGAACCGGCAGTGCATCCTGATCACAGGATGGTGGTGTGGCTACGGGGACTCCCGAGTCCCCAGGAAAAGCAGGTGGAGCACAGCCACCTCCGCTGCCCCTTCTAAGAGGCAAAAAGGGTTTCTCATCAGTGGCCTGTCACTCTTCCGCTCCCCGCACATCTGCCAGCCCGTGTTCCGGGCCAGGCTCTGAGCTGGGAGCTGGGACGCCAGGGATGCACAATCTGACCCCGTCTCCACCGTCACGGGCTGGCCACCAGGCAAAGGAGGTGGGACAGCCTGGTGGTTGGGAGCCCAGCCTTGTGGTCTGCCCGGTTTGATCTCCAGCTCTGCCACTCAGCAGCAGGTGACCTTTCATTTAAGTCCTGTGACTTTTCAGAGGCTCCATTTGTCATCTGTAAAGTGGGGACATGCTCATTCACTAGACTAATATTTATTGAGTCCCTACAGAAGAGAAAGACTCGCTGCCCTCAGAGAATTTGTATTTGGAGATGGAGACAGACATAAAGCAATTGAAGAATATAAATAGACAGAGTCATTTCAGATAGTGGTGAGTGCCAGGAAGAAAATAACCTGGGTCGCCCGGTGGAGAGTGGCTAGCAGCGTCGAGGGGATATGGGTGGGGTGCCCTGGCCTCTCCAAGAAGGTGGCGTTTGAGCTGAGACCTGAATGACGGGCAGGAGGCAGCCAGGGAGAGAGCTGGGCCAAGGGAGAGGGAGAAAACTGCAAGGACACTAGCCGTGCTCGGGCAAAGATGTGCGCGGGGACAAGAGAAGAGGCCGGGGTGCCTGGGAGTTCAGTGAGGCGGCGGGGAGGAGAGAGATGGGCCAGCAGCTGATGTAAGGACTTCAGATTTCATTCCACTGGCTGGTTTTAGGTTAACAGAGTTGTTAGGGATATACCCATACTTGACCTCCCTCCATGGCTGTTATGAAGTCCAGTGGACACTGGGTGCCACGGTCTGACCCCTGTTGCGAGACAGTGCCCCCCGTCCCTCAACTGCAGTGATAATGGCTCCTAGTGGCTGACAGCTGCTGCCCCTCTCCTGGGCATTGCCCTTGGCTGCCACCCTTCTCCAGGGCCCCCTCCCCTCAAGGTGGGGCTAACTCTGTGGTGCTCTCGGCACTCCGGAGCTGCGCTGAGGCCAGTCTCCAGCCAGGACCACAGCCTCGCTTGGCGTTGTGCCTTTGCACTCCCTGCATCCCTCACTCCTGCTGAGATTACTTCTTCAATAATTCACATACACCTGGATCCCTGACTTGGTCTGCTTCTAGGGGACCCAACCTAAGACATGAGGATAGATCCAGCAGTTCCAACAGAACTGCTGTTCCCTCCAGCAGACATGAGGATAGATCCAGCAAGGGCTGAACCCAAGGCCTGCCATGCGGTGGTAACTCAGGGTGAGCAACTTGTCTGGTTTCACCAAGTCATCCATGGTTTTAGCACTGAAAGTCCTGCCTTCCAGGAAACTCCTTGGTCCTGGGCAAGCCAGGATGGTTGGTGGCTGGTAACTGCTTGGTAAGATTCACTCATCCATTCAGCAAATAGCACTTGCTGTGAGCCTATGCCTGGTTCTGTCAGCGGAGCCATGGCAAGGTCCAGCCTCACGGAGCTCACAGTCCGGCTGCAGGAGGCTGGCAGTATCATCACACGCTTACTCAGGCCTGCAGGTCAGGAGAGCCGTCCTTGAAGGGGGAGGAGTTGCCGCCCAACGAATGGGGAGGGGTGTTCAGGAGAGCACCCGCCTCGGGGAGCTGATGGTCAGGAAAGCCCAGAGCTTCAGATCTCCAAATGCAGAGAGAGGCCACGAGAAGCAGGTTCTGGGGTGCCAGCAGCCATGCCCTCAGCTGCTCCAGGAAACAGGAAAGCCCAGAATGCCTGCAAATCAAAAACTTCTTTGGGGAGAGCCCTCTGGGGCCACTGAGGCTCCTGGGCCATCAGTCAAGGCAGTTAAGACAGGACTGGGAACCTCCTGTGAGCCCCACGATAGCCCAGACAAGTGGGTCTAGTATCTCCATTTTACAGACAGGGAAACTAAGGCTTAAAGAGGAGTCATCACTTGCCCAAAGTCACCCAGCCAGTGAGTGGTGCAGCCTGGGAGGGGTCCCAGGGCTCTCAGGCTCCACAGCCACTAGGCCACCTCATTAATTCCAGAAGACAAGGAAGGCATTATGGCCTACATTTGATTCATCCCTTTCAGCACTCCCCTTTCATCCGCTCTCTGATTCTAGGGGGAAGTGGATGAAAGTGCAGGTCCCAGAGCCACCCTGCCTGGGTCCAGACTCCAGCCCCATCATCTCTTTCTGTGCCTCAAGGGCCTCATCTCTCAAAGAGGGGATCACAAGAGCACCTCCCTCCAAGGCTTGTTGTGAAGATTAAATGAGTTAATATATGGACAGCACTTAGAGCAGAGACTGGCACACTGTCTCAGCTATTATTGCTTTTTTTATTACCATGACTTAGTACAAGCAAGACATAAAAATAAAACATTGGAAACAACCTAAATGTTCAGCAGTAGAGGAGTTATTAAGCGAACCATGATTATCTATTTCAGTGGACACAACAGTGATTAAGACAGGTGGCCTTGGCACAGAAATAGACAACTAGACTAAGAGAACAGAATAGAAAGTCCAGAACAAGACCAACATGGGTGGCATCACCAGATTTATGACAACGGAGCCACTGCAATGGAGTGGAATAAGGATGATGAATTTTAAATAAATGCTGCTGGATTGGTTGAATATGCACATGGGGGAGAAAAGATCCTTGACCCCTACCTCACACCATACGCCCATATCTGCTTCAGTGAACTCCAAGCAGCCATCATCTTGACCAGAACATTGGATCTGTGTAAGTTTCCCTAGTCCTGCACTTTGAAGAAGGTAACCTTATGAGAAAATGTGAGAACTTGGAATAATAAAGCCACTTCAAGAGCATGCACAGACACTGATGAGGAAGGCAAGGTGAATTTCGGTGGCATCAGTGGCTTCATGTGAATGAAAATTTTGGTTGTGATGGTTGTCCTTTCAGTAAAATAACGGACAGTCCTTTATTTTGAAGTTTTCTCACATAATTCACCCAGTCCAAGGTAATCACAGGAGTAGGAAGATGAATTTTAGGCAACAAGTAGTCAATAAGAAAGTTCCGATTTCCTTTGGAGAAAAAGGAAAACATGTTTTGTTGTCCCCTGACAGTGAGATGGAAAAAAATAAAATAACCAAGGGAAAAGTCACCCCACGCTTTCCTTGTGGCCGTGGGCCCCCACCACCGTTGGCGCCGCGAGGAAGTCGAAGGTTGAGTGAGCAAAACATGTTTTCCTTCGGCAGGACGTCTGTAGGAACTGTTGGAATCAATTATTGGGAAACACAAAAATAAAATAAACTTCAGCCTGTGGTAAACATTACCCCTTCTTTCTGGGATCAGGAAAACAAAGGTCAGGATTGGGGTCAACATGGAACAGTGGGCCTGCACGCCAAGCAGGAGGCCGCGACCTGGGCTTCGGTGAGGCCCGGCGAGGCGGGAGCCTTCCTGAGCCTCAGTTTACCCAGCTGCAAATTCATGATCCTGTATCCATCTCACAGAGTTGGGGGAACTCACTACTTAATGAATGTGTACTTGGCTCCTACTCTGTGCCAGGCTGTGGGCTGGGCACTCGGAGGTGCTGTTTTTGCAGTGCTGGTGTGCACAGGGCCAGCTTCACGGGTGTGCGGCCATTGCAGCCACACGGGGACCCACACTCAGGAGGGCCCCGTGCTTGGTTTAAACCCCCATGTTCTACTGTGACCATTTGGAATTCTTAATTTTTAGACGAGAGGCACTGCATTTTCATTTTGCGCTCAGCCCCACAATTGCACGGCCGGTTCTAGCTGTGATGCTTTTTGCTTGCTCCCTGAGTGTGTCTGACCCCCCAGGTTCCCTCCAAGGCTTGGCACAAAAAGGGTGCCGATAAATGGGGTTGAAATGAATGTCAGAGGAAAGGCTGGGGGTTACAAATACTGCTCTACCACCCGCCCCCACGTGTGCCCTGGTCACAGGGAACCCCTCAAACCCTCATCAGTGCTGCGACTGCCACTGTTCAGGGGGAAATTATCTCCATTTTGGTTGGGGAGATCCTGAATTAAGTGCAATGGGAAAAGCACCAGCCATGTGGTTACAACAGACCTGGGATCACAACCGTCTGCTGCTCGCCGCCTATGTATTCCCAGGCAAATTTCTGGGCCTCAGTTTCCTCATCTGTAAAATGGGTATAATCATACCTGCCACACAGAGTGCCTGTGGTGATTAAACATAACGTGTCAAGCACCACAGCTCCACCAGTTTGAGGAGGCACCGAGCCCACATCTATGTAAGCTGGAGTGTCTGCAACCTGAGGGAAGCAAATCATCCTCGGACTTTAAGAATTTGACTGGACCCCAGAGCAAAGTCTGGATGCTGCTGCCTGTTCATTAGTGAAGTGTGAACAAATTGTTTTTATAAATAGTTAAAAATTAAACTGTTAAGTCAGTGAGGAGTGGCATGTGGGTTAGACCTTCACAAACACTAAAAGACATCAAATTCTAATTGATGGCCTACTTTGTGCCAGATGCTTCTTCACTAGTAATACTTAGGAATAATATCTAACATACTGAGCGCATGTTGCATAACAGACACCGGGCTAAGCACTGCAGGGTCATCATCTTACTTTGTCTCCCCTAGTGGGCATGTGCGGTAGGTGCTAGAAATGCCCCATCTTATAAATGAGGGGGACACCCAGCGGGACAAGGACTTGCCAGGGGCTCAGAGCTGGGAGGTGGGGCGGGGATTGGGGCTCAAACCCCAGTGTGTGGTCCACACCCTCGTCCCAAACTCTGAGCTGTCAGGCTCCGTCCCCAGCTCACACTGTGAGATCATCAGAATTTGTCAGACCATGTGCTGAAGGTCCCCTCCCTCACACGCCGTCCCCTCCCTAGGGGCTCCCCTGAGCTGGAGAGGATCAGACTCCAGCCTGCAGGCCCCCTGCCAGAAGGCAGCTAGGAGGCAGCTCCCGCGGGGTACCATGCGTGCTGACTGCAGCCTCTTCTAGAAGGATGGAGACCCCCAGTTGTGGGGCAGTGCACTGGTGCCCAGAGCGCTGAGTGTTTTCATGGTGTCGGATTCATTTCTCTAAGTGTCTGGATTTCAGGTAGAGGAGGCTCACCCCAGAAGTTGATGGTGTCCATGACAGGCGGTCACATTGCCTCTGGGTCCCTCCGCACGGGTGCACACGCGCTTATTAAGCTATTTAACATGGTCCTTGCAGAGCCGCTCCCACGCCCTCTGCCACCAGCCGGCAGAGGGGCAGAGCTCCACTCCGGAAAATAAATCAGGAGTCGGGCCTGGTGGCTCATCCAAATGCCTCTTTTAAAATCGCCAGCCTTGCTGGTGCGTCGGGGAAGGTGACATTGCCACCCCCATTCTGCAAAGATGTCTCACAAGGGGAGGACAGCCCTGTGAGGACATGAGCTCCCTGTCCCTGGGGTAAGTCAAGAGCAGGTAGGAGGTCAGAGGTCGGAGGTTGGAATCGACTGCCTGGCAGGCCTTCCCAGGGCTGCCCCAGCTCGGCAGGGCAGGGTGTGGACGTGCTCCTGCCCCCTCAGACACTCCTCCGCACCCTGAGATTATCAATGGACAGGCTCTCAGCTGATGACCCAGTTGGAACTTCAGGCTTTTTGGCTGGAAAGGACCCCTGTGCTCCTCCCAGCCCAGTCTCCACTCACAGTGGCGCCTCCACAGCCTCAACCCCGTGTTTCCCAAAATGAAGACTCTCCACCTCAACCTCAGGGAGGCTTAACTCACTGGGCCTGGAATGCGGCTTTGGAGTTCGCACTTTAACCAGCGCAGAGGGTGCTTCAGTCCAGGAAGTTAGTGTTCACCTACGTTAACCCAATGATGTGGTCGATGGCAGTGGCCTTGACAAAGCCTTGGAGATTTTTCAGGAAGTCAATCACCTTTTCTCATCTGTGCGCGAGGCCCCTTTCAGCTCTGCCGAAGGTTAAGGAGAAAGACACAGGCCCCTGGGTTTCCCCTCAACTCCGCCCCCTCCCAGCCGTGTGGTCTTGGGCTCAAGACTTTGCTTCACTGCGCCTCAGTTACCTCATCTGAAAAATGGGGATAATGATACATCCCTCCCAGTGCACGAGTCCCCTACACAGTTCTTGGTGATTGTTAACATTCGTGAACAAAACTAGTTCCTTACAGGGCAGGCATTTAACCCTTTCTCCTCTCACCTCCAACCAACTCCTCTTGAGAGCTGCCTTCCTGGCCGAGAGACCACATCTCTTCAGACTGTGGAGGTGAGCGGGGGTTTGGTGATAAGGCCCAGGAAGGGGGGCCTCTGTCACTATCGTCCCTTCAGTATGCAGCAGATATTAGAGTGGCTCTCAGTGTGTGCCAGGCTCTGCTCCAGGCGCCCTGCCCTCCCTGAGCTGTCGTACCAGGTGGGGAGACGGACACCACACAGGGAAACATAAATCCTGAGACGATCTCAGATATAGGTAAGTGCAGGCGAAGAAGAGACACTGGGTGAGGGGATGCTGAGGGACTGGAGGGGTGAGGTTGTCTCTGAGAAGAGGTGACATTGGAGACCTGGTGGATGAGGGGGTCAGCCCAGCCACGGGAGAATTTGGGAAGGCATTTTAGAGAGCAGGAAAAGTCCCAGGGGCTGGAGGGAGCCGGGCAGGATCTGGGATGGAGAGGAAGGCCAGTGTGGCCGGAGCCCAGGGTGGTGGGAGATGGGGTGGGGAGGGGGCGTGGGGAGGTGGGGAGTGTGGGATCTCGGAGGCCCCGCGAGGAGAGCAGCGTCTGCCACAGTGCGGGAGCTGCGTCCACCGCATCCTCCTCGCAGCAGCCCTTGGGCGTCGGAGGGAGGGAGGGTGGGTGTGTCCTGGTGGGCCGTCAAGGAAAAGGCTGGGCCCCTGAACGGTGGCAGCACTGGGGGCAGGTCATGGAGTCCCCGCCCTGCCCTGCTCCCCAGCACCAGCACAGATGGTGTCTCCCCATGACTCAGGTCTCTCCAGGGTCCTGGGCAAGGTCCCCCCAGGAAGCACACCATTCAGAGTCCCTGTCACTCTGGGTGTCCGCTCAGCCAGAAGCAGATCTTTAAACATGCGAATCAGAACATGCCCGGCCTGCCTCGCCCTCCTTGGCTCCGCCTTGCTCTGCCGATAGACCCAAAGGCTCTCTGCTCCCCCCCTCACCCGCCACTGTGCCTCGCTGATCCCCAGATAGCACACCTGCCACCCCCCTGCCCGAATGCTCCCCTCCCCCACCCGCAGCCCTGGTCATTCCCTGCAAGTCTCTGGTCTGCACGGACATGTGGGCCTATTGACCTCCTGACCCCCGTCTACACACTCAGCCCACGAGGCAGGAGGTTGTCTTTCGTGTCATTGTCACTGCCATCAGGGCCTAGAACAGCTCATAGCACAAGCGAGTACGCGCTGGACAAGCGGGGAACTCAGCGGACGCCCACAACAGCCCCACGCCGTTTCCTGTTTCACAGGTAGAGAAACTGAGGCTGGAAGGTTCAGTCACCTGCCCCAGGTACACAGCCAGCACAGCCAAGATTTCAACGGAGACAGCTGACCTCAGAACCCACCGTGTGCCCTGCTGCACTCGACTCGCTGTGTGGCCATGCCTTTGCCCTTGGAGTTGAACTCCACGTTGACATCCATCCGATGGGTATGAAGTCCCAGCCCTGCCCTGCCCTCAGAATGGTGGTGAGACTTGGAGGATGTCACCTGTACAGTGCCACACCCACGACGGGCTGGTAAGAAGGGGCCTCAGCCAGGCCTGACCTCAGAAGGGTTAACATGGCCTCTTTGTCCCATGGTTGCCATGGGGACAGTTCCTGTCCTTCAGGAAGCAGGGAGAGCAGTTTCCTGTTTTGAAGAAGGCTCGAGGGCTGTTTTCCTCCAATCAGCCTGCCCAAAGAGGGGCAGGAAGCCTAGCGCCGGGCCACCCCTGCTGCTGGGTGTGTGGTGGAGCCATGCCCACGCCCAGCCAGCCAGGAGGGGCCGTTGTGGAAATGCGGCCTCAGGAAAAAGCCAAACGGGCAGCAGAAGGAAAAAAAATGGCTGGCCGGAAGAGGGCGGTCACTTCCTCCACAGACCCTGGATCCCACCCAGTGGTGATAAAAACTCCGAGTGGCCCTGCCCAGCCTCAGACTCCCCTCCCCCAGAGCTCAGCCCTTCCTTGGGGAGTCAAAGGCCTGCTGCACAAAGGCTTTTGAGGCCCCTGCCCGTCCCTCTCACCCACCCCTGCACACTGGACACATCAGCCTAACTGGGCTACTGACCCCCAGTTCCCACTCCCACCCGCTGTGTGGCAGGCCCTTTCCTGCTCCCCTCTGCTTGTGTGATTTTTTTCCAGGGTGCAGAGCAAAGCTTGCCTCCTCCTGGAAGCCTTCCTCGCATGCGTTTGAGCCCTGCGACCGTGGGTCAGGAACATTCATGAATTTAGGCCTAATCTCTCTTGGGGTCCCTGCCCCAGCCTCCTTGGGCCATCCTACCTCCGGACTTGTCCCTCTGGCTCCCCTCCCACTCCGGCTACAACACAGGTCTGGCCATGTCACTCCCTCCCCCAGAAACACTCTAAGGCTCCCCATCACCAGCAGGGTAAAGTCCAAACTCTTTGGCTGGCCATTGGAGAGCTTGTCCAGAGCACACTTCTCACCTCGCCCCAGTCCTGCCCTCCTCTTTCATCCCCACGGGCTGTACCCTCACCTGGAACGGCAACCCTACCCCTCCACCTGTAAATGCCACTTTAAAGCCCAGCCCAATGTCACCTCCCCTCCTCTAGCCCCTCAGCCCATTCAATCTTCTGCCTTCACCCCTAGCTCTACTGTGTCACTGTTAGCTGACCCAGGCCCTTTTCTCAGACCAAGCCATGAGCTCTTCAAGGACAGGAAACGGAAGAGAGAGGGGAAATAACATCCTTTCATCCTCACCATGACCCCGAGAGAAAGGTCTCATTGTTCCCATTTTACAGAGGACAAAATTGAGGTGCACAGAGGCGAAGTGTCCCACTCCCCCAAGGCCACAGAGCCAGTGACTGGTGAAACCAGGGGCCTTCAGGACCCCCGCTCCTCCCTCTGCTTGTGCCTGGCCCGGTGTGTGCAGTGGGGTGGGGGTGAGGGCCCGATCTTTGGGGCACAGGAAGGGAGGGGCGGCCTTGCTAAGCCAAGTCCACCCCGGCAGGTGTCTGGCTCAGATCTGCCCACCCCTGGAGCCAGGAAGGCAACTCAATTACTTTCCAGGGGGAGATAAGCCCTGAAGCTGATGATGTCGCAGCCGTGGCGTTGTGGGGTGAGCAGTCCAAAAGCACAGAGAGGCTGCAGGGCTGGGGTCATTTCCGTTTTCGTAACATGCATTTTATCCCCGGAGACAAAAGGCATAGAGCTGCTCCTCGTGAAAACCGGGAAACCAGGGGGACTCTGCTACAGAGAGGAATGCGAAGGTAGCTGGCCTTGCACCCCAGCTTTATGGAAGCGCCCCCATCTCGGTGGGAAACAAAACCCTGATCGTTCCCCCACCCCGGGCCAGGAAGCAGGGTCCAGGCTGCCTCCCCGTGCTCCCGAGGGGCTCCCCCGTTGCCCCCTCTCACCCATCCCAGTATACAGAGGCTGCTCAGTAAATGCTCTCTCCCATCCCTCTCCTGCTCTGATCGTGGGGTGTGCGTGCCCCAGTTCCCGGTGTACTTTGTTTGTAAGCATTTATTGAACACCAACTCTGTACTAGATGTTTAAATGATAATGATCATTTCTTGAGCACCTCCTGTCTTCCCCTGTCCCCTCCTGAATGCTTTAGATAATTTATCTCATTTAATGAGCAGAGACACTATTATCATATCCTTGACAGGGCAGCAGTGTGTTGAAGTGGGTAAGAAAGCCAGCCCCAGAGCCAGGGTGGAATCCCCACTATTCACTAGCTATGTATCCCTGGGCGAATGCCTCAGCCTCTCTGTGCCTTGGTAGCCTTGTCTGTAACACAGGGGTAATAACGTTGCCTACTTCAGGGGCAGGAGGAGTTTGTTTGTTGGGAGGAGTAAATGAGCTAATATATGCAAAAGACTTACTGAATGCGCCAAATAAGCACTCAGCAAATACTAGCTACCAATGGGGAAGCTGAGGCTGGGACCTGCCCTCCCGCCCAGGTCACACCCAGGTCAGTGTGGCTCCTGACCACTGCGCTCTACCGCCTGTCTGGGAGGCTTGGCCGTGGAGCTCACAGAGCCTGGGCGCTCTCTGTTTCTGGAGATCACATCCAGCTTTGGTGCTGGCTCTGCAGTTTGCCGAGGCTTCAGGCAGGCGGGAACAGGGAACTGAATTTCAGTGGTTTTGATCTGAGGTCACCTAAGTTGTATGCAGAGCTCCACATCATTCCGACTTGGGCCTGGATGTCAGGGGGTGTGGATCCCAGCACTGGAATCCCCTGACTTACCGTAGGATCCCAGGCCAGTTATTTTTCCCTCTGGACCTCAGTTTCCCTGTCTGTCAAGTGGGCATAACACCTACCCTGGGTGGCTCACGTCTGCTGAGAGGAGCAAGTAAGATGGTGAGTGATTTGGAAAGCATGAAATCTAGGCAGACTTTGTGCCCATCACAGAGAAAGCAGTGTAGCCTGGTAGTTAAGAACATGTTCTCAGAGTGAAGGGGGTGTGAGTCATGGCTGGGCTGGAAGGGCAAGTCACTTCCCCAGTCTGGGCCTCAGTTTTCCCAAGTGTGAAATGGGGAGATAAACACTTTATAGGGTTCTTGCGAAGAGTGTGTGTGTGAAAGGCTCAAACCCAGAGGGATGATGGTCATCACCCCCCACACGGTTATTGACCGCATCCCTGAGCTCAGTGAGTGGTTATAGCTCAGTTCCATAAGGACTAAGCAAGTCCAACCACCAGTATTAGCTCCGGATGTTTGGAAAGCCCTCTGGTCTTTCGCATCCATTTTCTCGTATTAGGAAAAGCAAACAAAGGAATAAGCGTTTCAGCTTCACGGCTCATCACTCCACACCACCGTGTGGTTTCAGCTAAACAAGTTCAGACCTGGGTTTTTTTTCCCAACTGCCCTTGGTGCTATGATCTTTTAAAGTAGACTTTGCTTAGCCTCAAATCCCAAATTCAACAGTCGTGGCAAGGTCTTAGCGAAGCACTGAGGTCTCTTCCTGCCCTCCCTTCTTCTTTCCACAGGCCCTACAGCAAAGGGTAAGCTGGCCGTTGATTGAATTATCTGAGCCTCCCTCTCCTGCCCCTGCCTTGGGGGTCCTAGGTTCTTTGAGTTTTATTGCTAATTCCCAGAAGTGATCTCAACTTTTAAACGATATTTTCTTCTTGCATCAAATATTGAAGTGATTGATCCACTCACTCATTTGTACCCATATTCAAACGGACACCTCCCACCCTCTGTACCTCTACCTCCATCACCTCCTCCAAGGCCACCATCTCCACCACATCCATCAAATCCATAACCTCCATCCACCTCGTCCTCCACCACCTCCGACTACATCACGCCTTCCACCTTAACTGTGATGTTCACAGCTACTTCTATCCTGTCACCACCTCACCCTACCCCACATCCTTCGCCTCCAACACGACCTTTCCCACCTCCGCCATCACCTCCATCACCACCTCCATCATCTTCTCCACCGCTTCCATGCAGGGGTCCATAAAGTTTATGAAGGGCCTGTCTAGGTAACACAAATTCTGCCATTGATTTCCTATTTCAGAGGCAAAAGGTTTTCCCCACAAAATGCTGGAGGCTTAAGGACTCTGTAGCGGTTCAGAGACGAATAAGTCCTTTGAAAGGATCAAATTCATTTCTGAATTTGGAGAAACTGAGGTACACCCTAGGCCCTTGCCTGAAACGCGCATAATCTGATTCTATACTGTGGGCATTAAAAGATAAAAATAAGACAAAACCTACAAACTTGGTTAGGTATATGGAAGTGCTTGGTGAGTGCGAAAACATAAGATTTTTCATAATGATGGGAAACGAGTTTCACCTCCCCAGAGCCTTTCCACATTATCTAACTGAAATTTATTGATTCCTGTCTTCAGTATGTGTGCATTGAACATCCTCTGTGTCAGGCACCAACTGGCTCATGAAACAATTCAAATCAGACCTTCATACAAGTTTTATATTTTTAGTGAGCACCTAATATGCACCAGGAGTTCTGCTGGGTGCAGGCCCCCAGATATCCAGAAACCTACCCCCCTTCCAATAATGTATTAATAAGCAGACAGAGGTCAGAGGATTAAGTTTTCACCCCGGTGAGAACCTGGGGAAGTCTCTTCTCTACTTCTGTGGACTTTGGCAGTACATCTGGCCAAAAAGTAATGGGGTGAGTTATCCAGGGCAGTGTTTCTCCAGATGTATAAACAGATCACCTGGAGGTCTTGTTAAAATGCAGGTTCTAGTTCAGTAGGACTGGGGTGGGGCCTGAGATTCTGCATTCTTAAGAAGCACCTGAGTGCTGCTATTGCTGGGCTCCACAGACGATGCTCAGTGCAGTAAGTGTTTCATCTGTGCAATGAAAACATATGGTTATCTGGGACTGCCTGGACCAAACGCTGGACCAAAGGCATCTAGCTTCAGGGAGGACAGCCAAGGCTGTGAAATGCCTCGTGGCCATTTGGAATTCTGCCTCCTCACAAGCTCCCAGCACAGCTGGTCAAAGTCACAAAAATTCTAGCCTCTGCCACCTTCAGTCCCAGTAAACCAAAGTGATCCCAAACAATAGTCTGAACCTCTGTCCCAGGCCTTTATTTTTGTGGACAACACATATTTTTTGAAGACCTACTAAGTGCTGGGTTCCTTATTAGATGCCAGGGCTGCAGGGGTAAGCAGAGCACACACAGCCCCTGCCCTGGAGTCATCACCCTGGCATGGGGCCATTTCTGGGCCTTTCGTCCCCAAATGAGGGACAGGAAGGGATGGTGGTGGTGCGGGGGGATATGTTCCATGCCCCCCCCACCTACTCCCACATAGTAGATACATTGGCTGAATTGCCTAAATGAATTGAGGTGCCCCAGCCCCGCACCCTCCCACAGAGTGCTGGGGTTGCTGCGAGCCTACACCCTGGCACATAGTGGGCTCACAACCAAACTACTAAATGACCAAGCCACACCTTGAGCTGGGTCCTGGAGATGCAGACATGGGACAGCCAGGGCAAGAACAGTCAGGAAAGCTCATGTGAACTCTTAGTTTACTCGGTTTCCTCAAATGTAAAATGGGAAGAATTTTGATACCAGCTTCATAAGGTTGTGGTGAGGCTTAAACGAGTAAATATGCAGGTACAGAGCTTAACACCTTGCCAGGCACACGGTAGGTGCTCTATAAGTATTGGCTGCCAGTTACAGATGAGAGACATGACCCTTGCCCTCAGCTTTCAATGGCTGATGGAAGGAAGCCCTTGGTATGGCTTTCAAAGCACGCCTCACCCCAACCTTCTGTGCCTCTTATCAGATGTTGCCACCCTCTATTTCCCTGCCTTGCCAAACCCCTCACGGCTCTTCCATCAGGCCATGCCTTTTCACACATCTAAGTCTCTGCCCAAGCTACTCCCTCCACCTGAAAGGCCTTTTTTTTTTTTTTTGCTGGAACCCTCTCCACTCAGGGGCCGCCTCTTGAGTTCCCACAAGCTCCTGTCCCCATCCCAGCACTTGTCCGGGGAAGCAGAACTGCCTATGTTTGCGTGGCCAATCCAACGGGTGCTCAAGGGTGAAGGCTTGAGTCATCCGTGTCACCCAGCACCAGGCCTGGTCCCAGCGAGGTGCTGGCTGGTGAGCGCTGAGTGGACAAAGGCTCCTCATCTACCAGGTCTCCCTTTCAATGTCACCTCCTCAGGGAGACCTTCCTTGATCACCTGTTCTCTACTCCAGAGGTTCTCAAACTAGCTTGCATCGGAAGGACCTGAAAGATTTGTTAAACACGGGATTTCTGATTCAGTTAAGTCTGGGGAGGGCCCTGAGAATTTGCATTTTTAAAAATTACTCTGCCCCACGACCCTGGTTTATCTCCCTCAAGGCACCCATCACTCTCTGAAACGATGTTTATTGCTTATTTGACTTGTGTCTCCACTGACATCCCATTTAAGCTGCACTAGGGCAAGAATTTGGGGCTGTCTTGTTCTGCGCTCAGCATGGTGCTTGGCCCAGGACTGAATGAACGCCCGAGGTTGAAAATAAAGTGATAGACGGTCCGCTGGGCGAAGGGACCAGGAAGTCCCCAGAAGCCCAACTCGCCAGCTTCACCCCGCCCCTCCCATCCTAGTGCCTTGAACCTCGCGCAGCTCCCCGAGTCCCCACGGCCATGGCCCCTTTAAATGTGCGCGGGGACGCCTCGCCCCTCGGCTCCCTCGATCCCTGACAGAGCAGAGAGGGGAGAAAAAAAAAAAAAAGCCTTCCTCTCCGGGAGCGGGAGGAAACGTCTAGGAGGGGGCGGAGGGGCAGCGGCGGCAGCGGCGGTACGGGCAGCGGCGCGGCGGCCAGAGCGCAGCGCGCGCGGAGCTGGGAGCCGGGAGCGGACGCGACACCGCGCGCTGTCCCGGCCGCTGCCCCCCGGCCCCGCCCCCGGAGGCTCGCGCCCTGCGCCCCCCTGGCCCTCCGCGCCGCGCGGAGTCCTGAGTGAACGCAACGCCGCGCGCCCCGCGTTCGCGCCCCTTCCCCTCCCTGCCCCCGCCCAGCCCCGCCCAGCCCCGGAGGCTCGCACCCCCCAAGCCCCCACTTGCCCTGCGCGCTGCGCGAAGTCCGGCGCGCGCCGGGGGCGGGGCAGGCGCCAGGGGGTGCGGGCCCCGCGGGGCGGCCATGGAGTGAGGCGGCGCGCGGACTCGTGCTCGGAAGGACGGACGCACCGACGGGCGGCCCCTGGCTCCGCGCGCTGGAAGATGAACAGAGCAGGTAGGAGGCTCCGCGCGACCTCAGGCGCCGAGGGACGCGCGCGAGGGGCCCCCGCCAGGCGCTCCAAGTTGTAGCCCGCGGGGCGCCGGGAGCTAGCTGCAGAGAAACCCCCGACCTTCCCACTCTGCTCTGCCTCGGCCGAGGTATGGGCGGGTCACGAGTGCCCTCGCCGAGGAGGACGAGAACATCGGGGGCCGCTGCCCCTGTCCGAGACGCCCAGCCTCGGGGACGCCCCCTCGGTCTCGGCGAGGCCGCACCCTGGCCACATACGGCCGTATCCCGCTCCCACCGCGGTCCCGGTATTGAGAGTCCCCTCGCAGCGGGGAATGACTCTCCCTTCGCAAAGGCGACTTGGTCGCGCCCCTAAATCCTCACTCCTGCTTCTCGGGGTCCCCGCCAGGCCCTCGCTGGCCCCTCAGAGGCCCCTCCTGGCCCACGGGAACCGTCTGAGGTTTTCCCCACTGCGGGGTCTATCCCTGGTCCCTCGCTACTCCGAGGCGCGCCCTTAGCGGATTCTTGCTCCCTTCTTTCTTCTAGACGCCCAGACTTGGCGCTCGCTCTCCGTTGGAACTAAAAAGCCCTAAATTATCACACACACACCCCCGCAGCGCACCCCAACCCCCTATAGTGCCGTGGCCCGGGGCCTTCTTTGTGCCTCCCCCAGGGGACCGAACGCTTAGGGGACGCCGCGGCTGAGCCGCACTCCAGGCGTTCCCTCCCAAGCCCTTGCTTCTCTGCCCTCCAAATCTGCCTTTGTTAGGCCAGGGATTCCGTGAAATCCAGAATGCGTTTTACAGTAGATAGTGACCTCTCCAGAGGAGTGCCATTTAACAGATTTATTAACTGAGACTCAGAGATGGGCGGTGCCTGGAACCCAGTTCTCGGGTTCCTGGAACCCAGTTCTCGGGTTCCTGACTCCTCCGCGGGGAGGGCAGAAAGTTCCCTCCAAGAGGCGAGTTTGCAAGGCAGCAGCCCCAGCTAACTTCATTTGCCTGACAAGGAGCGATTACTGCTCTTTTAATATTTTTCTCTTAGAATTTAGCAGAAGGCAGCTCCCTCTCCGACCAACACCCTTGTCCGAATCCGTACTCCAAAACACACATCCCTGAAGAAACAGGAAGCCACCATTTTGGCTGTCTTAGAACCATATCCTGCTGCCCTGAGTATGTGTAAAAAGTGTGTGTTTGTGCGTGTATGTGTGTGTGTTGTGGGCTTTTTCTTTTTAAAATCTTTCTGATGAAAAAAGTCATTGTCTTAGGAGTGAGGTGCAGATGGGAGACGTTTGGCTGGATTGATCTGACAAAGGAGAGACTTGGGGGCCCGGGAGTGTGGTAGCCGCCTCCCTGTGTCCAGGCCCTGTTTTGCTGGGCGTGTACGCACCTGGACAGTGAGTGAGTGTTGGTCGCAGAGTAGGGGGTGGGAGTGGGAGCAGGGATGCCCCTTTTGAGGAGTGCAAAAGGCTGGGGCAGGGTCCCAGCGCCCAGCCAGCCACTCCTTGTAGGAAGGAGGTGGCCTGCTGCCTGATCTGGCACAGCCTGGACAGAGCCAGGCTAGCTCTTTCCTACACTCCTAATAAAACTCGCTGAAAACAATGGTGAGAGCCGGTCCAGTATTCCCACGTTTCCCTGCATGAGGCTTGGGCAAGCCCTCCCTTCTCTGAGAATCTGGGGGATGGAGTGAGCCGGAATACACGTAAAGGCAGGTTTGGTCCCAGGAAATCTGACATCCAGTCATTTGCCTCCAGCATAAACCTGGTTACTTTTTCAGTGTGACGGCAGTCATAGACCTCATGTAATGATTCCTGTGTGCCAGGCTCTGAAGTTCCCGATCATGCAGCATAGTGGTTCATAGACTCCATGGGACTGAATCTCGTAACCACCATCCTCTTAGTTATTGTGGCACAGCCAGTGTGTGGCAGAGCTGGGGTTGGAGTCCAGGTCTGTCTGAGCCGGGGACCCATGCTCTTCCCGCTCTGTCGTGGATCACTGGACTAGCCTAACAGCAGCCTAATTAGAAATCATCAGGCTTCGCTGGGACATTCCAGCAGGCACCCAGCAATGAAAGTTAAATTAAGATGCAATTGGAAGGTGAAATTGGAAGATAATTACTCTTGGAACATATGGTTATGAGAGTTCCAGGGGGAGTATGGTGAACTGCAGTTGAAACAGACACAGGGGCTGAAGATGGGAATGTCAGGGGATGTCATCAGAAAAGCCATGAGTTTAAAAGGCTGTCGTCGGCCAGAGCAAGCAGAAGGCACTTACTGACTGGTTGGTGCAGTCCCCTCACTCTGCACATGTGGAAACTGAGGCTCAAAGAGGGGAGGGGACTTGCCCAAGGTCTCCCCTTCAGTTAAAGGCAGAGCCGGGAGTGGAGATCAGAGCTCCGACTCCCAGTCCAGTGCTCCTCCCAGTACCTCTTCTGATTTAAACTCTGCAGAGCTGGCAAGGGAACAGCAACATGGATGTGTGAGTGGCAGATATTTAATTAAAGTAGAGAGAGAAAATATAAACTGGTACCAGGGGGCTGGCTGGGGATGATTTCTATCACTAGAAGCTCTTAAAAATCTCTTCCTCCTGTCACTGTGACTCCCCACCCCCAGTTAACTCTTGGCCTCTTGGCTCAAAGGGTATTCTGCATTCGAGTCATCCTCAGGTGTAGCAAATTGCCAGGAGGTTTTGGGAGTTGGTACCTCAGGGTGGGGAGGGTGTGCCCCCCAGGCTCTGTGTTACAGAGAGAGAGAAGGTTCATGCAGCAGCCAGAGGGACTCAGGAGGCAGCGGAGGGTCCAACAGTTCCATCCATGCTGGGTTCTGGACAGTCAGAAAGTTAAGCTCAGCCCAGAGGAGGAAACCCCTGCTCTGATTTATCCTGTAATTGCCCCATCCCTGCCATTCTCTAAAGCTCAGCCAAACTGGACTCTTTACTCCCAAAGGGCTTGCATCTAACTGCCTCTGGGCCTCTGCACATTCTGTTCCTTCTGCCTGGAACATCCAGCCTCTTGTTTTAAAACGTTTTTAATTTAATTTTTATTTTATATTGGAGTATAGTTGATTTACAGTGTTGTGTTAGTTTCAGGTGTACAGCAAAGCAGTTCAGTTATACATATATATATGTATCTATTTTTTTTCAGATTCTTTTCCCATATAGGTTATTACAGAATATTGAGTAGAGTTTCCTGTGCTATACAGTAGGTCCTTGTTGATTATCTATTTTATATATAGTAGTGTGTATATGCTAATCCCAAACTCCTAATTTATTCTTTCCCCCACCTTTCCCCTTTAGTAACCTTAAGTTTGTTTTCTAAGTCTGTGAGTCTGTTTCTGTTTTGTAAATAAGTTCATTTGTATCATTTTTTTTAGATTCCCCATGTAAGTGATATCATACAATATTTGTCTTTCCCTGTCCTACTTACTTCACTTGGTATGATAATCTCTAGGTCCATCCATGTTGCTGCAATGGCTTTATTTCATTCTTTTTCATGGCGGAGTAATAGTCCATTGTATACATGTACCACATCTTCTTTATCCACTCCTCTGTCGATGGACATTTTGGTTGCTTCCGTGTCTTGGCTATTGTAAATAGTGCTGCAGTGAACGTTGGGGTGCATGTATCTTTTCGAATTAGGTTTTCTCTGGATGTATGCCGAGGAAGTGGGATTGCTGGATCATATCCAACCTCTTATTTGACTATTAAAATCCTCCCTGTCCTTCAGCATGCACCCTGGTGCTATCTGTCCCCTGGGTCTTCTCTGGGCAGAACTGGTCTGAGACCCTTGTACTGAGGGCAGGGGCTCTATGTGGTTCCTCTTTGTGAGGGAAGCAGGGAGGGAGCAGACCTGGAAGCTCTCACACTCTTCATTTTCTCTCCTCCCTCTTCTGTCTCTCTTGCTGGCTCCTTCTCATAACCTTTGGGCCACCGGGGCTCCCTCCTGGGCTCCCGCTTGTCTCTGCCCCCGCTCAGTCACTTGGTGGGCTCACCCGGCTCATGCCTTAATCCCGTCTCTGTGATGGCTGCCTCCAGGCCTCTTCCGGGAACCCAGGCTGGTCCATCCGAGAGCCCACTGACAGTTCCTCTTGGGGCTGTGATAGGCAACTCAGATGTAACACGTGCCAATCGAAATTCTGGTTTCCTCCCCTGGCACCTGCAGCCTTCCCCAGTTCAGTTGGTAACAAATTCACTTTTCCGGTTGCTGTGACTCAAAACCTTCGTGTTGTCCTTGATTATTCTTTCTCTTACACCCCAAATCCAAACTGTCTGTAAATCCCACCAGCTCTACCTTCATATTTGGAATCTGACCTTTTCTTTCTTTCTTTCTTTTTTTTTTTTACCACTTCCACTGCTACAACCTGGTCCAGGCCTCCATCTTCCCTGGCCTGGATTATCGCAGGCGCCTCCTCCCTGCTCTCCCTCCTTCCATCCTCACCACTTCTAGTTCGTTCATCACACTAGCTGGAGTGTGCATGGCCTTCTGCTCAAAGCTAAGCAGCATCTACACAGTCTTTGTTTTGTTTATTGATGTATCTAAAGAGTCTAGATGAGTGCCTGGCAAATAGTAGGTGCTCGATAAATACCTATTTCATGGAATTGGACTAAAGAAAACTGGATAGGAGCGAAGGAAAGCCAGTCATTCACTTTATGGTCACAGTGAGTCCTAACTCAGCCTTATGTGAATTTCTCACCTGGTTAGCGGTCCCTGGTCTCCCTGGCCTCAGTTTTCCTGCGTTTTGCCCTTCTCTGCTGGGAGCCTTGAGTCTGCACTGTAGAAGAAATGCTCAGTGGCAGAAAGGTGAAGGCAGAGGTTCAAGGGACTGGACCAGGAAGCAAGAAACCCCCATTCTGGGACTTCCCTGGTGGTCCAGTGGTTAGGACTCCACGCTCCCAGTGCAGGGGGCCCGGGTTCGATCCCTGGTCGGGAGCTAGACCCCACGTGCTGCAACTAAAGATCCCGCATGCCACAATGAAGATCTCGCGTGCTGCAACTAAGACCCGGAGCAGCCAAATAAATATATATTTTAAAAATTCTATTATTAAAAAAAAAGAAACCCTCATTCTACTGGGGCCCTGCTCTGGACTCGCTGAGTATTCCAGGCCAGTCACCTGCCCTCTCTGTGCCTCAGTTTCCTCATCTTTCAATGAGGGGTCAGACGAGGCCTTTCTGACTCTGGCATCCTTTGATCTCAGAGGGGTTGTGGATGAAACGCCCTGAGCTCTAGAGCTGGGAGCAGGGCATGGACACTGTGTACCTGTCACTCCTTAGGGGCTCCTGTGGGGAAGGCATTTTCTTGCAGGATCACGCCTCAGACACCCACTGTAACCTTTTCCACGGAGACGGCGCCCACAGATCAATAGCTTGATTGGATGAAGGATGGGGGGGTGGGAGCGATGCAGCCTAGGTGATGGTCATTTTTCATGGCCCGTCTGTCCCTCTGTCAGGTCTCGTGGTGCCCATGTGAAATACCACCTGTTAAGGATGAGACGTGAGAGTCCCCACCCCCAAAGAATAATTTCATCCCAATGCCTGACACCTGATGTTGAGAGCGTGACGCTTGTATTACGTCATATATCAATGTAGAGCAAGACTTACACCAGGGGAAGATGTGGGGTAGGGAAAGACTGACTTTATTAGAACGATAATAGCTACTGCTTATTGAGAATACCTATCTATGCAAAGTCCTGCTAATATATATCTTTTAATCTTCATAACAACCTCTTTAGAGTAGGTGTTACTATGGAACCCATTTTACAGACGAGGAATCAGAGTCAGTTTCATAGCTTATAAGTGGCAACGGCAGAATTTGAACCCAGATCACCAGGCTCCAAAGGCTTATTATTACCCTGTTACTCCACATTGACAGGTAGCTCTTTAAGCTCCAAATATTCGAATTTTTTTTAAACTAAATTGGACAGAAATTTTTCTAAATTAGGCTATATTTGATTGAGTATGGAAACAAGAAGTTGGAAAGTCACTTCTTTTATCTTGAAGACTCTGGGTTATTATCCGGATGCCAGTGGCTGGCCTGGGTGTTGGTGCGGATGAATGTAGGTGTGGGTTGGGACGTTGATGCAGTGGTTGCTTTAGCCTTTAAAGTCTTGACAGCTGTGCCTCTTCTCTCCATTTCGTGCTGGTCGCCACCACATCTTACAACTGGCCGTGTTGCTGCTCTCACTGCACCTCCACCCCCCACTAATTAGCTGTGTCCTGGGAAGCCATACAACTAAGTTCATTAGATTTAGGAGCAATGTATAGAGGCTCTGGAGTCAGGCCCTTCCAGGAACAGAGTGCATGGGCTTTATAACCCTATATTATTGCCGTCCTGGGCCTTTTTTATTTCCTTTGGGGCTCCTCGGCTGAATTTTGCATAGCTGTGCCAGTTTGGGGGAGATGATATTGACTTTGGCCTCAGATATACTGAAATTGAGGGGCCAGTGGGACAATCCCGTGGAGATGGGTTAAAATCAGTTAGAGCTGTGCTAGCTGGCACCATAGCCACTACCCTCGCGTGGCTACTGAGCACTTGCAGTGTGGCTGGTCTGAATCGTGATGTGCTGCAAGTGTGAAATATACCTTAGATTTCGAGGACTTAGCACAAACAAGAGTGTCAGATATCTTGTTAATAACTTTTGTGTATTGATTACATGTTGATCTAAACATGATTCATTGATTACATGATAATGTCCAAAATGATAATATTTGGGATATATTGAGTTGAAAAATGTACTGTTAAAATTAATTTCACCTGTTTCTTTTTGACTCTTTAATGTGGCTATGAGAAAATTAAAAATTACGTGTGTGATGATAAATGGGGCTCACATTATATTGGTCAGACAGCCCTGGATTAGAGATGACCAGGGTTAGATGCTGCAAGGATTGAGCTGGGAGTCAAACGTGTGGGGAGGAGGAGAGTTCGCTGACAGACCTCCAGGCCCTCTGCTCAGTCTTCCTTCTGTCACAAGCCAGGCTGGCGTGCTGAGGCTGCTTTGTATCACACCCGAGGCTTAGTGGGGATGGAACTGGGAGTTGAGACTGGACTGAAGGGGGGACCTGTACGTCCTAAACCTGGGACGTGAACAGCCAGGCAGCGCTTTTTTTTTTTTTTAATTTTACTTTCTTTTTTTTTTTTTAATTTATTTTATTTATTTATTTTTGTCTGCGTTGGGTCTTCTTTGCTGCACGTGGGCTTTCTCTATAGTTGTGGCGAGCCGGGGCTACTCTTGGTTACGGTGGGCAGGCTTCTCATTGCGGTGGCTTCTCGTTGTGGAGCATGGGCTCTAGGCGCGCGGGCTTCAGTAGTTGTGGCTTGCGGGCTCTAGAGCGCAGACTCAGTAGTCGTGGCGCACGGGCCTAGTTGCTCCGCGGCATGTGGGATCTTCCCGGACCAGGGATCAAACCCGTGTCCCCTGCATTGGCAGGCGGATTCTTAACCACTGCGCCACCAGGGAAGCCCCAGGCAGTGCTTTTGAAGCGAAGTTGGCAGGATGGAGTTGCATTTCATGAACATCTGCATTCCTCACCCTGCCTGCAGTGTGGACCGGGGCTCGGAGGCACGGCGGGAGGTGTGAGGGCATGGGCTGGCTGTGGCAGGAGAGATGCTGAACGTGGAAGTGGGCGACTCCTCCCTTGACCCTTCCGCTTGTCCAGGTCCCTCCAATCCTGCAAAAATGAGCTGAAATTTCACCTTCTCCGAGAGGTCTTCCCTAGCCGTGGCAACTCTTGCTTCCCTAACTCCTGTCACACGTGCATGTTGTGCTACATCTTTTATTCTGCCATGGCTGATAGATCCTCAACATCCACAGGGGATGAGGCCTTTTGCAAATATCCATGTTGGAAAATACCATATAATTTCTCCTGTGAAATTTGGAGGCAGGGCAGTTAGCTGGAAACCAGTCTTGAAGCATGTAGAATTCAGAGGTGACCCTCAGAAGAATCATATGCCACCATCCCAAGCCTGTGGTGTATCATTCTGGAGGGAGGGAGATATTCAGTCATCATATTCCAAGGGTCTGTGGCTCAGTCCTCCAGTTGTTCTGTTAGTCTTGTCTCCCTAATTCAATTGTGAGTCCTCAGCAGAGGTGTTCTTCTCTTCTTGGCCCTAGAAGCCTCTACCATCTACAGTGCTGCGTATGTAGATAGAAGAGTGAATTAGTGGTGGAATGACTGTGGGCTCCATGAGGGCGGCAGGGATGCTGACCGTTAGGATCAGCATTGTCTCATGGGCCCGTGCACGTCGAAAGCATTTACTACATAGCTGTTGAGTGAATGAGTGCAACGACGTGGACACCTTTATGTGAGGAGCACAGGGTGTCGTTCAGTTGGGTTCTGTTAGCTGGACTGCATAGAAGAAAGATCTCTTCACCTTGTTTACAGAATGAATCTTTATTGGAAGGTCGAGGGATTTTAAAGATGTTGGTGGAGGGTGTAAGCCTGACAGAACATGGTAGATTGGGTTCACGTGGGTTGGGAAACCATCTTCAGTGTTCTCTTGTGAATGTTAAGTAGGAGGCTCTGAGTGGAAGGAAGTAAAGGTAACTGTACCTTTTCTCTCTCCTTTTCTTATTTTCATCCTCTAGATTCACCCAAACCACCAGTTGCTCCCAAGCCCAAGGCTGCCAGTCCCCTCACGCCAGTGACGGCACCCAAATTCCCCTCGTCACCCCGGCCCGAGAGTCTTCACAGTCCCAACTCCATGTCCAGGGGGCCAAAACCCCCCATCGCCCCGAAGCCCAGGCTGGCTACCCCCAGTGAGTGGAGGGCCAGCATCTACATGATCAACAGCTTGAACAAATGCAGCAATGGGAAGCTGCCCTGCGTAGACAGGGGGCTCTACGACGAGCACCGGTCCACCCCGGAATGCTCCGAGCCCGAGGCAGACGAGGATTACATCGTGGCCCCCTGGGCTCCGCCAGCAGAGGACGGACCCAGGGATGGGGGCTCCGTGGAGAATGCAGTCCCGGTGCCTCCGGAGGCCAGCGGGGGGGAGGAGTGCCAGGAGAGAGGCGAGGAGTGTGAGCAGGAAGGGGCAGCAGCTGCAGAGGACTGGGCAGCCCCGGCTGAAGCGGTGCTGAGTGGAGAGGGTGATGGAGGCATCACCCCCACTCCTGAGAACGCGGAGGTGGAGGACTGTGCCTGTGACTCGGGGGCAGAGGAGCAGAAGTTCACAAGTGAGGAGGAAGAGAAGCAGGTGGAAGAACATAGCGTGTACAGCCTGGAGGACGGGGGTCCTGGGGATGGAGAGGCGGTCCTTCCAAGCGATATCATTCTAAGTCACCTCGATGCAGAGGACCCAGCAGCTTGTGAGGAGCCCGGGCCGCCTGTGACACCCGGGGAGTCAGAGGAGGATGGTGAGGAAGGCCGCACCAACAGAGAACTGGGGGCACCAGACGAGTGTGTGGGCTCTGACGGGCCCGCTGAGCAGGACGCTGCCGATGGCGGCAAGGAGCCCCCAGAGAACGAGGGGTTGGCCACCGGTGTCCCGGAGGTGGAGGCGGCCACAGACAGCCCTGACATCTCCCAGGAGGCGTGTGAAGATGCCCCAGGAGGTGGCGGCCAGGATGGTCAGGATGAGCCACCTGACCAGAAAGAGAAAACTGACCCAGAAGAAGCAGCAGTGGTCACCCAGGAGGCGGGAGAAGACCCTCAAGAAGGCGAGGACCCTGTGCAGGATGAAGGAGCCGAGGAGAGCTGCCAGATCATTCCTTTCGAGAGGGACTTTGTGGACGACTTTGTGGCTCCACTCTCAGGACGTCCCTACGAGTTCTTCCCAAGCGAGAGCACCTCTTTCTGTAGCGAGAGCTGCTCTCCTTATTCCGAGTCAGCACAAAGCTTAGAGTCAGAGCAGGAGCCGCGGTCGGGGGAACGTGCGGAGCAGGACCCCGTGGCTGGGCCTGGATGTGGCCGGCGTGGCTCCCTGCAGGGTGGCACCGGGGAGGGACCCTCTGTCCCTGACGTGGTGGTCATGCCAGACGAGGAGGATGCCGCGGACGACGCGCTCACCAACCCCTATGAGATGGGAGTTGGCCTGGCATGCGGGGCGGACCCTGGGGAGGGGGAGAAGCCTGAGGCACAGGCTGCCTCGGACACCGCGAGTGGCTGTGGATTGAAGGAAGAGGTGAGCTCTGATGCGGAGGGCGGCCTGGTCCCCATCGACAGGAAGAATGTCATCACGAGGGCCAGGCCCCACTCTGGGAAGATGGCTGGCTGTGTCCCAGAAACTGTCCCGGAAGAAACGGGACCGGAAGCTGGCTCATCAGCCATTGGCATTGGGGGTGCCACCAAGGAGGCGAGGAAGGCGGTCCTGTCATTGGAGGGGAAGCTGCTGGACGTCGGCAGGGCCTTGCCAGCAAAGCCCAGAGCCTTCACTCTGTACCCGCGATCGTTCTCCGTGGAAGGCCGAGAGATCCCCGTGTCCCTGTGCCGGGAGCCCGAGGCGTGTGGCCTAGACAGCCATGGGATCAAGAGGAAGGACGACAACCTCTCTCTGCCCTGCATGATTGGCTCCTCTGGCAGCTTCTCCCAGAGGGGCCACCTCCCATCCAGCGGCACCTCCACCCCATCTTCCGTGGTTGACATCCCGCCCCCTTTTGACCTGGCCTGCATCACCAAAAAGCCCATTACGAAGAGCTCCCCCTCGCTTCTGGTGGAGAGTGAGCCCCCGGACAAGCACACCAAGAAGAAGAAGCCGTCCTTTAAGCGGTTCCTGGCACTGACGTTTAAGAAGAAGACAGAGAGCAAGGTGCACGTGGACGTCAACGTGTCTTCGTCCAGGTCCTCCTCGGAGTCCAGCTACCATGGGCCGGCCCGGCTCCTGGAGATGGACCGGAGGAGCCTTAGCAACTCCCCCCAGCTCAAAGCGAGGACCGGCAAGCTCCGGGCTTGCGACTCGCCCTCCTCCCTCATCTTTTACAGGGACGGCAAGAGGAAGGGCGTCCCCTTCAGCAGGACGGTGTCCAGGGTGGAGTCCTTCGAGGACCGCTCCCGGCCTCCCTTTCTGCCCCTGCCCCTGACCAAGCCGCGCTCCATCTCGTTCCCCAACGCTGACACTTCGGACTACGAGAACATCCCGGCCATGAACTCGGACTATGAAAATATCCAGATTCCACCTCGGAGGCCCCCAAGGGCTGGGACGTTTACGAAGCTGTTTGAAGATCAGAGCAGAGCCCTGTCCACAGCAAACGAGAATGACGGCTACGTGGACATGAGCAGCTTCAATGCCTTCGAGAGCAAACAGCAGAGTGCAGACCAGGAGGCAGAAAGGTACCGTGAAATGACATTTCCTTTGCTATTTGCCAGGTGTAACTATCCGAGAGGCATGCTTAGGCGTAGGGGACAGACGGACTTGCTTTTTAGCCTCAGGCTCAGTTTCTCTCTAGCTTTGTGACTTGGGGTGAGTGGCTTCAGTTACTTCATCTGGGAAATGGATTTGTGCTACCTCCAGGCAGAGTGTTTGAAAAGATGAGAGTACCTAATCTATTTGAAAGTATTGGCTAAGATGCCAAATATAGTGCCCATGTGACTGTATGTATTTCTGTTATTTGGGGTACATTTCTCATCTCCTAGGTACATGGCTTTACTAGTCCCTTCTGGGAAAGTCACCAAAAGAGAAGGTTCTGGAATCTTGTCAAACTAAATATCTTTCACCATCAGGAAAATACCCTAAATTGAGATTGAGACCTTTTTATTGTGTCAATATATACTCTGTTCAAAGGAACTAGAAAAGACAATTTATTTAAATTGTTTAAAGAGCTAAGGGTGCCCTGAGCTAAATTTCTGAATAGAGGTCTTTAAGAGGTACGTCCAAGCTGATTTTTTTTTTTTTTTTTTTTTTGGACTCAGTCACCTTGGAAGTGAGCGTGAAACACTGCAATTATTGACAACAGTGGCGGTTTTCTGACCCCACCTTCCCAAGACTGACTGAATGTCCTATTGATCATCCCAGGTGGATAATTGCCAAATCTTGCTGTTTTTTATGCACCATGGATGCAACTTAAAGGCACTGCGATTCAGCCTCAACCATTTACATGCTTGGGGGCACCTGATCTGAATTAATGAAAAGTCAGAATGGTGGTGATTTTAAAGGAAACCCTGATTCTTTCCCCTCGTGTGCAGTAACTCAACCCAGTCCGTCCCAGCTGTCGCTGCTCGGAATTCCCAGGGGACCTGCAGTAATGAATAGATAAGAATGATTTGCAATTAGCATTAGCTCTCTCTGGAGTGTAGACACTAGAAGTGTTTGTGTGGTTTATTCTCCTGAATTTTTCATGTGGTTCCCCACCCTGGCTCCATCTTCTCCTTGCCCCAAGTCTGGGTAAGGCTATGAATTGGTTCTTTCTAGGTTTGTTCGCCAGAGCAAAGGTAGACATCAGTGCCACCGGAGGGATCCAGTTTAATTTGGAGAATGTGGATGTATGCGAACTTTAAGAGGGTGGGAGTGGGAGAGCAGACAAGTTCATTGCGTTAATAGTTACCGGCGGGGTTTGACAAGACCCAACCCTCGCTGAATGCCTCCAGCACTAATGAAAATAGAACCAGGCTTTGAAACCATGAAATCTCCATGCTGGGAAGGACCTCAAAGAGCGTACGGTCAAACCTCCCATGTCTAATAGGTCCCTCTCTTAACCGGGTCTGTGATTGAATTCCTCAATCCACAGGGAACTCACCACCTCCCAGAGCTGCCTCATCTGTTGCTAGGTACTCTAAGTTTTTCTTTCTGCCTGAGGCAAAAGCTATCTCTCCCTAATGTCCCTATCCCACTGAGGCAGAAGCTATTCTCTCTAATATCCTTACCCCACTCATGCTGGCTCTTTCCCCTCAAGCCAGGCAACTGAGCTCATTTCCTCTTTTGTATGACTGTCCTTCGGAAATTGAAACCTGCTTCTGTTGAATCACAGAATTTCATAGCTGGAAGGGAACTTCAGACAACATTTGGTCCTGTTACAGAGGAGGAAACTGAGGCACAGAGAGGGAAAGAGACTTGCCTAAAATCTCTAAGCAATTTAGTGGAGAAATCAGTGTCAGGACTCAGATTTCCTGACTCTTGGTTCAGGAATTTGTAGTGCATTATGCTGAAGGATGCCAGGTCTGGTTGTTCAGGCTGCCCACTGCACAACCCCAGGGTCCCACTCACCTTTTAGTCTAATATGGTGCCCCTGGGGTTGTACAGTGCACAGGCTACTTGGCCATATGCAGAGGCCTTGTTGCCTTGATCTGTACTTAGTCCAAAAAACAGAAAAGCTCCCTTCATCCAAACTATAGTGACATTAAGGGAATAAAATACCCAAGAAAATGCTAAATACTTACCGTATCCTGACTGCTTACTGTGCCAGGCACCGTGCTAGGTGCTTTCCCTGTATTATCTCACATTTGGTGCTACAGCCTGAGGCCTTGGTTGAGTATCCTGACTCAACCGTCAGACTCTGAATTTCAAAAGCACTGTTGCCCCGCTCTGAATTTATTTCCCTGACGGCCAGACTGACTGGGATGAATCTCCCGTGCAGGAACCACATCCTCTTGGACATCAGTCAGTGAGCAAAGCTTTCTTCCGCTTCCCTGCATGAAACAGATGGAAGCAGAGGGAGAGAGACATCCCCGCTCTGGGCGGGAACACGTCTGGGCAAGGGCGGCTTCAGACACACGGAATTGAGAGGCAGGGGGAACTGCCACGGGGTGAGGAGCCACTGCTTCTTCGCCTGAATAGGGGCTTTGAGAACCGAGCGGAGGGGTGCCGCTGACCTGAGACACGTGCCCAGGGGTGCTTGGGGTTGGACAGGACAGGACGAGAGGGTGGGAGACAGTTCCTTCCTGCCTCCGCTGCCTGTCCTGCCCCAGACCTTGCTTCAGTGTGAAGATCAGAGGCAGAAGCCAAAATAAATACTGACAGACCTGAAGGAGCGCGGGCCAGTGCTGCAGGACGTACGGGTTCAGAGCCCACCCCGTCACTGACTTGCTGTGGGATCCTGGAGGAGGCTGGGCCCCGGTTGCTCCTCTGTAAAACGGTAGGATTGGAGCCCATCTGTAGTTCTCAACCACCTGCGCTATCACTCACTGCTTTTCTTTAAATCAGTCCCTGTTTTTTACTTAAAAAATATTTAAAAAGGAAATTTTATGCCACTGTTGGGAAATGGAAAAGCAGTATTAGGTGTCATAAATAGAAGGCAATTGTAAAAGTAGGATACAAAGAGAAATTAAAATAGCACGGGTAAAGTCTAGCTTGAGGTTATTAGTTGCGAAGGCTGTGAGCGGGAGGTTGGTCCCTTTGTTAAACAGGGAGAGGTGTTAAAGGCATCCTGGCACCACACGGAGACTTTCTACTTGGCATAATCGGAAGGATTCAGGCGGATTGAAAAGGGAATAACTCTCTCGTGGTGTGATTCGATGTTATTTAAATCCAAGTCCTTTTTCCACTGACAGTGCCTCCCTTCAAGAAATGTTTTGAGTATGTAATAGAGTTCAGAGAGCCCTTAGAGAGCCCTAAATCAGAGCAGCAGCTCCGGGTCTGATGGATGATTATAAAGTTTCTTCTATGCAGTTACTTCCTTTGAGATTTGTGTACACAGATAATAGCATTTTCGAAGCTACAACAGTATTCTTATTAACCATTTTCTATCTTATAAAATAAAAGTGTATACGTTGTTACCTATGTACAGTCGTCGCTCCCCCACCCCCGTATGTAAAAGAGGTTTCGTTATCCTTTGGTTTAAAGTGTATCCCCAAAGCATTCTTTTTTGTCCTGAATTGACTCTCATACACACAAAAAATGTTTTCAGTAGTCTAGTCCAACACTCATCCTTTTCAAATGGGGTGTTTTATGTCCTCAGTCAGGACTCTTGGTTGGGGAACCCAGTCTTTACTTCTGAATATCCCACGGGACCTCAGTATGTTGGTTATGCATTAGGAGCTTAATAAATGCATGTCGATGAGTTGGTGATTTTGAGCTTCACTGGGGGAAAGAACTATCATTTATTAAGTGTACTCTGAAACACAGTTTGGGGTGCTTTGTATACGCTTATTAAATATCCATTTGATGCAAAACACCACACACTGGTTTGTCCTGAGTGTCTCACTTAAATCCCCATAATTGTAAGTTTGCTTTTTGCATGATGATGAGTCTCCTTTAATCACTCAGTGTTATACCTCGACACAGATCCCCGAGGCCCCTTTTCCCCATTTCATCATGAAAACTTTCAAACTTACGGGAAAGTAGAAAGAGTTTAACAGTGAATGTCCATACGCCCACCTCCTAGGTTTTACATTAACGTACCGCTGCGCTGCCTTTTTCTCATCCCTTTCCAGCGCCCTCTCCAACTCTTGATGCATATTGTTGCTGATGCATTTCTGGTGGCTTTTTATGTTTACAGATGAGGACACGGCAGCCCAGGGAGAGCCTGTGAGAGCACGGTGGCTAAGCGTGCAGGCTCCTGCCAGGCTGCCTGGCTTTCAGTCTGCCCTCCACCACTTACTGTGACTTACCTCTCTGTGCCGCAGTTTCTTTACCTGTAAAAGGCGATGATAGTAGTACTGGCCTCACAATGTCATTAAGACGAAATGAATTAATGCAGCACAGAGTGAAATGTTCACTAAGCACTAGCTGTTATCAAGTGACATGATCAAGGTCACACAGCAGTGGATGCAGGTGGAGAATCGGGTCCCTTTCACTGAGGGAGTATCTCTCTGTCTCTCTCTCATACGACTGTTCTGCGTGTGTTTGACTCAACGTTCAGGACCTCACATCCATAAACCAGGACCAGGCGTGAACTCGTGAGCTTCGGTGGTGGCGTGTGGTGTCAGCACTGCCTCTGCCTTCTGCGTGAGATGGAGTTGGGGCTGCAGGCAACAGCCTAAGCAGCCTTGATTTGGACCCAGGACCAGGGCTTTTTTGATTCCGTTATCTCGCTAGCAGAGGTGCCTACTCTGTGACTCTGACTGTAGCTATTATTTCACTTGTAACTCACGATTAGTTAGGCACCTTAGGAATTTCCAGTTCCTATTTTCCAGATGAGAAAGCTGAGGCCCAGGGAAGTGGTATAAACCATCCTCTGTCACACAGGTAGTAAGTAGCCAAACCAAGGTTCAAACCCCAGTCTTTCTGCCTCTCGACCCAGTGCTCTTTCCACGTCCTGTTTTCTGTGGTTGAAAAATGCCACGTTAGCTGGTGGTCTCCATCCAACAGCTGTGAAGTGTCTTTGCTTGCAGGAGTTAGGCTGGGGTAGCCTTGCTTGTTGGTCCAGAGGAGAAGTGGAAGGACAGTCTCCTTTCTTTTCTCACGGCTGGTGGGTTTACTGCTCTCTTGGCAACTCATCAAGAAGACTGACAGCCTCTCCTGGGACTTGCTAATGAGGTGCTCAGATGTCTTTCCCTCCCTCAGGGCCTTGGGGGGACCCTGGCCCTCCTGTGGCCCCTTGTGTCCGAGGAGCAGCCGGGAGGAGCTCTGGGTTAGAGCAGCTGTCTGTACCGCTCATTAGGGGAGCTTCAGACGATTCAGCCCCGCACAGCAGTCCCTTCCAGAGAGAGCTGTGGATGGGCCGAGGCCCAGCATTTCAGGCTCTCCTCCAGAGCTGTTCCTTGTCGGAATGCAGCTCGAATTACATGCTCAGGAGTTCATGGATTGGCCACGTGGTACAGCGCAAGATGAGGATTATGAGTGGGAGCATCCAGGGGATTGAATACTTTGGCTCACCGATGACGACCATTCGAGAAATGAGTAATTCTGAATAGCAGCTGTGCTGAGTGACGTGTGGAAGGAGGTGGAGAGGGGGACCCGGTACCGTCACCGGCCTCAGCGCGCGTACAGTCGGGTGGTTGGAAGAGGACTTAGACCCAAGTCCCTGCAATGCAAGATCGGAGATGCTCAGGACCCAAAGAGTAGGAGTCTAGAGGAGGGTGGGATAGCTTCTGGAAAAGGGGACATTTGAACAGGCACTGAAGGAAAAGTAGGGTTTCCACGTACGGAGGTAGAGGAAGGTATGAGCACAGACAGACACACGCGGGACTGTGGTTTTTAGCAGGTGAAGCTGCAGTGAAAGTGACCTAACCTTAGTTCAGCGCGTCCTTCGATATCTTTATTCTGGAAAACAGTTCCCATCATCTGCAGACACGGAGACTACGTCGGGGAGACTGGGTTGAAAGCCTTAAGTACTAAACTCACACCATCTTTTTCTCGTTCCCAGTCGGTGGTAGAACGTTGCACTGGCTCAGCCGATTCCCTCACCGGCCAACCACTAAACACCGGCTGCCGTTCTTAGCACCGGAGGGTGACGGTTCCTGCCCTCGGGGTGTTTCCGTCTGGCTGGGGAGAAAGGCAGACCGAGGTCCTTAGAACCTAGTGTAATAAAGGTCCTGTTAGAGGTCCATCCAGACAGCTCTGAGAAGGGGCAGCGGGGAGCCCTCACTGTCTGGGGTATCCGCGGGTATCGCCAGAGGAACAGCAAGGGGTTCATGATGGAGACACACAGTCCGGGAGGAGCACAAAGCCTGGGCAGGAGTCGGGAGTAAGAAAAGACCATGAAGCGTTCAGGCGGTTGGGAAGGCAGCCTGGAGCCCAGCCGAGAAGTGCCTTGCATTTCGGCTCCATGAGCCTGTCCGATACCCCAGGGCAGCGGGGAGACCCTGGCTGGTTTTCAGCAGGGCAGGGCCGTGGTGGGGATGCTGCATTGGACTGGACGCCTTGTTGGCAGGATAGAGAGTGGAGGGGATGAAGCGACGGGAAGCAGGGACATTAGCCAGGAGGCCATTGCGCCGGCCCCTGCAGAGGAAACGAAGACCCCGCGGGGCTGTGGCAGGGAGTGGGAGGTGTGGGGTTCCGTCTCTTGAATGCGCACAGCAGCCCGGTCCTCCAGCGTCAGTTCACTCCAGGGCTAGCTGTGTCTGCCTTTGCCTTTCTCTTCTTAATCTGTTGTTTATCTTTTACAGTCTGTCTGGTCCCAAATAGATGAAAGGCTTGCGCTGGTTTCCAATCAAAGGCATAGCAAGAAATAATAAGAATTTAGTCCCTAAAATAAAAGTTAAAGGATACAAGCCAAGTAACAAAGGTGGGGGAGGTAATTGTACGGACAATCCAGACCAAGGACAGCGGCTGCAATTAAAATTCTGAAATCCAGCACAGACTCTAGCGTGAGGGCCCCTCCTTCTCACCTTCCTGGCCCGCAGCATCTTTAGAATGCAGTAGATGTTTCGGTGAAGTGATTCCCTGAGAGAGAGAAAGCTGACTTATTTTTTTACAACCGTAGACAGTGCTGCAGCAACAAAAATACACATCCTTGTAAAACAAAGGTGATTTACGGCCTCAGCTACACATCCTTCAGTGGGTATATGGCAGAGTTGCAACCAGGCCTCCTGCTGGCTGATTGCATTGGTGCTGAGAGCTGCGTGGCTGGGCTTTGGGCACAGCCCAGCAGTGGTGTTCGTTGGTATCTTTCGGTCTGCAAGCCGGGAGCTTTCCTATTATTATTATGTTTTTGACAAATGAACTCATGCAGAGCTTTCATTAAGTTTCATTGAAAGGACCTGGAAATGCCATAAAAATTATTATAATCTCAAAACCGTCACATTCCTAATGCGTGCGGCTGTGCTTCTTGTTGAAATTGACTGATGAGAATATTCAGTTTTTAATTTTCTGCCTTAAAATAAGACCATCTGCAGCTGTTTCTTTTAGCAATAATTTTTAATTAAACGCAATAAAATTTACATGGAAGGACCCTAATAAGAAAATTGTGTCAGGAACACACTGATTGGAACATTTATTAGCGTGAGATTAAAGCCCCAGCTATTTTTTTTTTCCTCGCAGAGCTATAATGCAGACGAAATCCTGATTAAGTGTTAATCACAATGTGGTTTTACCTTCATAAAGTCAGGGTTTCCCTCTGTGGGAGGTGTGAGAATAATTCTCACTAATAGCAGACAGCCTTATTGCATGGGTTCTTTGGTGAAATGTCAGCAGCTGGTCTCCTTGACCAGCTGAGCCCCAGAGGAGGCGTGGAGTCTTTGTTCCAGCCTGAGTGTGGATGGTGCTGACATCTGGGGCCTCAGTCTTCCCGCCCGTGGACTGGGGATAAGCGTATCATGCAGAGGATGCAGCCAGAGAGCAAAAGTCATCTCTGTAGTTCGTGCATTTCTTCACTGAATTCATATCAAGTGAGGTTATTCTTTTGTGAAAAAGAAGAAAAAAGAGCAGAGTGATAGAAAGTGACGGGTGGAAGGGACTGTTTAGACAGGGTGGTCAGGGAGGGCTTCTCTGAGGAGGTGACGTGGAGTGAAACCTGAATGGTGATCAGGCCTCATCAGGGGGAAGGGCGTTCCAGGCAGAGGAACAGCAGGGACAAAGACCCTGAGGCTGGAGGCCTTTGGGGGTTTGTGGAGAGGCCAGGAGTCCACCGTGGCTGGAGAGCAGAACGCAGTGGGGAGAGTGACCAGGGATGGGTGGGCAGGGGCCTTTGTAAAAGATTTGGATTTTACTTTAATGAGACGCCATTGGAAGGAAGTGTTAGGATCCAAAATGTTGGAGTTATCTGAACTCTTTAAGACTTGTATGTTTACAGTCATCAGGAAATAATTTGAAAATGCAGCAAAGAATATTTGCTATCGAGAATGGTTCTGGCAGTATAAGGAGGTTTGAATTTGGATCCCAGCTCTGCCCCTGACTATGTGATTTTTGAGCATCTGCGTCTCAGGCCTCTCTCCCACCTGTGATTGCTCTGGACTGGCTTGGAGCCAGCGGTTCTGAGTCCCCATCTGAGGACTCTTTACAGAAAATGGTGGTGGTCCAGGGAGCCGAGAGGACATGCACCCAGCAGAGGGAGGCTGAGAGGTGATAAGGCTGGGAAAATTCCTGAAAAGGAGTGTGCTACATTTGGACTTGTGCTCCCTGCGTGAACTAATTTGATCTGTGAGCCTTAGGGAGCTGTTGAAGGTTTTAGAGTAAGGGAGTGTCATCAGCTAGTGCTCTAGCACAGTTATTGTCAGCCATGAGGGGTGGAATGGGGGAAGAGAAGCCCCACCAGTAAGGTGTCTAAATATCAAGGGATCGAGGCATGATGACAGGCCTCGCTCTGCAGCCTCCGGAATGTGATGGCCCCCAGTCACGGCGACTGCACAGTCACTCAGAGCAGAGTGACCCAGAGCTCTGGCTGCCTGCATCTCGCCAGCGTGGGGGTCTCAGGGTGCCTGGTGGTGTGTAGGCAGCACAGCTGACAGGACCAGAGAGGCAGCAGCAGGGCCGGAAGAGAATGAGGTCGAGTCCGGCTCTGCCCCTGTCCCATCTGAGCCTCAGTCTTCTCACCGGTTCCAGGGGTATGATGGTCCCTTCATCACTGAGCTGTCCTGAGGAGTCAGAGATAATACTCGCACAGGGCGTCCTCAGGTATTAAAAAATAATACCATCAGCCTTGGCCTTTGCTGCTGGGAGCCGTGTGCACCACAGCTGATGAGGCTTTGCTGCGTGTTCACTAGATGCCAGACGCTGTCTCAGACCCTTTACATGTGTTAACTCAGTTAATCTGAAAAACCCACCTGCCACATAGATACTTTTTTTTTAAAAATCTACACTCAGCAGATGAGGAAACTAAGGTACAAAGAAGTTCAATAAGGGGCCCAAGGTCATACAGCTGGTCAGCAGCAGAGCCAGAATTTTAACCCAGGCAATTTCCAGCAACTGTGCTTGCAACTATGTTGTGAGGTTCCCTTTCACTTTGTGTGCATCACTACATTTAATTTGTTACATGTCCCTTTGGGAGTAGTTATCCAATTTTACTTTTTTTAATAGAAGAGGAAACAGGTTCAGAGTGGTAACATGACTTGTAAGCCAGTAAGTGATGGAGCCAGGACGGGAAGGAAGGTATCTTTAGGTATAAATTCTTCCCTTTTTCTGATTCACCCCCTTTGAGAACTTCCCAACTGGAATCGACCCTCCAGATGTCAAAGGTGAGGACACACAATGGGGTATGAATCTTTAGAACGGAAATGTCCTTAGTGTAGGCATTCAGAATGGGCAGTTTATAATGACTGTCCCCTTGCTTAGATCCACATGGCCAGGGGATGATGTAAAAACTATATATAGAGAGAGTAGTGCACCCTGTTGCATTAGTAGTCAAAGGAATGATATTGTGCAGCAGGTTAACGCTTCCTTAGATTGCCTAGCTGGGCTCAGGAAGGGCCCTTGGGGAATTTATCATCCGTGCTCACAGTACTCCAGGTGAACAGGACAAAAAACTGATAATAATTTCTGAGTGATGAATTAGTGTTTCATCAGGCTCCTTGAGAATGTCCCAAGACTGTCCGGCCTCCCAGAGATGAAGGCAGTCACTCAGCTGTGTGCGGGGACTTCTGAGCTTGCAGCTGAGAATTGCAGTGTTTCCCTCTCTTGGAGAGGCCTCTGTCTTTGGCTGTTTTCCTGTAGAACGAATGTCTTAGGGTTGAGATTGTTTTGGGGGATGATGTGGCTGGTCTCTATGTAAACAGACCCATTCTCTACATGTGTGGGGTTGATCTGGAGCCCTGAATAGGGCCCAAGAGAAGTTTCTCTAGGTCAGGGCATGATCCGAGAACTTGACATTTCAGGCTTGCTTGCATGATTTTAATAAAGAAGACAAGATACACACATACGCATACCCCCCCACAAAAAAAAAAAAAAAAAAAACTCAACCAAACAAAAGCAGAATCTGCTCAGAGACCTTAAGGTCTGCTGTACTGTTAGGATGAGAGTTTCCTACACTTAAAGAGGTGTCCAGCAGCGTTGTCCTGTGGGGTCGTGAGCCTTCATCGTGGTCAGTAATTAAGCATCAGTGGAAAGGATACCGGAATTGATCATGACTTACACAGGCCAGGAAATCTGAACTCGGGGGGTCATTTTTGGCTGGGCAGGTAGAGTCCCAAGGAAGCAGCTCCGAAAAGGTGTCCAGACCCCAGGGCTGGAGAGGCCCCAGAAGACTATAGGAAGACTCAATAGCAGCTCTGAGCCCGGTTCCGGAAGGCACCTCCTGTTACGGAGAAACATGTTTTTCATGCCCCCTGCCCACTGCATCCGAACCCTCTGAAATGCTGAAGAGGCAGTACGTGGGGGGTGGTAGCCCTTGGGGTATGGCCTGCCTCAGGGGAAGGCAAAGGGCCCCCTCTTGGAGTCAAGGGCCCAGCTGCATTGAAGCAGATGGGAAGGTTGGTTATTTGGTGCCCCTTGTAGGGGCTCCCTCACACACTTCATCTCAGTGGTTTTCAAACTTTCTGTTGCAGCAGGATCCTTTTTTAAATGAAATCTTAACTCAGAACCCCAGCATAGAAGGCAAAGCTTTATTATTATAATTCTCCTTCACAAGTTCAAAATTTTTAATACTTCATAGGATGTTAATTAACGAGATTGTCATAATGAATAGAAATCTTGGAAATTGGGAATTATGGATTACAGTGCTGCTCTTATGGCCTAATGAGGGGTGTTGTTTGTGCAAAGTGGTGTATTATGGGTGTCGAATGTGTTTTCTAGGGCAGATGGCTGGTTTCAAATCCCTAATCGACGAGCTACTAGCTGTGTATCCTTGGGCAAATTACTTAACCTCTCTGTGCTTTAGCAGCCTCATCTGTAAAAGCAGGGAAGGTGGTACTGCCTACCTCAAGTGGTTGTCTCAAGGTTTGAGTAAGTTAACACTTGCAAAGACTTTAGCTGGAGCGTGGTCCTTGGAAGTCCTCAGTGCACTGTAGCTGTTGATACTCCAGCAGTGTCTGTACCCATGAAATTCCAAGCAGATATTTGTGAATCCTTGCCAAAAAGGGCTTAGGGTTTCTGAGCAATGCAGTTTGAAAACCCCACCTCATCCCAGATACTCTGGGCAGGCTTCTTTTAGTAAGTGCTATCTGTTGAGTATACATAGTTGTAAGTCATATTCACTGAGAATTTGATCAGTGGTTTACAGACCCCTGTGCAGGGGAGATGGAGAAATGGTGGTTTCTGCCCACCTTTCAAAAGCAGGGCTTTTGTTCTGTTGAAGGGAAGGTGTAGCAGTTTGAGAAGCAGTTTAGGGGTAAATAACTATTGGATCATAAACTCCTGGATTATAATAACCCCCCCCCACCATCTGGTTTACAAGAATGGAAATGAAATTAATGATATGAGTAGGGAAAGGAGGCAACCCCCAGTGGGTTCCACTGTCTGCCAATACTTCACATACCTGTGTGCACCCCACTGCTTTATACACATTATCTCATTGATTATTGACCCCATTTTACAGGTAAGAAAACTGAGGTGCCCAGACATCATGTGGCAGAGGAGGCAAACAGACAGGGTCTGAGAATGCAGAGCACAGAGCTAGGACCACAGGGTGGGCACACGGAGGGGTCCCAGCTCCACTGAGCAGTGCTTGCTCCTGGCAAGAGTTGCGCCCACGTTAGGAGACTGATTCGCCCTCACTGTGGGTGTGTGCAGAGGGGCTGAATGAGCCCCTGCCAGAGAGGCTGTCCTGCGGATTCCTTTTGTAGGTCAGAAAGCTGGATGTTCAGAAAGTCATGAAACCTCGATGTGGCAGCCACATACGTGTGCGCTGCACTTTACAGTTTACAAAGCTTTTCCATGCCTGTTAGCTCCATCGATTCTTCCAACAACGTCTGTTTGGAGTAGGCAAGACACCGATTAAAAGCAAAATTTAAGCAAAGACCTGAAGGAGGACAGAAGGTAGTCAGGCAGAGTTGTTTTCTTTGTGGGGCTTGCGGTTAGCCATTTTCCTGGAATGTTTCCCAGTGTCCTCGACTGAAAAATGGGGACAGTAGAGTGACAGGTATCTGATGGTTAAGAGTAACCCACACCAAGTGCTTGTTGCAGGGCCTGGCATGAAGTTGGTTCTCAGTGAATGTAATTATGGTTATTATTATGATTGTACTGAATATGAAGAAGGGATCTGAGGAAAGGCAGGAGGAGAAGGTCCCTGTAAGACCGAGGGTTTGGAAAATGCCAGGGAAGAGCAGAAAAGCAGCTGGAGGCTGGAAGAGTATTGTCCAAGGTCACGTAGCTGGCAAGTGGCAGAGCCCAGCCATAGGGCTCAGGGCTACCTGCTGCGATGCCGCTGGCCACGTGTTCTGTGATGAATTGAGCTGAGCAAGGCAGGTCCCGGGACAGACCCAGGACAGGCAGTGGCAGGTCCTGGGCGCACCTGGAGCTGCTCTGGGTGATGACAGGAGGAAGGAGGTGGTGTCATGGGCTAGGGATTGTTCTGGGCCCGCACTCCCCTCCCAGGAAGCTCCTTGCAGATGCTACATCTGGTTTCCAGGGAGGTCCCTAGTCCAAACCCAAGTTTCCTTGCCGGCCTGAGGCCAGAGGTCAAGGCTGGATTTAGAGCCATGGAGTGAGTCAGTGGCTTAGCAGAGACCAGAGTTTAGGCAGCTGCTCAGCCTCTGGGATAAGGAGCCCCTTCCTCTCCAAACCCAGTCTCAGACCCCAGGAGATCCCGAGGTCTCATCCAAGGCCGACCAGCAGCACCGTGCTGAAGAGACATTTGTGTGTTGCAGCCTTTGCCCCAATTTCTGGTCTTTCGTTTACCCTCCCCTGTTCCCAGCGTTGGGGAGGGAGGTCCGGGATACCACCTGGCTTTACAGAGGGGGAAGCCGAGGCCCAGAGAGGGGGCTTGGTTCCTCCATTCCTCCTTCCACTGGATAAGCTGCCACCCGCATAAATGCATAAGGTAATGATGGAAAGGAGGACAGTGAGGGCGTGGAGGAGGGGCATGACACTATGATGAGGGAATTTCAGACACTCTATTACGTGCTTGGAGCAGATTCTGGAACAGAAAGCCTTCTTGGTGTTCCCCAAACCCCAGCAGGGAAGCACTGCCCTCCGTCCCTCCCCTCCCCAGGGCTCGTCACTTTCTCTGCTGTGCCTCTGTGTGGAGTCTGCCCGCCTGTGTTGACTATGGAACTGTCTCCTTTACTAGACTGTGGGCCCCTCCAGGGTATCACCACCGCAGCTCATCCCTGTGTCCCTGGCACTTGGCATAGAGCTTGGTACCCAGATGATGCTCAATAAGTATGTTAAATAAAGGGATGTCTTCTGGAAGCTGAAGGGCACTGTTATCTCCGAGGGACACACCACCAGATCCGACTTCCCATAGATTCTTCCTGAGCCCCGTCAGTGCCCTGGGTGCTGGGACAACAGGAGAGACAAGGCAGGCTGACAGTCAGCTTGGGGACTCAGACAGGAAATGCCTGACTGCGCAGTTAATTACTTAAATTCAACTGTTCTGAGTGCTCCAAAGAAGTGCAGGCAATTCTGAGAGCTTCTGACAGGTGCCCTGATCTGTTTGTGGCTGGAGAAGACCTCTGAGAAAATGAGACCTCTGAGAAAATGAGACCCTTAGCCCTGGGGCTTATGAGTCCTGAACTCTGATGAGGAATTAACTTGATAGAGGAAGTTGATAGAGGGAGAGGGTCGGGGAGAACCCTGTGAGGAAGGTCATCTTGCCCATTTTACAGATGGGAAAAATGTGGCTCAGAGCAGGAGCCTTACTTGCCTAAGGCCACAGGGGTATCAAGAGGAGAAGCTGGGGTTTGTATGCAGGTCCGTCTAACTCCAGAGCCCTTACCCTTTCTCCTGCTGGCTCTGCTCTGAATGAGGATGCTCCAGCTGGCCGTGGTGACGTCACAGTGTGCTGGGCCAAAGCCCTCACTTCCCACGGGAAGACTGGCCTGTGCACACTCACTGCTCTCCTCCCTTCCCGCACCTGGGAACTCACCACCCCCTCGCCCCGCCGCTGGCTCCTTCCTTTTCTCATTTGCTCTGCATCACATCCGTCTTGGCATCGCCTGTGTGATCCAGGTCTCTGTTCCCTCCATTGTACAACGAGAGGATCAGGTAACCAACTTTCTCAGGCTCCTGAGTCTGGGATTTTACTACATACAGTTTTTAAAAATTAATTTATTTATTTATTTATTTTTGGCTGTGTTGGGTCTTCATTGCTGTGCACAGGCTTTCTCTAGTTGCGGCGAGCGGGGGCTACTCTTCGTTGCGGTGCGCGAGCTTCTCATTGCGGTGGCTTCTTTTGTTGCGGAGCATGGGCTCTAGGTGTACGGGCTTCAGTAGTTGTGGCTGACGGGCTCTAGAGCACAGGCTCAGTAGTTGTGGTGCACGGGCTTAGTTGCTCCGCGGCATGTGGGATCTTTCCCGACCAGGGCATGACCCTGTGTCCCCTGCATTGGCAGGTGGATTCTTAACCACCGCGCCACCAGGGAAGTCCCTAGTACATGTAATTCTGACCTTAGGAAACATTTGTGAGCCTTACGTCTGGAGAGAAATATTCATCGATTTAAGGAGCATCCACTGGGCATCTACTACATGCCAGCCCCTGCAGGATTGGGAGCTGTGGGTCACAGGTGCAGCTTCGACGGTGGTCTCAGGGTGAGGGGGGGAGCGGGATGCAGATGCATAAACAGCTGACTGAATGCGATTATAAATGCAGTAGGAAAATAAACAATGTTCTGGCAGCACAGAAGGAGCAGCCAAGTGCATTGAAGAAAAGGCTTCCCTGAGGAGTTTGCACGGTTCAAATTGGGCATTTGAGCTAGGCTTGAAGAGTGAGTAAGAGTTTGCAAGGTGAGGAAGTGTGGGAAGGGCATTCCAAAGAAGGCACGGCATGTGCAAAGGCACACAGTCAGAAAGGGCCTGCAGTGTCCAAAGACAGGACACGGGCACGGTGGCCAGACTGTCTGTGGCAGGGAGTGACTGAAAGCTTGAGGTTCTGAAGGGCAGCAGGTAGACGCAGAGGCTGAGTGCAGGTTGGCGGTGGGTGGGTCTCCCAGCCTGGGCTCTCCCTGCCCTGACTGCCTTCATCAGACCATCCCTGCCTTTTCCAGCCTCCAGTGAAATCACCTGGGATTATATGAGACTCTCCTCCCCTGCAGTTAGAGCAGGGAAGGGGGTAGATGTAACAATGTCTTTTTGAGACTGGGTCTGCCTCCCAGTTATCCCTGGAGGGACCACTGCTCGGCTCACAGGGGCTTCATTCTCAAGTTGCTTCCAATCCATGGTGCCCTGGTGACAGGCATGAATTAGTGTTCTTTGAATAGGCCAATTAGAGCTAATCACTGTGGGAAGAATATATTTAGGTGGCTTTCCCCTGAGGACTAGCCTTCTCTGGATTGTGGCTTTTCAGAATCCTGGTCTCTGAGTTGACCTCTGCCCTGTCCCATCCCTGTCTCTTTGGCCTGAGGAGCAGGTGGGTCTTGTATAAATGAAGTCCAGCCTGGGTGGACTCTCCTCCCACGGAGATGGAGGCAGGCTGGGACTACTTGCGGGCTGTCTGTGAATCATCACGTCGGAAGTGGTTGATCATGGTTATTCACAAAGTTGTTCACGTGGTCCACAGTTTGGTTTGGGGCATAGAGTCCTGCATCTCCCTCTGAGAACCAGAGCCAGACCAGGATATCTGGGCTCTTTGGCTCTCTGCCTCTTGCTGTGTAACCATTTGTTGCTTTCTGCTCTCTGGACCTCAGTTTCCCTATTTGCAAAAATGAAGGTTATGGGGAAGTGCCTTCTGAGATGACGTATTAGTTTTCTATTGCTGCCATCACCGTTTACCACACATCTATTGACTTAAAACAATGTCCATTTTTTAAATCTCACAGTTCTGTAGGTCAGAAGTCTAGTAGACTGGGCTGGGTACTCCCCTTAGGGTCTCACAAGGCCAAAACCAAGGTGTCAGCTGCCCTGCGCTTTTATCTGGAGGCTGTGGGAGAGAATTTACTTCCAAGGGCACTCAGGTTGTTGGCTGACCTCAGATCCACATAGGACCGAGGTCCCTACTCCCTGCTGGCTGTCGGCCGGGGCTGGTTTTTGTTCCTGGAGGTGGCCTGCATTCTTTCTCATGCTTTCCATGGAGCCCCCTCCAGCAACAGTGGGTTGACCCTTTCTCACACTTTGGATCTCTGACTCCAGCACAGAAAGTTTTCTTCTTTAAGGACTGGTGTGATTAGATTGGGCCACCCAGATAACCCAGGATGATTTCCCTATTAAAATGTCTGTAATCTTAAATACATCTGCAAAGTCTCTTTTGCCATGTAATGCAAAATATCCATAGGTCCCAGGATTAGGAGTTGGACATTTTTTTGAGGGCCATTATTCTGCCCATGACAGGCCACCCTCTGACCCCCAAAGATTTGTGTCCATCCCAAATGCAAAGTTCACTCCATCCCAGGGCCCCCAAAGATCTCATCCCATGACAGCATCAGATCAACAGATCTCATCTGAATCTCATCAGCTCAGAAGTCCCAGACCTCATCATCTAAATCCTCTCATTGGGTGTGGGTGAGGCTCTGGGTATCATCCATCCTGGGGAATAATTCCTCTCCATTTGTGAACTTGGGAAACCAAAGAAGTTATCTGCTCCCCTAAAACAATGACGGGACCAATTATAGATATTCCCGTTCAAACAGGGAGAAAATGGAAAATGGAATCATATGACATTCCAGGGAACCCCATATCTGTCTCCCAAACTATGGGGGAAAAACACAACAGCACCAGCCTCCCAGACCCACACCCTCACCTCTGCAGTGGCTGACTCTATTTTGGCCCTGTCTTCGGGATGTTGGGAGAATACGCTTGCACAGCTTTGTGTCAGTTGGTTAGAAGCAATAGGGAATTTAGTTGAAGTACAGCAAAAAGGATTTAGGTAGGACTTGAGTGATGTTTGATATGAGAAGGGTTTGCTAACGTGTTTCCAGCATCCCCCTTTCCCTTCCCTCAACACCAGGAAGTGGGAAACGTACAGATTCTCACATTAGATCTGCCACCTTCTAGCTGAGTAGAATGAGGACATTCATTTCACCTGTGTGCGCCTTAGTCTCCTCTGCTGTGAAGTGGAGCTATTACCATGTACCCCATAGACTTCTTGTGAAGGTCCCGTGGGAATAGTATTTGAAAAGTGTTTTGTAGACTTGGAACTGTTTGCAAATAGTAGCTGTATTTGTGGTCTGGGCCCTGCTGTGCCCCCGGACCCCAGCCCCAGGGAGGTTAGACTGCCACGGACCTTCTCCTCATTTGGAATACCCTCTTCCCCACCACATGCCAATCTGATTAATTGACCAGTGTTTAGAGGACAAGAGGTGCAGGATCCCACCTTGGGTGGCTCAGCACAGGGTCACGGAGGTCACTACAATGGCCAGAATTCTGGCCACAAGGAGGAAATTGTGCTCTTGGGGTAGTCCAGTGGGAGAGAAATTTGACCAGTTCATTTTGGTTCAAAAACCATTTTTAAAATGTTTTGTAGAAGGTGACATGCACTTAAAAAATTCAGACCTGCAGCAAAAAATCAAATCTCACACCACTGAACCTCTGTTCTCCAGCCCCTCCCCAGATGCTTTATGGTGTGCATTCAGGGGCACACACACACACACACTCCCCCGATCCTTGACTACTTCTAGACATAAGTGGAAGTGTATTGAATACACTCGTCCCAACCCTGCTTTGTTACTTTAGACATTGTTCCCTATCAAGGCACATACATCTGCCCCCGTTCTTTTTAATGACTGCAGGGAGCTCCAGTATCTGGTCACCTATTGATGGATAGCTAGGTTGTTTCCAGTCTTATACTCCTCTGAAAATACTACCAGTATCTGGTCACCTATTGATGGATAGCTAAGTTGTTTCCAGTCTTATACTCCTCTGAAAATACTACAGTTAATAACTTTATGTACACATGTGCACACTTTTACAAACATACATGAAGGTTTAAAAAAAAATTTAAAGAAGGCAGTCCCACAGTACTGACATAATCACTCCTAGCATTGGGTTGTATTTTGTCCTTGCCTTATGTGAATATATCTAGCGTTCAACGTGGATGTACTCATGTTGTACGTAAACTCTCTTATCTTGCTTATTTTATCTAACTGCATGTTGTATTTGCCTACATTATTAAGTAACTTACTGAATTACTAAAACTGGCGAGGAGACAGTCTGTTGGGCTTTGCGGATACAGTAGTACCAAGTGATTGCACAAATGCTCCATTTCGGTGGTTGGGCCCCAAATTAACGTACTCATTCCCTTTCCCCAAGTATTTGGGCCTTGGTGTTATCTTGCTGCGTTGTGCAGCACGCTCAGGTGAACGTATTTGTAATGAAAGCTTTTTTGGCGTTTGAGGTTATTTCCATAGGAGAGACGGTCGGGGAACGGGTGTGCTGTGTTGCCTAGGTGCTGTCCAGAGGGCTATGCCAGCGGTCGCCTGGGCCTCCCCCGTTGGTCCCATCTAAGACCGGAACTGAGGGATGATTGTGATGATTGTTAATAAAAGCGAGACAGTGCGAGCTGGGTGGGAGGTGCCGCGTCTGCAGGAGGGGTGGCGGCCTCTGGTACTGAGCGCCCGGGCGGCTGGGTTAAACGCTGCTCTGCCCTGGCTGGGATCAAATTATGGTCGGTGTGAATCATTCAAGATTCTGAGACTCGGAACGGGCTGCTGGAGGGAGGAAGGAGATGAACAGGCTTAGTTAAGGAGAAGACGTATTTTTTTAAGATACGATTTCAGAAAAGATAGAGGAAAAGTCAGGCACCAAAGGGCATGGTTATGACCCACAACTGTCCTTTCTCCCTTACCCAGAGGACAAGGGGCGGGGGGATGGGGGCCCCCAAGCCATCTCCCATGGATCTGGGTGTGAAAGGAAACACTGTCACCGGGCACCAGGCAGTGTTGACCTCATGGGTAGGATTAAGGGGTACCTGCCCCCCAAACAGCCCTCTCCTGCCTGCTTCCCACAGTTCTCAGTCACCTGAGTGTGCTTTTCCTGGGACTTTAGAACCCCTCCCTCACCTACCCCTGCAGTGTGCCAGGGTCCCAGACATCCCCCCCACCTACCCCCACAGTCTGTTAGGGTCCCAGACCCTGGCTTTCTGCAGTCCTTTTTCCCAAAGAGGACTCTCAGGCGGTTGCTAAACTCTGGGCGTTTGGCTTCCATCTCTGCTTGGCGCAGCTCAGCCTGACAGTTAAGTCGGGTGAGCTTTTTTCCTGGAGAGGCATCTGGCTCGGGCAGCTGCAGCTTTCCGGGATCCAGAGAAATATCTCCACGTTGTAAACCCAAGTTGTCCTCAACCCTGGAGCAGTGTTCGCAGCAGCACCGCTGCCAGTTTCCCCACAGGGAGCCCCAGGGAGCTTCTCCTTTGACCTCCGGCCTCAGCATCACAGGCAGCCCTCACCTGTCAACTGGAGACCTGCTGCTCCCTGGGGCTGGGAAGCGCTTTCCTGGAGTGCCAGGCATTTCTAGGAGTGGCCTCCTCCCCATCGCCAGAGCGCGGGTATGGCAGTCACAGAGGCTGGCCACGTGCACCAGCCATGAGGCTTGGGAGGCCCGCCTCTCTTTCTTCGACCCGGCTCTTCCCAGCGGCCCCAGAGCCCCCTCAAGGCCCTGCACACTTGTCGGGACCCATTTCTTCCAGCATCTCTCTGCTCCGTCCCTCAATCGGAATTCCGTCTTGTCCCATTACATATCCTGAGCCCTTGCCCACGCTGTTGCTTTTTGCCCAGCTGCTCTGTCACTCTTTCTGCAGGTTCACATCCTTCCCAAGGGCACGGTTCAACCTGTTTTAAGTACCACCCTCTGCTTGAAGCCTTCGTTGTATCTTTTGGCAATTAGTGGTATCTCTGATGTCATCCGAATTTTCCCAGTAGCTTCTCCCTCCTTCTCTTATGGCTCCTAGAACTTTCTGCCGCCTTCCCTGTTGTAGAGCTGTGTGCCTGTTACTGGCTGTAGCTCCCCTACACCACAAACTCCTGGTGAGCAGGCGCTTCTCCCCCTCCTCCCGTGTCTGTCAGGAATCTGGCGTGTGCAGTACCGTGTGTGGATGTGAAGATGGGTGGGTGCTGGGTGGGCAAACAGATGGGTAGGTACTGGCTAGGAGGCTGGGTGTCAAACACTGGTCCCATTGTCCATGGTGTCACCTTGTCCAAGACGGATTGCCCCCGAGACCTCGGTGCTGTTCTTCTCCCCACCGTCTTCCTCCCCACTATTAAAATTCTTTAAAAAGAATTCTGGTTTTAAGAGTTAGTTGTATTTATCAAATGCAGTATTATGTTTCTTATTCTTAATTTAAAAATGCTGAGAATTGAATACTTGATATTTCTGCAAGAAAACAAGAATCTAAATCAAGTTGCCTTTTTCTCATGTTTGACGTTTTGCTTGATTTATTTATTTTCTTTTTAGACTCTGGCTCTCCATGAAAGGGAGGGTCCCTGTCCAGAACTTAGCACAGCACCTGGCACACAGCAGTGTCTCTATAAATGTGAACTGCACAAAAATGAACTGAGTTGTACTATGCTCAACAACCAAGGAACTCTTGGGGTCTCTGCAGCTTAGAGACCGTCCCCTGCATGTGCTACAAGGGAGTTTGAGCTGGGAGCAGAGTGGGGCTGATGTGCTGTGCCAGAATTCCTCACTGCTGTGGTCTTTTCCTCTTGGCCTTGAAAGCTGGGACTGGGCTCCCCCTTCCCTCTGTAGACGCTCTCTTGAGGGCTGAGTCAGACCTGGCTGCAGACAGCCCTCCACCCCGGGGCTCTGCAGCAGGCATTGCATGCAGAGCGCCATGTGGATGCCAAGCAGCTTGCCCGCCCTGACTGGGGATGTGCCTGGTCCACCCTGCCACCCCCAACCTCCCCGTTGATGAGGTCACAACCAGCCCCTCCCCATCAGGACAAAGTACCAGTCGGGTGGCTGGAAGGAACGCAGGTCTCTTGGGGTCCACACCTGTGCGTACCCAGAAAACTTTTCTAATGTCCTTTGATCCTCACAGCAACCCTGTGGGTTGGAAGGAAGGGATTCCCACCTGACAGATGGAGAAACTGAGGCTCAGGAAACAGAAGTGGCTTGTCCAGGGTCGCACAGCTAAGGGAGCTGGGATTTGAACCAGAGTCTCCTGACCCTTTTAGCTATAGCATGTCTCAACTCTTACTGTGCCTTTGAAAAAAAAAAAAACTATTAAAAATGCAGGTTTCTGGGACCTGCACCCTGAGATTCTGATCCACAGGGTATGGGGTGTGGCCAAGGGATCTGCATTTATAACAGACCCTCCCCCAGGTACCCCAGTGCACCTTAGAGAAACACTCCCCTAGTCATCTGACTTCTCCTTAACTAGCTGCACGAAGAAGTCGCCTCTCCCTCCGTCGGGTCCACTCCTGAGGGCAGGCAGGCTTGGGACCTGGCTGACACTCCTGTATTTATATAAAGGAAGGGACAGGGGAAGGGTCCCTTCGGGAGGGCCGGCCTGGACAGGTCGATATAGGTCGCAGTGCCTGAGCATCTTGCCTTTCCATCAGACAGACTTGGTTTAAAACTCTGGCTACACAGTTTCACAGCCGTGTGGTCTGAGGTTAGTGGTTTCATGTCTCTGTGCCTCAGAGCTGGTAGCCCTGCTGCATTGACTTGCTGAGGGAACTAAATGACAGTGTCTCTGAAGGGCTAGCACAGTGTTGTGCTTGAATACAAAATCTCCTAAATAGGCCACATGCCTGTCTCTGTGCCTTTGTTTGTGCTGTTTTTCCTTCCTGGAAAGTCCTTCCCTCATATGTCCTCTTAACTCTCCTCCTCCACCGTGTGGATTGGGGTGGACTGCAGGAAAGGTTTCATCCAGCTGCATTCTGAAGTCATCCTCAACTTGCCAGCCACATCAACCCATAACTTATTTTACTCTGGGAAGTTTGAATTAAAACTAACGAAGTTAGTCAGTTTGGGGCTGGAAAGGACTTTCAAGATGCGGACGCCCTGCTGCTCACTGGACGCTTCTGTTCTCAACAAGCTGGTGTTTGAGTACCTCCAGGATCAGGGTTCTTGTCCCCCACACAAGGCTGTGGCAACATTGCACTTTGATCTGTTGGTTCTCTTCCTGCTCTCAGAGGTTCGGGAAGTTTCTTGGAACCAGGGAGTCTGGGAACAAGTGATGCAGGTGGGATGAAGGTAGCAGGACTCCTGAGACTGGGATGTGAGAGGGTTTATCACAATGGGTTCCCAGACCCTGGAGTGGGGTTACAAGGTGGGCTTCGTATCAGAAACAGCATGGTCGAGGAAGGCCATGGAGCGGCGATCACCCAGCCTGCTCTTACAGACTGTACAGTAGGAACACTGCCTTGATGCGCTTTATGTTCAGATCCTGTGGAGCTGAATGAAGTTCCCCAGCGCCTCCCTGACTAGTGGCGGAATGAATCCAGAATCTGGAGAGAGGCTAAGACTGAAGTTGGCAGCCAGGTGGTCCAGCAGGTAGAGAGGAAGGATGAGGAGCTGAGGAGTTGGGCTGCTCGGAGGCTGAGTTTGGGGCTGGGATAGATACCGAGGACTATCTATCGAGAACTCAGCCCCCAGGCCCTGTGGTTTCTTTAGGTAAAGGCGACCGACTCTCTTTGGAAAACTCTTCCCTGGTCGATGGTACTTCCAGCTCATTTCACATAGGGCTTTTCACCTGAATCACTAACTAGGGGCAAACTCATCATTGAACCTGGGTGTGCAGTTTGACCTTCATGTGGAAGAATATGTTTCAACTGGCCTGGGAGCTGAGGGCCCCTCACAGAGGACTGAAAGAAGGATTCGTGAGGATGGGGCTGAGGGAGGAGGCACCGTGCCATGCCATCCTCAAGGGTTCTGTTTTCCAGCTCATTGCCTCTTTTCCGGCCCTTTCTTTCATCCCGAGCCAGAATGGCCTGTGTGACGGTGGTTTTCCCAGCCTTCCACTGTCGTCGTCTCTGTCCTGGGCGTGTGAGGGCGAGGCTGTGCCAGCTGGCGTCGTAGCACAAATCTCAGAACCCATATTTCAGAGCAGTTACACACACACACACACACACACACACACAGAGCAAGCTTAGCTGCATGGTTCATAAATACTTCCAGACACCAGGCCACAGGCCTCTAAAACTGCTCACACGGTACCCGGGGTCTATGGGGCTGTTTCAGTGTCGGGAACCACCACTGCCATCTGGGGAACAGGCGTTGTCATGCGTGGGGGAGACCTTTCTCAGCCTGGGCCAGGCACACATTCTAGTCTCCATTTCTCCTCTCTACTGTGGGACCCTGGGCAGGTCACTGGGCCTTTCTGGTCCTCATTTTCTCCTCTCTAAGTTGGAGGTGATGATGCCTACCTTACAGGTTTGTGGGGAGAGTCCACTGAGATGAAAGATGCAGAGGTGTTTGTAGACCGTAAAGTGCTATGTGGATCTTAGCTGGGCTGTGAGCGAGTCCTGTGCAGCCCATTTTTAGGCATAGGGTGTTAGGTTTAAGCCTCAGTCTTGTCATCCGTGACGTGGTATGGTAACACCCACTCAGAGGCCCGTCTTCGGGAGTCAGTGGGAGATCACGCAGGGTAGGTGCTCGGCCGGGTCCTGGTGTGCAGGAAGCTCTCGCTGTAGCCGTACCGTTAACTCTGCCCAGAAAGAGTTTTCAGAGTTTATCATCAAAGATGAGATTTGGGAACGATTTGCTTGGGAATGCCGGCTTCTGTCTTATACACCGAACACATGTCAGTTTGGTTTCCTGCCCACTGTCTCATTTGATCTCCCAGCAATCCAGGAGGTGGGCAGAGCAGGGATTTTTAATTTTTAGAGGTGAGGAAACGAAAGCGCAGTGGAGGGAAGTGGCTTTCCCTAGGGTCACAGAGTGAGTTTCTGGCAGAACAAGAGTCTCCTGACTCCCAGAATCACCCTTCTAACTTCGAACTGTGTTGAAGTTGGAAATCCAACCCCAAAATGCGTCCGTGGTGGGCTGTAGCCTGGAGACGTGGGTCTGCCCTGGATGCAATGTTCAGTAAACACTTAAAAACAGCAATAGTAACATAGCTACTACATCCCAGGCACTGTCTTGGGTGCTTTTTATATATATGTCAACTCACTAAATGCTCTCAAAAACTCAATGACATCGGTACTATTATTCTCCCCCATTTCACAGTTGAGAAAACTGAGGCACAGAAAACTTGCTTGAGGTTGCAAGGCTGGTAAGTGGCAGAGAACCAGGTTTTGGAAACCCAGATGGGCTGGCTCCAGAGTCTGTGCTCCTAACCAGCTTCCTCACTTCTAGGACTGAACACGTGGCAGTGAGGGTAGAAGGTGCTGGTGTAGAGATGAGCAAGGTGCCCCTGCATTGCCCTGCAGACTTGCTGTGCGGCCAGGGGCAACCCCCACCCCTAGCTTTCCTCTGCCCGCCTGTGGCAGGGGAGCATTGGACTGTCCAGCTCTAGCCATGGATGGCATTTCTCCGGGTCCCAGGGAAGGCCTGGGGTGTGGAGTGGCCAGCCAGAGCCCAGGGCCAGCCATTGTGTGCGGGGCTGGCAGGCCACCGGGCGTGGCCCCAGCACTGCCAGCCCCCCCCTCACCCCCCCCACCCCCCCACCCGCCAGAGGAAGTGCTGGTGTTTACAGGAAATGCAGGACAAGGCCTGGGAGGTGGGGGGAGGAGGAGTGGAAGATGTGTCTTGGCCTGGTGGTGGGGCTGAGGGCGGGTGCCCCTCTTCCCACCCAAAGGACGAGGCCTTTCGTTGCTGTTGAAGGGAAAGGTCCCACTTCCCAGGCAGTCCTGCCCCTCCCCTGCCTTTTTCCTCCAGGACGCCACACCCTGCAAGCCTCCAAATCCCAGGCCAGCCGACCCCTCCTCCCAAGGGAGGCTCCTGGGAGCGTGGAAAGAGCACTGAGCTGGGCGACAGGAGATCTGCCCCTAGTCCTTCTGCTCTGGACTCAGTCTCCCCACCTGTTAAATGGGTGACTTGCTGCAGCCCTAACAAAGGCACAGCAACACTCACTGCCCTGGTGCAGCCCACAGCCCAGCTGTGAGAGGAAGGAAGGGCAGGCCAGCCCCACTCAGCCCTGTGACCAGGAAGTGCAGGGTGGCCTCACTTATGCCACAGAAATGTGCCTGAGAAGTGTGTGTGAATTGAAATTTTGTGAAAATGGGCCCTGGGTTGATTATACTGGAAGCACGGATTATTATTATTATTATTATTTTTTTTTTTTTTTTTGTGGCTGCGTTGGGTCTTCGTTGCTGTGCACAGGCTTTCTCTGGTTGCGGCGAGCGGGGGCTACTCTTCGTTGCGGTGCGCGGGCTTCTCATTGCGGTGGCTTCTCTTGTTGCGGAGCATGGGCTCTAGGCGCGCGGGCTCTAGAGCACAGGCTCAGTAGTTGTGGTGCACGGGCTTAGTTGCTCCGCGGCAATGTGGGATCTTCCCGGACCAGGGATGGAACCTGTGTCCCCTGCGTTGGCAGACGGATTCTTAACCACTGTGCCACCAGGGAAGTCCCACACGGGTTATTTTTAAAAGCCTGAATAAGAATTGGAAAGGAGACTAGCATTCACTGAGTCCGTGGCAGGTTTCAGGCACTGTTTTTGTTGCTTTTACATCCCCGCTTTCACCCTTTGAGAGACAGGGGTTGTACTGGGGGCAGCAAGACCTGAATTGAAGTCTTGGGACTGCCTCTTGCTCACTGCGTCACCCTGAGCAAATCCCCCGGCATCTCAGAGCCTCAGTTTTCTCATCTGTGAAATGAGGATAATAGTTTATTGTTTCCCACACCTCCCTCTCGGGCCCACGGACTTGCCTGAGCCCACGCCTCGCCCTCCCCCCGCCCGGACCGGGGCGGCCTTCTCTGGTCTCCCTGCCCCCAGCGTGTCTCCTCCTGCCGCTCTTCCCAGGTGGCCAGGGTGAACTCTCCAGGGAGCACAACTGCTCGGGTCCTTCCCCTGGCTAGAACCTTCGCTGGCTCCCATCCCGGCCGGGATACACAGTCCAGGGGCATTTGAGAGCCCGCTGCCTGGCCAGCCCCTTGTCCCAGCCCTCCTCACCCCACAGCACACAGACCCCAACGTCTCTCCCTTCTGTGCCTTTGCGCAAACTTTCCCCGAGAGCTCTCCCCTAACGTTCTTTTTCCTGTCTGTCTCGTGTTCAACCTTCAGACTGTCTCAGGTCTCCCCTGGCCTGGAACCGCCCCCCCTACCCACACACACACACCCACCCACACGCACAGGTTTAGGGCCCCTCTCCTGTGCTCGTAGCCCTCACCACCCTTCTTGTCTGCCGCTTGTCCGTCTGTGTTCCCGCTGGGCTGTGGGTGCCTCAGGGGCAGAGAAGGGGTATCTCCTCCCTCTCTGTGTCCCCCGCTCTGGCGTGGGGTGGACGGTCAGCACGTGTGAGGTGTGTCAGGCGAGACAGTGCAGGCAGCAGGCGCTCCATTTGCAGGAAATTGCTGTATCTGTGCTTCGGGGCAGCTCTGACCGGGGGATGCCCCACATCCGTGTCTACTCACAGAAGCACACACGGATGCACGCACGGATCTGGCTGGAGGTGCTTCCCCTGGAGTCCGTTGAAACCAGCAGGTTAGTTGAGCACCTGCTGTGTGCAGAGTTCAGCCCTGGGGGCTGGTGAGGGAGAGGAAACCTGTGCAGAGCTAAGACCACAACCAGGTGAGGGGAGCCCCTGGGTACAGGGCCATGTAGAGGGGAGCAGGCCCTCTGCAGGGAGGTGTGGCCAAGCAGGGGCAGATTCTGAAGCTTATGTAATCTGGGGAGTCTCTTTAAGATGAAGAATGTACAACGAAGGATAGAAAATAATCTGCAGAGCCTTGAGAGGGACCCATGCAGGTGTGGGGCCTGAAGCTTAAGCCTCACTAGTTCATGGTAGACCTGCCTCAGTGGTCAGGGAAGGCTTCCTGGAGTAGGAGGTGAGGTCGGAGCTGGGTCTGGGGCAAATCCATCAGCCTGGAGACCCTGGGCGTCTCCCAGGCATCTGTTCTAGGCCGGCAGCCCTGCCCTCGAGAAACAGGGTGGATTCATAGGCTCTTACAGGCCTTTGGCAAAGGATGGCATTTCTTTGGAAATGTTTCTTCCCTGTTTGGGGGAAAGGAGGCTGGTGCAGTGGGCACTACCACAGATGAACCACGTGACAAGAGTATGTGAGATGTTGGATGTCTGGGTCCAGGCCTGTTGGCCCTTGCCTGTGTCACCTTCCCTTCTGGGTCTCAGCCTTGGGGTGTCCGTCTCTGTCTGGACCCCGTGTCCCCCATCCAGGCGTCGCACTTTGTTCCCACGTGACTCGCTTGTTCACGTGTCAGGAAGGCCCCACCTCCTACCCGCCTTGTGCCGACTGCACTGCGGACCCCCAGTGTGTCTGGGCACGTCTCGCACGTTTTCACGTCTGTCTCCCCAGCACAGAGGGGGCAGCAGTGAACCAGATGAGTGAACATGTCTCGTGAGTGGGCCAAGGTGCGGATCACCTGTTTGTGGTTCTGTGTGGGAGAAGCTGAGGGAGGGGCAGAGCAGAGTGGGCTTGGGCGAGTCCTTCAGCCTCGCAGAGCCTCTGTTTCCCCAGATGCAGGATGGGGACGGTAGTGGGGCTTGTCCCACTAAGTGGCTGAGAGGGTCACAAGGGATGATCGCTGAGGCATGTGCAGCTCCGTGCCTGACACACGTTAACTGCTCCTGCTGGTGGAAGCAGTGTAGGTGAGTGGTTACAAGGACAGGCTCTGAAGCCGAGGTCCCTGTGTTCAGATCAGATCCCAGCTCTGCACATATTGTGTCCCTGCTTATTTCTTCATCTATAAAATGGGCACCTTAATACCTACAGGATACAGTGATTGAGAAGAATTTGTCAAGAGCCTGTCACGTTGTCAGCATTCAAGATCACTGGCTTCTGCCTCTCCTGCTGTTGCTGCTGCTGTTGTTATTGGCTGGCTGTGTCCATGTGGCAGGGAAGGGTGGGAAAAGGGATTTGTTTGTTTTTCAGACCACCACGCACACAAGCCGCAAACGCCCTCTCTCATAACTCCTGGCAGCTTCAGATGTGGTGTGCCATTATAGAATTATAGTGCCCCCCATGAATCTCCAGCTGCTGGGGGTGCAGCCGTGGTTCCGCTGCCCTTCTCACCTCCCCTGTGCTCTGGCTTCTGAATCCTGGAGCAGAGATGACAGGAGAAGGATGTGTCCGAGTTTCCTCTTGCTTTGGGCTGTTGCTCAGGAGTGAGGGCTGTGGAGCCCATCTTACAGATGAGGAAACTGAATGCGTAGAATCCGTTGAACCTGTGGGTGAACCACATTCAACTCATGGGGGTGCCTCTCCCAACCCCCTCCTTCAGCCGTATTTGAAGCAATATAAAGTTACGGCCTAACTAGCAAAAAAGCTCCTCTATCCATTAAGACTCCACGCCACAGCATCCGCGGTGGTGGCAGTGCCCGGCAGTGCCATTTCCACCAGAGGTGTGAGCACCTGCTCTGCGCCAGGCTCCTGCCGGCTGTGCGGAAGTGGAGGGGGCCTCACTGACAGGCCGATGGAAGTCAGAAGAATAGCTGCATAGGACGGTCACTCAACACGTGCTCGTCACGTCCCTACTGTATGCCATTCATGGAATGCACGGAAATGCATAGCGAGCCCATGATTCCTGCCCTTAGAGAACTGGTGGCTGACAGGGGAGCTGATACAGGGACACAGATTTCTGCAGCCTCAACATGTAAGTGGTGACGGGAGCCCCATCCGGCTGGAGCTTTGGAAGAGGCACAGAGATGGGGAGGTACAAAGGTGTGTGAGGGTCAGGCAGGTGGTGGTTTGGCCGCATGTGACGGCTGACGGCAGCAGATATGTGGCGGGAATCACCGGGACAGAATTCCTCAGGTTTGCAGGGGACCCCTTTGGACACAGGCTCACAGAACATCATGGTGGAAGGGGCCTTCAGAAGTCCTCCAACTCCCTGATTTTACAGATGAGGAAACTGAGGCCCGGAGAGAGGAGAGGGCCCACACAGGGTCAACAGCAAGCTGGTGGCGGAGGTGGGATTAGAACCCAGCTCTGTAAGACCTCGAGGAGCTCAGGCTGATTAATTCGGCTCTGCCTCCAGCTCACACTGATTGTAGTAAATCCACCTGCCAGGCACTGTGCTAAGCAGTCCACCCGCCTCCTTCATACACACCGTCTTATAAACCCTGGGCGGGTAAGTGCTGTATCATCTCCATTTGACAGATGAGGAAACTGAGGCAGGTTAAGCAGCTGACCTTGGGTCGTTGGGCTGATGCGTGGAAGAGCTGGGTCCTGACCTCAGGAGGTGGAATTCTGACACTGTGCCCTTTCACGTTATCCTCTCCTGTGGCCGCAGAGAGGGCCACAGTGCTGGGGGCAGCGGTCAGAGCAGGGCCAGGCCCATATGCCAACAGCGTGGCTGCTGCTAAGGGCCAGAAGCTCAGGACTCGTCCTCTACTGTCCTCACTGGTGGCCCGAGTTGCATGAGGCAGATACTGTTACTGAAGCCGGGGTCAGAGAGACCATTACACTGGGGAGTCTGGGACCGTGGCTTCTGGTTTTTCTCTCGTATGTTACCTCTTTATATTAGTCTGTCATTTCATGAGGCTTCTGCAGATCTCCCAAAAGTATTAATTTTTTCTCCCTGGACCTCTGAACCTCAATTGATTTTCTGAAAAGAAAGCCTTCATAGTCACAGTTATGTTTCTCTCTGAAGAGGAAACACGGTAGTGTTTGTTTGGGGCGGGAGGAGGCTGAACGGTAATCAAGGAGAACAAAATTCCTTGATAATCCCTATAGAACCACTTCAGACCCACTAGGAAGGCTAAAATAACAAAGACAGACACTAGCAAGTGTTGATGAGGACATGGAGAAATGAGAACCCTCAGCACTGCCAGTGGCAATGCGTAATGGTGCGGCTGAACATGGTCTGGCAGTTCTTCGAAATGTTAAACGTAGAGTTACCACATGACCCAGCCGTTCCACACCTGGGTATACCAAGAGAAATGACGACGTATGTCCCCCGAACACTTCTACATGAATACTCCTAGGAGCACTGTTCATACAAGCCAAAAAGTGGAAACAGTCTAAGTGTCCGTCAAGAGATGGACGGATAAACAGAATGTGGCACAGCCGTGCAGTTATTTGGCCATTAAATGGAATGAAAGACTGACACCTGCTAGAACGCGGATGGACCTTGGAAACATCGTACTGAGTGAAAGAAGCCAGACACAAAAGGACAAACGGTGTATGATTCCATTAATATGAAATGTCTAGAATAGGCAAATCCGTAGAGATAGAAAGTAAATTAGTGGTTGCCAGGGGTTGGGGAGAGGGAGGAATGTGATTGATTGCTAAATGGTACATGGTTTCATTTTGGGGTGACGAAAATGTTGTAAATTAGTGGTGATGGTTGCACAACTCTGCGACTATACTAAAAAGCTCTGGATTGTACACTTTGAAAGGGTCAATTTTATGGTATATGAATTATATATCAGTAAAGCTGTTAAAATAAGAAAACAAGTCCCTGTAAAAGACCATTGAGGCTGTGCTTTAAGAAGAGGGGTGTGGATGTCACAGGACAGAGAGCAGGGATGCACTTCTGTTTTTACTTAGTGAAAAATGGAAATTGAATTTTTTAAAAAGCCTCTCCTTCAGTCATGTTTCTGGGAAGCATTACAAGCACTAGCCCTTGGCTGACCCTGGGTGTAGGATGCATTCCCTCCAAGAAGGAATGAAGCAGAGAGAAGACTCCAGGCAGCAGCTGCTCTCAGAGCCTGGCCCCCAGGCCATCGGAGGCATGCGGTCCGGTCTCAACACGCGGTCTCACGTCTGTGGGTGTCTTATTCTCCACCTCCATTTTACAGGTGTGGAGGCCCACCAGGAGGATCATGCAGTGGGTTAGCGGTGAATGTGGGACTCTCCCGTCTCTGACCCCCATCTTCGTGGGCAGTTTCCACTGTCTGAGATGGAAAGTTCCCAGTTACAGGGCGGGTGGTATCCAAGAAAATCTCATGTGCCTTTTGAAGAAGGGGGACCTGTGAGGGGTCAGTTTTGAGTGACAAGGATATATCAGGGCAGAAGATGCCACCTGGGGAAGGTCTGGAGGGACGTTCGAGTGACCTCTGAAGGTGCTGAGGGATGTGGGAGGAGACACAGGACAAGATGAAATGTCTGAGGATTTGGAAATCCCTGATTTTGCACCCAGCCCTCTGCTCCATCCACTTCCAAGCCCTTCCAGCTGCCCTGCTAAGTGATTAGGATAGTCATGTTCACCAAGTCCGTCCTCCTGTCTCCTCCATCTCAAACTTTCCAGCTCCCAGAGATCACAGCCCCGAGGCCCCCCTGCCCCTCCCGCCAAGCTGGCGCGCTCCAGGAAGGTCCCAGCCTATCTCAGAGGAGCCAGAGGACGTTACGTCTGCAATCTGGCCTCCTCCATGCATATGTCACTGCACCAGCAGGGGTGGAGCGAGGGGCCAGAGCACCCACTGAAAGGCTCCCAGTGAGGAAAGCGTTCCCTTTTTATGAGTTATGAGGCCATTTTGGCTGTGCTCAGGGTTATGGCTCCCAGTGAGTGTCACATGGGAAGGCGTTTAATGGGCAGAGCCGGACAGCCCTGGACCAGGTTACAAAGTTCTCGTCCCCCCATGTGGATGCACATGTCCTTTTATGACTCTAGGCTGCTGGAAAGGACTGTGCTCATTTGGAGGGTCGTTTAAGGTCACGAGCTCTGGGCAGCTGTAATTTATGTTCCCTTTAAAGCACAAGTCAACCCAGAGGGAGGGAGACTAGCTCTGTGAAGACTAGTCTGGGGGTTTAGAAGTTGGCCCCTCTGCAGGCTGGCTAGAAAGGACCTACTATGTTCTAGGCAATGGCTGCTTTTACTATCATGTTCTTATTAAAGCCCACAATGAACCTATACAGTCATCCCCACTTGACAGATAAGAAATAGAGATGGTGGGTGACTTGCCTAAGGTCACCCAGTGACTCTCCTTGATCTGATGACAAAGTTTTATACCACTTGGTCTCTAAACCTACAGTGCTGACCACGTGGCATTTTGTCTGTTTTCCCAGCATGTGTCATTACCCTTGATTTACAGATTAAAAAAAAACAAAACTGAGCCATGGAAAGTTGAAGTAACTTGCTTGAAGTGGTAGAGCTGGGATTCAAACCAAGTATTCTGACTTCTGAGCTCATCCTCTTAACTAATACTTTGCACTGTGCTTTCTTTGAGGCTAGGAGAGTGCTTTAGTCATCTTTGAGGCCTCCATGTGTTTGCACTTTGAAGTAGGTGCTAATTTGTGTTTGTTGAATGAGTGAGGGAGTGGATGGATGGAAGGAAGGATGATTGGGTAGCTGGATAGTTGAGTGGATGGATAGAAGGATGACCAGATAGGTACGTGGATAAATGGATGCAGTGATGGATGGCTCAGTAAATGGGTAATTGGATAGATGAATGAGTAGAGGGGTGGATGGAGAGGAGGGCGGTAGGGAGGAGTGGCTAAATGGGCGAGTGGATGAAAAAGTGTATAGGTGGGTGAGTGAGTAGATGGGTAGGTGTTTGGGTCAGAGGGCTTTCTCATATGTAATCTATTGGTGTGTTCAAAGAAGGTGTCTAGACACGCAGACGTAGAGAATGGACTTGAGGACACGGGGAGGGGGAAGGGTAAGCTGGGATGAAGTGAGAGAGTAGCATGGACATATATACACTACCAAATGTAAAATAGATAGCTAGTGGGAAGCAGCTGCATAGCACAGGGAGATCAGCTCAGTGCTTTGTGACCATAGGGAGGGTGGGAGGGTGGGAGGGAGACGCAAGAGGGAGGGGATATGGGGATATATGTATACATATAGCTGATTCACTTTGTTGTACAGCAGACACTAATTCACTTTGTTGTACAGCAGAAACTAACACACCATTGTAAAGCAATTATACTCCAATAAAGTTGTTAAAAAAGAAAAAAAGAAGGTGTCTAGAGACAACACCTCACCTAGTTATGATTATAATGGGCATTTTGACTGGAGAGGCCGTAGAACAGACAATATGTGTTTGTTCACCACTGTATTACCAGTACCTACAGTACAGAGTCTGAATGACCAAAAAGCAAGCAGATAGGAACCAGATAGCTGAAAATACAGACCTTGCAGCCTTCCTTAGGGCATGCTGTGTAGAGGACCCACCTCAGAGGTTTATGTTGACGGACTGGGGCGATGGATGGGCTATGTGAGGGTTCCCAGTCTGTCCTCCAAGGGAGGAAGTGGTTACTCACCCAGGATACGAGTTCTCCAGGGCCTGTCAGAGCATTTGGGCAGAAGTTACTAAGAAAACATTTGGAGGTGTTTATCTTCCCTTGTATTTGAAGATCAGCCTGGTAGCAAATATCAGGGGTCTATAGAGGCAGTTCTGTTTTTGATTTGCTTATTTAACAAATGACTTCGGTCCAATAGTTCAAATGTTAAAAACGAGCTGACATTAGACGACAGTCGGTCAATAATGGAGCAGCCGTGCACAGCCAGGCCAAGCTGGTAGGGAGGAGAGCTCACATTTATTGAGTTATTAAGTGTTGGGAACTGTTCTTAGTGTCTTGCATTATTTAATTCATTGAATCCTCCCAGCAGCTCAGGGAATTGGGCACTGCTGAGGCTTAGGGAGGTTAAACATGGCCATTAAGTGGCCGAGCCAGGGTTTAAACCCAGGCGGTCCCACCCAAGAGTGAGCTCTAATCGCTGCCCTCTGCTGCCTCTCAGAAAGGAAGTAAAATAAGAGCACAGACAACAAAAGCAAAGCTCCTTTTGCCCTTGCAACCTGAGACCCAACCCCACACATCAGTGCACCGAGGGAACCCGACTGGACCTCTGTTTTCATGTCTCTAAAGTGGGATCGAGTGTAGGCAGAGGCATCTTCAGAAGCGATGCGTGTTGGTCCAGATTTGCCACATGACCTTGAGCCAGCCTCTCCGCCTCTCTGGAGGTTTGGTGTCTATGAGCTCTCTCCCCAGTGTCACCCATGGCTCTGCTCTGAGGAATCCATCCCTTGCCTGGTTTGAGGCAGAGCCCCCGGATGCCTGGTGGAGTCTGATGCTGGGCAGACTTCATGGCAGCATCAGGGCCCAAGGATGCCCACCTTCCCCAGCCCTAGGTTGAGTGGAGCCTTGCCTGACAGGCTGGGCTGTTGGGGCCAAATCCCAACAGCACTGGAATATCCCTGAACAATTTGAGCAAGAGGGTGACAGGATCAGATTGGATTTGAGAGGGTCCCTCTGGCCGCTGGGTGAACAGATCGGAGGGCAGTCGGGGGGAATGGGAGCCAATAGGAAGCAAGTGTTACAGACGTCCAGGCAAGAGATGGCTTAGACTACAAGGCTGTCATAGAGATGCCAGCGGAGTTGGGGAAGATTTGAAGGTGAATTTGGGAGAGGTTTAATGTTCAAGCAGCGGCTGGCTGTGCAGAAGATGCTCGGGTTTCCAGCTTGCTGCCTGGGAGGATGGAGACACCCTTTACCCGGCGGGAGACTTGGCTGGGAATCCTTTCCTCCTTCACAGCACGTTCTAGGAAAGGCCTGCTGTATACCTGCTTTTCCTTGATAAGGAGGAGGAGTGGTCTCGGGGCACAGTTAACTGCTCCATCCCTCACCATTACTGGCCATCCTTCACTGGGCCTAATGGGCTCCTGCTGGGGCCTAATGTGGCCATTCCTCCTGGAGGGAGAGCAGGGCTCTGCTCCCTGTCTGAGGACACGCACAGCTCTGGAGGGAGGGGAGCTGGGCTCAGTGAGACTGTCCACGCCGTCACTTTCTTGAGCATGGTTCTGAGCTCCTTCAGCAGGTGCGGCGTTCCTGACCTTTGGGCCAGGGGACAGCTCCTTAGACGAGGGAACTGGTGGCCCCAGCAGGAGGGGAGGCTCTCGCATGCCTTTGTACACCTCCGTGGTATATGGCTTGTTGCAAAGTACTTGTTTGCTCTCATAGTTTGAAAGAAAAGAACAAAGTAAATCTTGAAAAAGAGGAAGAAAGAGGAGTGGCCAGAAGGGTGTGCAGTTGGATGGCAGAGAGGGTTGTGGCTCAGCTTGGATGAGGGCTGTGCCTTTGCAGACAAGTGCACAGCTCCAAGCCCTCACCACTCTCACACACACACACACACACACTCACTCACACTGTCACACACTCACACACACTAACACACGCACACTCTCACACTGTCACACACACACTCACACTAACACACACGCACACACACTCTCACTGTCACACACTCACACACACACTCACACTGTCACACACTCACACACACTCTCACACTGTCACACACTCACACACACTAACACACTCACACACTCACACACACACGCACACACGCAGCAAGAGCCCAGGCAGGAACAGGCTGCTGATCTTTCTAGCCTCTTCGCCAATGTGTGGACCAGGGGACGCCCGTCCTGCTCCAGGCAGACCCTTGTTTCCTGGGTTCCAGGTGTTCTGGAGAGAGGTGTCCATGGTCTGGCTCCTATGATAGTCAGGAAGGAGCTCCAAGAAGGGCCTCTACTTGCACTGCAACCTAAGGCTCAGTTTCTCCTCTCCTGATGTACCCACCCCGGCCATGCTTCCCCCTGCCTGAACCAGACCTGAGGCAAGGGCCCTGCACCTGCCCACCGAAGGCCTGGGCTAGAGTTGGCAGGGCCACTCCAGAGGATGGAGGTTCCCTCCTCGCTGCCCCTCCTCCATCTGTCCATCCATCCATCCATCCATCCATCCTTCATTCCCAGAGGGCAGGAATCAGTATTTGATAAGAATTTAATAAGACAAGATACCTGAATTTTTAGCATGAAGAGAAGTTTTGTGAGAAGTTGTCTGGGACCACATTGCCAAAGGCAGGAGGGAGCCATTGAAGGTTCTTGAGTAGGAGGGGGACGTGGCCCAATTTCTGTTGTAGAATGATCAATCCCTCTGCTGTGTGGAGAGGGAGGCTGGGCGCAGGGAGCAGAGCAAGGAGGTTGTTGTGATGCGGCCAGAGCATCCTCTGTGAGGAAGGTTTAGAAGGCAGGGAAAGGAGGGTTATTCTGCTCCAGGTCGGCTTATGTCACATGCCAGGCTCTTTGCTGCCTCGGTGCCTTTGCACATGCTGCTTCCTGCCTGGAACACTTCCCCTCCTATCGCAAGGCTCCTTCTCCTCCTTCTGGTCTCAGCCTCAGAGATGCCTTCCCTGACCTATCTAAACAGCCCCCCTCCTTGTTACTCTCTATGAGAGCACATCCTTCTCCTTCACGTGTCACAATTTATGATCATATATTAGCTTTTCCCTTTTTGAGGACAGGGACCATATCTGTTTTATTCACCGGTGTTTTACCCACTGCCTAGCTCTGTGCCGGGCATAAAGCAGGCAATCAATAAATACTTACTGAATGAATGTATTATTTAATCACTTAATGACAATGCCTACATAATAGTCATAGTTATATAGATATGAGAGTATCACACCTGAATAAGCTTTCTACATATTGATCCTCACAGCATCTGCCAAGAAAATGAGAATAGGAATCATTATTCCAGAGTAGCCTAGGTGGAAACTGATACCCTGAGCTGTGTCTTGTCCATGATCTGGCTGGCGGCAGGGCTCGGGCAAGGGGCTAGAATGCACATCCCAGACTCTGTCTGCCACGTCATTGCATCCCTTCTTCAGGCCCAGAGGACACGGCCACCTGGAGGACTGACCCTGCTGCCCAACCAGGCCAGTCCAGACTGCCAGACTGATCAGAGTGAACATCTCTTGCCCTCATAGTAATTATTTGTACCTTCCTTCAGCATCACAGCCTACCTCGTGTCTAAGGGAGACAAGTCTGTCTTGAACAGCATGTGTAAAGGTACTGAGGCAGCAAAGAGCTTGGAATGTTCAAGGAACTAGTAGGAGAACAGACTGGCTGGAGTGAGGGCAGGAAGGAGGTCCGTGCCTCGTCCTATTCACTTCTGGGTCCTCATGGAAGCACAGAGCACTCATTAACGGCTCATGGCATTAGTAGGGTGCCTGGCCTGTTCGCTTGTTGGACAGGGAGCTCTAACCCTCTCTCTCCTCTGCTCTGACCCCAGCGCCTACACAGAGCCCTATAAGGTCTGTCCCATCTCGGCGGTGGCCCCCAAGGAGGACCTCACGTCGGATGAAGAGCGGGGAAGCTCGGAGGAGGAGGACAGTGCTCCGGGAGACCCCAGCCTCACCCACAAGGTAGGGCTCCCCACCCCAGGCAGGGGGCCGGCGGGATGTGGGCGTCAGAGGTGTGAAGGCGGAGAGAGGGTCCACTCCTGCCCTTCTCCATGCGGAGGGAGCTGTTTTCAAACAGCTGACCCCAAGCTGGATGCAGAGGCTGAGTCACAGGGCGGCTGGGGCTGCGGCCTGAAGACACATGGCAGGCACGGGGGCGCTGATGCTGCAGGGGTGACTGCTGACATCCTCCTGGGTCCCAGGAAGCCTGGGGATGAAGTGGAATAGAGCCGCCTGATTTGAATCCAGACAGGGCTGGATTCCAATGACCTTGGTCCCCTGGGCAGCCTCAGTTACCTCATCTGTGAAGTGGGAATCGTGAGGGTAAGATGAGTTAAGGGTTATAAGCAAGTTTCGTGGAGTGAAAACTTCAGAATGAGAGCTGGTGTCCCCGTTGCCTGCAGTGCTGCTGAGGGGGGCAGAGCTGAGAGAAGGGCTGTTACTTCTCTGGAGGCGGATGTCGAGTTGGGGCCCAAGTCACAGTGGAGGCCCAGACCTTCGCACTGGGTGTCGGGCATTGGGTGTGGGGTGGTTACCTCTGCTCGGCCGATCTTGTCCTTCCATGCCCCTTCCAGAAGGCACGGGCTGTCTCCCGTGTTTCCCGTTTGCAGAAACTGTCAGAGCGGAAGAACTTGCCCAGGGCCACATGGCTGTTACTAGTGTCACCCAGGAGACATCACAAGGTGCTGGGGGCCAGGAATTTAGACCAGGGGGACACCCCAGCTGCATGGAAGGTTGAGACCAGCGTGAAGTTCTCCCCCTCCCCCATCCCGCGGGCCCGCTCCCTTATGCCATCTGCCAAGGAGGGGCCGGGGCGGCAGAGGAAGTGCCCTCGGGCCCCTGTTCCTGTCTGTCTCCCACTCTGGGCATCTTCCCCTCCCAGCCTAGGTGAGGCGGGCCCCTCTGATTACAGACTCTTCCTGTGGGAGCACTTGGTACAGGTGCCTGGCCCCTACCAAGCATTTTATAAATGGGCGTGTCTTTGATTTTGTTTCGTACATTCGATTTCTTTTAAAAATTCACTCTCCTGTCTGCCCATGTACCCAGTGCTGTGGGAGTGGTGAAGGGGGCTTTCCCACCGGCTCGTCCGCACCCCCTTCCCCTTCCCTCTCTAGACAGCGAGCTGTCTGCTGGGCACTCCGAGCTTCCTCGTCTGCTCTTTCACTCCTTACAACCACTTTGAAGCCGATACCATTGTCTTGTTTTGCAGTCGAGGACACAGAAGTTCAGAGAGGTTAAGTAACTTGCCCAAGGCCACACTGCTAGTGGTTGAAGGGGTTGGACTTGAAAACAGGTCTGACTCCAAACCCAGTCTTGTTTGTTTGTTTTTCCGCTGCAGTCCCGGTGGCCTCCTCTTATCTCTCCACTTCTTCCCCTCACCCAAGAAGAGGCTATTGGCTCCTGGAGTGGGGAGAGGGTGACAAGGGAGGCAAGCTTTGAGTGAGTGGTGCCCATTTAGAGATGATTTTGGCTTTTCTGGGCATCCCTGGGGTCATGGAGCCTGGGAGCAGAAAGACATAGCTGTCATCGGGGATTTGGTCCTTTCTCTGAAGCTGGGAGCTGGGGCTGGATCCCAGGCCCAGAAGAGTTGAAGGGCTGAGAGGGCAGTGGGGCCCATGTGCAACTTTCTGTACCTCGTGATGATTTCCCACCAGTCACTGAGTTCTCTGTTAAACCTTCCTCTGGGACCACCTGCATCTCCCCCTCCAGCTGTGTTACCACTGGCTGGTCACTTCCCACCCTGAGAAGGACGGTCCTGTCATCCTGAGAGCACAGAGGGAGAAGTGTGGGTCCAGACTCCCCACGGCAGGTCAGTCCGCTCGGGAGCCTAGCCTCTTCAGCTGCCAAGCAGACTGACTGCCACCCCCCACCCCCTGCCATGCTCTCTTCCTCCTTATGAGGCCTTCATGATGTAGCAGAGGTAAAATGGCCTTTAGAAATCAGATTCTCATTGCCCGAGGCGTGCTCTGCTAGATGATCCTCATAACGTATGAAGTCATCACGGGTGAGGGTTAAATGCCCTGGGACACTCATTCCTGGTCCTTGTGCCCTTATGGAGGTATGCAGTTTTGTGTCTATCCTTCCAGAACTTTTTCCTTGTATTCACCTACATACATCATCATTATGCGTGGGAAATGGATGGTATTGTTTGTGGAGTTGTGATTTTTTTTTTTTCCGTAAACCACATCAAACTATAAGAAACAGGGGTGGAGGGGTAACTTGGTTGGGTTCATTCACTAGTATCTTAGAGGTCTTCCCACATTGGTACAGGGATTTCTAACTTAATTTTTTCCTGCCGTATAGTATTCCAGTGTCTGGATGTGCTGTCATTTATTTTGCCCTCCCACTGCTGAGGGACATTTACAATGTCTCTTTTTTTTTGCTCAGTGGACAGCACTGCAGGGCACCTGTTCATACCCCTCCTTACACACACGTTTTTGCGGAGGGTGGATCCCAGGAGGGGGTGGATCCGAGAGCACTTGCAGTTTCAATCAGTCTTCATACCTGCTGCTAAATCCCCTGCCCCAGTCTGTTACAGACACTCCCTGGCAGCCCTCAGGGTGGAAGGGCTCCCAGATCACTGGGAGCTTTCCAGACTGAGCAATCTTTCCTGGCTCCTTTTTGCTGCAGACGGTTTGGTGGGGCAGGGGTGGGGAGGAGGAGCATTTACTCCTTATTCTTTTGTCTTCAATTCTCTCTGAAAATTCTGTTTCTCTAAAAGGCAGACCTCGCCTCCGTCTTGTCCTGGGGGAAGTGGGATCCAGATAACCATCTCCAACCGTCTCAAAGGGGCAGACCTGGACCAAGTGTGCGTGATCATAGAATTGCCTCCCCGGGCCCTTGGGAGGCGTGTTTGGGGGTGTGGTGGTGAGCCCCACCCTTCTTACAGTGTGATATGGTTTATGTAACAATAAATAAAAAGTGGTGAGCCCCACCCTTCCCAGATGTTTTGGGGTGACCGAGTCAGGAGGGGAGAGGATTTTGGAGCAGGACAGGATACTGAGCCCAGCTGGTCCACCCACCTGTCTGACCTCTCTCTCTCCCACTCACAGACGTACAAAGGGTGTGGGTTGAAGGAAAGAGGGGGCAAAAAAGAATCAAGAGGGACCTAAAAATAGATCTAGCAATGAAAGGAGACATTCAAAGGCGGGCTGGCGAGTTGCCCCTCCCCGACAATGCGCCTGGTTTTCAGGCTAATGGGGACTTTTCAGGCGAGATACCAGCTCCCCTGAGACCAGCCCAGGAGTTGGCGGCCCCTCCCGGCTACCTCCTCCCTGGCCGGGCTCCCGCTGTCACCATGGACGTTGTTTCCTGGCCGGGTCCACCCCTGAGCCCAGCCCTGTCCCCTGGAGCAGACCCATCCTGCCTTCATGCCCTCCCTGGTCCCCGCCCACTCAGGACGTCCCCTCCCTGGCTGCACCCACGGTCCCAGCGGCCTGGCCCGGGCCTCCTTGCTGACCTCATGCCCCTAACCTTGCACCTGTGGCCTTGCCTGACCATCTGCCGGGGTTAAAGGATCTGCGTGGGGAATTCCCTGGCGGTCCACTGGTTAGGACTCTGTGCTTTCACTGCCGAGGGTGAAGGTTCGGTCCCTGGTCAGGGAACTAAGATTCCACAAGCTGCGTGGCGCAGCCAAAAACCAAACCAAACCAAAAAAAAGGATCCACTTGAACCCTGGTCATTTCCACTGGGCGAGTCCCCAGCCTGTGTTAAATGTCACACTGCGCCTTCTCCATGCTGGAGACCCTGAACCCCCGTTCCGGCTGCGCGTTGGCTCCACTGCAGACACGCACTCCTCCGGGCCCCGGGGAGGCCATTCCAAACCTGCTGCAGCTTCCTCTCCTGCAGCCTGTTCTCCTTCCCAGAAAACACTCTCCTGTTGATGTGAACTCCCTCCCGTCGATGTGAACTCCCTCCCATCTGCACCTCTTCTCTCTGTGCCCTCACCCAGTTTCACCCGTTGCTCCTCTTCTTCAACAGAATTTTATTTATTTACTGAGTACTTACTGAGCACCTACTATGTGCCAGGCACCCTTCTAAGGGCTGAAGATACAGCAGCCACAAGTCAGACCAGGTGTCTGCTGGCTTTGCTAGAGTCTACATTCTAGAAGGGGATGAACAATCATCCAGAAAACTCCCAAGGTGGGTTTAGGTGGTGAAAGTGCTATAAACAACGAACAAACAAAACAAACCACTGTGGCGGAGGACAGAGCACTGGGGGTGAGGAGAGGGAGGAAACTTAGACAGGGAGGCTGGAGAAGGCTGTTGGGTTTTTTTTTTTATTAATTTTATTTATTTATTTATTTATTTTTGGCTCTGTTGGGTCTTCGTTTCTGTGCGAGGGCTTTCTCTAGTTGCGGCGAGCGGGAGCCACTCTTCATCGCAGTGCGCGGGCCTCTCACTGTCGCGGCCTCTCTTGTTGCAGAGCACAGGCTCCAGACGCGCAGGCTCAGTAGTTGTGGCTCACGGGCCTAGTTGCTCCGCGGCATGTGGGATCTTCCCAGACCAGGGCTCGAACCCACGTCCCCCGCATTGGCAGGCAGACTCTCAACCACTGCGCCACCAGGGAAGCCCTTTTTTTTCCATTTTTAAAAATTTCGTGAATATACACGTAACATAAAATCTTCCATCTTGACCATTTTTAAGTATACAGTTCAGTGGCCTTAAGAACATTCACGTTGGGACTTCCCTGGTAGCACAATGGTTAAGAATCTGCCTGCCAATGCAGGGGATGTGGGTTCGATCCCTGGTCCAGGAAGATCTCACATGCCATGGAGCAACTAAGCCCATGTCCCACAACTACTGAGCCCGCGTGCCACAACTGCTGAAGCCCTTGCGCCTAGAGCCCCTGCTCCGCAACAAGAGAAGCCACCGCAATGAGAAACCCGCGCACCACAAAGAAGAGTAGCCCCCGCTTGCCGCAACTAGAGAAAGCCCGCGCGCAGCAACGAAGACCCAACAGATCCAAATAAATAAATTGAAAAAAAAACGAGAGAGAGAGAACAGTAAACTTACATTAAAAAAAAGAAAAACAAAACATTCATCTTATTGTGCAACCATCCTCACCACCCATCTCCAGAACCTTTTCATCTTCCCAGACTGAAGCTCAGTATCCCTTAGACAGCAGCTCCCCACTACAGTCCTCCCGGCACCCACCGTTCTGCTCCCTGCTTCTGTGATTTTGACTGCTCTCACATGCGTGGAATCATACAGTATTTGTCTTTTTGTGTCTGGCTTATTTCACTTAGCAGAACGTCCTCAAGGTTCATCCATGTTGTCCCACGTGTCAGGATTTCCTTCCTTTTTAAAGCTGAATAATATTCCATTATGTGTGCGTATCACATATTTTTTTTAATATACAGTTTTATTCCCAGTCTCTACCCTTTCCCAAATGATGTTAGTTCTATATCCACCAGGATTCTTTTTTTTTTTTTAATAATCATTTATTTATTTATTTATTTTTGGCTGTGTTGGGTCTTCGTTTCTGTGCGAGGGCTCTCTCCAGTTGCGGCGAGCGGGGGCCACTCTTCATCGCGGTGCGCAGGCCTCTCACCATCGTGGCCTCTCTTGTTGCGGAGCACAGGCTCCAGACGCGCAGGCTCAGTAATTGTGGCTCACGGGCCCAGTTGCTCCGCGGCATGTGGGATCCTCCCAGACCAGGGCTCGAACCCATGTCCCCTGCATCGGCAGGCAGATTCTCAACCACTGCGCCACCAGGGAAGCCCCGTATCACATGTTGTTTGTCAGTTCATCCATCGATGGATGCTTGGGTTGCCTCCACTTTTCCACTATTATGAATCAGGCTGCTGTGAACATGCGTGTACAGATATCTCTTTAAGACATTGCTTTCAATTCTTTTGTATATGGACCCAGTAGTAGAATTGATAGATCATATAGTCATTCTATTTTTGATTTGGGGGGGAACTGCCATACCATTTTACAGCTGCCCCATTTGACTTTCCCTCCAGAGATGCAGGCGGGTTCCAGTTTCCCAGAGAAGGCCTTTGTGATCAGGAGGCACCCTTCGAGCAGGGAGCTGAACGTTGTGAGGGAGGAGGAAACGGGAAGGTCTAGGGACAGAGCATTCCGGGCCGGGGGCAGCAGCGCAAAGGCGGGGCGGGAGGTGGGAGTGAGCCTATACAGCCAAGGTCAGCGTGGGGGGAGCAGAGGAGAAGGGGGTGGGCTCGACGGGTTCTGCAGGACTTGGCTCCGCCCACAGGCATGCTCCTCCCTGCTCTCCTGCCCCCCTTGCTGCAGTCATTCGCCCTGCACACTGTCCACCTCAGATCCCAAGCCTCCGCTCTGGTGGTCTCCCCGCCCTGGGAGCTGCCTCGGCTTCTCTGGCTCCGTTCTCTCCTTGTCCTCTCCCTACTCCCCTGACCATCCTCTCTGCCCACGCCTCCATGTGAGGCGTTGACGTCCCAGGGCCTGGGTTCCTCCAGCCCCGCTGTCCTCCTGTGTCCTCTGCTCAGGCAGCCCCTTCCGGGCCAGCGGCCAGCCCTCCTCAGGTGTGTTCCCGGAGCTGACCTTCTGCCCCACCCCTCCCTGCGACCCCGCACTCCATCTGCCAACTGCTTTTTGGGGCCCTTCTTGGAAGCCCTGCAGACACCTCAAACTCGACACATCCCAAGCTGAACTCGCCGTTTTCCCATGCCCCCCACCACCCGCCCGCCTGCTGCCCGCCTGCTTCTCCACTTGAGTTTGCTATTCTGGCGGTTGGCACCAGATTTGAAAGATTTTAAATCCCTGGCATTTCATCTTCTGTTGCCATGTCTTAATTATGGATCAAATGAAATTCAGCCTCGAAGGCTACAGAACGAGTCAGTCTGTTCTGTAAACCCACCCCAGGGCCTTTGCACTTGCACTTGCTTCCACTCTAGATACTCTTCCTGCCCTTTGCACTGCTGGCTGCAGGTCTCAGATGAGATGTCACCTCCTCAGAGAGGCCTCCCCTGCTCACCCTGCTCATTCCTGTCATTTCCTTCCTCATGCTTATCTCAAGCTGTGATTATGTTCTTTATTTTTCTGCTTACTTGCATATTGTTTGCCTTCCCCTCTCAGAGTAGCTCCAGGAAGGCAGAGACCATGATTGTCCTATTCACAGTTACGTCCCTGCTGCCTGGCACATAAAATAGTATTGAGTAAATATTCTCCAAAAAACGAGTAAGTAAGTGAATGCATTAGACTTAGTTCCTGCGTTTAAGTGAGGAAAACAAACTTCGATGAATGACAGTTTAATAAACAAAAACACTCGTTTGGTCCTGTACAATTTACAGTGCACAGCGAGGGACGGAGTCGGGAGCCAAGCCTGCCTCTCACCGGCCCCACAGCAACCATGCAGAGGGCACAGCAATTCAGCAGGGTAACGCAGAGACATTTTCAGGCAGTGTTGAGCGGAGGAGGATGAGGGTGCAGACTCTCAGAACCCAAAGGGGAAGGGAGAGAACAGGAGCTCAGAGGTCCGGGAGGCATCCTGGGTACCCGCCTGTCTCACACCCCTTGTTCAGGGCCCTGGAGGGCTTGCAGGCTGTCAGGAGCCAAGAAGCTGGGGATGGGGGGCCGTTGGGATCCCCTGGTCCTGTGAGAGCTTATTCTGTGGCTGGTTTTCCTCTCTGCCAAGTCTCAGACGTGCCCCTTTGACCAGTTTAGAATTCGGGCCACAGGGTCACACTCGCCCTCACCTTCTCCTTCCCAACTTCGTGACAGTCGCTCTCTGTGCCTGGTCTACAGCCCTGCTGCTCAGAGTTGGACATGTGGACCAGCAGCACCCCAGGCCCCCCTACATTTGTCCAATCAGGATCTGCATGTTTACAGGATCTCCCCGCCGGTGGCTCGTATGCTCACTCAGGTTTGAACTCTGGTCTGTATGTCAGCCATCCAGTCTGTATGGAGCACCCACAGTGCCCCCAGCTCTCCGAGGTGCGGGAAAAGAAGCTGGTGGGATGCCTGACCGTGGGGACTTACAGTCAGGCTGGAGAATGAGAAAGCTCCTTATGTGATAATCTCTAAACTTTACATTTTATGCACTTTTATGAGGGTTACGTCTCACAGTTTTTTACAAAACAAAGGCTGCTCGTGAGATGGAACAATTATGGGGCAGCCATGGCGGCCTCAGCTTTGAGAGCTAAACCCTGAGCAGTGTGACTATCCCAAGTCTTAAAAGTCAGGACAATCAGGGAGGTTTCCAGGAGGAGGTGAGGCATAAGTGCTCTGGGAAGGAGAGTAGGACGTGGCTAAGTAGAAAGGAGAGAGAGGGTACATAGGAGGCCAAAGCAGACAGCACGAAGGCATGGAGCCCAGTCACTGACTGGCTTCTTGACTTGTGGCTGGTCCTTTCCCGAACTGAAGTGAGATGCTGAGGACAGGAAGGCTGTGTCTCGTACGAGCCGTGTGCCGGCCTTTTCAGTGAGAGCTGGCCCGGCCACAGTTACCCCCACACTCTTAGGCTCCCAGAAGGTGAGAGAGCTGACAGAGGCATTTAGAGGTCACTTCGTTTTATTTTTTTATTGTGGTAAGAACACTTAACATGAAATCTACCCTCTCAATGTCCATCGAGGGATGGATGGATAAACAAAGTGTGGTCTCCACATACAATGGAATGTTATTCAGCCTTTAAAAGGAAGGAAATCCTGTCACGTGGTACAACATGGACAAACCTGGAGGACATGGTGCTCAGTGAAGCAAGGGAGTCACAGAAGGACAAATACTGCGTGATGCCACTTACAGGAGAGATCTAAGACAGTCAGAGTCATAGGAGCAGAGAGTAGCATGGTGGTTGCCAGGGGCCGGGGGCAGAGGGAATTGGGTGTGGAGTCTGTGATGCACGAGATCCCTTCATCTCACGGGAGGGAAGACTGCAGCTCCTGGAGAGGCCGCTGCTCGCTCGTGACTGTTTGGCACGTTGGCGGCAGAGTCAGGAGTAGGCGCCAGGTCTCCTGATGCCTCATTCGGGGTGTTCCAAGATAGCGTGCTGTCCTCTATTACAAACTGCATCCGGAACCAAAGATTCTTTGCAACTGAAAGTTTTCTAGAGTATCTGGGCCAAACCCAGACTCATACCAGCCTGTGCTCAGGAACTAGAATAAGGCTGGGTGTCAGCAGGAAGCGAAGCCTACCACTTGGTCCTGGGGGAGGAGGGGGGGAGGGGCTGTGTTTGGTCCCTCCTTCTTCCCCCCTTGTCTTGCAGGTGTTGCCTCTCCTTTGCCCTCCTCATCCCTCCTCTGCCACCTGTGGGAACACAGGCGACAGCTGGGATGAAAGATGAGCTGTCTCTCCCTGAGCGCCTGTCTGAATTTTCCAGCTGCCGCTGAAGGCCGTGCTGGGAGCCCACGTCTGCATTCCAAGGGGGAGGTGGCCGCTGTCCGTGCGGGTGGTGCCCCGAGGGGCCTCGGAGACAAGCGTTCTCCTGGGGTCCCTGCCGCCCCGTGAGTCTGGCTCCCTGAGCACGTTCCCTGCTCCAGCTGTGGCCTCGGGAGACCCCAGCAAGGCCCCTCGCTGGGACCCTCAAAGTAGCAAGGACTCATTAGGAATATTTCCCCAGGGCTTGAAACAGCCTTGGACGGCAACCCCTTCCCTCTTTGCGGATGTGCCCCCCTGCCCCGCCCACGGGATGTGCGGCTGGCAGACGTGGAGCATCGGGGGCCTGCCTTGGCGCTCTGCCTCACTGGGGTTAAGCGTGTGACCTAGAGACATTTATTCGATCACAGGGAAGTTCTGGACACAGGCACCTGTGTGAGCCAAAAAGCCCCGAGGAATGAAGGTACGGTGCCTGGAAAGGGTCTTTAGGCGGAGTCACAGGTGCAGGGTAGGACTTACTTGTGCCTCAGTTTCCCCATCTGTGAAATGGAGGTAATAGTAATAGTTCCTCATAGTTTTTTTGGGAAGATTCAGTGAGGTAATTCGTGTAAAAAGCTCAGAGCCATATTTAGCACATACTAAGTGGTCAAGAAACTCTAGCTGTTATATTATTAAGTAGGTATTGTTATTATCCCCCTTCTACCGATGGGGCTCAGAGAAGAGAAATAACTTGTCCAAGACCATAGGTTTAGGAAGGGCTGGAGCCCAGGACTTGAACCCAGGTCTTCTGACCCCAGAGCGCAGGTCTCAGCATCAAGCTGGAGGACAAGTTCTTTCTGTAAGTCCTGGGGAGCCACTTGGGACTGCAAGTGACAGCAGAAGGCAGTCCCCACAACCTTGTGTGGATTGGAGTAGGTCCAAGGCTGCAGCTCTCGTGAGCTAAGAGGAGAGTTCAGCTGAGGGTGGAGGGGCGCTCGGGAGCTTAGGTCCCCACCACCTCAGAGCAGGGCAGTTCTGAGTGGGGACAAGGCCCAGGTGGGTGGAACAGACATAGAAGTAGGTGAAAGTCGTCTGAGAAGGAAGGAAGTCTCAAGGAGGTGAGAGGCTGAGGGTTACGGCGTGGAGGGTGGAGTTCCCAGGTGACCACAGGCTGGGGTACAGGTGTGAACTAGGGAGGGGACACTGAGCCAGGCACCAAGACGTCAGGACATGGGGCTTGGCCCGGAGCTGGCAGAGACGAGGGTAAAAGGAAAGAGGCAGCTGTTGAAAGGCAGAGCAGGTATCAACCCAGGAGGCCTGCAAGCAGGGAGAGAGGTGACAAAACAGGAGCTTTGGAGGTGGTTTCTTCCTCTTCTGCAGGACAGGACGCTGTGGAGAGATGGTGTGGCCCCCGGGGAATACGTAGGGCCATGCTGAGGGCCAGGCCATACAGCCTGGGGCTCATTACCCTCCTTTTCACAATAACAGTAATGGTGATGGTTGTTATAATACAGTGGCAGTGATGCCTCCTCTTTAGATCTTCACTGAGAATGAAGAGCTTTTCGGTCCACAGTCCTACATGATCAGTGTGACAGCCTCTAAAACAGTGGTTCTCAAAACCTTTTGGTCTGAGACCCCTCTGTCCTCATAAAAATGGTTGAAGACCCCTAAGAGTTTTTATTTTTATAAGTTATATCTATCCATAGTTACCACATGAGAAAGTAACGCTGAGAAAAACTTAAAACATCTGTTTTTTAATTCATTTAAAAATAACAATAGACCATTATATGTTAACATAGATAGCACTTATTATGAAAAATAGTTGTTTTGCAAAATATTTAGCGAGAAGAGTGACCAGGTTTTACATTTTTGCAAACATTGTTAACGTCCGGCTTCATAGGAGACGCCTGGATTCTCCTCGGGTTCCGTCTGTTGAAAATGCTGTTTTGGTCAAGTTTAGTGGAAATCCAGGCTCACACAGATAACGTAGTTGGGAAGGAGAGGCAGAACCCTGGGGCTTCTCAGACCAGACTTGGGGAACCGCTGTTCTAGAAGGGGCCTAGGAACTCCTGTCTTATAGCTGGAGAAACTAAGTCCCAGGCAGAGGACCGGGACTCCCAACTCTTTCTGGGTCTGTGTAGCCAGGAGGGTCCCTAAAGGAGGACTGTTCCTCCCGCCCTGTGCTGGTCCCAGAATAGCCAGCACTGAGCCGGCAGGTTTGCCTGGGGCCTGGGGAGGAAGTGCGGCTGGGCGGCCCAGGGGAACAGGGGAGATAAGCCGCTTGGACCTCGGGCAGAAGGGCGGCTACCTGATGTAACCCTCACAGCGCCAGCCTGAGAAACGCGATAGCACGGGCCCAGCCCCCACGCGCCGGGGAGGAACCCTGTTCCCAGAAGTCTGTCCCTGGACACTGCCGTCAACCGCGGAGTTCATTTCCTGGTTAAACAAACATCTATATTAAATGGCCCGGCTGGGCAACGCCCAGGAGCAGCTTCTGAGGAGAGCCCCAGGCACATGGCCCGCCAGGCCTTCTTCTCTGGCTGGCAAAGACACATCCATCATCAGCAGAGTCACTAAAGCAGGACGGCCTGTGCATCCCACCCAGAGTCTGCCCGTCTGGCAGGAGGGCCTGGGAGGGACGTGCAGAGTGGCCCGTGCCCAGAAGTCCCTCCCGACAGCTTCAAGATTGTGACAGTGGTAATGAGGGCAACTCCCGAAGTTCGGAGGGGTGGGGCGGGGATACTCCATCCATCGTCTCATCATCTGGTCCTTGCAGTGGGGGAACACTGACCCCATCTTCCCGATGAGAAGACCGGCGTCGGAGGAGGGCTTGCACTCGGTCACATAGGTGCTCGTGGCCTGGCTGGGGTGTGGATCCGGGCGTCCTCGCTTCCGGCCCTGCTCCCGTTGCTGTGTGCCGTGGTGGGTGCTGCTCTGGGGGCCGGGCATCAGAAAGGGCTGTGGCAGGAGGACTAGCCCGGGCGCCCTGGAGTGCTGGACTCTGCTGCCGCCTTCACAGTGCAGGTAAAGGGTAGGTGTCTCCCAGCTTGAAAGCCCACCTCCTCCAATGAGCAGAGACATGATTTACTGAGCACTTGCCAAGTGCCAGGCACGCTGCCAAGTGCTTCAAGGTTGGAGCTGACTACCTGGCTTTGAATCTTGGCTCTGCCACTTACTAGCAGTGACTCTGGGCAAAAGGTAGGACTTACTTGTTCCTTAGTTTCCTCGTCTGTAAAATGGAGATCATAATAATAGCATCTACCTCCTAGGTTGTTGGGAAGATTCAGTGAGATAATACATGTGAAAATCCTAGAGCCATACTTAGCACAAACTAAGTGTTCAGTAAATGCTAGCTCGTATATTATTAGGTAGGTATTATTATTATTATCATCCTCATCATCCATGTTTTAGAGATGGAGCTCAGAAGAGAAATAACTTGTCCAAGGGCATAGGCGTAGGAAGGGGTGGAGCCCAGGACTTGAACCCAGGCCTTCCGAACCCAGAGCAACAGGTCTCAGCATCAAGCTGGATGAGAAACGAGAGTTGACTCACAGGCCCCTGGAAGATGGGACGTCATCTTGATTCTCGTCTTCATCTTATAGGACCGATCTCCTGACCCCTGTCCTTCCTCTACAAAGTAATTCTCTTTACGGGAGCTTGACCACAGGGTTTTCTTAACTGTTGAGGAAACTGTTGAGGTTTTCTTAACGTATTCCTGGCAGAATACGTTTCCGTTGTGAGGGTTTTGTTTACAAAGGCTTTTTGCGTGTGGGACTCTGCAGGAGTCCCTGCTTGGGAAGTGAGCTGCTCTTGCCCGCAGAGCCCCACGCTAGCCCTGTGGATGCACAAGGCAGACCGGGAGTCATGATGCGGCACCCGTGGAGGGCGGGAGGCCAGGTGAGGCTGGAGGCCTCTGCAGGCCTCACAAGTTTCCCTCCTGCTCTGTGGATGGTGTAACAGCATCACCCACCACAGAGGCGGCAGTGAGAGGCAGGAGGAAGACTGACCATAGGCCCAAGTTCTGCTGAATTTGGGTGGCCTTGGAGAGACTGAAATCTCCAAAACACTGTGCTCTTAGCCAAGAAGCTATTAGGGACACACCAGCTAGGGAAGGGAACTCGTTTATTGAGCACCTACTATGTGCTGGGCACTGTATCTCAATTCCATCCGTTTATTCAAACGTTTCTTGAACATCTCCCGTGTACAAGGGTAACATTAGGTAGTGTGACTACTATAAAGAAAAGTACAGCAAGAAACAGGGTTCGAGCAGAGGTTCTCACCCGAGGTGAGCTCTTGCCCCCCAGGGGACATTTGGCAATGTCTGGAGACACATTCAGTTGTCACAACTTGGAGTGGGGCTACAGCTGTCATCCAGTGGGTAGAGGCTGTAGATGCTGTTAACAGTCCTGCAGCACGTGGGACAGCCCTTGCAGCGAAAGCTGTGTGGCCCAAAATGTCAGTGATGCCAAGGCTGAGAACCCCGGAGTAAGACTGACTCTGGGAGTTCTCTGGGTCGGGTGGTCATGGATGGCCACGTTGAGGATGTGACTTTTGAGCGGAGACCTGAAAAAGTCAGAAGGTAAGAATGAGAAGAAGATCTGGGCAAGAGCATCACAGGCAGAGGCAACAGCAAATGCAAAGCCCGAGTTAAGAGTGCATCATCCCAAACACCAGTGTGTGAGACCGGGTTGGTCATTCTCCACGTATTTCAGGTGAAAAAGCTGAGGCTCAGAGGTCATGGTTTGCCAGCCGTGACACAATTACACGATGCTGGAGCCAGGATTGGTACTTAGGTGTGCTTGATTCCACGGTCTGTTTGCTTTCCTCTGCCTCAACTGCTGCTATCAGAGGAGTGGCTCAGCCTCTACTCTGCAGTTGAGGCCTTTCCCTCCTTGACCCTGTAAATTATTTGTTCTTATTCCATCTCTGGGCACCTGGTTCTGTTCCTCAGGGTACAAAAAGCACAAGCATAATGATAGCAGTTAGTTGTGTAGTGTTTACTGTGTGCCATACACTGTTCCAAGTGTGAGATGCAGATATGGATACAGATACAGAGGGTCTCTATCTGTATATATACACACTCATTTAACCTTCACAATATGCATGTGTGTGAGATACCATTATACTGCTGTGCCCATTTTACAGATAAGGAAATGGAGGTACAGAAAGGTTAAATGACTTGTTTAACTAGTACAAGGCAGAAGCAGGATTTGAGCCCAGACTGCCTGGTTCTGGAGTCCGTGCTCTTAGCCGCAGCCCCGTGCAGCTGCTCCCTCGACAGGCAGTGCGTTTCTGGTCACTGGAGTAGATCATCGCATCTCAAGTTTAATAACACACAGGTTCAGCAGAGAACGGCCTTCAGAGGTCACTTTACTCACATGGGAAGCTAAGGCCCGACCTCGGAAAGTGACTTCTGCAGGGTTGCACGGGAAAGTGGCAGGAGACCGGAAACAAGGAGCCATGCGTCCCGTCAGCGCCCTCTGCTCCACGGTGGCCACCCCGCCCAGCCTCGCCTGCACGGGCCCAGTGTCTTTCCCCATCTGTTCTGTCACTGCCCCATAGTGTCTCTGCTCTTTCTGATCCACCGCAGTGTGTCTGATATCCGGCAGGTTTGGGGCCACAAGGGGTGCTCGTGGCAGAAGGCCCGGGCCTCTGCCTCGGCCCCCACCCATCCTTCCTGTTTATAGGCAAAATCTCAGTTACTGTCGAATCTCACAGGTGTGGAGGCTGGGGTTCAGATGGGTTAAATGGCTCACCTTCTGAGGTTAGCCAGGAGAGTCAGTGCTTCCCAAGTGGTATGAACATTCATTCATTCATTCATTCACTCATTCATTCTTTCAGTAACAAAAGAGGACCAACCCCAGGCTGGGCACTGTCCTGCAGAGGTGCACTTCGCAGGGGGAGGGCCTCCAGGGGTAGATGTAATCGGTATCCTGAGAGGGGGCTGCCCAGAAAGGACACCTAATCCAGCCTGTTCGGGGAGGGGATCAGGAGTGCTCCTTGGAGGAAGTGATAGACACCACGGCTAAGTCTCCAAGGATAACTGGGTGGTGGCCAGGCAGAGAAAGGAAGAATACACTGAGGTGACAGCATGTAAAAAAACAAGAAGAGAGAGCTCGCTTGGCACAGAGAACCGCAGGTTGTTGAAAACCTGCCGGGCTGTGGGCAGAGTCTGCGTGGGTGTGAGGGCGGCTGCTTCCCGAGCACGCAGGCTGCGGCAGAAACTGGGCTGAGCACTAGATGCTGTTAATGTCCACGTTGCAGATGAGGCAGCCGAGGTGCGGCGAGGCTGAAGATCACACAGGTAGTGAGAGCCGGGGTGCACGGAGAAGCCTGTGGAGTTCACCTCCGGCAGCGTGACGGTCCTTCTATAAACCTGACTGACGCTTGTGGAGCTGGGATTCCCCTTCTGCTGCCCCCATGGGTACCGTCCCTCCTGATGGCTCTGTTTCCTCCCACAGGTGGACGGACAGTCCAGAGCCCACGTCATAGCACAGGAACTGCTGTCTTCAGAGAAAGCGTGAGTCCCCAAGCAGCTGCCTGTGGCCTTGAGCTTGTTAACAGAACATCACCCCTCCCCGGCTTCTACAGAATGAGAATTAATGCACACTCAAACCTCTTTCCCCCTGCAGATACGTGGAGATGCTCCAGCACCTACATCTGGTGAGTTAATCATTTTAATTGTCCAAAACTAATCGCCCTTTTACAAGGCTGTGATATAAGGGGCAGAAAAGCAATGAGGAGACAGAGGTGCTTTCCACAAGCAGAGGCACCTGTTCACCGAAGCTTTTCAGGGAAGTCTGTCTCCTGCTTCATGTGCTTCAGGGGGCAAAGAGCACATTCTTTCCATGGAACTACCCTCTGCCTGGGTGGAGGGTACATAGGGGACGTGCTGAGGTTTCTGGAAGGATGTTTGCGGTCTCCTCGACCCTCTTATTGAAGAAGACAGAAGGAGGACAGATGTAGTTCTGGGTCGTAGCTGTGTGTGCAAGTTCAGGTGTGTGGGGTGGGGGCATGCATGTGCGTGTGTGTGTGTGTGTACAGGTGTGTGTGCTCATTGTATGTTTAGGTCTATGTGGAGAAGGTGATGTGTTTGCACAAGGACCAGGCAGCTGGGGTATCAAGAGGCTTTCTCAGTCACCCTGGTATTGGGACAGTAACACCTGAGCCAGTGGGGTCGGGGGAATCCTCTGGATTTTCAGAGGAAAAGAGGCCAGACTGGGGACTGCCTGGATTTCTGGCACTGCCACCCTTCACAACCTGCCAGACTGCCTGGAAGGTCTCCCTGTGCAGTCAGTTCAATTCAGTTCAGCGAACGTTTTTTGGACACTTGCTGTGTGACAAGAGCTGGGGATGGAAAGTCGGATCAGACAGGTCCCTTCTGCAGGGGCAATCTGGCCAGCGAAGGAGACAGGTTGGTGAATGAGTAATTATCCGGAGCAAAAAGGAGTGACTGACAACCTCAGGGAATCTAGGCAGGCTTCCCGGAGGTGGTGACTTTGGGGCTGAGTCATAAGGAAGGGCAAGGGAAGAGGGTGCAGCAAAGATGTGGGAAGTGAGGGCATCTGTCCCATAAAGGCCCTCGTGACCGCTCCCTGCTCGGCTGGGCTCTCTAAGCCATCTGCAGTCTCCTCGTAGGCTGGCACCTGATCCCGCGCTGCTTTGATTCGTCTTTGTGTCTTTCCAAGAATGTCAGAGCTGGGAATGTCCATCCTGAGCGTTTTTTCGGTGGTGATGCAGAGGCCAGTGCCCCCCGGTGACTGAGCCAGGAGGAAGCCCCAGGTCTCCTGACTCCTGATGCGCTGCCGTCCTGTGTTAGTCACGTGTCCCCTCCGCCTTTGGAGCTCTTCGGGGCAGGGGCCTTCCTGCCGGCAGCAGAGCACCGGCACCAAGCCAGGTCTCTGGTCGAATCCTGCTGAGGTCCCTCTCGGTGACATCACCCTGGTGTCATGTTGCCATGTGAACAGAGGCACCCAGGTTCCCGGGAGAGCGGGGATAGAGCACTGCTCTGGCCCTGCACTCCCAGCCCCTCGTTTTTGCCCTTCAGGCGGAGAACTTTGTGTGGGTGATTAAACCCAAAAGCCCTCAGGTGTGAAGCGCAGCCGCCCCAGCATGGCAGGAAGCATCACTCTCCCTTTTGTAATGCTTCTCGCTTGCTTCTGAGCTGGCAGCTTGACAGAGGGGCTGCGCCTTTTTGTTTTATGACTTTGTTAAGAGGGTTCTAACTGGGAAACTTCCATCTCTGTTTGCACTGCTTCCTGCCAGTTGGAAAGATGCTGAAGCCGCTGGTAATCCATAATAATATCCTGAGGAGGGGAAAAAAAGAGCCCATTAAAAAAAAAAAAATCACAACTCAGAAGCTAGTTGTGGGAAATTGTGGCCTGGAGCTACATTGTGATGTTAGTGCTTATGGGGATAGAAGTGGCAGAAACGCCCCAATGTGACTCCAAGTCCTAGCCAGGGACACTAGTCCAAAGGAGACCACAGACTTTGGGGCGTTCTCCACCACTCCCCTCCCTGGGTCTGTGTCTGATTGCTAAGGTTGGCAGGTACTCTCAGAATTTCTCTGTGGAGATCCGCTGCTTTTGAAATCCCAAGGCTGCCTGGTGGTGGGAAGGGCCCAACTGTGCATTTCAAACCTCCCCAGCTACAACAGTCCTCGACTCCATCGTGCTTTTGTTGAGAGGGGGACAGGGATGGCCTCTGGCCTTCTGTGTTAGGGATTCAACTTTGTGTTTGTCAAATGGTAGATAGCGCTACCTCAGGGATTAATAAAATTTCTGGTCATCCAGAAGTGAATTCTTATGGTCAAGATCTTGTTTTTCTACAGCCTATTAACTAAGAATGGATTTTACATATTTTAAACACTTGTGGAAAAAAAGGCAAAGAAGAGTATATGACTGAGACCATATGTGGCTCACAAAGCCTGAAATATTTATCATGTCTTTACAGGAAATTTTGCTGACTTCTGGTTTAAAGACTTGCTCTATCCTTCCATGAACCCAGTCATAAATGTATTCATCCACCTGCCCACCTGTGTGTATGATCAATCTCTCATCCACTCATCTAGCCAGGCTTTCACCCACTCATCTGTCCTTCCATCTGTCCATGCACCTAATGATATGTCCATCCACCCATCCAGCCAGCCAGTCATTCATCAAACTCCCCGTCCGCCCATTCATCCATTCATCCGTTCATCCGTCCATCCATCCATCCAGCTATCTATCTGACTTACCTGTTCCTTCTGGACAGAACATCACAGGATGTTTACAACACCATAGACACTGAGATAGGCCTTGGATCCCCAAAGAGGGAAAAGGCCCCCAACCTGCCCTTGAGTAGGTCTCCTTTTTCTGTTGAGGGAAAGGTTGGAGGAGGGGAGGAGAACTATATATGTGAACAGTTGTGCTACTCTGTGGTAAGTATAATTTGTGCAAAAGTCTGCACGAGCATGGGGGACAGAGAGGCTTATTCCCCTTTGGGGTATCCAGGAAAGTTGGCAGAAGAGGTGCCACTGACATGGACTTTGAGGGAGCCACCAGGCCAAGGTGGTGGAGGAGGGCAGGTCGTCAGCATAAGAACACTCACAAGCCTAAAGGAACGTGATATGTGTGGAGAACAGGGCACCATCACACGTCGTAAGAACATGGGTACGTTTGGAAAGGCAGGTTTCCAAGTGGGTCAAGTGATGGGCCCAAAACCAAGGTTAGGACCAAACTGAGATGTACCTAAAATGCCAAGCTAGAGGGCTCCTGCTTTTCCTTGCATATAATGGGTCATTGGAGATTTTAAACTGATGTGGTCCCTAGACACCTTTAATTCTCTGTTTTCTCATCTAAAAAAAAACCCCTCTCCTAGTGTAACCAAAAATGGGGTCTGGCTGCTCGCCACTCAAAAGCCAATGAAGAGACCACGTTTGTGGAAAGGAAAGTTTGCTTTATTTTGGATGCTGGCAACTGGGGTGGGGTGTGACAGAGTGCGGACGCCTATCCAAAGGCCGACTCCCCACAACTGACAGTCGGGGGCAAGAGCTTTTATAGACAGAGGGAGGGGGCTATGTGCAGAAACAGCACAGTCAGCTCTGACAGTCATCTTGAAATTGGTCTTCAGTGGTCTGACCAGCAGCATCTTGATTGTATTAGGTACAGTTAATCTTCAGTTCCAGGTTCGGTTTGTTTCCATCTCTTTGAGGCCAGTTCTCAGAATTGTGGCAGCTTATGTCATGGCTACAGCCTGGTCATCATGTAGTTAACTTCTTCCACCTGGTGGGCATTTCAGTATCTGTAAGACAGCTCACAGGATATGGCTCAGGATATCATCTATAGCCCTTAAGGAGGAACTAAAGGTCCTTGACTATGTTTACTGACTAAACTATTATTATTTGGTCTCCTTTGACTGTTTTCCTTTGTTTCTGCATTTTCTCATTTCTCCGATTAAACTTATTCTTTGGCCAAAATTTTTCCACAGACAAAAGGCAGGCTGAGGACATGGGGTAGGGGGTGGGCAAGGACCATAGGGTCCTGCTCCGTTTCACTAGCAGTTGCAGAAAATTCCTACCATGGGTCCCTCCTTTGGGCCGAAGCATTGTAGGCCTGTGCATAAGCCAGTCTGCTGACTGGGAGAGGTGACTCTGGAAGCTGTCACCATCTGAGACCCCAGGAGGAGGTCCCTCACTGAAGAGGCCCTGTGCGATCTGGTCCTCATCCACGTCTGCGCCCTTTCCTCTGACCACTTTATCCTTCCTGCACCCCAGCCTCACTGGCCTTCTTGCTGTCCTTCAGGTGCTACAAACGCAGTCACGTTGCATGGGTTTTGCACTTGTCCTTTCCTCCGCTGGCATGTCCTGCCCCTGCTCTTCTCACAGCCAAGTTCTTCCTTCTCATTCTGGTCTCAGTTCAAGTGTCAAAGAAGTGGTGCCCAAAACTTAGTGGCATAAAACAACCATGTTATGATGTTCACAGATTTTCCGGGCCAGGAATTCGGACAGGGCAAGGTGGGGAGAGCGTGTCTGTGCTCCATGATGTCTGGAGAAGACTAAAATCAAGGAGTGACTTGATGGCCAGGGACTGGAATCAACCAGAGGTGCCTTCACACCAACGGCCGCTGCTCGGTGCTGGCTATTGTCTGGGACCTTAGCTGGGCTGGCGGCCAGAACACTTACTGGTAGTCTCTCTGCATGGACAGGTTTTGGCTTCCTCACAGCATGGTGGTTAGATTCCAAGAGTGAGTGTCCCAAGAGGGAGCCAGGAGGAAGTACATGACATTTTTATGATGTAGCCTTGGACAAAGCCAGGTCATAAAAGTAGCACCACTACTACCACACTCTGTTAGTTGAGACAGTCACAAAAGTCCACCTTCGCTCAAGGGGAGGGAACATAGTCTTCACCATTCAGTGGGAGGAGTATCATGAATACAGGATGGCTGCTGTATTCTAGCCATCACATCTGTGTCCCAGGCAGGAAGAAGGAAATGGGGGGAATCAAAAGGTTACGCTCCCGGCTGAGTTAGTCTACTTGAGACCAATTTCCTGAAAGCCTCGCTGGACAACTTCTGCTTTCATCTCATTGGGCACTCCTAGTTGCAAGGGAAGCTGGGTCAACTGGGAGTCATTTGGTCAAAGTTGGGTTCAAGTCAGCGGCTGTATTTCTTGTGTGTTTATTCTGGGGCCCAGTCTGAAGGTACAGCAGGTACCCGGGGGAGGCTATTCCCAGGGTGATGGCAGGAGAGCAAGTAGAAACACCAGAGGGCTCCTAAGATTCACGCTCACAACTGGCGCATCGTCGCTTTTTCCCACCTGGCTTTGGGCAGAGCAAGTGTCATGGCCAGGCCCAGAGGCAAGGGACAGGGATGTGCCCTCCCCTGCAATGAGGCCGTGGCAAGGGTGGGGATGCAGGGAAGGCAAGGAACCGCAGCTCTCCTGTCTTCTGTGCTCCCTCCTGCTTCATTTTCTTTTCTTTACTGCACCTTTTACTATCTAAAATGATCGAATTTATCTGTTTGTTTACTTGTTATGTTGTGTTTTTATTTTCATTCAGTTTCACATACTTTCTAATTCCCTTTGCGCTTTCTTCTTTGACCCATGGGTTATTTAAAATTATTTAGTGTCCAAATATTTGTGAATTTCCCAAGTTTCCTTCTGCTTCTGATTTCTAATTCCATTGTGGTTGGAGAATGTGCTTTGTGTGGTTTCAGCCCTTTTAAGTTTATTGAGACCTGTTTTATGGCCTGACATATAGTATATCCTGGAGAATGTTCCGTGTGTACTTGAAAAGGATGTGTGTGTGGGTGTTCTGTAGATGTCACTGGGGTCAGGGTGATGGTGGTGCTCTTCAAGTCTTCTGCACCCTGTGATTCTCTGTCCTGTCTTCCGTCCGTCCCCGAGAGTGGGATATTGAAGTCTGCAACGGTGAGTGTTGAGTCCTCCATCTCTCCCTTCAGTTCTGTCTGCTTCGCTTCGTGCATTTCGGGGCTGTTTTTAGGTGCTTGCTTATTGTCTGTCTCTCTCACTAAACTTGGAGCTGCTTGAGGGCAAAGCGCTTGTCAGATCTCGTCCCCAGTGGTTTGTGATGCCCGGGATGCTGTCGGCGCTCAGTAAATGCCTGATGAATAAATGATGGCGGGGTCAGTTCTTCCAACAATCTTACCATTTCTTCAATCAAAAATATTTCCCGAGCACCTCCTGTGGGGTGGGTACGGGGGACTTATGGAGGAATGACAAGTGAGAGGGCCCTGCCCCCCAGGAACTGACAGTCCAAGAGGGAAGTGGGCATGAAGGAAACAATATTAATACAATGGTGGGGGGCACCCAAAGGCTGCGGGGGCTCAGGGGAGGTACCTGCCCCAGGCGTCTGGGGGTCCAAGAAGGATTCCCAGAGGAAACGTGTCTAAGCTGAGACTTGAAGGATGGGGATGAGTTAGCTGTGTGGGGAGCAGCGAGGAAGGCTTGTACCTGGCAAAGGGGTCAGCATGTACAAAGGCCCAGAGGCCAGTTGGAGAATGGTGTGACTGGGAACGGAAAGAAGTTCAGCCTGGCTGGAGCACTGTGAGTGAGAGAGCGGTGAGCACCGAGGCCAGCACAGCCGGGGCAGAGCCCGGAGAGCCCACGAGGCATGCTTGGGGTTTGGGTTTGATCCGCTGAAGGTCCGTGGGAGGCCGCTGGGTGATTCTAGCAAGAGTGAGGGTGGGCTGCGGTGCTGCGGGCTGATTTGAGGACTGTGTGCCTGGGACTGATGGGCCGTCGAGTGCGGGAGGGGGAGGGCAGGCTCCAGGCTGACCCCAGGTTTCTGGCTTGCTGACTTGCTGACTCGCTAAGACAGCAAGTGCTGGAGGGGGTCAGGCTAGGCTTGGGGGCAGATGATGGGTTAAGTCGGGGGAGGGGGGCTTGGGGAAGGACGTGCTAGTGGTCAGCTGGGTGCGGGATGTGCACCAGAAGCGGTCAAGTGTAGAGAAGTTAACTGAAGCTCCAGGAGAGGCTCAGATTTCCCCGAGGGAGGGTGCAGTGTCAGGAGAGGGCCCTCAGGGACCCTGGGAGGAAGGAGGTGCCCTGGAGGGGGTGAGCCTGCCGACTGGCAGGCTTTTATGACGGGGTGAAAGGACTTTGGGAGGGGTATTAGGCGGACACGGTACAGAAGGGCAAGGAGAGGCTCACGGATCCTCCCTGTGCCCCTCCCGCTGACAGCACCGCCCGCTCTTCTCAGCGGTGGTGACCGCTGGAAAGGGTGTCAGGGGCGTGAGGAGCACCCCAGGACACAGCCCGACTTCTCAGACTGCTCGGAGAAAGACGAGAGTCATTCAGAAGCCCTCCCTTATCAGCACGTAGGAGTTTAATTTGGCTGCAGCCTCGGTGCTGACATGACTGGGGCAAACACAGGATCTAGAGGGACTTTTCGGCGACTTTCTGAGTTTATTTACCTAAATTGGTGTGCTGTCAGTTTGGCCCCTCTAGTCCCCTCTTTCCTCACCCAGCTGTAGAGCATTTGTTGAGCTCCTATGTGTGCTTAGCAATTTACATACATTAGCTCATTTAATTGCACATAGTTTGTGCTCAGTAAATATTTCTCACATGGTTGGATGGGTCCAAAACTGAGTCCCAGAGAAGGTGAGTGACTTACCCAAAGTCACACAGCCAGTGAGAAGTGGAGCCAGGGCTGTTTGACTCCAGAGCCCTGAGAAGGGAGAGGAGACAAATAAATGTGGAACAGTCCAGTGAGGTGGCAAGGAGCCCGAGGAGGGAGGAGTCAGTGTGAGCGGGAGGAATGAAGTCAAGGAAGGCTTCCTGGAAGAGGAGGTGTTGCGATGGACATGGATGGACAGGAAGTAGAAACAGGCCTTTTGGCAGGTAGGAGCCACAGAAACAAGTGCACAGAGGGGAGGGCTTGGGGAGTGTACGGTGTACAGGAGGAGTCTGGAGAGCTGGTCTTCAGGCAGAGCCTGAATCCCAGGATGCATCGTGTTTCAAAAAGGAGACATAGGAATTTGGGAGCCCTGAGGACTTGAGCAGGGCAGATGTAGTGAGGGAGTTGTAGGGAAGGTTGGTCTGGTGGGTTTGGTGGGAGGGGGCGATGCTGGGGGACCACAAGTTTAACCCAGACTAAGCCCCCAGACGGCCTCATGCTGGGGAAGTTGATGCATAGCCAGGAAGATTTTCTGTTTTTCAGGGGCAGGAACGAGGCTGTCTCTTACTTATTTTTGCAGCCCCTGCCCACTAAGAAATAATTTTTAATCAAGTTGGCGGAGGTTGGGGGGGTTCTATTTCTCAGTCTTTGCTGGACTATTCCAGGGCAGAGAGAGCACATTGATCTTTGGGAGAAGCAGAGAGAAGCAGATTTTAGTTGCGTGTGAGAAAATGTGCTCGCTTTCCCCCTGAAGTGCCAGGGGGGTTGGTGAGCTCCCCATTTTGGGAGGTATGAATGCGGTAGCTGTTGGGGGCATCTCAGTAGAGAGTTTCCTGTGCTAGGCATGTGGCTCTTCCCTCTGTATTTTCATTCAGTTCAGGAAAAGAAATTGCTGTGTGACCTTGGAAAGTCTCTTCCTCCTTGATGCCTCACCCTGAGATGGCTGATGGGACTCAGACATTTTTAGCCATGGAAGCTTGTTTTCAAGGGAATTTCACTCAGAATGCCAGTATGAAGAGTGGATGAAAGTGGAGGCACTTTTGTTCAGAGGCAGGTGGAGGCCAGAGTCGGCTGTGACTCTACCTTCCTTGACCCTGGGTCTCCACGGAGTACAGTGTGAGAAGGACTCATCTACATCAGTGGTTCTCAAAGTGTGGTCCCCGAACCAGCTGCATTAGCATCACCTGGGAACTTGTGGGAAATGCATAGTCTTAGATCCCACCTCAGATCTGCTAAGTCAGAAACTCTGGGGGTGGGGCCTGGCCATCTGTGTTTTCAGAACCCTCCAGGCAATACTAACATTTGAGACACACAGATAGGTGATCCTGTAAGTTCCCTCAGCACAGGCTGGCTGTGCATGGGTACCCGGCAGCTTTAAAAAATATGGATGCTTGGGTGCCACCCTTAGAGATTTGTGTTTAATTGGTCTGGAGTGCAGCCTGGTCATGGAGTGGAAACGCTCCCCAGGTGATTGCAATTTGCACCTGAAACTGAGAACCTAGTGGGAAAGTAGCAAACATTCATTCAGCACAGTTGTGAACAAAGCCGGGTCAATCCGAGGGTGAAACAAAAGTGAGAGACACAACCTGCTCTCTGCTTAGTTGGAGGGAAGATAATAGAAACATGCAGAGTAGGTAAATAGCCTGACAATGCAAAATCTTGTAAAGCCATTACTTTTCAGGCTGGTATACATGTTTCACTGCCCCAGGTATGCAGTAGGTGCCTGGGGAATAGTTGAGGCCACGGGATAAACATGGCACATTTATTAAGAGCCTCCGCTTTGCTCTAGATGCGAAATTTTAAATAAATTAAATTGGATATATTTTGGAGAATAATGTAAAATATGCATTCATTTTTAAGCTAAAATATGAGACTTCAGAGACATTCTGAGATCGGGGTGGCTCCCTTCAGGCCGTGACCCCAGATTTCTGGAGGCCCTAGGACTCTTGAGAGTCCCTTAGACTGATTGCTGAAGTAACCCAGGAAGGCCTCATGATGGAGGTGGCGTTTGAAAGCAGCTTTGTACAACCGAAACTAACACAGTATTGTGAAGCAATTATACTCCAATAAAGATCTATTTAAAAAAGAAAGAAAGAAAGATGAGCAAGATACGGATCAGATGCTGGAGGCACAGAACAAACACACAGAGGCTGGGAAAGAGGATTCTTACAAAGCAGCAGTTCTCAAAGTGTGGCCCCGGGGCCAGCAGCAGCAGCGACATCAGGGAACGTGGAAGAAGTGTAAATTAACCAGCCCCACGCCCGACCTGCTGAATGGAAACTCCGGGGCTGGGGCCCAGCAAGCTGGGTTTGAATAAGCCGGGCAGGGGATTTGGATGCACACGCTGCTTGGAGCCCCACTGGTGTAAAGGAATGAGCGTCAGCTGCAGAGGCCAGCGCAGCCAGCTCCTGAAGGGCCGTCAGCGACCGGCCAAGCAGACTAACTTGGCTGTGAGGGCAGGAGAGGCCGCGAGGGGTTTGGAGGAGGGTGAAAGCAGTGGGGAGCACTTGCGTGTCCTCACTCCCCCAGGGGCCTCAGAGAACTGTTTTGCTTTTTTAAAAAATGTCTTGTAACTTACCTACAGGTAAGTGCACACATCTCAAGGGTGGGGCTCAAATTTTTAATACGTGCCTGTGTGCACACTTGTAACCACCACCCAGGTGGACCATCCCCATCATCCCAGAAGGTACCTTGTGCCCTACCCTAGTTGACGTCATCCCCCCAGAACGTACCACGATTTTACTTTCCGTCACATTCAGTTGGTTTAGCCTGTTCCTGAACCTCATCTGAATGGAATCATGAATTGTGTATTCCTTTTGTCTCTGGCTTTTTTAGCTCAACATAATGTGAGATACATCCCAGTTTTCCGTGTATCAGTGTTCTTTCGTATGGATCTCCCACAGTTGGTCTATCTATCCTCCTGTTAAAGATCATTTGGGTTGTTTCCAGTTGAGGCTATTATGAAGCTGCTATGAATGTTCTAGGGAACTCATTTCTCCTCAGTATTTACCTAGGAGTAGAATTGTCAGGTCATAGGGTGAGCATAGGTTTGGCTTTATTAGAAGCTGCCAAATAGGTTTACAGCGTGGTGGAAGCAATATATACCCCGACTCCCGATGTGTGGGACTAGCGCTTTCTCCACGCGCTGGCCGGCATGCCCGCACCGTCAGTCCTTTTACTCATGGCCATTCTGCTGATCGTGTAGTGGTTTCTCATGCGGTTTCAATTTGCATTTCCCTGATGATTAATGAAATTGAGTATCTTTCCTCTGTTTACTAGCCATTTGGAAATCCTCTTTTGAAAAATGTCCTAGGCTTATTTTTTAATTGGGTTGTCTGTCTTTTTCTTTTTGATTTGTAGGAGTTATTTAAGTATCCTGGACACAAGTCCATTTTCAGATATGTGTACTGTGAATAGTCTCCCAATCTGTGGCTTCCCTATTCAATTTTTTCAACAGCTTAATTCAGATATAAATCTCATAACCATACAATTCATCTGTTTAAAGCATAAAATTCAATGCTTTTTAATATATTCAGAGTTATACAGTCATCACCACAGTCAATTTTGGCACATTCTCATCACCCCAAAGAAACTCCATACCCCTGAGTTATCACCTCCCTCAGCCCCAGGCACCCAGCAGTCCAGTTTTGTCTCTATAGATTTGCCTATTCTGGACATCTTATGTAGACGGAATCATACAATTTTTGGTCTTTTGACACTGGCTTCTGTCATCTACCATAATGTTTTCAAGGTTCATCCATGTTGTAGCGTGTGTCATTGACTCATTCCTTTTCATGGCTAAGTAAAATTTCATTCAGTGGACATACCACATTTTTGTTTATCCATTCGTCAGTTGATGGACATTTGGGTTCTTTCCACTTTTTGACTCTTATGAAAATGCTGCTGTGAACATCCATGTACAAACTCCTGCATGAACACGTTTTCCATTCTCTTGGGTATATACTTCGGAGTGTATGCTGGATCATATGGTAACCTTTCTTTAACCTTTTGAGGAACTGCCATACTGTTTTCCAAAGTTAGCTGCAACATTTTACATTCCCACCATTGTAGTATGATGGTTCCAATTTCTCCACTTCCTTGCAGCGCTTGTTGTTATGTCTTTTTAATTATAACCATCCTGGTGGGTGCAAAATGGTATCTCATTGTGGCTTTGATTTTGCATTTCCCTGACGACTAATGATGTTAGGCATCCTTTCATGTGCTTCTTGGTCATTTGTATATATTGTATGGAGAAATGTCTTTTCAAATCTTTTGCCCATCTTTTAATAGGTTGTCTTTTTATTGTAATTCTGTATACAAGTCCCTTATCAGATACATGATTTGCAAATATATCCTCCTATTCTGTAGGTTGTCTTTCCACTCTCTTGATAGTATCCTTTGAAGCATAAAAGTTTTAAATTTTGATGAACTCTAATTGATCTATTTTTTTTTCAGTGCTTGTGCTTTTGGTGTCATAGGTAAGAAAGTATTGCCTAGCCCCAAATCACAAAGATTTACTCTCATTTTTTTAAGAGTTTTATAGTATTAGCTCTTTTTTTTAAAGATTTTTTTGATGTGGACCATTTTTAAAGTCTTTATTGAATTTGTTACAATACTGCTTCTGTTTTATGTTTTTTGGTTTTTTGGCCGCAAGGCATGTGGGATCTTAGCTCCCTGACCAGGGATCGAACCCACGCCCACTGTACTGGAAGGCGAAGTCTTAACTGCTGGACCTCCAGGGAAGTCCCGTATAGTATTAGCTCTTACCTTTAATCTTTGATTTTGGGTTAATTTTTGTGTATGATCTAAAGAAGGAATCCAAATTCATTCTTTTGCATATGGATATTCAAATATCTCAGCACCATTTGTTGAAAAGATTATTTTTCCACTGAATTTTCTTGGCACCCTTGTCAAAAATCAGTTGACCATAAATGTGAGGGTTTATTTCTGGATTCTCAATTTCTTTTCCATTAATATAAATGTCTGTCCTTCCATCATTACCACACAGTCTTGATTCTTGTAGCCACATAGGAAGTTTTGAAATCAGGAAGTGTGAGTCTTCCAACTTTGTTCTTTTTTTAAGGTTGTTTGGGCTATTGCATCTCCATATGAATTTTAGGGTCAGCTTGTCAATTTCTGTAAAAAAGGCAGCTTGGGTCTTGATAGGGGTTGATGTGAATCTGTCTTTCAACTCGGGAGTGCTTACCTGTTAACAATATTAAGTTGTGAACATGCGACATCTTTCCATTTACTTAGGTCTTCTTTAGTTTCTTTCAATGATGTTTTGTTGTTTTCAGAGTACATGTTCTATGCCTCTTTTGTTAAATTTATTCCTAAGCATTTTATTCTTTCTCATCTTATTTACTTTTAAAATTATTCTTAGCCTTTTATTTTAAAATAATTCAAGGGACTTCCCTGGCGATCCAGTGATTAAGGTTCTGTGTCTCTCCACTGCAGGGGGCACAGGTTCGATCCCTGGTTGGGGAACTAAGATCCCGTATGCCTCGTGGTATGGCAAAAAATGAAATGAAATGAAAAGTAAAATTTATAGAAAAGTAACAAGAATAGGAGTAGTACACAGAACAACCAAATTCATCTTCTAACGTGAAGTCCAATTTAATAGTTTTTTTATTCATCTTCTAATGTGAAGTCCAATTTAATAGTTTTTTTCTGTATGGTTAGTACTTTTTGTATACGGTTTAAAAAGTCTTTGCGTGCCCCACAGAAACATTTTCAGGGTTCCAAAGTATCCTCCGGTGATTGGCCAGGCCAAGTGAAGTCATGTGCCCTGGACAGCTCACGGCCTCTACCAGGGCGCAGTTGTGACCTAGGTGGGTCAAGGTTGATGTTGGTGTACGTTTGGACTCATGGGATTCCAGTGAGTCCACTTGACTTCCGGCAGCGCCATCAATGGTTTGACCACTTGCAAGGAGCGGGACATTCTGGCCACCCACTAACTGTTCAGCCCAGAGAATGGAGATGCCGTGTCACCCAGAAAATGCAATGAGTGGTTTGGAGAAGGGGAAAGGATCCAGGGTACCAGGCCCCTGAATGTGAGGTCCCTGCATCCACTGCAGGCAAGTCCAGAGCAGGGTCCTGGGAACCCCGTGAGCTCCCAGGAGACTCGTCTGGGCTCCAGAGGCAGAGGCCGTCCTTGCCTCTCTGCCAGGCTGCCTCAGGGTCTCTGAGGTTGGGCAGAGCCCTGGCCAGGATTCTGGAGATCTGGGCTCCAGTCTCCCTCCTTGACCTGAGCAAGTCACTCACCTGTCTGGGCCAGTCATAAAAGGAGGAATTGGCGTGGAGCAGCTGGAAGAGCTAGGGTTCTGGAGTCAGGCTGACTTGGGCTCAAATCTCGCCATCTGGTGGCCTTGGGAGAGTTACTTAATCCTTCTGGGCCTAATTCCCTTATTGGTAAAATAGAAATAATAATAATGCAAGCGGTTCAGTAACCATCAGCGTTGCTGTTTGTTGAGCACCTGACCTGGGCTGGGTGCTCGGGGCACAGAGATAAGTACCACTCAGTCTAGGGGAGAAGCAAGGCCCAGAAACGAATCTTCCTACACGACAGAAGGAGGTCTGTACAAACCCTGTGCAGAAGGTACGTGTGTCCCCATTTAGCAGAGGGGGAGATTGAGGTCCATGGTGATGGAGTGACTTGCCCCAGGTCACATGGAGGCAACCGTCTAGATAGACAAGGACTCATCCTCGTTCTCTAGAGCCCTCGAAGGTTGGGGCAGGAACTCCACACGGCGCTGGGGAGGCGCGTATGTGAGAGGGTGGACCGAGTCAGGAAGGCCTCCGGTGCCCCAGGGGGTTGGGCTGAACCCTGCAGGCATGAGGGCCAGTCACTTCATACTCCTTACTGACTCTGGTCCGTGCACTCTCTCCCCCGATGGCACCATTGGGTCCTGGCCCGTCTCCTGTTTTGGACGACTGGAACGGCCTTCTCACTGGTCTCCCACTCCAGCCATCTCCAGTTTGTTCTCCCAAAACAAAGTGAACTTTTAAAGACAGATAACCTGGTCACTTTGCTCCCCTGCTTAACACCTTCAGTGATTCCCCACCACCCCAGGATGAAACCCAAGTCCCTTAAGAAGCCTGCTGCAGGGCCCTGTGGGGTGGGTCCCGTCTGACCCTCCAGCGTCATCATGCTCCAATCCTGCATGCAGCATGCGCGTGTGCGCACACACACACGTGCACACACTTACCCACGGCACGCAAACCACACCCAACTCAGTTCCTCCTCCACCTCAGGGCCTTTGCACGTGCCATCCCCACACCTGGAACACTCCCCCTCTTGTCTCAGTGTGGGTGTTGCCTCCCTGGAGCTAAGCCGGGTCTCCTTCCCGTGGTCTGCACAGCCCCTGTGCTTTTCCCGTCACAGCAGTTACACCCCTGTGTTGACCTCATCGTTTTGCTCACTGCTTTTCCCCTTGACGGCAGAACAGCGTCTCTCCTGTTCCCACTGTCCCCTCAGGGCTTGGGGCAGAGCAGGCGCTCAGGATATTTGTTGAGTGATAAGGAGATGAGGACCACGGATCTTCTACCCCCTTCCTCCCTCTGTGGTGGCTGCCAGGCCCCCAGGTGCGGTGATGGCAGAAACCGTTCAGGGAGCAATGGATGGGGCGGCGGGCCCTCGGCGCTTCCAGCCGCTGCGAGTTTGCAGAACGGATGTCTGTACGATTCCGATTGTGCTCCAGTTCATGGAATGAGTCATGCTGTTGGTGGCCATCCTGCCCATTGGGACTGAGTCAATTGAGTGAGAATTAATTACAGATGAGAAACCAGCTTGCAAAGCCATTAATATTTAAGCTCCCTGGAGTGTGATGCAAATGCAACCACCAGCCTTGTCTTTGCTTGTCCTTCCCGCTCCCGCTCCCTCTCCCTCTCCACCCCCTTCTGTGTACTTTGGTCTGCGTATCAGGGTGACCCTATTCGGGTCTTGGCTCCCCCGTGACTCGCTCTCCTTTTCTGGTAAATAAGGGCGCTGCAGTGCATCCATCAGCAAGTATTATAAAACACCTCTGTGTCGCATGCTTTGCTGGACTTCAGAAGCATGGGAGGAAACCAACAGATGTGGCCCTGCTCTGAAGATGTCATATCTAAAATTGAACCATTGCTGCCGCAGGAATAGCGCTTTATAGTTTACAAAGCAGTTTCAAACATCAGGATGAGCCTCTCAGGAGCCTCACTTTGTATATACTTGGTGGTACTGTTATCCCCATTTTCCAGGTGAGGAAACTGAGGCTCAGATAGGTTGACAGCTTGCCCGTGATCACTTCTGGGGTAGCTGGGCTGGAACTGAGCCGATAAGGGGGAGTGTTAAAGTCCTCTGTCCACCAGCTGCCAGGTAGGAGGGGTTATCGGCCTCATCAAGCACGTTTTCTCTCTTTCTGTGGGATGTCACGGCTGAGAAGACCCTGCAGGGCTGGAGACTGGGTCCTAGTGAACACAGAGACTCCGAAGGGAGGAGTGGGTGGGCCCTCGTGGGCCCTCCCCTCCCATGGGCCCTCCTGTGTCAGGTCAACAGAGAAACCTCCCCTCCAGGTTCAGGATGACCCCAGGTGTCCCAGAGCTAGCTGTGGGCAGAAATAAGAATTCAGTAGCACCATCTGCCGGCTGCCGTCCCCACCTAGCTGCCCTCTCACTGTCATTCATACTTTCTCCACCCTCCTAAACTTGCTTTCAGGAAAGGCTCTGGTAGCTCAGGTACAATGCGATTTGGTTTCTAATTATGGCTCAAGCGTGTGGCCTCCACTTAAGGACACACATTCTCTCCACCCAGTTTCCGACCTGAGTGATGGGGCTGGTGAGGGCCGGCCTCAGGCAGGACCAACTCATCCCCCCTCCTTGGGACTGCAAGCCAGGGTGGCCGCCCTCCCCGTGTCCCCCCTGCCGTTCCCAGACGCAGGATGGGGTGAGGTGTTGAGGAAGTGGGGACCTTTGTAACCTCCACATCTGCTGCCCTTCCTGGAGCACAGTGACCTCTTTACAGATGTTCCGGGGGAGCCAGAGAGTCTCCCCAGGTCTCTGCCCCTCCCGTTCTCTGTCTCACTCTCTCCATCAGCACCCCTCCCTCTGCTTTCTTGGCTCTCTTCGTTCCCTCTCCTCCTTTGCCTCCGTCTGCCCCATCCACCTCCCTGCCTCTCAGGCACTTTCCCTTTTCAGATCTCTATGTAAAGAAACTTTTCTAACAGTAAAAACTGTTCAGCAATGGGATTAACTGTCTTGCCCGTAATGAGTTCCCCATCAGGGAGGCAGTTGAACGAGGCAGGGTGGTCGTGCTTCCTGAATGTTGACAAGGTGACTTCACCTTCTGGATTTGGGCTGGACCATGGCTGCTGATGCTGAGATTCACCTGATGTGCCTTGCTTCAGGATTCAAGGTGGTTTCAGGATAGTCCATGTATTTAAAACCGTAGTGCTGGGCCTCATGTAATAGCATGTGTATTTGAAGATCAGCCATTTTTGTTGTGAGAAAGAAGTCGTACATTCTTTATAATCTTAATGTTTATTAAATTTACTTTAATTTTTTAAAATATTTATTTGGTTGCACTGGGTCTTAGTTGTGGCAGGCAGGCAGGTTCCTTAACTGCAGCTCTTGGGCTCCTTAGTTGCGGCTCCCCAGCTCCTCAGTTGTAACATGTGACCTCCTGAGTTGTGGCAGGCGGGCTTCTTAGTTGCAGCTCGCAGCCTCCTTAGTTGCAGCACGTGGGCTCCTTAGTTGTGGCATGCAAAGTCTTAGTTGCAGCATGCATGTGGGATCTAGTTCCCTGACCAGGGATCGAACCCAGACCCCCTGCATTGGGAACGCAGAGTCTTATCCACTGCGCCACCAGGGAACTCCCTAAATTTACTTTAATTGTTAAAGTACGTAATCATGATACAGAAATTTTAGAAAACAGAGGCAAGAAGGGAAAATAACCATTCTGAATTCCATACCCCTGACACTGTAACTCTTTACATTTCATTCCCTTTCAGCTTTTTCCTTTATTCATTTTTTACACAGCTGTGTTAGGGTGGGAGACAGCTTTGTACCCCTTCCTGATTTCTTAGCACTACGCGTGAATGTTTTTACATAGTCATCATCTTCACCATTTTTACACCAGGGAGCAGATGCCTATAGTTTCTTTAGACTTTGTTTGGAAAGAACAGCCCATGAACCTCTTCAAAGATGGATAATTGTAAGCAAGAGCTGTATATTTCTTCAGAGAAGGAATTACCCAACTTCTTACCCATCTTGTAAAAGAAGAGTGTGCACCCCAGTTCCCACAAGGAAGGGGAGGAATGAGCATGCTTTAAACCTACTCCACACTGGGAGCTGTGGGGGGCTCTTTGGGCATCAGTTACCTGTGATCACCAGGTGCGTGTTGTCACGCCCGTTTCGCAGGGTCTGAGACGCTGGCGTGAGGTCCCGTGCCGTCAGTATGTACCCAGGGCTCCAAAGCCGCGGGGGAGCTGCCTGGGGGGCTGTGCTCAGTCCAGTCGACTCATGCGTAACAGGCGTCTCGGGGTTTCAGGATTTCCATGGAGCTGTCATGGGGGCCTTGGATGAGATGGACCAAGAGGGCAAGGACACGTTGGCCAGGGAGGAGCTGCGACGTGGCCTGAGTGAGCTCCCACCCATCCGCGACCTTCACCAGGGGATCCTGGAGGAGCTGGAGGAGAGGCTGTCACACTGGTGAGTGGCCCCGGACCCCCATCCCCACCTCGTTGCCATGGGGAATGCAGGAGGTGGGGTAAAAACCCCACCGTGTGAAATGGTGTCTCCATTTGACTGGTGGGGAAGCTGAGACACGGAGGTGTTAGGTCGTTCACCCAAAGTAAAACAACCGTGGGAGAGTCGACCTGGGATCCCCACCGGGGATGCAATGCTAGCCTTCACCGTCCAGCACCGTGTGGTCACAAGGCTGAGTTCTTGCTGTCCTGTCCGCCCCCTCCTTGGCTGCAGGGAGAGCCAGCAGAAGGTGGCTGATGTCTTCCTGGCCCGGGAGCAGGAGTTTGAGCACCACGCCGCTCACATCCAGCAGTTTGATAGGTACCTGAGTCTGCTGGGTGAGAACTGCCTCCATGCCCCCCGGCTAGCAGCTGCCGTCCGAGAATTTGAGGTGGGTCGTCGGTAGTCCAAGAAGCCGCTCTAAGGATGCAGGGGTGGGGGTGGCCGTGGAAGGGCTTAATGCAAATCAGTGGGGCTTCTTAGTGGGGCAGACGGGCAGACCTGGGGGTAGGGAGGAGAGGGTGACCCAGCAGGAGGGAAAACCCAGAACATCCCCCATTGGGCCATCGATGACAACTCCATGAGCACCAGCCATGGGGAGGGTTTTAGTAGCTGTTTCCCTGTCCAGGAGAGAAGCACAAAGCAAGCTGGGGCCCTAAGCCACTGGAGTGACCAACAAATGACCACCAACTGGGGATCCAGTTACTGGGCAGCAAAATCAGGGACTTTCTTCTACCACTAACATTAGATGCAAAGCAGGGTCTGGGAGCGACGTATAACTGAGTGTAGCACAGTCTGTGAGCCTGAAAGAATGACTGTCAGAGTGGGGCGGTGCTAATCTGGGAGGACACCCTGGAGGAGGCGAACCTGGTTTTGGAGATGCTCAGCCTGGCCAGGAGAAGGCATGGAGGGAACATGTGTGGATGGGCTCATGTGGGATGCCGTAAGCCCGGAGACCTCAGGCAGGGGTCTCTGATGGAGTTTTGTTCTCCTGTCTCTTGGGAGCAGCAGAGTCAGCAAGGAGGTGGCCAGAATGTGAAACACCGGCTGCTGAGGGTGGTTCAGCGCCTGTTCCAGTACCAAGTGTTCCTCACAGGTGGGCCCCACAGGAGGTCAAGGTGCACCGGGCTGGTGCGGGGAGGGGAAGCACCTGCAGAGGGGTTGGGGAGGCCTGGCAAGGTATGCGATGAGACCTCCCCTCCCACTGTGGCAGGAAGGGGTGAGAGGGAGGATGCTGTCACCCCCTGCAGAGGTGCCAGGCCCAGCCACCACCTTCCCTCCGGCTGAGCTTTGGACCCCCTGCTGCCACGTGGAAACTTGCCCGAGTGGCCACCTGCTACGTCTCCCTTAAGCCTCTCCCGTCCTAACACACAGGAACTCACACCTTCCCCTGGGCTGCATTTCCTCCCTGGCTCAGTGGGTCTCATTTCCCTAAAGCTGTCTTATCACCAAAGCCCTCTTGAATCAGCGGATGTTTTCCCCCTTGGACCTGCTGGCCCTCTCTGTGGCTTTGCCGCTGACCACTTCCTGCTTCTCGAAGCCCTTTCCTCCCGGGGCTTCTGTGGTATACTCTCTCCCTGCCTCCCTCTGACCCCTCTAACCGCTCCCTCTCCATCTCTGCTGGCCACTCTCCACGGCCCCGTAAATGTCAGTGATTCTTGGGGCTCTGCCCCAGGTCCTCGTTTCTTCCTTCTGTACAAACTTCCCCCGGGAATGTCATCCCCTCCCCTACCTCTGCCTGCCAGAAACACCCTTACCTCTGTCCTGAGCAACTGCCTTCTAAATGGACAGAGAGCTGGTGCTCTGGTGGGGAAGATGGAACTACACACATAGAGATAGGTGTGTAACTCCAGGGACCAACCAGGCTGTAAGAAAAGACATTAGGGCCAGGAGATGGAGGATTTATTCATCTAATTCAACCAGTATTTATTAAGCACCTACTATGTACCAGGCTCTGTGCTAGATGCTGGAAAGGTAGAAGTGAATTAAACAAACTCTGTGATGCTATGGAGCTTATACTCGAACAAACAAATAAGGAAATAAAAGTATAATATGTCCATGATAAGAGCTTTACAGAAAAATAAAGCAGATTAAGGACATTCAGGGGAACAGGGATGCTGTATGAGATCCATCCCTCAGGGAAGACCTGTCTGAGGAGGTAACATTGAACAGAGATATCAGTGAAGTGAGGACATGAGCGATATGAAGATCTGGAAGAAGAGAGTACCAGGTGGAGGAAATAGTAAGTGCAAAGGCCCTGGGGTCTGAGCAAGCTTGGCATGTTCAAGAAGTAGCAAGAATGCCTACATTGCCCCACTAAACGAGAGGCATGGAGAGGTAGCTGGAGGAAGACCAGCCCGTGTCGAGCCTTACGGGTGTAAATGTGTTAAGGGTCTGACACATCCCACTCTACCATGTTGGTGGTCACATCTGTCTCCCCCAGCCGACTGTGTGCTTCTTTGGCATAGCACAGTGCCAGGCACACAGCAGGTGCTGAATAGATATTTGTGGAATGAGTGAATGAATGACTAGCGGTGGTGGGCGTGATGCTGGTGGTGATTCTGGGGGCCCAGTTTTGTGCCAGTGTGTTCTTGTGAGGGACTAACAGAAGAGAGGGTGGGCACCTCATTCTTCTGGAAGTCTCATTCCATCTCTGGAGACGGAGGGGCTCCTGTTGTGGACACGACGGGCTGGCCTCACCAGGGCAAACTGACTGCTGGCTCTTGTTCTGTCTGCAGACTATTTGAATAACCTTTGCCCGGACTCGGCTGAGTACGATAACACGCAGGGTAAGTCCAGTGTGAACCCAGAGGAAGGGGATACGTTCCTGTTTTGGTCCCTCTCCCCAACTCTGGACTCTACACCAGATCCCAGGCACACAACACAGCCCCCTCCCACCAGCTGGGTGTGCAGGGGACGTGAGGCCTCCGGGGCTGCCGAGTGACTCCCCTTCACCTCAACCATGGGGACTCCCTGGGATGGGCTGACATCCAGTCAGAGGAGGAGAAGGGGGTGCTAGAATTCAGTGATAGGAGGTGGTGCCAGGTCTAAAAATCTCACCCAGACTCCCTGTTTCCTCCCAGTTCTGTGTGACTGTCCCTGCATACGACCTGCCGGGGCGGTCCCTATTTTAACATATTCTAGTTACAGCCAAGGAAACTGAGGCACGGGGTGGTCACGTGACTGTCAAGGTCACTTAGGCGGTAGTGGCCAAGCTGGGATTGGGCCAGTGACCTGACCCGGCCATGGGAAGAATTGGTGCCACCCATACACAAGGCCCTGCAGGGGGACCTGCGTGGGGAGAGGGGAGGAGGTGGCAGCTAACCCGGCCCGCCCCAGGAGGCCCAGCGCTCGGCTCTGCTTCTTTCTGTAGGTGCGCTGACCCTCATCTCCAAGGTCACAGACCGCGCCAATGACAGCATGGAGCAAGGGGTAAGTCCAGCCCTGGGCAGCTTCCGTTGGGTGCAGGTTCCAGGAGCCCCTCCACCCTGCACAGGTCTGCCTTGTGATACCCCACTTCTTGGTGGGGGGTGCAGGCAACCATTTATTTCGTGGGATCTTGCAAAGAGCCGTGGGTTCTGGCCCTGACATTTGCTGTGTGACCTCAGGTACTGTGTGTCCCTCTCTGGGTCTCCAGTTCACCATTTATTTGAATAGTGAGGGAGGCTGCAGACTTGCACAGACCTGATAAGTAGTGCCCAGACTGTGGTCTGAGAACATTTGCGTTAGCACCTGGAGTGGTCTGTAAACTACAGATTCCTAGGCACGCCTTAGGTCTTCCCAGTTGGAACTTCTGGGATAGGGTTCAGAGATAGGCATTTTTAACAAGCACCCCAAGTGAATGGCCCACAAAAGTTTGAGAGCCGTTCATCCACGAGAACGTGTGAGCTCTAAGCGCACGCCTGGTTCTGACAGTGTATAACTCTGCATTTGGGAGATACTGATCAGATGCTTACTGCGTTTCTGTCCAGGATGGCCAGTTTTATCCCACCTCCCAACTCTGTTCCAGTGGTTTTCTGCTCCTCTAAGCAGTAAATATGCTAGAGCTGTGTGTTAAGAACGATTCTGAGGCCAAGTCCTAGACCAGTGGGAAAGAGTTCAGTGATCGGTTAGTGATGTCTTCCACAGGCAGAGGTGGGAGTGACGGTGGTATGTATGCCGAGCTGTTGCTCAGCTTTGCTGTGGCAGGAATGCAGAGCATCCTTATAATGAGTCATCAGCAGATAGAAATAGGGGAAAGGAAATAACGTCTCTTGGACCCCTGCTGTATGTCAGGTCTTGTATTGGGGTCTGGAGATGCAGAGCTAAGACATGAATCCCAGCCCTTGAGGAAATCACAGCTTAGTGGAGCAGTAAATACGTGGACATGGAGAACCGTGATAAACATTGTGAGGGAGAGAGAGAAAGTGCTACAAGTTTCAGAGAAGGGATTCATCTCTCCAGCGGGGAGATCACTGAGAAGCAATGATACAGGAGGAGCCCACACAGGGAGGACTGTGCATGTGCCATGAAGGCAGAGGGAGCAAGGGTGGTCCAGGAAGAGGGCCTGGCCTGGGCACAGGCATGGAGATGGGAAAGTGCCGGACATGTCAGAGTTCAGAGGGTCACCCAGCATGGCTGGAAGATGGGAACAGCGTAGGCGCGGTCGGAAAAGAGTCTGAGGGGAGAAGTCAAGGTGGCTGGTGGAGACGTGTGCAAGTGTGGAGGCTGAAGCCAGCTGGGTGCGAAATCCAGTGGGTCAGACACGCTGTTGTCATCAGGCCCCCCCTCCGGTGTCCGTGGGCTCCCTGCTCTTTGTCATTTTGGCATTTTGTACGTTGAGATTTCCCTCAATGTAGCCAAAAAACAGAGGTGCTTAGGAGTCGGCGCCCTGTCATGACGTAGCAGCAGATGGGCTGGGCTGCGTACACTTCCCTTTAGGAGGGATATGCCTCTGCTTCCAAAAGGAAAAACTAGGTCAGGAAGGGCTGTGTCTTCCCTCCTGTGGCGAGCTCCTGCACACAGCCCCTGCCTGGAGGAGGAACTGGAGTAGCCCACGGCCAAACGCCCTCCTGGCTTTCTCCAAGGGCCAGGCTTGATGCTACGCCAAGATGCAGGCTGGCTGTTGTCTCTCCAGCTGCCTGCGGACACTGCACCAGGCCTGCTCTGGACTAGTGGCCTCCACCTCACGCCTGCTGGGATTGGGCTAGGACTCTGCCTGAGCCGTGGACGGGCAGGTCCAGATAACCCAACCCCGACGCAGAGCTCAGTGGCTGTGAGTGTTCCTGAAAGATGGACTGGGGTTCTGCCTCTCCCTCGCCACCCCCCAGCTCAGGCCTCATCACCTCCCAGCTCTGCCATTCCATTCTCCATCTGGCAGCCAGAGTGATCCTATTAAAATATGTTTGATGGTGCCAGAACCCCTTTTTGCAGAGTCTTCCGTGAATCCAGATGGCCTTCAGTAGAATCTGGAAAGTACTTATTGGTTGTGAGGACCAGCGAAGGCTACTTGGAGGAGGGCGGCGTTCGTTTGGGGTTTATGCTCACATCAAACCATTACCACAGTTCCTCACACAGGTCATAGCTGGAGGTATGGTTTCTAGCAAAAGCCAGATCCCACCACCCCGCCAATCCAAAATGGGACCCACATACCATCCAACACACAGTCTGAAACACCACCATCCCCACCTCTCCCCAGCCCGTGGCTACCACCATTCTGCTTTCTGAATAGAGCTTTTTCGGGAACAATTTTAAATGTATAGAAAACATTGAGAAGATTATACAGAAAGTTCGCATGCATGCCACAGTTTCTCCTGTTACAAACATCTTATATTAGCATGGTACATTTGTTACAGTAAAGAACCAGTATTGATGTAGTATTATTAACTAAAGACCGTAGTTCATTCAGATTTCCTTAATTTTTGCCTAATGTTTTCTCCAGGTTCTCATCCAGGATATCGCATCACTTTTATTTTTATTTTTTTTGTTTGTTTGTTTTGTTTTTTGTTTTTTTTTCACGCACACACTGTATTTTATTTTTACAAGAGATAAATAAACTGACACCAAGCATTGTAAATGGATGACCACAACAAAAGCAACAATGATTGCAATTACCAAACACGAAACACACTCATACTATGTCATAATATTGACATTCAGTCCAGTAATCCTCGACTGTAACAGCTCCTTTACTTTGCAGTGAAAATTGATTTGTATACTTTTTGCCTCTGAGTCCTTGTGGGATTTTTTTTTTATTCAAACAGAAAGTCACAAAAATTATAATCATCCTCATCAGTTCACTCATTCCCATGTAATTAATTTTTTTTCGTCTTGATCTTTTGTTAGCACTTTTATGAATTCATCAGTTTTCCATTAGAGTTCTGAAAATGCTTATTCATTCAGTTCAGCAGTACAGTCAGTTACCAGAAACCTGTACTTGTCAGAGTCTTTTCCATGAATTCCTTGAAGATGAAACCCTTTTATAGGAACATTTTTGTGAAAGCATCAGAGTACACCCAGAACTGTCTGTAAATGACAAAAGACTTAAAAATGACCATGGTTAAAGATTTGATGAAAGTACATAATAATGCAATTGACAAGGAAATTTAGTTATTTCTGAGATATACATTTTAAAGTAATAACTAGAATTATGACTTACAACATTATACCAGAACATACAAGATTTTTAGATATTTATCGCATCACTTTTAGATGTCATGTTTCCTTAGGCTCCTCTTGACTGTGACAGTTTCTCAGGCTTTCTTTGTTTTTGATAACTTTGACAGTTTTGAAGAATACCAATCAATTATAATGTAGGATGCCCTCTGCTGGGATTTGTCTGATGTTTTTCTCATGATTACACTAGGTTTGTAGTTTAGGGGGAAGAAGATCACAGAAGGTACTACTCTCATCATATCATATGAAGGGTACATACTGGCAACCTGTTGTATGACTGTTGATGTTGACCGTGATCACCTGGCCAAGGTTGTGTTTGTCGGATTTCTCCATGTAAAGTTCCAGCCCCACCTGCCCTGTCCGTACTCTTTGGAGGAAAGTCACTATGCACAGCCCACATTTAAGGAATGGGGAACTATGCTCCCTCTCCTTGAGAGCAGGGTATCTACCTAAATTATTTGGAATTCTTCTGCAAGGGAGATTTGTCTCTTCTCCCTCATTTATTAATGTATTCACTAATTGTAAGTAAATTATTTATATCAGTAAGAATTCACAGATATTTATTTTATGTTTGAGTTCTAATCCCATCTACTTTATTTTATTTCTCTAATTGTTCCAGCTTTGGCCAATGAGAGCCTGGCCAGTTGGTTCCTGTGCCCCTTTCACATACCCCCATCGATGTGGGTTTGGGTGGGGATTTTTATTTTGTTTATTTATTTTTTGAGCACTTCCTTACTTTCTGGCACTACAAGATGCTCCAGGTTCATGTTGTATATTTCCTGCCCCAGTTCTAGAATCAGCTATTTCTCCAAGGAGACTTGGTCCTTTAATTGGATAATGGTATTAGAAACCAAGATCTGGGCACCAGGTTTGCTCATCGCTATTGGGGTATCATTTCTTCTAGATTCTCTTAGCTATAGAGCAAAGTAATACATGTGTATATACCAACCTGTGTATATACTCATATCTATAGCTATTTCTATATATAACCACCTGTATTAAGCTAGATGTGAGTTCTTACTGATGTCTTCAACTCTAATTCTTACCAAACGGATCATTCCCGCCTCCTTCCCTGGCTTATCTGTAAATTTCCACTCCAACAGGGAGAAACCTGGCTCCTGCCATCTAACATCCATTTATTTAATTGATCAGTTTACCTTCCTTCTTGGAAAATATTTTTCCTGGGTATAGAAATCTGGGTTGACCAATATTTTCTTTCAGAACTTTAAAGATGCCATGCCACTGTCTTATGGCCTGCCTAGTTTCTGATAAGAAATCTGCTGCAATGTTTATATTTATCCTCTTTATGCAATGTGTCCCTTTTTTACTAGCTGCCTTCAAGATCTTCTCTTTACATTCGACTTTTAGAAGTTTGACTACGATATCTAAGTATGTGTGTTTTGGAGGGGTGTGGCATTTATCCTGTTGTGATTCTTAAACTTCCTGGACCTGTGATTTGTTGTTGTTCATCAATTTTGGAAAATTCTCTTGGATGCTCTGTTCTTCCTCCCCACCCCCACTCTATTTTCTCTTTGTGTTTCAGTTTGGTGAATCTCAACTTACCTATCTCCCAAGTTCATTCATTCTTTCCTCAGCTGTGTTCAGTTTGCTGTTAAGCCTGTAAAAGGAATTCTTCATTTCTGATACCACATTTCTTATTTTTCACATTTCCATCTGTTCATGCATGCTGTCTACCTTTTCCACTAGCTCCTTTAACATATTAATCATAGTTATTCTAATGTCCCTGTCTGATGGCTCCAACATCTGTGTCACCTCACATTCTGGTTTTCTTGAATGCTTTATCTCTTGAAAATGAGTTGGGGTTTGTTCTTGTTTTTTGTGTTTCCCATAATGTTTAATCGAATACCAGACATTATGTGTAGAAGAACTGTAGAGACTGGGGGAAATAGTGTCTAGCTCCAGAAGTGGACATGCTTCATTTTTACTCATGCCATTCATGTCGAGGGTGGGAGTTGCATCAATCCAGTCAGTAGTTGAGCTGGGTTTAGGTTTTGTTGTCACCATCCTCGCCTTCAGAGCCCCACAGACTTCATGCTCCTCCAGAAGGGGGCTGCCGTTACCTGATGCTGTTTGTTGGGCCTGAGGTGCTGGAGAGTTTTTCTCATGTTCCTGCTCCACCTTCGGAGATCTCTTTGTTCTTGCCCCTTCTCAGGGGTAGACCACTGTTTCCTGTTACTCAGTGCTAGGCTCATAGGTCACAGCTCTCCTGGACAAGCCTCAGTCTTAAGTAGGGCCTGTGAGCCAGGCTCTCTCAGCATTCCTGCCCCTCCTCTGCATGGTGGCAAAACTCTGCTGTGTGTCTGTGGCAGGTCTTTGACAGGTTTCTGCTTTGTGTTGGTGCACGATCCTGGGCCTGAGAGGTTACCCACCTCTTCTTGGAACAGATATCTTTTGCTTCTGCCCTTTCCCCAGAAGCAGTGGGCGGCTCTTTGCCTGGGCTCTGGGAGTGGGAGGGTTGCCCCACCTCCCCCAGTGGCTGAAGGGTTTTGTACCAGAGAGGGGCCTGTGGAAGTGGGCAGGGTGTTGTTCCAGCCCCCAGTGGTAGCCTGCTTGCCTTCACCACCAAGAGGGGGTTCTCTCTGGCCCCAGTGTTCCTTGTAAGTACCTGGCAGAAACTCCTGGAAAAGAGCTTGCAAGTGACTGCAGATGTCCCTTGTGTCTGGGGCTCCCTGTTATTCTGAATTGTCCCACCAGCCCACACCTGACCTTTAAGAATCTATTAACATTTTAGCTGCTTTCTTCTCACCTTCTTTATGCCGACCACCTCCTCCCCATGTGTTGCCAAAGGCAGAATAGCTCGTTCCTCTTGTGTTTCCATGGTGGGGCTGTGGTCCGTCTTTGGGACTCAGTTCACCCGGTGGCCTTGGGACCCCACCTCTCCCATAGGCATAAGAAGAGTTATGCTTTTGCAGATGATATGGTTTTTTCTCCCTGTTAGGTTGGGGGCATGGTTTCCTAGCAGCTCCTACATGATAAGCGGAAGTGGAACAACTTATGTACATTTCTAATGGGTAGGATTTTATGCCCTAAACTGGGGACAGTGTCAAGGCCTGAAATTCAAGACATTTTCTCTACACACAATTTTCACCTTGTTCATTGACTTTAGAAACAACCCTGCAAAAGGTTAAGGGGCGTGTGCCCCATGGGTTAGGTGCTTGTCATTTCTAATTTTACGGGATGCTGTGCATAGGCCTGGGGGGCATGTCACCTTACGTATTGTGGATTCCCAGTGAGGGACCGACAGGGAGCTCCCGGCACACTTGTTTTTCTTGAGGGAGCACGGAGCATTTCCTTCACAGGTGCTACGGTTTTTTGGTTATTCTCTCTCAGGCCCTGCCCCGCATCCCCCACCAAGGGCGCAAGCCCACAGAGCCAGTCCGGCCTTGGGCATCTGTCACCTCTGGGTTGTTGAGGTCCGGATGCTCCAGGCGTTACGGGGGACACAGGCTAGAGTAGGAGCAGAGGCCGGGAGACAAACGGGTATCGGACGGCACAGCGAGGCCACGTGACCATCTCTATGGCGTGCAGAAAGATGGCAGTGTCAAGACCCCAGGCCCAGAGAGACTAGCCTGCTTGTAGGCAGTCCACACAGGTGGCATCCTGCAGACCCAGGCTCAACTCCTGGTCCTGCCACTGACAGGAGGTCAGATTGGGAGCAAGTCCCTTCTGGGCTGCATTTCCTCCTTTGAAGTGGAAACAATGCCACTCCTTACAGAGGAGATGAGGCGTCCTGACCATCTCCCCCTCGCCCTGCTCCTGCCCGCAGGAAAACCTACAGAAGCTGGTCCACATTGAGCACAGCGTTCGGGGCCAAGGGGATCTCCTCCAGCCAGGAAGGGTGAGTGCCACCACTGCTGCCAAGGGCAAGGGCAGGGGGCAGCCCGGCAGGCGGGCGAGGCCTTGATAAGCCCCATTGTTCAGCTGGGCTGGCCCCAGGCAGGCCTGGCTGCAGGTGCCGTTCACCCAGGAGGGTGGGGGGAGGGCAAGGGCTCTGCTGGGCTCCCCAGGCCCCCCAGCTGCCTCCCCTGGGGATTTCCGCTTTCAGGGCCTTTAAAGAAACAGTGCCATTTGGGTTCCGTGTCCCTCTGAGAAAAAGAGACACCAGTATTCTTAGTTTAGTCCAGTTGCTGGGAAATCAGGGAAACCATCTCTCAGGAACCCCAACAAAGCATTTTAAAAGTAACATTTTTGGGGATTCCCCTGGTGGCGCAGTGGTTAAGAATCCGCCTGCCAATGCAGGGGACACGGGTTCAAGCCCGGGTCTGGGAAGATGCCACGTGCCACGGAGCAACTAAGCCTGTGCGCCACAACTACTGAGCCTGCACTCTAGAGTCCGCGAGCCACAACTACTGAGCCCGCGTGCTGCAACTACTGAAGCCCTCGCACCTAGAGTCCGTGCTCTGCAACAAGAGAAACCACCGCAGTGAGAAGCCCGTGCACCGCAACGAAGAGTAGCCCCCGCTCGCCGGAACTAGAGAAAGCCCACGCACAGCCATGAAGACCCAACGCAGCCAAAAAGAAAGAAATAAATTTAGAAATAACTTTTTTTTTTTTTAAATAAATAAATTTATTTATTTATTTATTTATTGTTGGCTGCGTTGGGTCTTCGTTTCTGTGCAAGGGCTCTCTCCAGTTGCGGCGAGCGGGGGCCACTCTTCATCGCGGTGCGCAGGCCTCTCACTATCGCGGCCTCTCCTGTTGCGGAGCACAGGCTCCAGATGCGCAGGCTCAGTAGTTGTGGCTCACGGGCCTAGTTGCTCCGCGGCATGTGGGATCTTCCCAGACCAGGGCTCGAACCCGTGTCCCCTGCATTGGCAGGCGGATTCTCAACCACTGCACTACCAGGGAAGCCCCGAAATAACATTTTTTAAGAGACAAATTTACCAACTTTTAAGCTTCCAAATGGAAAACATAAAACTCAGCTCAAGAATAGTCAAAAATGTGTTTATTACCTATTCCAGTCCATGAAGGACAAGGAACAAAGGAATGAGAGATTGCACTTAGGTGTAAAATCACACCTAATGTTTTGGCCCGCGTCATCAGTTTAGTGAATATTTATTAAACATCTGTTTGTATCCTCCAGAATTGAGGGGGCTGTAGCAACTGTTCACAGGTCTTCAGCCGTTTTAGCAAACTTTCAAAGGCTCTGTTCCGATTGGACCCCTTGTGGTAGCAAACCAGCAAGCGAGTCATTGTTTGGACCACTCTGTGGCCAGAACGGTGTCTGGGGTTGGTGTAATTCAAGGTGGATGCTCCTGAAAGGCCAGGTGCCTGTCCCCAGAGCTGCTCCACCAAACACGGAGCACGTCTCCTAAGCTGGGAATTCTCCCACGAGTTGCTCTCTGGTACTCTGGGAGGCTCCGTAATTTGTTTCCCACTAAAGGGCCTCCCCCCATCCTTCTCCAGGACATAGGGGGGTGTCAGCCTGACCACGGAGGTCTGCTTCTCTCCCCACAGGAGTTTCTGAAGGAAGGAACACTGATGAAAGTAACAGGGAAAAACAGACGCCCCCGACACCTGTTTCTGGTAAGTACCTGGCCCCCATCCAGGCCCCAAGACTGTCAAGTTCTGTAAAGTGTTCTGGGGCAGTACTCAAGGACAGCTGGAAGCAAAGGGGAGACTAGACCAGAGCCTAATCCTTAGGGTGAGGATCATTCTGAATAGCCGAGCTTTCCAGAAAGCTGAGGGCTTTACAACCCATCCCTCATGTATTACTTGAATGATTTTGAGGGGAATGTTGCCAAAATTTAATTACCTAGGTGCCCATCCTAAAAGCAAGAAGTTCTTAAACCGAGAATAGCTGTTCAACTGCCTTATCTAACAAGCGAGAAAACTGAGATCCAGAAAGGAGGGTTGGCTTGGCCGGATCTCCCCGCAGGTCGGTGGCAGAGGCCCAGAAGGGAACCAGGGTTCTGACCCGAGCCCAGCCCTTTCTCCACTGTGCACAGGATGGGATATACATAACATTTTTGATGATTTACCGCCACAGTCTGGAACACCAGGGAATCTCCAGGCCTGGGGTATAGTAACATCAACCTCAGTGGCTACTGAGCTACAAGCAGCTCTTTGTCCCAGTCCTGAGACCCGGCCCCCCCTTGCCCCGCAAGTTGTTTTGCCTTTTAAGTTCTTCTCTCTGCTGGATGTAATTTTTCTCTCTGCTCCTTTGCCGTTAGCTGTCATCTCTTGTTACTGGCAGTTGTGGCTGCCCTAACAGCCTCCTTACACTTTGTTAAAATCGTGTGCAAAGTAAAAGGAGAGAGGCTCTGAGTCAGTGTGTAGGACCAGGCCGACAAAGGAAGGGCATTGGAGGAGCGGGAACAGCATAAGCAAACGTAGCGGCGGGAGGAGCGTGGTGTGTCTGGAGGAGCTCTGTGAGTCTCGTGGAGTCATTGGCTGCAGATGGGGTCTTCCATTCACGAGCTGGGTCTACACCAGGCCTCAGATAGACCCTCTGCCACTTGGGGACTGAATTCCAGAGAGGGCTCATGGTCCTGAGCAGGGGAATCCTGAGCCTGACCGAAGCGGCACGTCTGCGGCTGCCCATCAGGGTTTGGGGAACCTCTGTGGCACGTGTCCCGAGGCCCCAGCCTGGCCTCAGTGGGTCGCTCCGCTCCTCATAGAGCACAAGGGGCGCCGAGCTTAGAGGCTCTTCTCCCTCTGTTCCCTCCTCGCAGCCACCTGTCACCTCCCGTGAGAACCCCTCCCTCTGGCTGGCTGGTGCTGCAGTGCAAGGCAGGCAGCGTGGTCCTGGACCACTCATAGAGCCCTGGGTGCTCGTGGCGTTGCCATGGCAGCAGGGGCTCGAGGGGCAGCCACAGGAAGGCTGGAACTGCTGTGGTAGTGACACAGGCGGGTTCCCCAGGGTGGGCAGGGTGTGGCCACCACCAACACACTACCCTGCACACACTTGGAGGCACCCTCATTTACTCGTGACCCTGGCTCTGCCACTGATGAGCTTTGTGATCCTGGGAGGTTGTCTAGCCAGTCTGTGCCTCGGTTTCTCCCTCTGTGAAATGGGGATGATAATAACAGCAGCTGCCGGAGGGAATTGCTGGGGGATGAATTGAGATCATTCCGGGGGCTTAGCCCAGCACCTGGCCTGCCCGGGAGTGCATGTGGAATGGCCAGTAGTTCTTGTCAGTGTTAGAAGAACAGAGCCGGAAGGGGCTTTGAAGGTTCCTCTGACCCAGGGGTCGGCCTGCTGCCTGTTTTGTTCAGAAAGGTCTATTGGAACGCAGCCTCACGCATTCTTTTATGATTGTCGGTGGCTGCTTTTAGGCTGTAGCAGCTGAGTTGAGCAGTTGCAACAGAGACCATCTGGCCCACAAAAACTGAAATTTTTACTATCTGGCCCTTTACGAAAAAAATTGCCAGCCCTGGTCTATTCCAACTCTGTTTAGACAGTGAGGCCCACAGAGAGGAAGGGTTTGCTGAGGTTACACAGCAGCTCAGTGCCCAGGCTGGGTCTCCCGCACCGCCCTGGCCAGAAGCGCCAGGAGAGCTGGTGGCAGGAAAACTCACCCATTCTGTCCCCTCAGCAGACTCTGTCTGCAGGAAGAGGAGTGTAAATCCTGAGTTCTTGCTCCATTTCAGACCCCGAGATGCCTTGTCCTGTTCTATCCTCAGGACACCCCTAGTCTGCCTTGGCTCCCACGCATAGGGGCTCACTGGGGGCCACTCTCAATGATTATAGTGATGTGGGGGTGGGGATGTCCCCCGCTTGGCAGGTGAGGAGGCTGAGGCTCAGAGAGGGCAACGGCTTGTCCATAGTCACAGAGCTGCTGCAGAGCAGGGTCAGGACTGACGGCCCACAGCCCCACCCAGAGCGTGGCGTCGGCTCTTCAAGCTGTAAACTTTTAGCCAAACAGAAACACTCTCTCCGGAGGAGAAGTGACTTTCCTTATGTTTCCTCACCTCTGCCCTGCTTCGGGGCAGGAAGCTTCAGTTGTTCATTCAACAAATATTAATTGAGCACCTACTACGTTGCTGGAGGTACAGCGGTGAATAGAACACACCAGCTCCCTGTCCCCAAGGAGCTTCCCCCTTCCCTCCCTTCCTTCCTTAACTTTGCTTGGTAGAGGCTTAATTAATTAATTTTTAATATTTTATTTATTTATTTTTATTTTTGGCTGTGTTGGGTCTTAGTTGCGACACGTGGGATCTTTGCTGCGGCATGCGTGATCTTCCGTTGCGGTGCGCAGGCTTCTCTCTAGTTGTGCGGGCTTCTCTCTAGTTGAGGCGCGTGGGCTCAGTAGTTGTGGCGCGCGGGCTTAGTTGCCCCACGGCATGTGGGATCTTAGTTCCCCAAACAGGGGTTGAACCTGTGTCCCCTGCATTGGAAGGTGGATTCTTTACCACTGGACCACCAGGGAAGTCCCTGAGGCTTAATTTATATAGAGTTAAATGCATCAGTTTTAAGTGTACGTGTTAGTATGTGTTGACAATTGTATATCATCGTGTGACCACCACCTGGGTCAAGGTACAGAACATATCCAGCCCCCAGAAAGTTCCCCTGTGCCGCTTGTCAGGCACCTTCCCCCACCCCCACCCCAGGCAACCACTGGCCTTGTTTCCATCAGTATAGATTAGTTTTGCCTGCTCTGGAGCTTCATATAAATGTTGTGAAGCAGCGTGTACTCCAGAGTCTGGCTTCTTTCCCTGGCATGTGTTGGAGGTTGAGCCCTGTCATCAGGCATGTATCTGTCTGCTCTGTGGTTACTGTGTAGCTGTGAGGTGTGGATGAACCACAGTTTCTGTGTCTAGTCGCCTGTTGATGGACGTTTGGGTTGTTTTCCTTTGAGGCTGTAATGAATAAGCCTCTAGGAACATTCCCATACCTGACTTTTTGTGGGCATCTATCTGCATTTGTTCCTCCTGGGTGTCTATGTCAGAGTGGAATTGCGGGGAAGGGTGTCCCGTTTCAGCCCAGAGCGGTTTTGCTCTCCTTTGTGGGTCACGGGGAATGCAAGATGCCTCTGCTCAGTGATGCTCCAGGACACACCCAGCACAGCCTTCTGGGGCCAAGACACGTCTGATGGGGTTCCCCTCTCCCCAGATGAGTGATGTGCTCCTGTACACGTATCCCCAGAAGGATGGGAAGTACCGGCTGAAGAACGCATTGGCGGTGGCCAGCATGAAGGTAGATACCTGGGGTGGGCGGGGAAACCCCAGGGGAGGCGGAGACACAGCCCTGCTTGTGGAGCTCACAGACCAGCGGAGGTGAGGGAGCCTGGGTTGTGAGTTACAGCAGGATTCTGTTGTAGGTAGTCCAGGGGGAGTGAGGGTGAGGGAGGCCTCCTGGGAGGAGGAGGTGAGTCACTTAGAGTGGATAATATTTGGACAAATAGGGAAGGGAGAGAAGGAAGGGGGTCCTAGGAGGAGGGAAATGCATAAGGAAAGGCTTGGAGGGAGGAAACAAGCAGGTGTTTTTTTCAATTGTGGTAAAATATGCATAATATAAATTTACCATTTTAACCATTTTTAAGTATACAATTTGACAGCATCAAGTACATTCACGTTGTTGTACTGCCACTGCCACCATCCACTATCCACCCCAGAACTCTTTTCATCTTTCCAATGTGAAGCTCTGTCCCCATTAAACACTAATTCCCCATCCCCCCTCTGCTAGGCGCTGGGAGCCACCATTCTACTCTCTGTCTCTATGAATTTAGCTACTCTAGGGACCTCATATAAGTGGAATCATATGCGATATTTGTCCTTTTGTGACTGGCTTACTTCACTGAGCATAATGTTCTCAAGTCTCATCCATGTGGTAGCAAGTGTCAGAATCTCCTTCCTTTTTGAGGCTGAATAATACTCCATCGTATGTGTAGACCACACTTTGTGTACCCATCATCCATCCATGGACACTTGGGTTGCCTACACCTTTTGGCTGCTGTGAATAATGTACATGGGAGTGCAAATACCTATTCAAGTGGCAGGTATTTCTTAAATGTGAGAGAGATGCCAGCCCAGCTGGACATTCTCATGGGTGAGCTTGGAGAGAAGGGAAGGCGACACAGCTGTGACCTCACTTGCTGTAACTTGGGTCCGGAATACAGGGCTGGTTGGGAGCTGATGGGGATTCTCAATGAGCAGGAAGATTTAGGAAGTTAATTCTAGCCCAGCGTGGGGGCAGGGTCAGAGAGGGGAGCACTCAAGTGGGGGAACTGGGTGCGGGCTGTCGTTTGGGAGGGCGGAGGGACGGGAGGGAGAAAGAGCTGTAGGGGCCCTGCAGGGGCTGTCCCGCTCCTGAGGCTCCTAACCTGGAGAAGGGGAAGGGAAACACCTCGTTCAGCTGGGAGGCGGCTTCCCTTTTTGAACCAAAGCTTCCGCTCAGGAGTCTGTGACAGAGGCCATGAGGGAGGGTGGCCACTGGACAGGTACTTGTCCAGAACGATGGGTTCTAAGAGGGATGCTTGTAGCCTTCCTGGGTGTGGGCAGGTGGCCACAGAGTTGGAGTCGGCAGCCGAGCCCTCACCGTGCGTGCATGCACACACACAAACACACACACAAACACACACCCCCCATCTTCCACGTGAGAAAGTTTTGCCCTTTACAATGAGGAAACTCAGGCTCAGAGTGGGGCAGTGGCAGGACCCCTCCCGCCCCCATCCTGAGGGGCCGCTCTTGGTTTCCAGGTCAGCCGCCCTGTGATGGAGAAAGTGCCCTATGCCCTGAAGATCGAGACTTCCGAGTCCTGCCTGACCCTGTCTGCAAGGTAGGAGGAGGGGAAAGGAGGGAGGGTCTGGGGCAGAAGGGGCAGGATTTTGCTGGTGGGAACATTTGGAATAGCAGATGCTGGAAGTGTTGTCATTTTTATTTTGGTATCCTTTTGGGTAAAGGACTTTTGTCTTTTCATTATTTCTTGTCCTTTTTTGGATCACAGACCTCTTGGAGAATCTGGTAAAACTATGACTTCTCTCCCCAGAAAAAAAAATGAGCATACACATAATACTTTACATAGAATCTCAGGGGTTTCCAGAGCCCGTTGCTTAAATATAAAAATATCTCATCGTTGTAAAACCCTAAGGATTATTGGGTCTTTGCAGCAGTAAGAAAAGTTACAGCCAGTGAAAAGTGCATGGTGCACCTTAGTTCACAAAATGGTCTGTGTTTAGGCTTCCAGGTCTGGAGAGTGAGAGAAAAATAAGGAGTGAGCATTCATCATTTTACTTTCCCTGTTTGGGGGTAAGGCTTTTCTATCAGAGATGGCTGTTTTCTTTAGGCCCTCGAGCTCTGCCCCGGGGACCCCTCCTCGCTGGCTTCTGGCAGAGAAAGAGCTCCCCCCTCCCTCTTTCAGGGCAAGGCCAGGTCAAGCGGGGGGGTGGGGCTCAGAAACCAGGGAGCGGGGGCTCCTGCCAGGGGCCTCTCTGGGCACAGTAGGGGTACAGAGTTGCCCAGGTTGGGGTGTCTTCCCTCCCAGCCAGCGTGTGACCCGGGCGGCAGCAGGTCCCCTTGTGGGCGTGGTTCTGGGTGTGGGTTGGGACGTCCGGCCTGACGCACACGCTCTCTCATAGATGCGCTTTCCCATCCTCAGTGCCCAGTCCTGTGCTGAGGACACAAACTGTCTAAGCCTTGATTTGCTCAGAAGAGCCCACTTTACGAGTTGGAAAGTTATGACCTAGCAGAGCGTAACTGCTGTAATAGTAGTGATGACAAAGGTGACATGCACTGGGCACCTGCCAAGTGTCAGGCGCCTCCTCGGACCCTCAGCACCACCCTTGGAGGTGGGGCCTGCAGCTCCTCCCATGTGCAGGGAGTTGAGGCCTAGAGAGGGGTTCCACATCCATGTGAGGCAGAACTGGTGTTCAAACGCAGGACTGTGTGAGCCAGAGCACTTCTCCACTACTGTCTACTGCCTGAGGGAGTAGAAGTAGCCTTGGAAATTCTAAGGAGTGACCCCTCCGTCTGGGGAAGTGAGGGAAGGCTTCCTGGAGGAGGTGATACCTGGGTGGAATTCCATGGCCTCTCCTCTCCTTATCTCTAGGTAAAATCAGGGGCATGAGGAGGCCCAGGGTATGGTTTCCTTTTGCCCAACCGTGAAGTGAGGGTAGTGACCGGCCACGCTCAGCCCTTCAGGTGGGGTTGCCCATCTCTCCTAGGCAGAGGCACTGCTCAAGGAGCCACTGCCACTGTCAGGCCGGTCACCTTCCCGCTAGCCCCAGATACTTCACGCTGAAGCTTCCAGGGGACTCATACATCTCCTTTTAGGGACGTGGCATCTGGCTGCCCACCACCCTCCCTCCCAGGCCATACTGGTCCCTTCTTCTGGTTTGAGTCTGCACACTTAGTACGGGGTGGGAATGACATCTAGGGGGCTCTGTGAGAATTTCCACCCTGAAGCTGCTCTGGGGCAGCTCAGGCCAGGTGTGGCTCTCACCACTCAGGAGACCCTGCCAGGCTCGGAGCGGGAATGGGAAGTCTGCGTTTTGGATGAGTGAGTGGGAAGTTGTGTGGGAAACTGAGGAGGAAGATGGAGAGAGTGGGACGGTGACCGTTGCCAGCATTTATCCACCCACCCTCCCAGTGGTACCCGGCCCTCAGCCCCCCTGCCAACCTGCCCCCCTAAAGTGTGGGACCCCTTGCTTTTGCACGGTGCTGTGTCCTCGACAGAGTCCTCCACACCACACGTGTCATTTGGTCCCTACAACAGCCCTGGGAGTTAGAGGAGCAGTGTTGGATGTTCCCTTGTTACAGGCAGAGCCCGAAGACAAGTAACGTTTGGGGCTGCCTGCTCGGAAGCAGAGGTGCCGCAGTGCAAGCCTTGGCCTGTCTGGCGGGTGGCCGGGCTGGCCAGTGGGGTTTCGGGCATGGGGGAGAGAGGCTCCGGCGTCAGGGAGGGGCGGGGGCCACCAGGACGTGGTCCGCCCCCAGAGGGCGGAAGGCAGAGCCCTTGTGCGCCCCTCGCTCACTCCAGCTCGTGCCCACAGCTCCTGTGCAGAGAGGGACGAGTGGCACAGCTGTCTGAGCAGAGCCCTCCCTGAGGACTACAAGGCCCAGGCCCTGGCTGCCTTCCAGCATAGCGTGGAGGTGAGCGGGGTTTCTGGGGCGCCCGTCTCACAGACCTGGGTTTCCCTGGGGCCCCTGCACACCCACGAGGCCTCACCTCTCCTTCCGTCAGGGCCCTGGGTCCTCCCCTCGCCCGGCTCAGGGTCATCACTGCAGCCCAGAGCCTGGCACCTACGGCTCTGTTTGTAACCGAGGTCAGCTCCCTGGGGGTTGCAGGGGAGCCTGTAGAAGTGGAGTCCACCCCGCCCACACACGTACACACCCCGTACGGGGTAGGGGGGCGCCCATCCAGCTGGTCTCCTGACCCCGCTGCTTGCCCAATTCCGCTGCTCCAGATACGGGAGAGGCTGGGGGTCAGCCTGGGGGAGAGGCCCCCGACCCTAGTGCCTGTCACACACGTGATGATGTGCATGAACTGCGGCTGTGACTTCTCCCTCACCCTGAGACGCCACCACTGCCACGCCTGTGGCAAGGTGAGTCCCCGTCGGGGGCTGTGGGCGTGGGGGCGGCGTCGGGTGGGGACCGGGGGGCGTCCAGCAGCTGCTGCGTGTCGGGCCCAGAGTGGGGCATGCTCACACCAACCCTGTGAAGTTAATTCCCCTTTTACTGGTACCCTCCCACCAGGACTCCAGATCCCAGGCCCATCCCACTACACCAGCAAGCTCTCAAAAGGAAGTCGTAGCGGATGTGGTGGTTATCCTGGGATGAAAAGCATCCTGTCACGGTTAAGGGCACGGGCTCATCAGAAAAACAGATCAGCTTACAGCATGGCGATGATAGTTAGCAAAAGTGTAGTGTATATTTGAAAGTTGCTAAGAGAGTCGATCTTAAAAGTTCTCATGACAAGAAAAGAAAATTGTAACTGTATGTGGTAGATGGATGCTAACTGGACATTGTGGTGATCATTTCAGCATACAGTCTCCCTTGATATCCACAGGGCATTGGTTCTGGATCCTAGGATCCCCGTGGATACCAAAATCCGAGGATGCTCAAGCCCCTTATGAAAAATGATGTAGTAGTTGCATATAACCTACACACATCCTCCTGTATACTTTGTCATCTCTAGATCGCTTATAATGCCTAATACAATGTAAATGCTATGTGAATAGTTATAAATACAGCATGAATTCCGTGTAGACAGTGGCCAGCACACGGCAAATTCACATTTTGCTTTTGAAACTTTCTGGAATATTTTTAATGTTTTTGATCCACAGTTGGTTGAATCCGTGGATGTGGAACCCACAGACATGGAGGGCCCATTGTATATATGTATATTGAATCATTACGTTGTACACCTGAAACTAAAATAATGTTACGTATCCCTTATATCTCAATTTTTAGAAAAGAAAAACAGATAAGCACCTGCACAGAAACATAATTACTGTGCTCAGAGCACGGGGCCCCGGAGGAGGTGGGGGCGAGCGGGCAGGGGGCGCGGACACGTCGCTGTGCGCGTGCTGGGGGGGTGAGACCCTCTGACACGTCTGACACCCCCACCAGATCGTCTGCCGGAACTGCTCAAGGAACAAGTACCCTCTGAAGTACCTCAAGGACCGCATGGCCAAGGTGTGTGACGGCTGCTACGGGGAGCTGAAGAAGAGGGGCGGGGACATCCCAGGCCTGATGAGAGGTACCGGGGACCGCCCTCCCTTTCTTCCCCACGTGGCTTCTCCCAACCACCTTCCTGGGGAGGCTCTGAACAAAAGCAGCCCTCAAGGAGGAAACCATTTCCCCAAACGTTGGTTCTGTAGAAAGTGCATAGGTGCACCCAGAAGAAGGGTTCCACGGACAGCTAAGTTTGGGAAACGCTGGGTCCACACGTCTGTGGCGAGGACGGTTGGCCGGCGCTCACGTCTGCTCTGCGTAGCGGCCCTCTCTGCAGGCCTGTGTTCCGTGGGGCCTTTTTGCAATAAGGATGACGAGATGGAGAGCAGAGGCATCGTGGTCGCGGAGGGGCTGAGGGTCCTCCAGTAAAGGAGCCCGAGGCAGCTGAGCTGGCCCGTGAGAGCCCGTGCGCAGGGGACAGGCTTCGGCAGAGCAGGGTCAGCTGGAAGGAAAGCAGGTGGATCCTGGGCCTAAAACCAAACTCTCCCTCCCCCACCCTCCGGGGCCACCTGAGGCCATCGGGAGGACAGCCCAGCCTCATGGAGACTCAGAGAAGAGGGGCTAGCCAGCACTCAGGGAAGGCCTGCCCCCAGCCCCGCCTTTGTGTTAGCAGAGGGGGCTGTGCCCGTCTTTCTGGTCACACTGAACCGCCCCAGTGAAGCTGGGTCCCATCTCGGGAGGGACGGGAGCTCAGATTTTACAGACACGTGGCTTCCGTGCCCTTCCGCGTGGACGCTCACCTCCCTTCCGGCGCTTGTCTTGCTGCAGGGCGGCCGGTGAGCATGAGCTTCCCCCTGTCCTCTGCCCGCTTCTCGAGTAGCGCCTTCTCGTCCGTCTTTCAGAGCATCAACCCCTCAGCCTTCAAGAAGCAGAAGAAAGTCCCTTCGGCACTGACCGAGGTAAGGCAGGTGGGGCTACCTGCGTGGGAGGCTGCGGATTTAGAAGTTTCCCGGTCCTTCTCAGTGGACAGGGACGGACCCCCGCCCAAGCCGGACCAGGCTCTTCAGGACAAAGACGATCCCTAATGGGAGGCGTCCTGACTCACGCTAACAAAGGCAGCCCTGAAGCACAGGCCCGTCTCCTGGGTGACCGAGAAGACACCTGTTGGTGGCAGAGGACAGGAGCCCAAGTGGTTGTAGGTGGTGCTAGGAGACATCTCTCCCATCCTTCTCTGCACCTCTCCCCCCAGCCTAGACCTAGTCCCCAGGGTTACTGCACAGATCGCCCGGGCACTTGGGTCTAAAGCCGTTCGTCTTGGCTCAGGTCTCCCACGTCAGCCCTACCCTGCCCCCTGCCCCCGCCCCCGCCCCCGAGCATTGCACCATTCTCTCACCCTGGGGGTCCCACACGGACTCAGGTGGTGAGCCTCCTAAAGGTCGTGGGGCTCTTTGCAGGAAACCTCAGAATTAGCTAAACTCAATTCCATTCTGGAAACAGGACCAGATTACATGTCTGTATTCTAATCACAACCACAAACAAATGTGTGCCATGAATATACATGCTGTCAAAAGAAGAGTGATCAGCTGTTTCCAAGTTTTTTCATTAATATTCATTATTGAGTAGCAGGTGGTAAGGGCTTAAAAAAGTGTTAGGGATGCGAATTTTAAATGAGTACAGTTCTGTCCATTAACTTAATTCCTTTTGCATTTTAAAAATCTTGTAAATAACACATATGTGGTAAAAATTTTTTCACAACACAAAAGACTATATGATCAAAAGTGAGTTTCTCTCCCTCCCCAGACTCCTTCAGTCCCACCCCTCAAAGGTAACCACCATCAGGTTTCTTATGGACCCTTCCAGAAATTTTTGTGCATATACATAATAAAGATAGACGATCATAGATCCTTTTTTTTACCCGAAAGATGATATACTGGGTCCTCTGTACATTTCTTCCAGTTAATTTATCTTCGATATCATTATTTCACAGTAGTTCATACACATAAATCTCACACTTCTTACATCTTGTGGCTGTCTCATCATTTATTTAACTAGTCCCTTTCCACAGATTGAGAAAAGATCACCCTCTCACTCCCACTGTGGTGTCTGCATGAGCTGAGCTCATAGAACCTGAGTGTTCTGTGGGTGCAGAGTTCGAGAACCATTCTCACTCTGTGGGCATCAGGGCACTATGATCCTGGTGCTGTGTGGATCTGCCCCAGCCAGGTTGGCAGTTTTTGCCCGAAGTGACAACCTTTTTGTTATTCAGCGAAGACTTCACCGTGGGCTCTGCAGCAGCCCCAGAAGAAATGGGCGCCCGTCTCCCTCCGCCCCTCTCCTCTTCCCCCAGGAGCTCCACCTCGGCAGGGAGATCTGCTTCCCATGGGAAGGTCTGCAGGAATGCTGCCCCTGGAGCATCTGTCAGGGAGGGAGATCGCAGAGTCGGTTTCCCTGACGTGTTCTGTCCATTCTGCCTTTCTCACTCTGGGAGCTGCTCCAGCAGGTCAAGTGTGGGGAGAGAAGTCGAGTCTGGTGTTAGGAGTCCTGGGACCCGGAGAGGGGCAGGTTCCTTTCCTGGTACTTCTCAAAACACCCGGCTGGTTGTAGCTTCCTCTCCCTACACTGAAGTTAGCTGACCTTCAGAACATTTGCTGAGAGATCTGAGTTCTTACCCTTCTTCAACTAAGTCAGGATTTGACCTTTGGTAGATCCCTCCATTCCTCTGGGCCTCAGTTTCCCCACCTGTAAAATGAGAAAGTCAGATGAAATTATTTCAAAACCTGGCTTTATTGCTCTCATAGTAAGGTGAATATTTATGGAGCACTTAACTGTGGGTCAGGCACTGTACCTTACAGGTACCCGTCTTACGTCACTTAGTTCCAGTTTTACTAGTAAGGACACTGAGACTTAGAGGAAGTAAGTGGCCTGACATTACCCTTCTAGTAGCTGGTAGAGCCTGTGCTGGAGCCCTAGGTTGGTCCTACTCCAAGCCTGTGTTCTTAGCCCCCATATGAAGCCTGTTCAACAGACCACAACCACTACTACTACTACTTAGAGGAGTTAACAAACTCATTAGGCAGGAGATCATAAAACCTTTCAGGTTAACAGTACAGAAGGGATCCCCTCTTAAATATAAGAAAGAAATAAGCTGAAAAGTATAAGAATCAATTTTAGAAGGAAGAAACTTTCCCCCAAATATCTGCAGTTTTGTAATTTGGGGGCTTGGGGGTTGAGGGCAGGGAACCAGGAATCTGAATCTCCACCAGGGGGCAGCACTCCTGCAGGCAGTTTTTGATTCCTGTGTCTAGGGCCCGCAAATCCTGTCAGTAAATCCTGTCTCTCAGACGTGGTACAGTTTTGCTGCCTTTGAGGTGCTGGATGGATTCCGAGATCATCCAAGTCTCAGATTCCAAAGCAGTATAAACACCCTGCCAGCGGGTCTGCAGTGTCATTTTGGCTCTGTGTAAACCGTGTCTACTACCTGGTGCCCTGATCGCCCTGCTTCCCTCTGCCAGGTGGCCGCCTCCGGAGAGGGCTCCGCCATCAGCGGCTATCTCAGCCGTTGTAAGAAAGGGAAGAGGCACTGGAAGAAGCTCTGGTTTGTCATCAAAGGCAAAGTGCTCTACACCTACATGGCCAGTGAGGTAGTGTGGTTCCTGCTTTCTCTCCTCTCCCGTGAGGGCCCGTGGGTTAAGCTCGTGCCTCAGACTGTCTATGTGGGGTGTGCACTGCGCCTCGCCAGAGGGCGCTGTGAGTCCTGCATCTGGTTCCCACGTCAGTTCCCACGTCGGTCAGGTGTTTACTGAAGGACGCCGTGTGGATATGCAGCCATGCGTCCATTTCCAATCTGAGTAATTTACCTTTTCTTTGTGGGGCTAAGGCGGTACAGCAGGCAGACCTGTGCAGCATAGCATTTGGATATCACAGCCCCAGCATCCAGGACAAGCTGGCACTCCCTAAAAGAGAGCTCCTTTCTGTTCTCCACTTCAGTTGTTTGAGACAAAATTCAGCAGCTTGGAGGAAGCTACCATACTTACTTACTTACTTACTTATTTATTTATGGTTGCATCGGGTCTTAGTTGCGGCATGCAGGATCTTCATTGCAGCGCATGGGCTTCTCTCTAGTTGTGGCGCATGGGCTCCAGGGCGCTTGGGCTCAGTAGTTGTGGCACATGGGCTTAGTTGCCCCATGGCATGTGGGATCTTAGTTCCCCAACCAGGGATCGAACCCGCGTCCCCTGCATTGGAAGGCGGATTCTTAACCACTGGACCACCAGGGAAGTCCCACTTCTTTACTTTTTGTCTGTGCATTTGTCAGGGAACTGTATTGCCTCGTGGTAACTCTTCTGCTAAGTAAAACTTAAGTTTATATATATATATATCATAGAACATCTTACATTTACGTCTACTAAAATATCGGAGAGAGGGCCTTGCTCAAGCCTGCTTGTGGAGTAGATAGGTGTGAGCTTGGCTGTACAGCAGGGGGCGCTCTGGTCCTGGCCCAGGCTGAACCTGTGGGATAATGTGAAAGATTTCCGTGTCCAGGCCCCACCATCTGATGGTTTCCACAGGCGAAATCCGCTTTGAAAATGGGACTTAAATGCATTCTGCCCAGCTGCACAGGGTAGGTGCTTTACCCACAAGGATGTGCACATCAGCACAGGGCTGGCCCTTCTCCCCTGACCGCAGATGCTGGCAACCGGGCAGAAGGCACTGCCTTCTTCCGGGCATAAAGCTTCCCTCATGAGGGGCCTGCAGCTGTGCCGGCTGCAGTCAGCCCCATCCTCAGGGATCCCAGAGGCCAGGAGGGACGCAGACACACAGAGGGGACCCACTGTGGGCCTGAGTGACTTGGGCACTGTGTGAGGCAAGCCCTCCCTGAGGGGGCCTTTCACTTACGGGTCCACAGATGGGGCTCTCCGTGCTGAGGAGAATGTGGATCTTTCTGGAACAAACTGAAATGTGCTGCAACCCAGGGCGGCATCTTCCTAAGTAGGCATTCCACAGGACACTCGCAGGGGCCCTCTGAGAACTGGGCTCTGAGAGAACCCTGAGTAGACAGTTTGTGGGACTTCCTCACAGTAGTGCTTTTGAGTCTCTAACGAACAAGGGCGTGTTGTGGGTCCCCAGGATGTGGAGAGTCCCAAGGTGGCCTGACAGCAGGCCCTTCCTCACAGAGCATCTCATGGAAAACACACTTGGGGAAGAAATGCTGGCTTAGACAGATGAACAAAGGCTAGTGATAATTAACCAACCACCAAAGAGAGTGGATCCTGTTTGAGAATGGAAAACCCAGAGGCCCCGGGTCCTGAGCAACAGTTGTCATGGAAGTGAGAGTGTGGGTTAATTTTAAAAGACAGATTTAAGTATGCTTCCAAAGCCACTTCTTCGGAGAGAGGAACTTGTACAGTTTCTCAGTAAGCCTAAACCAGTGACAGGACCAAGCTTTCAAATTCCATCAAAGAAAAAGATTTGATGAAATGGATAGCCAGTTTTCACTGTCTACACTACCATGAACCCCGTCATGTACCCTGAGGTAACGCAAAGCAGATGTAACTTGCTCTCAGTAACAGTCCTGGGAGAGAGTGACTGTCAGAAATATATAGGAATCTTTTAAATTTTTTCCAATATTTTATTATTTAGTTAATATATTTATTATTATTATGTTTAAAAAATTTCAAACATAAAGAAATGTTGAAGGAATTTTACAGTGAACTGTCTTATAACCATCAACTAGATTATACAATTAACATTTTATTATACTTCCTTAAACAAATATCTATCTATTCATCTCTCATCCATCTTACTTTTTGATGCTTTTCAAGTATACTTCCCCCTAAGAGTTCAATATTTCTGTATCTTTTTTTTCTTTTGAGGTACAATTTATATATAATGAAGTACACAAATCTTAAGGATACTATCTGTTGAGTTTTGACTAATGAATACCCCTGTAAATCCCCATCTCACCCCTATCCCCAGAGGCAACACACTGTTTTGATTTTTTTCCTACTGTACATTAGTTATCTCTTTTAGATCTTCATACAAATGGAATCATGTGTGACTTCTTCCACTCAGCATGTTTTTGAGATTCATTCGTGTTGTTGCATACAGTAGTAGGTCATTTCTTTTATGACTGAGTAGTAGGTCCATTTTGTGAATATACCAGTTTGTTTGGTCCATTCACCAGTTGAAGGACATTTGAGTTGTTTCCAATTTGAGGCGGTTATGAATAAAGCCAGTTTAAACTTTTGCATACAGGTTTTTGTGTGAAAATAGGTTTTTATTTCACCTTGGGTGAATACCTAGGATTGGAATTTCTGGATCACAGAAGGGTATATATTTGGCTTTTAAGGAACTAGCAGACATTTTTCCAGAATGGTGTAGCGTTTAACAGTCCCTGCAACAGTGTAGGTAAATTTGGGAGTTCTGGTTGTTCCATGTGTTTGTCGGCACTTGGTATTGTCAATCTTTAATTTAGCCATTCTGGTGAGGGTGTAGTAGTATCTTAATGCGGTTTTAATTTAGATTTCCCTAGTGACTAATGATATTTTTCATGTGTCTGTTGGCTATATATATATTTCTCTTTGAGAAGTGTCTGTTCAGATCTCTTGCCCATTTTTTAGAGTAGATTGTTTGTTATTGAGTTACAGGAATTCTTTCTGTACCTTGGCTACCAGTCTTTTATCAGATAAATGTTTTGTGAATATTCTTTCCCAGTCTGTGGCTTGTCTGTTCATTTTTTTAAATGAATGAATTAATCGATCAATCTTTTGGTGAACAGAAGTTTATAACTTTAATGAGGTCAATTAATGTTTTCTTTTTTGGCTATTGCTTTCATGTCCTAAGAAACTTCCGACTACTGTAAGTCACAAAGTTATTTTCCCCATATTTCCTTTTGAAAACTTTACTGTTTTAGCTTTTACATTTAGGTCTATCTCAAATTAATTTTTGTGTATGGTGTGAGATAGGGGTCAAGGCTCATTTTTTCCCCTATGGATATCCAGTTGTTCCAGCACCATTTGTTGAAAAGACTTTCCTTTCCGTATTGGATTATTTTGGTGTCTTTATTAAATATTAAATGACTAAGTGTGGGTCTATTTCTGGGCTCCCTATTCTGTTTTACTGATATATTTACCAAACCTTATGCCAATACCATACTGTCTGTCTTATTACTATAACTTTATATAGTAAGCCGTAAGTCAGGTCGTGTAAGTCCTCCAACTTTGTTCTTTTTAGAGGTTTCAGTACAATTTTGAATTTAATTGGTAAGGGTGAGCGTCCTCTTGCTTTGTCTCAATCTTAAGGGAAAAGCATTCACTATTTCGCTCTTAAATATGATGTTACTGGTAGGTATTTTATAGATGCCCTTTGTCAGATTAAGGAAGTTCCCTTCTATTCCTAGTTTGCTATGAGTTTTTATCATGAATGGATGTTGAATTTTGTCAAAAGTTTTTTCTGATCTAGCAGTCTTTTTTTTTTTTTAAACATCTTTATTGGAGTATAATTGCTTTACAATGGTGTGTTAGTTTCTGCTGTATAATAAAAATATGGAACGCTTCACAAATTTACGTGTCATCCTGGCTCAGGGGCAGTCTTTGAAAATTGATTCCCTTTTAGACACAAACTCTACTCCCCCTCCTCCTCCTCCCACAATCATTCTAATGTGCTTAACTAATTATATATCTTTGTTTATGTGTGATTTTATAAAGCTGTATTCTTTATGAACATGTATTTTTACATAAATATGTGTGTATAAAAATATCTTTATATATATATAAAAAGCTCTTTCTTTTTCCACGAAGCACTGTGATTTTAAGATCCATCTGTGTTCTCTGGGTACATCTCACCGAATTGTTAGCAGCTCTATAGCACGAACACCCTGAGTGCTCCATATTGAAGCACTGTGAAAGAGGGCCTGGGGGATGAGTACAGAATACGTTAACAAGGGTAACACTAGAAATCTGAGTCACTGATAAATCAAGTCAGTGGAAAGAATGTGGAGTTTTAGAAAGTGGTCACGAGTCCAAACACTGGCTCTGCCCCTTACTCGCTGTGTGATCTTGGGGAGTTATTTACCTTCTTTGAGCCTCAGTTTCTTCTTAGAATGGGGGTGACACCTTCTATGATTGTTACGAACATTAAACAAGATAATGTGAAAGTGAAAGTGCCTGGACCCTAAATGCTGTCACAAAATGTTAAGTTTCTTTTCCTCCTCGTGACTGGTGCTGGCGGGGAAGTGGGAGTGAAGAGTATGTGTGTGATAATTGCACCGTTGCCAGAGATGCCCCACACAGAGGGGCTCGTCATGCATGTTACATTGGAAGCATCGGTGATTGCTAAGCTGCTGACTGGGTATCTTGCCGTGTTTAACATCAGTTTTCCCTCTGCCTCTCTGCAGGACACAGTGGCCTTGGAGAGCATGCCCCTCCTAGGTTTCACCATTGCGCCAGAAAAGGAGGAGGGCAGCAGCGAAGTAGGACCTATTTTTCACCTTTACCACAAGAAAACCCTATTTTATAGCTTCAAAGCAGAGGATACCAATTCGGCTCAGAGGTACCAAAATAACTAGTCGTGCGTCTCCTTGCCTCTCTCTCAGAAGGGAACGAGCTGTCACCCTGGGCTTTGGCTTCTGTTCTTCTCCATCCATCCTGTCCTTTCAAGTCCCCTCGGGCCACAGCAGAACAGCAGATTTAAATTCACAGGCAGACCTCGGACATATTGCGGGCTCGGTTCCAGACCACCGCAATAAAGCGAATGTTGAAGCAAAGCGAGTCACAAACTTTTTGGTTGGCCAGTGCATAAAAAGTTATGTTTATACTGTAGTCTGCTACCGCTGCAATAGCATTACGTCTAAAAAAATGTACATACCTTAATTTGAAAAAACTGTACTGCTAAAAAATGCTAACCATCATCCGAGCCTTCAACAAGTCATGATGTTTTTGTAATAGTAACATCAAAGATCACTGGTCACAGATCACCATAACAAATACAGTAACAATGGAAAAGTTTGGAATATTGTGAGAACTGCCAAAATATGATACAGAGACACAAACTGAGCAAATACTGTTGGAAAAATGGTGCTGCTAGACTTGCTGGACATAGGGTTTCCACAAACCTTCAATTTATAGAAAATGCAGTATCTCCGAGCACAGTAAAGCAAAGCACAATAAAACGAGGTCTGCCTGTATTATGACTCATTCATACAGGTGTGCATTGATTCAGCAACCTTTGCACTGTACTCTAGGCGTTTTGCTAAATGCTAGGGAAACAAATATAGTAGGACACGGTTGCTGACCTCAGGCTAATAATAACGTAGTCTCATCATTCACGGGTTCCGTGACCAGAGTTCCAGGCAGAGCCTCAACACCAAGTGTCCCCTCTCTTCTGCGTTGCAGGTGGATCGAAGCCATGGAAGATGCAAGTGTGTTATAGCAGTTATCAAGCACGTGGACTCAGAGTACACTCTTAGGTTGATGCGTGGACCCTTCCAGAAGCCAATCTGTGTCTCCACTCATCCGGACACACATCTCGATTCAGCATGGGGCCTGACCTTGTTTGCTGTAACCCCTCTCTCGCACCTTCACAAGTGGAACCCTTAAGGGATATTTATGGACCTTTTCTGTCTTCGTGTTTTCCACCCCCGCCCCAGGCATAAACTATTTCCTTTTCCAGTAGTGAGGTAAAATTTAGTAACATGAAGATGTGGAAACCAATAGAGAAGTACATTTTAGAAATGCAAGCTTTTTAGTAGAAACAAGCTTTTACAATTTTTACTTCTGGTAAACATGATGACCTTTCACGTTGTTGATGTCGGTGCCTCAGGTGAAATGAGAAACAACCAGCGAATAACAGCTACTCTCATCAAAAGCACTTTATTGTTTTACTGAGCAACAACCTCCAGTTTTATTTTTTCCAAGGGATTTACTTAAGTAAATGGTAGATGGAGTCCTGTGGACTAATTTGCCACCAGTACTGGCTGTGGCGCAAGGAGGCGACACCAGGAGGGTCTCCCTTACCACGGAGGGTGCAGGGCCACGTGGCACTGGAGCACAAGGGGAGGACTCTCTCCTCCAAGTGCCCACTCGACCTGCAGACCGACAGGGCTTCCGAAAGGAGGTACTCCGTCCTCCCCACGGCGGTCCTAACACCAGAGTAGTGCGGGAAACTCCGCTGCTGGCAGATCCGGCCCCTGCCTCCGGAGGTCACTGCAGACCCTCCGAAGAGACAGGGGTCTGCTTTAATTTATTGTGTGCCTTCCTGAGTTTACCCCGCACAAGCTGATGTCGGTATGCTTGTGAGAACTGTTCTTGTTTCCGACACGGTGATCCTTCTGCTGTATTCCTGAAGCCTTGAAAGAGATAAAAGGAGAGAAAACAAGATGCAATCAGAAGGTGAATTCGTGGTCTTGGCCAGTGGCTCTGGACACAGTGAGGGAGCACAGAAGTAGTGGCTTGAAGATCCTCTCTGGGCGCCTGGGGCTCAGTCACCTCCCCGCTGATGACTGCTCCTCACGATGCTGGACGTGTTTTTACATAAAGCAGAGTGGTGGGGGGACTCCTTGTTACTCTCATCGAAATAAAAAACAATCATCACATTTTCTGATGTCCTGTCCCCATCTTCCTGCTGCCCTGTCCCCTAAAAAAGGCATTTGCCTGACAAACATTTTGTAAAAATCACCATCTCCAGGAGTTATTTACATTAAATATTTTTAGGGGAATTTTTTTTTTCTAGTTTTCAGTTCTTTTAAAATGTTTGGTTAAACATTTAATTAATGATTCAAACTAAGTGATTAGAGAGGCCTTCTTATTAATTTTTGAGGACTTTCATTTTCATCGTCAGACATATTGAAATGGGCCTTCTAGACCCTTTGAGCCTTTAGAAAGCACAGCAAGACTTCAGCACAAGGAAGTGGGCGCTTCTCCCACCTGCCCGTGCCACTGCCTGTTGTCAGTTTCTGAGCTCCGGGTAGAATTACGTCTGGAAGTCATCTGGAAGGCCTCTTTTACTGTATAACATCCTATTTCTGATACTCTGTAAAGAAGATGTGATAGGGCTTTTATTCTCAGTGAATAGTTACCCTAATAAAAACACCTGGGTTGTAGCTAAAACATACTGGTTGGGTTTTGTCAAAGGAAGTAGCCACAAAGGTCCTCCACAGCTCGTGTGTGACTGGGCGAGGACCTGCCTGGTTACCTGGGCCTTGTTTTCACCTGTCCTCTCCGTGGTTCTGTGTGGACGCATTTCAGCCGATTTCTACTGGTTGATTTGGCTCATTGTCCCTCCCCTGCCCTTCTCTCTGTCCAGCTCGTCTTACGTGTTCATGTCACCGTCTGTCCACTGGGTGAGCCCAGAGTAACTCGGGCCCAGAGGCTGGAGGAGTGGCTGCCCAAGGCCTCACGATACCTGCTTTGCCCCCCTGCTCCCCAGGCACAGGACAGCCCCTGGGCACATCCCCAGCAGAGGCTGTGTTTCTAGAGAGGAAGCTGTGCTGTGGCTTAGAAACCAGAACACACTCCAGGAGCCCTGAGGCCCGGTGCCTTCACCTGTCACCCGGAGACCCTTCCAGCTTCCCAAAGAGATCAGGGGACACAGCGCACACCGGGCGTTTGTAGAAGTGGACCGAAGGCTGTGACACTGGAAAGCAGGTAGCACTTACTTTACACTCTGGTGGTTTCACAGCTTTCCTGAGACTGGATGTGTCTCTCCAGTCTGGACTGGTCCTCATAAGCAGGAAGAACTCTGTTCGTTGTCACTAACGCAGAGCACACTGGAACACGGTAGTGTCCCGGGACACTGATTGAGTTCCTGGGTCCTAATAAGTCTTCTATTAATACATGTCAGAAATACACTCTGAGTTCTGCTGAGGCTGACAGATTCTCTGACCACTCGTTCTGCTTCGGATGCAGCCTGGGCAGGTGAGGCGTGAGGGGCTGATGCCCAGGTGGTGTGCTGGTGTGCACCGACCCCGACGGCCCTGCTGCAGCCCCAGAAGCAGGTCAGAGTCCTTTTCCCATCTAGTCCAGCCTCTCGTTTGATTGACAGTGTAAATGGCATCGCTGAACACTGAGGCCCTATGTGGGGACTGAGGCCACCTGGGCTGGGAGTGGTGGGAGCAGATGGAACCCGAGTTTCTTTTTTTTCTTTTTTTTAATTTATTTTTGGCTGCGTTGTGTCTTTGCTGCCGTGCGCGGGCTTTTCTCTAGTTGTGGCGAGCGGGGGCTACTCTTCGTTGCGGTGCGTGGGCTTCTCATTGGGTGGCTTCTCTTGTTGGAGAGCACAGGCTCTAGGCGCGTGGGTCAGTAGTTGTGGCACTAGGGCTCAGTAGTTGTGGCGCACGGGCTTAGATGTTCCGTGGCATGTGGGATCTTCCCGGACCAGGGCTCGAATCCGTGTCCCCTGCATTGGCAGGCGGATTCTTAACCACTGCGCCACCAGGGAAGCCCCCGAGTTTCTTTCTGCTGTGGGGCAAAGTCAGCCACATGCTGGAATATTCTTCCCTTCACGGATTCAGCCTGTGATACGCAGCTGCTGTGAGCAGGGAAACTTCTGTGCTTCCATGTATTAACTGTCAGTCAAGAGGACAAATGTATCCACACTAAGTTGTCTGTTTCCAATAGCAAGTAAAGGAAAACCAACCTCACACTGGTTTAGACAGTTAGGAAATCAGCTCAACAAGAAGTGGGAAAGCAGGGCAGGTTCAGGGCTGGACAGTATCCCCCAAGCTCCAAGCTCTTTGGGTTACTGACCTGTCGTCCATTGTCAGCTTGATTCCAGGGCTGGTTCCCAAGAGGCTGACCGGTGACCGCCCCCAGTGATGGGAGCTACCGCTGGCCTATTCACAGCCCCCAAGGAGGGGGCTCAGCTCCCTGTAGCTTCTTCTTAGAAGCACCCAGCAGACCCTCCACACGGCTCCAGGACCACACTTCCTGAGCAGTCACTGCAAAGGGCACCACTATGACTGGCAGAGACCAGTCAGCTGGGGGAGAGGGAGCTGGCGGAGGCGGCTGCTGGGGATTCACCCACAGTGGCCACTCTCTGGACCACATCTTCTGGAAAGAAGACTATGGTTTGGATTAGTGTAGTGCACGGGCTGTGCCTTGCCATGGATTTGGGGGATGTTCTGTGATAGAGTAACTTACACAGCCATCATTGGGGCATCTATTATATATATATATTTGCTGAATATTACTGTAAGTGGCATTGGGGAGGCTGGTTTGATGTTATTGGTATTTTAAGCCCCTAATCAAACACAATTATTAAATCAGCAGCCAAACAGCACTGACCTCTCATGGGCTCGTAGAAGACCTTTGTGTGATTAACAACAAATGATAGCAAACATCTCGGCACGAAGGGCTCTAAGCACCTTAACCCCGCTCCTCCATTTAATTCTCCCAAGGACCTGTTGAGGTGAGTTGTTTTTCTGATTATTATTATCCCCATTTTGCAGATGAGGAAACTGGGGAATAGAAATGTTAGGTCACTTGCCCGGGGTCACAACTGGCAAGCCCATGCTTGTAACTGCTCCCCTGTGGTGCCTCCCTCGAATGTGTGTGAGCTGATACTCAGGGCAATTTTCTGACACTTGCAACATGAAGTCCCTCCTAAAATCAACAGAAATCTCTAACTGCCCAGGACCAATCAGTAGGACCTTTTCTCCAAAGTTATAACAAACACAGTGTTGAGTCAGAGAAAAATTGTGCATTTTTTTCTCCAAGCAGAATCCTTAGATGTTGTCACGTAAGGTACCATCCATGTACATAATCCAGTGTTATTTCAATATACTAATTGCAACAATGAATACAGTTCTGTTTTTCTGCAGTCATATGCACAAGATTTACCTCAACTTAAAATGGGGATCTGGATATTTAAAACCCAAAGTACACATGCTTTAAAAATAATTTAACATTTCACATTTCTAGTGTTATTCAATAATTGACATGTTAGGATGCACAATCAAATATGAGGGATTTTTAAGGTAAGTAACCTTGGGGATTCAGCACGTTTCTCTCACTTACATAATGGAATAGCTTAGAATTCCTATGATGGATTTATAAATAATAACCTAAAAATTGATCAATTACTTGCTATTCTCAAACCCTTTATGAATTTACATCCTGTGGTGAAAAGACAAGCCTGAAGGTTATAGTTAACACGTGTCCTGTAAGAATGGACAAGAAGTCTTATTTTGGGAAGGAAGCCATCATAGCCTTGCCACACCAGTTCCAAGGGGAAGAGAGCACGTGTTCACAGAACACTTCTGTGTCCTGGGGGGGTTGCACCCCCAAGAGAAGGGGGCTATTTCCAGAAGTGAAATCAAGCCAGTGCAAGCAATGCACAGCCCGGGGTGTGTTGGTCATGTGAAGCCAGAGCAGTGTGTCAGCGTGACAGACCACAAATGTACAACTTGCTGCAGCCAGAACCTGGGCCACTTTACTAAGGCTGCCCCCCATTGGGGTGCAGTGGGGAACAGCAGAGGGAGAGCTGGCCCTGGGGACAGCTGTATAGGTTCTGTGGCCTGAGACGGCTGCCCCACTGTGCATGTGTGGGTGGCTTCAGGCTCTTCCCGTGGCCCACCCGTCTCCTCTGGGGTGCCCCTCTCTAGGTCTGCAAGTGCCCTCAGGAAACTGTGGACGGGCAAGTTGGGGATCCAGGGTTGGGAGGGTCTGGGAAGGTTTTCAGAGTAAAAACTTAACTTAGTCCGTGGGCAGTGACCTCAGCTTGTGGCCAGGCTTGGAGTCTGTGGTACCAGTGTACAGGATCTATCTGCAGTGTATAGTCAGATCCTGAGCTGAAGAAAATGAGACCCAAGAGTGTCTGAAATGATGTTTAAGGCACAAGGGCTGTCACTAGTATCGTCAGACAGGACTGCAAGGCCCCTTTTAGAATTCCACACTGTGCCAAACGTTATCAGGAGGAATACACGACTAAGGTAGTGAACATCTGAGGGGAAACCAGCCTAACCGAGCCAGACGCCGGACTACAGAGGCAGTGCCCAGCATCACAACATCCCCTTCCACCAGAACTCTCTCTGGAGAAGCTTAAGGCCCCGTGGCCACCCTCACAATGTCCTGGTGATCATGGAGTGATTTTGCAGACAAGTTCTCTACATGGTCTGGGTCTCTTCGGTGCACAGATAATTGATGATGTCTTACAGGGAAGGGCATTCTGTGTTGACAGAGCAGAATGATGACGGGCCTCTTTTCTACTTTGATCATCTTTCAAGGGTGCCGTTAAACTAGAGCCAGTGTAGAGAGCAAGAGAGAGGCTTGGACAATAGAAAATCTGTATCAAGAAAGCACAAGACAAAAAAGAAAAGAAAAAAAGGAAGAAAGCACCATAAATGAGTTTTTTTTATTCTTGTTTTTCAAACTGGACAGTATCCCCCAAGTTCCAAGTGAGTTATGAAATCAATGTAATGGGTCACAACCAGGACCCGACCCCAGCCCCACACACCAAAGAGCAGAGTAGAAGGCAGCAGAATATTCCATCATCCTTAAGGACCCTTTCATGACATTTTTGTTTCAATCATACGTATATGTATATACTATATGTGATATGCTGCTTGTTGATAAAAATGTATTTATACTTATAGATCATGGTCAAAAAAAATTTAAACCACTAGCCTAAGAGTATCAGGTAAGGAAAAAAAAATAAAGAGCACAAAGTTGCAGTCAGACACATAATGAGCCAAAACAGAAGAATTAAAGACACATTCAAATGTAATGACACTTCCAGTTTTATTTTTTGAATGCTTCAAAATATTACAAAGAGGAAAACATAAAATTCATGGAAAAGCTACCCAAATTCTTTCAGTTATTCTGGAAACTGACTTTACATCCTGTGGTGAAAAGACAGACTTTGCTTATTGAAACTGTGATACGCTCATAAACAATGACTTTCCTAATACAGAGAAATGCTGATTTACCTAAGTCATTTCTGAAACGTCTGTGAACAAGTCAAATTTCATGTTGATACTTGGAGCCTCAAGAAACCTAGATAATCGGGAAACATGCATTTCTTGGCTCCTTCCAAAACCTACTAAAAGAACAGCAAGTGAATAAAAAGATATAACCTAAAGGACAAAGAAAATCCAAGAGGCATAGGGTATGGAAATGGTCAGCTCATTTTTGGAAGATATAACATGCGTGGACAGTGGCAGCTAACTTGGCAGAGGAGAAAGCTAATACCGTAGTGCCCCCCGGGAGAGACGCCAGTGAGACATATCATCCCCTGCCTCTGGAAAGGCTTGGAAGCCGGAGGCATCGTATCTGGGAAGGCCATGGTGGGACTCAACAGGAGCACCAGTGGAGTCTCTGTAAGGAGTCATGAGACCCTCATCCCCTAACCCCACCCTATAGACAAGTGACTGCCCTGGAAGGAGACAGGAAACACACACACTTTGGATTCAACCTTTTTTTTTTTTTAATTTTATTTATTTATTTTATTCTTGGCTGCACTGGGTCTTTGTTGCTGTGCGCGGGCTTTCTCTAGTTGGCAGTGAGTGGGGGCTACTCTTCGTTGCGGTGCACTGGCTCTAGGCGTGTGGGCTTCAGTAGTTATGGCACACGGGCTCAGTAGTTGTGGCTCGTGGGCTCTAGAGCGCAGGCTCAGTAGTTGTGGCACACGGGCTTAGTTGTTCCGCGGCATGTGGGATCTTCCCGGACCAGGGATCGAACCCGTGTCCCCTGCACTGGCAGGCAAATTCTTAACCACTGTGCCACCAGGGAAGTCCCTGGATTCAACTTCTAAACGGGGGGGGGCTCCTGTTTCCTGCCTGCCAAGTTCCCTCTCCTTGAGATGAAAATGTGTGCTCAATAGAAGGAATCAAAATTCTGAGTTCAACAGTTTTTTTGTTGGGAGACTACCACTGAATGATGCTCTAATCTGAAGGTGGCTGAAAAGACCCATTATGAAGGACTTTCATTTGCCCTGAGGAGTTTGGATTTTATCTGATTAGTCCAAGGTCCTAAACTGGTTCTGAGGCCCAGAACCATGCTTAAGAGATGCTGCTTGGCCTGCACAGTTTAAAAACCATTTGCAAATTGCCAACATTTTAAAGTTAAGAAATTTTTACGTTTACAAATCTGGATTTCTGGTTTCTCTTGAGAAATCTGAGATGCGTCATCTCTGGACCACATTCCAGGAGCTGATGAGGGGCTCTACCCCTTTAAGTGGGCACTGAGCTCTCCAGGTGTCACTACCACCATTTAACATACTAATTGTGTTTGTATCAGTTTATTAACCTCCCTTAGATTGTCTGCCAGACTCCTGCACCCTCCCCCAAGGCCCCACCTGAGGCATCTTGAGTTTTTACTTCAGCCCTCAGCAATGCAGAACCATTAAAGACCTTCATAGATAGAAGAGGGCTAGGAGAGGCTCTGTTTCAGCAGCAGCACAAAGGGAGCAAGGAAAGATGAATGAATGAAAGAGGAAGGCAGCTAGTTAGACTGGTTAGGAAGGCTAGGAAACTACGCAGCAGCGGCAGCGAGATGGAGATAAGACCTAAACTAGGGACCAGTGGAGGAGGGGCCAAACCTGAGGGTAAAACCAAGGGGATTTGTTGTTTAGACCCTCAGTCTTAACAGTGTACCCAGAGCCTCCTGAAAGCCAGAAGCCTCAGGCAGCGTCCCATCTCTCCCCAAGGGAAAGGGCAGGATCCAAAGCAAAGCACTTAAGGGAGAGGCTTTTCCAAGGAACCTCTGCTTCGAGGTGCATTCCCTGGCGTGCAGTGAACAGGCTGTGGGGTGGAAATAATTTCTTTAAGAACCTCAAGGAATGCTACTATTTAACTTTTAGACTTCATCAGTGAAAGGCTGGTAGTCCCAAGTGGGTTAGCTCTTGAGATGGTGCTGGGTTAGTAAAGAACTCCAGGCCTAAAGATTGAGAGTCCCAATTAGACGACATTTAAAAACAAGACATCCTCCTGAGCATATTCTAAAACGGGACTAAGGGAAGGTGCATTTTTCTGAGAAGATAATCTGATTTTCCATCATGTTTCCAAGATACTTGAGCCAAGTACAACTTATTAAGGCATGGGAAGCCCCAGGTCAGAAACCAAATGGTCATAACTCTCAATAAAAGCCATTCTGGAGGGGCTCAGGACTCACTCTGACAGTGTTCCTGTGTTCCAGAACCATCCATCCACTGCAGGGTTGGTCTTTCTCTTCCTGGGAAGAACAAGGGCCATTGATACAGAGGTTGAGACCTCCCCAAGTAACCTTCTACTGTGACAGAGCTTGACTGTGACAGAATCACGGAGGTGGGTAGAAGAGGGTTTTCTTCCTTTCGAAGTCCTCAAGGACAGAAGAGAAGAAATAAGCAGAGATAACTATCAATAAACGTTCCACCACTTGCTAGCCACGTGACTTTGGCGAAGTTGTTCTTCCTCTGTTAAAGGCCTCTGCCTCTTCAGTTGTAAAAAAGAAAAAAAAAGATAATACCGTCTACTTCACAGGGTTATTATGAAGATTAAACAGGATAATGTGTAAGTGTAAGGAATGTGCAATCTGATATTCAATGATTACGTCTATTCAGATACCAGATTTTTAAAAAAGAAAAAAAGGCTAGGAACAATTACGTGAGTTTTAAAAGTTTATTTTATAAACATGTCATAATTATACAAATGACCAACAGAAGTTTCAGAAATTGATTACTGTATATAGTAATAAAGCATAAGCTTTTATAGAAAAATTGACATAGATATACATAAGTACTTACGAAGGTAATTATTGTCTTCCTAGTCTATGAAAATAAAAAAACCATTATTTACGCTATCACAAAAGCCATACCCTTATAGGTAAAAAAAAAATCTCTACTAAATAATAGTAATTTTAAAAATTTAGCACATCTACAACTATTGTTTAGTCAAAACTTGATTTTCATTGACTCAACATTTATCATTTAAATGCAAATTCAAAATAAGCTTGGATGGCAAAAAACATTTACTCTGTTAGGTACAAAATGAAACCGCATGATCTAGTTCCTGCTCTCAGTTAACGATTGCAGAACAGACTGCTTAAGTGTTGTGGGAAAAAAGACCTGCCCAGAGGACCACAGAGGGCAGAGGTGGGAACACCTGGATCTCATTCACAAGCACCGTGTAGGGAGCTGGAAGCCCCAGGCTCATATCTCAGCTCCAGGAAGTCACCAAAACCTTGTTTTCACTGAGTTCATCTGTAAAAATGGGATGATGATATGAACACTGTTTACCATACACTGTTGCTGTGAAAAGCATTCATTCAATAAATGCCCACTGCAGGACTTCCCTGGTGGTCCAGTGGTTAAGACTCCACCTTCCAACACAGGGGGTGCAGGTTCGATCCCTGGTCAGGGAACTAATAAGATCCCACATGTTGCACAGTGCGGCTGAAAAAAAAAAAAAAAAAAAAAAGGAAATGCCCACTTCATGCCCATTCTGTACTTCTGTACTAGGTACTGTGTTAAGGGCTGAGATAGAGCGGGACAAGGCACATTTCGATGCAGGGCTCAGTATGGGTAGGTGCTGAGGCGATGCACACACAAGGGCTGGGTACTGCTGGATATATCATTCCCTCTGAGCCAGTGGCCCTGTCAATGAGTAATCTTCAGGCATAGTTAAGGAGTTAAAAAAGATTCTTTTAAAAGGTTAAACAAGAAGTTTTGTCTTTTTTTTTGCCACACATTTTTGGAATTAGATCAGTGATTTGGGCCTGTAGTGTGCATCAGAATGATCTGTGATGCTCAGTAGAAGTGCTGATGCCAGGCCCCACCCAAAGCTTACAGTTTCAGACCCAACGGGGGTCCTGGCAGTTCTGAAGTACACTCCACAGTTAAGAACACTTTATTTTAAAGGCTGATAAAACGTTAAAAGCACTGTTAATGCAAATGTGGATACATCATATTACCAGTCAAAAAGAAAGTATAGCTAGTATAACACAACATGTATATTTTTGTGATTATAAAGTCCATCAAGTGTTACAAAGCCATTTAAGAGTTCTCACTAAAAGCTTCTACCAAAAACCACAATGGAACAAAAAATAGCACTATGGCAGTGGTGCCCTCAGCTTGCAGAAGCTTTTACCTGCTGATATTGTTTGCAATCTGTGTGTGTATGTACATGTGCTTCTGTCCTTCAGAGGAAGAAAAGTGCTCAAGCCCATCAAGATTGTGAACTTTGCTATTACTTTTAATATTGAACAACTAACCTTTTAACTCAGTGGTCCCCAACCTTTTTGGCACCGGGGACCGGTTTCATGGAAGACAATTGTTCTACAGAAGGAGGGGTGCGGGGTGGTTGAGGCGGTAACGCGAGCGATGGGGAGCGGCAGATGAAGCTTCGCTTGCTCACCCACCGCTCACCTCCTGCTGTGCGGCCCGGTTCCTAACAGGCCACGGACCGCTACTGGTCCACGGCCCAGGGGTTGAGGACCCCTGTTTTAACTGGAAATTTTACTGAATACTACTACAAACAGAGCAAACTGATGCAGCATGGTTTACAACATAAACCTCAAGGAGAAAAGGACTAGATTAGAGCCCTGGCTTCACTTTCTGCACCTGTAGCACTGGGAAGGTCGCTTCACTTATCTGGGTGTCAGTTCCTGCACCTTAGTAAAATGAAATAACAGTGCCTTGTTCACAGAATTGCTGAGTATTAAATGGAGAAAATTAAGAAAACTATAAGCCATCATAGAAACATTAACTATTTTAGTATTCATTTCAAAATCTAGTACAATTGTAATTTGTTTGCCAAAAAAGCCCTTAAAACTCATTTATGTGTGTATTTTAAAGCTAAATCTAGAAGTATTATATAACATTAAAAACAATTTTGGGGGGAAAAAAAGTACACAATTACAAAGCAGTCCATGCTTACAAGGATTTACCATCAAAGTACTGTGTTCCCTTAGGCATATCATTTGACCTCTCTGGTCTCATCCGCCTCTCCTGTAAAATCTTTCTGCCAGAAGAGGATTTGACCATATCATCTCTGAGACCCCTTCCAGCTTCAGGATCTGTGGTTCACCATGACATTATAAATTTAACTCTTTTTCTCCACTTACTTCCTTGCAAGGTGAAAACAAGGAAGGAAAATGGGTGCATTTCCTATCAAAAATTTTACAAGATTATGGACAAAATACTCAAATTTGGGGTCACACTGATAAAAGCCCAAATGGCCACTGTTTAAGAAAAAAGGTTAAACGATCCACCTTGGAGTCAGTATTCATAATAAAGATGAAAAGTGCAGGAAAAAAATCAATTAGCAGAGGATCTTCGGCCTACAGAGAAAGCACGGTGATCAAGGAGTCTGGCCTAAGCACTTTAGGGCATCCCTGATAAAACAGTGGTCCATACTTTCCAAAGCAAGTCAAAACCACTTAAAAGAGAGAAGTAGCTAATGAAAACCTACAACCCAAGATTCATAGGCTCAAGAGAAGCAATTGTACTTATATAATTTAAGCAATTCTGCAAAGAGTTTTTTAATACACACTTAAGCATGGTTTACTCGTCTCAAATCGCGATACTCTTTATGCACTTGACCGGATACTCTCAGAAGCTGGTGCCTCCTCGGACCATCTATACCGAGCAGGGCACGAACAGTTCAATACCCACCCAACAAACCACCCGCTTCCGACCTACAGGCTCTCCGCTCTGTTATTGCTTCCTCAATCAACACAGAGGTTTCAGCTCGGCGGGGGCCGGGGTGGAGGACGTCACAGTGAGAACAGCCCCTACCCGGCCTCGAGGAGCTCGCGGGCCCCCGAATAACGGTGCCCGGCGTTCCTGGCCTTCGAAAACGACCAACCAACCCTTTAGCCCGACAACCTCGGCATTTAATCTACACGGTGGCCCTACAGCGGCGCGGGCCCAGCCCGGGCAGACACCCCGGCGGACTGCGAGGGGCCCTGCGCCTGCCGCCGCCGCCGCCGCCCGGGCCGGGCCGCCAAGGGGCCGGACGGAGCAGCGCGACCGCCGCGTTCCGTTGCGCGCGCGCGCCTCAGCCAATCGCGTGCTCGCCCGCCCCCCGCGGCCGCGGCGAGGCTGGCTCTGGGAAGAGGAAGAAGAACATTCGCCCTCCTCCTACCAGCGCGCGGGCGGCGGCGGCGGCGGCACCGGGGTCACGAACTCTGACCTTTCACTGACAAAAACAATAACAAACCCCTCCTTCCTCGCGACCCCGGCGGCGCCTCCGGGCCCGCCCGCGCCGCCCCGCTCCCACGTTGGCGTCTCGTCTCTCGCCCGCTGACCTGCGAGCCCGCGGCCCGGGGCTCCCGCCATCCGCCGACGCCGGGAAGCCGGCCTCCCCGCGCCCTGCCCTCCGCGCCGGGGGCCGCCCGCCGCAGACACGGGACCTGCTTCGAGGTCGCTTTGGCGCCAAATCCTGAGGTAAAATTGAAAAAAGGCCGGGGCGGGCTCGGGCCGGCGGCGGAGGGGGCGGTCCTGGCGCGCGGACATGGAGGCGCCGCGGCGGCGGCTGAACCCGACCCTTTTACCTTTGCCACGGGGCGGCGGCGCCGGCGCCAACCGCTTTGCATAGTGGGCCGGGCCGCTCCCCTCCCCTCCCCGCCCGCGGCCGGCGAAGCGAGCGGGCTACCCCTGACCGGCCCGGCCGGCACGAGGGTGGGGGCGGAGGGGACGGCCGCGGCCCCGCCTCACAGTTGGCCCTCCGCCAGCGCCGCCATTTTGTTCTCGGCGGAGATGGCTCCTGCTGGGCCAGGTTCCCCTCCTCCTCCTCTATCGCCTCCTCCTTCCTGCAGTCCCTCCTTCCCTCGCTCCCCGGTTTCTCTACCCTCCGCTTCCCGCCCGCAGTTGGCGACCGCCGCGGCCCAACCGCCGTTTTTTCCTGAAGGGGAGGGTGGAGGAAAGGGAGGAAGGCGGGTGCGGGGCGCGAGCTTGTGAGCGACAGCTGGGCGGGCCAGTTGGCGCCCAGATAGGAGGGCCGGGGCCCCCGGGGTGCCGCCCCCCGAGGCTTTGCTGACTGGTTCTGTCGGCAGGGGGCGGTCCCCGCGCGTCGCGGGAGCCCTGGCGGGGTGGGAGGAGAAGCCGGGGCGCGACGTGGGGTCGGAGCGCCGGGGTCGGGGCGGGGGCGCGGCCGGGTGAGCGTGGGGCGCGCGGCTAGGGCCCGGGCGCGTCCCCCGCGTGGAACGCGTCCAGAATGAGTGCTGTGGAACAATAGTAATAAAGGTGATGAAGCATCCTGAACCCAGGGCGCTGGCTCGTGGGAAGGGCTTTTTGGAATCTGGACACCTTAGGGCTCCTGCCCGTATATTCCCTTTGAGGCTCAATTTCATCGACTGTGAAATGGGAGGATGGGCGTTCTTGCCAGGCCGGACCTTCCTTCTCAGATCGTTTGAAGGGCTCAACTCAGAAAATGGAGTCCAGGCTACTTTCCGAACCTCAGAGTAATGCAAAAATGGTGTTGTTGTTGAAAATGGAGTGTGGAGCCACCCGGAGTGGAAAGCCTAAGGGTATTGAGGGCTTGAGAGAACAGAGGGGAATCTGGAGTGTTCTCTTATCATTCGTTGATTACATACGTATTTGCTTAGTCTGGGGCACTGGGGATACATCCAGAAAACCAGCTAGACCAGGCCCCTGCCCTCCTATAATTGGGAGTAGGGTGAATAGACAATTAAAGAGGTGATTTCGGAGAGTGGTAAATCCTGTGAAGGAAGTGAAGTGAAACTGGATGATGTGTTGAAGGTCTGACGCAACTGCGATTGAATGGTCGGGGAAGGCCTCCGTGAGGACGTGATGTTTGAATGGAGGAACCCAAGGAAGGAATAGCGTGAGAGAGAAAACAGCAAGTGCAAAGCCACAGGAGGGAAGGCGTTTGGTGTGAGTGAGGCTGGAGAACTAGTTAGTTGTCCTGTCCATTATTCTCCTCTATCTCCAGGCTGAGGTCTGTGAAATATGACAAAGGTAGTGGAGAATAAATCTCTAATTTAATAATCAACGAGAGAGTCAAGGAAAATATAGCTATGAAATGAATAGCTGTTGAATACATGACTTGGTGGAAAACCTCAGAAAATCACTTTACTTCCAGATTCAAATCCTTTGTCATTCCCTTGTGTTCATCCTCAATTCCTCAAATATTTGCTGAGCCCCCGTATTACCCAGGCGCTAGTTGACTAAGACATTGGTGGGTGTCAAGTATGTGAATATAGTTCCATACACCTGAGTTCTGTTCTCTCCCTCTTTCCTTAATACATCTGCATACACATACACACACAAAATGTTGTAGGCAGAAGCTAAATAGTGTTGTGGTTAACAGTGCCAATATTTACTAGCCCTGTGACTTTGAGTAAGTTATTTAACTTTTTTGAGGCTCAGTGTCCTCATCTGGACAGTAAATAGAACCTTCTTTCTAGAATTGAGGATTAAATGAGTTTAATGTAAATAAGGAGCTTAGAAAAGTGACGTATAGTAAATGCTCACAATTGGAGTTATTGTTGTCATGAAGCACTAGCTGTCTGGTAAAGACATTGGACTGGTTAAGTGATGCAAACAATGAGATTTTTAGGCAGTGTGGTGTAGGGGCAAAACACTGCATTGGAATACTGGGGTACTAGTTTTGGCTCTTCTGCTTTCAGCTAGTCACTTGGCATCCAGACCAAAAGTTTATTTAGAAAACAAAGTAGTGTAACTAATACTATTAACAAAAGTGTGGTGTGCTTTACAATTTACAAAATTCTCTTACAGGCATTATAGTGTTAAAGCCCTAGCATTATAGTGTTAAAGCCCTAGCAGGATATAATGGTAGAGGTCCTTTGCCTGCTCCCTATTTTAAAACCTTTCTAAGACTTTACATCATTTTCTTATCCCTGTATCCCTAGCTCCCTGTGCACGAAACACACTGCCCTGCCTTCAATTTCCTTGAAAGTGTGGCTTACCTGTACCCCAGGCCCTTTCAGATGATGTTCCCTCAGCCTGAAATCCTCATTTGCCCCCTGCCCCCCGCCCCCCCCCCATACACCTTAGTCCTGCACATGTTAGCTTAAGCATCACTTCCTCAGGGAATCCCTCTCTGATGCCCAATGCCAGTCTAGATCAGATTCTTTTACTTTACATTGTGTTCTTTTCCTTTTTAACATTTGTCTCATTTCATAGTTACACTCCATAATGTGATTGTTTGATTGATACCTGTTCCCCTTACCTTATGAGAGCAGGAATCATTTTGGGCACCATTATATTTCCAGCACTTAGCAGAGTGCCTGGCACTACTTGTTAAGTGAATGAATTGTTTATAATTTATGATATCACTGCTAACTAAGTTGCTGCTCATTGATGGTGCCTTTTTATGTGGGCTTGTTAGCAATTCAGAAGCAGTGCCAGCAATAAAATAAATATCTGTTATGGTATTTGGATGAATTCAGGAAGTGTTTCCTCACAGATGTGGCACTGCCTGCAGACTTGAATATGGGTAAGATAACCCAGATAAATCCTTTTTTACACACTTAATGTGTTGATTTATGGGGGGTCTTTTTGAGACAAGAAATAGATAATTTAATAATTAGTTGTATTACAAGGTAAATTACATGAAAGTTAATCAGTTCGCATGGAGCTCATTAATAAACAGCCAAATATAATCATGCCATTTACTTTAACTGAAGAATCAAAGCACCAGTGTGATTTTCTTGAAATAAAAAATGCTGGTCTTATTATATCACAGGGAATCAAAGAACAGAGAAGAAGACTTAATGGGTTTGCAGAGAATTGGGAGTTCAGCCTCTGTAGCCATTAATTTAAAATAGTTATCTTTCCAAAGATAAATTGATTCATGCAATGGAACTATTGAAAATCACTTTGTAATTGCCTTACCAAGTTTAAAAGCACATCTTGCCAGGTGTATATCAAGCTTCTGCTTAAAAGTGTGGTAAATAGAAATTTTTTGTTGACTTATGTAATACAGATTTTACAAATAAAATGTTCTGGTATTTTTAAAACAACAGTCACCCTTTTTATTTATTTATTTTTGGATGTTTCTTTTGTATCCTGTTCAAGGATTTTTTGGTATCACTTGTTCAATCCAACACTTTTGATTCCTTGAACTACCTAATTCAGGGTAACCAAAGAACTGATAGTTTAATGAAAAAGCTAAGTGTATATATATATATGTATATATATATATATATATATATATTTATATGTATGTGTATATTATCTTATACCATTAAATTACTTATTTATTGCTTTCAACAGTTGTAATTTACGGTGACCTTGAAGTTTTGTTTTCATGAACACGCCTTTACAGAAAGAAGAAAAACCGTATGTGTAATAACGTCACTTCATGAGGACTTCTGGGAAGTTTTAGCATCTGTCTCCAAGGAGTCAAGTGACAGTGCATCGCCTGTCTCTGGAACCTTGAGTGGGTAGCCTCTCTGAGGCTTATACATTCCCCAATTGTAAAATGGGGAGGCGGGGAGCCAACACTGAGATTTGGGTCAGAAACAGGGACCACTTGTTATCCAGATGGCATAGAGAGCAATGCAGGTGAGCCTGTGTGGATCAGCCCACCTTCAGCGTTGGCCCTGAACACTGGCCTCATGTGTCTAGCTGCCTGACTGTCTCCACATATTAAGGGCTTTCATTTGGGATTTTTATCCTTGAGTCTGCTTACCTATGTGCCATATGCTCCTTTAGTCCCAAAGCATCTCCTAGAGCAGATACTAGTCCCCCTTAATCAATACTGCATGGGGGGAATTTGGGAAGGAATCCGTCTTAAGGCTCATCAAGTCTAGCCTCACACCTGTTGCAAAACTCACCTGTCAGAGGTTAGTTTATCTCTTTTCACTTTATTGCTGGTTATGAGGAGCTTAGATGTAGACTTTTTCCCTCCATGTATGATTATCATCTTTAACCTAATCTGTCACACGTTGTAAAAGATACGCTCTTACCTGTTGGAGTTTCACTTGCCTCAACCTAATAGGCCTGGGGGCTGAGATTCTCTTTGTGACTCTGTCCCATCCTGCCATTCCTTCCCCATATCCCTTGTCACGCACTGCTGCTACTTCCATCCTTTCTTCAGGTGCCCTGAATGCTAGAGCTTTAAGCAGCAGGGGCTCTGTACAAAAAGGCAAGACTCTCTGGGAACAGTCAACTAGCATAGCTCACAGTGATGGTAGGGGGAGTGGATAGAAGACATTAAAGTCCAGATCAGGGCATTGGCATTGGGCACTGTTAGGGGGACAGAAAGAGCAGATTCATACCCCAGCATCTGGGAGTCTTGGAGCAGAGGGATGGGAAGGGAATTGTTAAGGATGGGAAAGGAATAGGCTAGCTCAGATGCTCAACTATCTTTCTGATTACCCCTGGACTCCAGGTAGCCTATAATCATGAAAGCCAGCCTCAGGGACAGAGTGTGATACCTCTTCCACTCTAATAAGAGGCCTGAAGTCCATAATAGGAGGTGAAACCTTTCATTCCAAAATTATCAACAGTAACCCTGATGATTCTAATCCCTGGAAGTGTTAACATGTTGATAGGGGGGAATTTCTGCCAACAATAGAAGAGCATATCATTCTCTCTTTGGATTAGTGGAAGGTATGAGAGAAGGTGTTGGGGCCTGGAAAATGAAGTGAATGCTATTCAAAGAGTGGGGAGAGAAATGAGAGGGTGGCAGGGCCAGACACAAACTTGAAGGCTTTATGGTTTTACTGGGAGCCACCTTACTTACCTTTATTGTTCATGTTTGAATAGAAGCTATGCCAAAAAAAAAGAAAAGTTTCTTACCTGGCTGCCCACACATGCACCTCCAATAAAAACTCCAGTAACTGCCTACCTCTGTGTGGCAGGCAGGTCTCCACTGAGAAAGATAGACAGCTGAGATTGGATGGCTCTTAAGTTAAACAATGCCAGCAGGCTTCAGGTTGCATTTCCCCTGGTGGTATTTACTGTACAGTGAATCTGATTATGTATTATTTGTACTGCCCTCATTCTCTTTCTCTCCACTTCTCCATTGCTTCTGCAATAATGCTTCCTTCTACTAGGTTGATTAGGTGAATAAACCTGGAATTACTGAAAAATCACCTTTTACCAAGATTAAAAGCACATATCTCAAAGTGCATGTCAGCCTTTGGCTGAAAAGACGTAATTAGAATATGTTTGATGACATAATTAATACAATACAGATTTTTTTAAAGAAATTTTAAATTTATAACATACGTCTCTTTTCTGAAGTGGTAAAAGACAGTCAATTTTTTAAAGTAGGAAAATTTTCAAGTGAAGAAAAGGTAGCATTACATCAAAAGGCATGTACAAATCTTCCTTGACTTATGATGGGGTTATTTGTAAGTTGAAAATACATGTCGAGGGGACTTCCCTGGTGGCGCAGTGGTTAGGAGTCCAACTGCCAATGCAGGGGATATGGGTTTGAGCCCTGGTCCGGGAGGATCCCACATGCCGTGGAGCAGCTGGGCCCGTGCGCCACAACTACTGAGCCTGCTCTCTGGAGCCCACAAGCCACAACTGCTGAAGCCCGCGTGCCATAGCTACTGAAGCTCGTGCGCCTAGAGCCTGTGCTCCGCAACAAGAGAAGCCACTGCAATGACAAGCCTACGTACCGCAACGAAGAGTAGCCCCCACTCGCCGCAACTAGAGAAAGCCCACGTGCAGCAACAAGACCCAACGCAGCCATTAATTAATTAATTAATTAATTAATTTAAAAGAAAATATATTCGAAAATGCATTTGATACACCTAACCTACCAAGCATCGTAACTTAGCCTTGTCTACCTTAAACATGCTCAGAACACTTATATTAGCCTGCAGTTGGGCAAAATCATCTAACAGAAAGTCTATCTTATAATTAAGTATTGAATATCTCCAGTAATTTATATTGAAAGTGAAAAACAGAACAGTTGTAAGTGTAGCAGTTGTTTGATCACGTGGCTGACTGAGAACTGTAGCTGGCACTGTCCAGCATCATGAGAGAGGATCGTAACTTTATACTGCTAGCCCGGGAAGATATCAAAATTCAAAAATCAAAGTACAATTTCTACTGAATGCATATCACTTTCACACCATGATAAAGTTGAAAAATCGTTAAGTCAAGCCACCCTAAGTCAGGGACCATCGGTACAGGAGTGTTCATAGGAACACCAGTCATAAGAGCTCCAGACTAGAAACAATCTAAATGTTCATCAGCTATAGAATGGATAAGTAAATTGTGGCATAGTCATATGTTGGAATACTATACAGGGATGAAAATGCACTAACTACTCGTGGTTATCACAACAATGAGGAAAAGAAGCCAGACACACAAAAAATATATTAACATATAGCTCAAAAACAAGCAAAACCAATCCATGATAGTGAAAGTCAGGAGAGAAGGGAAGTAAGGGACTCTGAGGGGGTACAAGGGAGCCTTTTAAGGTGCTAGTAATGTTCTATTTTCTGATGTGAGCGGTGTTCGCATGTTTCTGTTCTCTGAATGAAAATTCATTGAGCTGTTTCATTTATGATTTGTGCACTTTTGTATTTGCATGTTATACTTCAGTAAAAAATTTTACTTTAAAAATGATGGTAAAATTACCCTCACTGTTTGAATCAATATGATTATTATGTAGGTAAAATTTTAAGGGAAAGGTGTGTTCAAGTTCTGAAGGAACTGTCATGTTACTGTCCCAATGGAGCTAGGTCAGAAATTTCTGTGAGTAATACTGAAACATCAATCACATATTTAGGAATTAGTGGTTATATAAATGAGTTATTAAATGATCAAGCTTATTGATGTAAGCAGTTTGTTCCTTTGGATAATTAATTGGTCTCCTGTCACTCTTTAAAATTCTCTTCTCTTGACTTCCTCTTCTGGGAAACTATTTTGAAGGGCGCTGTGGTGCAGAGGTTTTATTTTTTATTTTATTTTTTAAAATATTCACTCATTCATTCATTCATTCATTTGACTGCGCCGGGTCTTATTTGCGGCACGGGGGTTCTTCATTGCAACATGCGGGATCTTTAGTTGCGGCATGCAGGATCTAGTTCCCTGACCAGGGATCGAACCTGGGTCCCCTGCATTGGGAGCACAGAGTCTTAACCACTGGCCCACCAGGGAAGTCCCTGGTGCAGAGGTTTTAGAGGCAAAGAGACCTGAGTTAGAATCCCAGGTTTACCTCTTTCCAGCTGGATGACTTGCAACAAGTTGATTAAACTTCTGAGTCTCTGTTTTTTTCTGTCTGCATTGGTGCAGTTAATAATACCTACTCAGAAGGTATGTTAAGGATTAAACGATGCCTAGTTTGATACAAGGCACGTTGTAGGTTCTCAGAAAATCTGTCCTGCTTTCCTTCCATCCGTCTACCCCTGGGTCACACTAATAGAAACAAAGAAGGTGCGTTTCACCCTTACACTTGGGCCCTTGGTAAAACGAGGAAAGCCACCCACACTGTACAATGATATTTTAGGAAAGGTCTCCACACAGAGACCTGTTGCACTGCTCTGGTAGCTAGGAACTCCATGTAGATGAGAGCCACTTCTCTTCCCTGCAAGTCACTGCTCACCCATCTCCCCAGCCCCAGCACACACATACCATCGCTGCCCCTTTCTCGTAGCCCAGACTTGTAATATGGAAGAAACAAGTTTCCTGTGGGGACAGGAAATCACCTTACCCAAAAGGTAAGTAATCTTTGAGTCTAACTAGTGTCAGGGTTTCTGACAGACAGGATGTATATCTCAACTTGACCTTAGAGGCATCCCCGTAAGCATCTTTTATGTTGATGAACATCTACTAAATTATACTAAATCTGTCACTTGATTTCCATTTCCTGTTTTCAAGTCTTGATCTATGATTTCAAGTCTTGAACTATGTATTTCTCATTTTTTAATTCCCAGGCTATTTATATTTTTGTTTTTATTTTCCCATGAGTATAAAGAGACTTCTGACAATCTTAGCATAGTAAAACTTACACTGAATACCTTGTGCCTATCAAGAAGTTCTGAACCCAGTATTATTTTGCAAATAGTTATTCGGTATTGGTTTATTTTTAAATATTTATGAGATTTATCCTAATTTAGCCATCTCATTTCACTCAGTTGTGCAGTTTAATAGAATCAGTTATAAATGCTGTATGAGCATATAATGCATATACATATGTAGTTAAATTTCATGTGGATCTTATGTCAAAATGAGAGACATATTCCTAATTATAATATGCATTTTACAGTTTGTTGTTGCTTTCAAATTTCTTTGAAATTTGTGCTAGTGGTAGCTCCCATGCATTGCATGCCTGCTGTGTGCCAGGCACAGTGTTAGGCCCTTTACATTGTATTAAGATCTATTCTTTTTTTTTTCTTATTAATTTATTTATTTTATTTATCTATTTTTGGCTGCATTGGGTCTTTGTTGCTGCGCACAGGCTTTCTCTAGTTGCGGCGAACGGGGGCTACTCTTCATTGAGGTGCGTGGACTTCTCATTGCGGTGGCTTCTCTTGATGCGGAGCACGGGCTCCAGGCGCTCGGGCTTCAGTAGTTGTGGCGTGTGGACTCTAGAGCGCAGACTCAGTAGTTGTGGCGCACGGGCTTAGTTGCTCCGCGGCATGTGGGATCTTCCCAGACCAGGGCTCGAACCCATGTCCCCTGCATTGGCAGGGGGATTCTTAACCACTGCACCACCAGGGAAGCCCCATGTATTAAGATCTATTCTTAATGATAACCTCATGCAGTTCAGTATCAGAGAAATTAGCTTAGTGCCTGCCAGAGCCTCTAAACCCAGTATATTTGTTCAGAAGACAAAGTACCAAGGCAGTAAATATTTTGAATGTTATATGATTATGGGCCACGTAATACATAAATAAGGATGATGTGAATCAGTTAATTGTGAAGGGAAAGGTAGGCTCACCCATTCCTGTCAGTGAAGACAGAGTTTCCTTGTCCCAGGATTTGTTTATTGTTATTTGAGACATTGGCCTCTCAGCCTGCCCCTGTGGAGAGCATAGCTGGGCTGTTCTCTAACTCACTGGTATTCAGGTGCTCCCGGTCCGAGCCCAGCTTTCACTGCAGTGGGGTTTGTAGCCCTCCACTGAAACCAAAGACACTCTGGTTGCAAAGTTTGGTCAGCTGTACACTTTTCGTAAGTCTGGAAGAGTTGATTAAAGTCACCATTGTGTTCTCTGTATCTTTGCTGTTAAGAGTGATATTGATCTACTTGTATTTGAAAGAATTTATGTTATAAAACCTACTGCCACATGAGGCCAAGCAATAATAGTTTCACTTCCGCCATTCTGTGGTCTGTATGACAGTTTTTATATACTGTGCCCTGTTGTCATTTCTGCGCTATACAGGAAAGACTCACTAGTTCAGGTTAAGTTTAAGAGTCTGCCTGCATCCATAGTGTTTGTTGCCACCACTTTCTAACTGGCCTCCCATAGACTGTCCTTTTCTATCATCTCCACACTGTCCCCCAAAGGATTTTTTTTTTTTGAAGATCCAGATGTGATCACTACATTTCTCTACCAAACTTCTGATAGTTCTCATTGTCTACAGTGTCAGCCTCTCTCCTCCCCTGACCTCTCCAACAATCCCCTCCAGATTGCCTGCTGTTCCTCAACTGTGCCATTCTCCTCATAACCTGCAGTTTGAGCTCTGCTTAGAATTCTCTCCCATCCGCCCTCTGTTTGCTTGCTAAATTCCCACTTTCCTTCAAGACTAGTCTAAATGGCTCCTCTCCTGTGAAACTGTCATTGCTCTCAGAGGTGCTTCTTCCTTTGGACACTCTGTAGCATCTACGTTGCACAGCTCTTAGCAGTTTCCTTCTTAAGTTCTTCAAGGACAAGGACTTTCTCCTCCTCTTCCTCCTCTTTTCCTTCTTATTGTTGTTACTAATTCTCAGCGGTCAACTTATTACCTAGTTATTTTTCAAGGGTTGATGGTGGTTGAACTTGATTAGTTTAAAACCACCATAGGAAAATATTCTGTAGTGTTTGTTGTTGTTGTTGTTTTGTTTTTGTTTTAACTTAAGGTACTAGGTTTTATAGCTCTTTGGTTAATTAATTGGGAAACATTGTGGTGGTTGGGGGCAGTCCTTCAGGGTTAGGAGCTGAGTGGGTCAAGCGCCAGCCTTTGAAGACTCATGTTTCTGTTCCAAGAGCTACTTTAGTGTTCAGTCCAGAGTACTTATGAATACAGTGCTTGGGGTATAGTAACCACTCAGTAAGTGTTAGTTACTATTTACATTAGCCTGCTTAGCTCTACCAGCAAGGCTGTTTTGAAGTGCTTTGTCTAGTTTGTACTGGCAAAACAATAGGGTTTTTTTGTTTTTCAAATTTCAAATGCAAAATTATATTGTGCTAGTGAATATGTAGACACGACCCACTGTTCCCTGGAGCTTTTCATTCTTGAAGGACACCCCCTCATTGATAACCACTTCCCAGTACCCTTTCCAAAGCTTTACCCTTCCTTCTCACTATGTGTCTCAGCCTATGGCTGCGGTAGCCAGTAAAACAAGCTCTCAGGTGAGTCTTACTCCCTGACATCCTGACATCCATAGTCTTTGTTAAATGTTTTCCCTCACTTCTTAACATCACCAGAGGATGTTGTTTTACTTACTTCTTACATTGTGATACCTTAAAACTTGGAGGATCAAGCACCTCTTTTAGGGAAACCCAATAGAAAGATATGCCTTTCTAATACTTTGTTATTTCTGTACTCTAATCCTCAGTAATATTTCCCTAACAATATTTTTGTAATACTCAAGTTCATGTATTTCTTGCATAAAACTGCAGTTAACAGCAATAGAAATGCTAATAACACCTAAAAGTGATAAAATTAATAGTCACAGCTGCATATTTGGGTTTTATTTCTTAATATAATCTATTTGCTATCTTTATCCATTTGATTCTTTAGAGAGCTCTTATTTACTGTTTTGAGAAAAAAAAGATTAGAACTCTAGACTTTTCACATGCAATAGTTGTGTTTTTAACAACAGTTGATTGACTTTTCTGGTACATGTGAAGTGATGCTTTCTTCCTCTATGCCTTATTAGTTGGAATCAAACTGTGAGTAGAGGAAAAGACCAGTCAGTGTTTCTCTGTGCTTTTTCTTCTAGAAACAAAGAAAAGTAAGCAAAAGTTAAAAGTCTTGAATACTTATTAAAAGAATAAATAACCAGAAACACTGCCTCCCCAATCTTGGACCTAACCCTGTTCTGTGAAGATGATTCACTGACACTGGTGACCTGGTATCGTTATAGCAGTTGATGCAGTATGTACTCTTAGAGGATATTGATCCTTGAAGGCAGGGCCGATTTCTTTTATGTTTGTCCCTCATGGTTTCATGCTCCCATTTCTCTCTCATTACCATTTTGCCAATAAAATAATCTGAAGGGGAATTATGATAATAGAAGTGGCTGTCTAATAGTGGATAGAATAATGTAGAAAGTTACCAGAGAGTGAAAAAGTTTATAGACATCAGTGCTTACAAATATAATACTTTAGCTGAGAACTATAGGAAAGTGTTTTGTAAAGTTGCATTGCAGAATAGTCCAGTTTGTGATTGAGGAGGGGCCAAGCAAATGAACTGTGTGTGCATTTTATGTGTTACACACTTGGTAAGACTATATAGATTTTATGTATAAATGCTGAAAATAAATTGTACAAGAGCTTTAAACTCCTATTAACCATAGGATTTGTGCAGTCAATAATGAAGTCTTTGCTTTGTCCAGGAATTAGGTCCAAAGTGGAATCCCTTTATCCTGAATTTTTTGTGGCAGAGTTAATTGGAAAGGGTTTAGGGGCTCTTCAGGGGATCTTTATGTCACGACCTGAAGAGACCAGGGAGTCTGTTCATCAACACTGCTTGCACTCAAGTGATCCTGACCCAGGAGACTAGCATGCTTTTTGGACTTTAGATGATCTTCCTCAATTTAAGGCAAATGATGGCATAATTTTTCTAATAATATAAAGCTGAATTATCTGGGTTTCTAATTTAATGAGGACTTAAAAATATAAATTGATAAATTTATGAGCACCGTGTTCTTAGCCCACTTTAGTAATGCAGTCTCCTTACTTCTTTTCTTACTTTGTTAGTGATAGTGTTTGTCTTTAAACCCGTGAGTGAGGTGTGTTAGCACCTGGGCAGGGTTTTGCTCCTTGCTTGGTCACTAGTAACAGAAGTACAGTTGCTGATAGCAATCTAATGCTCTGTATTGGAGTTGATCTTCCACCTTTCTCAGATAGCCACCTTCTTATTCAGCACACTGTGACAAGGAGCTATCCAAAAAGGTGCGATTCCCACCTGCCTGAGAGGTGAACCGAGCTGTTACAACCCAAGAGAACTGATAAAGTTCCAAATTCACCTTGTCTGTATTTACCAGGGCAAGTCTTGTTTCCAAATTGAAATGTTACTACTGATTAATATTAGTACCTGTAATCGAAGAAGCTGGTGCAGCCTATCCAGATATGCTTAGTCTGCTAGCTCGTTGTCTGTGGAGGGCAAAATCTGCACCAGATGGTACCAAAGAAGAATTTTGATTACTGATGTTTTTCAAGTAGGCTGGTTTCTCTCCACCTGATAGAAGTTGCTACATCTTTCCAAACAGGTTCTCTAATGATCTTGCTTCACCATGGCTACAAATATGGAGGGGCTGGTTCAGCACAGAGTGGGGACCCAGCAGGTGGCTGAGGTGAGTGACAGGGGCTAGCAAAATAGCTGGCACCCTTGATTTTAAAAGGAAAAGTACATCAGTGTGCGCTGTTCTTTCAAAACAGTCCCAATGAAGTCAGCATGTGAGCCAAATCCAAAGCAGGATGCTGCCATTGAAGAAAAATGAAAATGACAAGAGCATTTGCTCCTAAAGTTTCTTTGCATGAATAGGGTGACCTGGCTGCATACGATGAGGTGACTTTAAAAATTTTACTTTGAACAAAAACTAAGAGTCTAATGATGCTTGTCAAACTTGTGAGTATAGTTTTTAGTCAAAGGCTCTTAGTTTCTTGCACATTTGATACTCTGTTAATACTGTGTATGGTGGAAAGCGGATTCTGTGCATTCTACAGTCATTCTTGACCTTCTTCCGTGTACTGGGGATTTTGCTAAGTGCTAAGAAATATGGAGGTGAATGAGCCATTGGTCCTTCCTTTAGTGTTCTCTGGGCCTGGTTAAGGAGTAATTATAAAATGGTGAGACGTGAAACTCCATGTGAGGAAGGTAATCCTGCAGGTGGGTCTTGCATCGCAAGTAATCATTTGTTAGACCTAAGGAAGCAGGGTGGGAAACTGGCAGATGCTGAGGAGGGTATCCTAAGTCAGAAACCTATGCAAAGACAGGACAGAGGCATGAAGTAGCTTGGAATGCTCAGGCAACTCGAGGTGTAAAGGAGGGAAGTAGGGCCAGATCTTTTCAGTCTGTACCAGGCCCTCTGCAAGGGCTTCAGTCCTCAACAACCTTTTGAAGTTTGGTGTGATTGCTATTCCCATTTAATAGGTGAGGAAACCAAGGCTCAAGGACAAGTAACTGGCCAAGGGCACACTGACCCAGTTCTGTTTCACTTCTTCCAAAGCTCCTCCAATAAACCATGCATCGTGCTGCAAACAGGAGCCATTAGAAGGATTCAGATTTGTGTCTTTGAACCAATAATCGTATTTCTAAGGTGAAGACATAGATTTATCAAAGGATGGACATTTAAAGGAAGGATTTTTTTAAATAAAAATAAGTACACGAATGCCAGTTTATACCAGTAAAATTGGTGAGCAGACTTTTCAGATTTTAGATCAACCATTGACTTTAAGGCAACAGTATAATCATCCCTTTCACCCAGCAAATAAGGGTTAGTGTTAACTGAAGTTGAAAGCAGATTTTACAAATTTTTAAATATTATATTTTTGGAAGAGCTAAAGAGCTGTGAAAGTATTGGGGTTAAAATGCTTGTGTTTATACGTTACTTTAGTTTGTCTTAGGAACAATTACCTTGAAAATCATTGTTGGCTTTTCAAATATTTAGGGTTATTTTGCATTTAATACAGTTTCCAGTTGAGGCTGACTTGGAGACTAGTATGTGGATCACTGCCTTAAGAAGTCATCACTAATTCTTTTGGAGAAGAGGTTAGTATAGTAACCTATAGTACTGACCTATAGTAATTTATAGGATAATACAAGTTTCGTGTATGTATTCAGAAAATTTGCTAGGTAAAATTTTCTGTCAGATGCCTTATTTCCATCAAGAAATGGAATTTCATGTATTAATTTAGTGCAACTATTGTTTCCCATGGCAAAAAGCACATTTTGAGGAGACATCCAAAATAGTAGGAGGCATTATTAATTTGGAGAACAAAAGCAATCTTCCTATTTAAAATATTCCCTAGATTTCCATGCTATTATTTTGCAATTTCAAGCTTAATGACTTTAAACTGCGTGTGGTAGCTATATACAATATTAGATCAGCCAAATGAGTAAGAGAGCCTACAGTTCATCATGTTGGTGCTAAACAATAATTGAGTGGGAATGAAGTTTTTAAATTAGGAGTTATTAGCAGTCATTTGGGGACAGTTGTTTATTCAGTCAGCAGACAGTGAAGGAACATACCTCTTCCCTGCCTGTTCGCCAGAAGCACACGCAGGTGAGTAATAGGACTGGGGATCTGCTCACCAGAGCTCTGTGTTGCAGGGATCAGGCATGAGACAGGCTACACCAGAGGACAGGGTCTCCATAGTGGAAAGGGGGCTCTCTAGGGATCAGACAGATTGGGGTTTAAATCTAGGTCCTGCCATTTGCTATCTGGGTGACTGCCTTGTTCCTCAGTTTTCTCATCTAGAAAATGGGAGTAGTAGTAGAACCTATTATCTCATGGGATTGTTGTGAGAAGTCATTGAAATAAAAACATATAAGGAGCTTTAGCAGGTCCCATGCTTTTGCTCCATAAATGAGATAGAGCAACATTGTCAATAGTGTAAATGATTTTCTCTCAAGTCCCCAGAACAACCTTTTTCCCTATGGACCAGATAAGTCACATTACCAAAATAAAGTACAAAAGTTGGATCATACAAACAAACAACTTGATGTCCTATAATGTGCTCCGATTTATTCAGTTATTCACAGAGACAGTTTAATATAGTGGTCAAGAGTATAGACTCTGGAGCCAGATTGCCTAGTTTAAATCCTGATCCTGCCACTTGCAAACTGTGTGACCTCTCTGTTTTTTGGAATTGTTTATGAAGAGCTAATATTAATTCTTCTTTAAATGTCTGGTAAAATTCAGCAGTGTAGCCATGTGGGCTTGGGCTTTTCTTTGCAGGTAGTTTTTTAGTTCCAGTTTTAGTCTCATCACTTGTTATAGGTCTGTTCATATTGTCTTTTTCTTCTTGAGTCAGTTTCAGTAGTCTGTGTCTTTTTGAGAATTTGTTCATTTCATGTAAGTCATCTAATTTATTGTCAAAATAGTTGTTCACGGTATTCTTTTATCCTTTTTATTTCTGTTAAGGTCAGTACCAATTTCTCCTCATTCATTTCTGATTCTGTTTAGTAATTTGAATCTTTTCCTTGGTCAGTCTAGCTAAAGATTTGTCAATTTGTTGACCTTTTCAAAGAACTGCCTTTTGATTTCATTGATTTTTCTCTATTGTTTTTGTATTCTCTGTTTCATTAATTTCCACTCTCATCAAAACCACAACGAGATACCATTTTACATCCACTAGAGTGGCTGGGGGGGAAAAAAAGGTCAGATAACAAGTGTTGGTGAGGATGTGGAGAAATTGAAAACTTCCTGTATTACTGGTAATAATGTAAAATGGTGCAGCTACTTTGGAAAACAGTCTGGCAGCTCTTCAAAAAGTTAAATATGAAGTTACTACATGACCCAGCAATTCCATTCCAAGCTATATACCCAAAAGAAATGAAAACATACATCCACACAAAAACTTGTGCACCAATGTTTATAGTAGTATTATTCAAAATAGCCAAAAGGTAGAAATAGTCAAATGTCCATCAACTGACAAATGAATAACAAAATGTGGTATATCCAGACAGTAGAATATTATTCAGCTATAAAAAGGAATTACTGATGCATGCTACAGCATGGATGAATCTTGACAGCATTATACTAAGTGAAAGAAACTAGTCACAAAAGACGACATATTATCTTATTCCATTCATATGAAATGTCCAGAACAGGGAACTCTATAGAGATAGAAAATAGGTTATAGTGGTTGCCTAGGGCTGGATATTGGAAGTGATACCTAAAGAGTACAGGGTTTCTTTTTGAGGGGATGAGATTTTTCTAAAATTTACTGTGGTGATAGTTGCACATATGTGTGTATATACTAAAAACCATTGAATTAAACACTTCAAATGGGTAGAATGTATGGTAGGTGAATTATAGCTCAGTAAAAGAGTTTTTTAAAAACAATACACAACAGCAACCAGATGCCACTACCAAAATTAGGAGGTATTTTCCAAAATAAAAGAACAAAAAGAAATGGAAAAAAAAAAAAAACTAGAGGGATTTGTGACTTCTACTTTTTAATTAGAATTATATACTTTCTAAAACAATAAAGCATGATTACATATGCAGTATATACAGTTTGATTCCAGTTTTGTAAGGTATTTATTTCTCACATGTATCTGTAGCTACATAATACAGTGTGCCAGGTGTTATGCTCAGCTCATCACCTCATTTAATACTTCCGTTAACACTATCAGGAAAGTATTATTATTTTCCCCACTTTAATTGGGGGAAACTGAGAGGTAGAGAGGTTACTTTGCCATATCTGAGTGACTTCAGAGCCTAGACTTTTACACTACACAGTAAGTTCATTTTTTATTTTATTAAAAACATTTTTTCTTCCAGTTTGTTTTTTTTTTTTAATCAGTGTTAGACATTGCCCTTTTTTGGGAGAGAGGTGTTTTTTTAGTTTTAATTGTGGTAAAATGTCAAATTTACTATTATAACCATTTTTAAGCATATAGTTCTGTGGCATTAACTACATTATTCTGTAACCATCACCACTACCCATCTTCAGAACTTTTCATCTCCCCAAACTGAAACACTGTACCCTTTAAACACTTAACACCCATTCCCTCCTCCCCTCTACCCCGGCAGTATTTTAACTCTTTTTGATGCTATTGTAAATGGAATTGTTTACTTAATTTTTTTTGAGCATCATTGTTAACGGTGTAGAAATGCAACTGATTTTTGTGTTGATTCTGTATCCTGCAACTTCACTGAATTTGTTTATTCTAACATGTGTGTGTGTGTGCGTGCGTGTGTGTGTGTGAGAGACATCTTTAGGTTTTCCTATGTGGAAGATCATGTCATCTGTGAATAAAGATAATTTTACTTTTTCTTTCCCAATTTGGATGCCTTGTACTTATTTTTCTTGCCTAATCATTCTGGTTGGAACTTCTAATATATTGAGTAGAAGAGGTGAAAGCAGTCATCCTTGGCTTCCTGATCTTAAAGGAAAATTTTTCAGTCTTTCATCACAAAATGTGATGTTAGCTGTGGGTTTTTCACATATGACTTTTATTATGTTGAGATAGTTTCCTTCTGTTCCTAGTTTGTTGGATGTTTTTATCATGAAAGGGTGTTGAATTTTGTCAGGAATAAACCCCACTTGGTCATGTGTATAATCTTTTTAATATGCTGCTGATAACAGTTTGCTCGTATTTTGTTGAGGAATTTTGCATTGGTATTCATAAGGGATATTGATCTGCAGTATTCTTTTCTTGCAGTGTCTTTGCCTGACTGGTATCAGGGCAATGCTGGCTTCATAGAATGAGTTTGGGAGTGTTCCCTCTTCTTCAGTTTTTTGGAAGAGTTTGAGATGGATGGTGTTAATTCTATTTTAAATGTTTGGTAGAATTCACTAGGGCTGGTCCAGGGCTTTTTGAGGGGTGGGGAGGCTTCATTACTGATTCAATCTTCTTACTAGTTATAGGTCTACTCAGATTTTCTATTTCTTCATGATTCAGTCTTGGTAGGTTGTATGTTTCTAGGAATTTGTCCATTTCATCTCGGTTATCCAGTTTGTTGGTATACAGTTGTTCATAGTACTTTCTTAAAGTCCTCTTTATTTCTGCAAAATCAGTAATAAGTTTCTGCTTTCATTTCTGGTATTAGACATTTTTTGACTTAGTATATAAATAAACTTTAGTTTTCATTCAGTGCCTCACACACCTACATCTTCCCTTCATTCTCCCAATAAAAGTGTATCCTCTTTGCATAAATTAATGTTCTGTTACCTAACTATGACATTATCACGTATACTTCCTAGTATCTCCAATATAGTTGTAGAACCCTCTGAATACTATTCTTCATACAAATACATCAGAGGGATTTTCAGTTTCCTTTATTTTCCTGTGAAAACATTCCTCCCAAAGTCCTCTGACCTCCTGCTCCAGTCCCTACTGATTGCTTTTTAAGCCTGCTGCACAGCTGTCATCCTTTATTTGTCTTTTGTTTGGGATTCTTTCCTTGAATTCATGGTTTTTTTTGTTTTTTTTTTAAAGGTTTATTGATTGATTGATTGCTATGTTGGGTCTTTGTTTCTGTGCTAGGGCTTTCTCTAGTTGCGGCAAGCGGGGGCCACTCTTCATCGCGGTGCGCGGGCCTCTCACCATCGTGGCCTCTCTTGTTGCGGAGCACAGGCTCCAGATGCGCAGGCTCAGTAGTTGTGGCTCACGGGCCTAGTTGCTCCGCGGCATGTGGGATCTTCCCAGACCAGGGCTCGAACCCGCGTCCCCTGCATTAGCAGGCAGACTCTCAACCACTGCGCCACCAGGGAAGCCCCTTGAATTCATGTTTTTTTCCTTTTTTTAAAAAAATGTAAATAACATGCTCCAAAAACTTCCTAAGAAAGAGTGCATCAGAGATGAATTGTTTTTAGATCTTGCATATCTAAACATGTCTTTATTTACACCCACATGCTTGAGTAATAGTTTGGGGATAGAAATCTAAGTTGAAAATAATAATTTTACCTCAGAATTTCAAGGCATCATTTTATTGCCTTCCAGCTTTGAGAAGGCCATTTACATTCTTGATTCTCTTAGGTGTCTCTCTCCCTCTTTCTCTCCTGCCTTTTCTGTCCCCTACCTCCATTGTTAAGATCTTTTCTTCATCCCTGTTGTTCTGAAATTTCATAGTAATGCCTTTTAGTGTAGTTTTTCTTTTATACATTATACTGGGCACTCAGAGGGTCCTTTCAATCTAGAAACTCACAAACTCCTGTTCTACGAAATTGTTTTACAGTAGTTCTCTGATAATACCTTCCCTCAGTATTTTTCCAGCCTCTTTCCAGAACTCCTAATTAATTGGATACTGGAGCTCTTGAACTAATCATTTCTTCATTTTTTCTCTTCTGTTTCTAGCTCTTTCTGCTGCTTCTACTTTCAGGGAGATTTCCAACTTAGATCTGTCTTCAGGTCTTACCAGTTGCTTGAGCGTATTATTTAACCTTGCTGTGCCAGTGTCCCCAACTATCAAATGGGGTTAATGATTATACTTATTGTAGAGGATTATTGTGAGAATTCAGTTGGTGTGTCTAAAGCATGTCACATAGTAACAGTGTGGCAAATAGTCACTGCCCAGCTCCTGCTGCTGCTGCTGTTGTTTCTTCAACATTGTTTTCTTCTTTGCTATCTTATTTTTCATTTTAGGAACTTCTTTCTGTTTTTCTTTTATAGCAACTTTTTCTTTTATTTTCCTTTCTCAATTGAAATTTTATTGGTTGTTTTGAGCATCAGTACACAGACATTGCAGTTTGTATACAATTTGTAACATATGTACCAAACATCTAAAAAAACATGTAGTTGTCTTTCCTAAAGTTATTCCAGCTTAAAATTTGGCAGCAAATTTTTCTGTAAGAGGATATCAAGTACCAGTATCTTCAAGTGTTGATAAACTGTTACATTGTAAGTCCCACTAATTCACAATTTTTAATATCATATACATACTCCAATTTTCAGTCTTTCACAGCACATTAACAAAGTTACTGGGAAAATGGACTAGCATGATGAAAGATGTTACAGAGAGCAGGCAGTTCTAACAGGCAGGGCCAAGATCAAGGGGTGGTTTTCTTTAGGAAACAATTTTACTGAAAACAACGTGAGAACAGAAGTCATTTTAAATGTTCAAGGCGTATTAAATGCACGACTAGGACTCCAAGTTGTCATTTAGTATGATTTATATAATAGGAAATGAAAAGTACCCCCATCCATGGCATGTTAAGCTGAACATCCAAGACAGTCAAAGCCTCCTGCACTCAATACCCCACTATTTTCTGGTTGTATCGAAAAATAAGCAACAGCAAATGATTCACCTCTCAAAAAGAAAGAAAATTTAGTCTTGAAAAATTGGATGTGGTGGGATTTCCTCCTTCTTAGAAATGTTTCTAGATACACTTTAAAAAAACCTTGTGTTTACGAAATAGTTGATAACGGTATTCCTCCACGTTGTACAAGAAGTGAGACAGGGACCACTGATAAGACTTGGTGTGTGATATTCATCAGACTTGGCTTCTTTCTCTCCTGCTTCGTCAGAGGCTGGACTCTCCCCCTTTCAGTTCTCTGTTTTCTGCAAGTAAACCTTCTTTAGTTTCTTGGTTCTTGAGCCACTTCGGCCTGTTTTCCCTTTGCTCCCCTGTTCTCGTTTCCCTTTTTGGCTTTGTTTCCACTTTTGCAGGAGCAGGTTTCGCTGATAACCTTGCCCATCTCTTGGGTACCTCCATCCCCGCCCCTTGGGGAGAGCTGCCCTTCCTTTGGGTGGAGCCTGGGCCGCTCCAGATCCCCGAGGAACTGGGCCCCCTGCGCTGTCCCTTTCTGCCCTCTTCCGCCCAGGCCTTGCAACCCGACGTGGAGCGGTGGGAGAACCAGATCAAACCGTGTGGCAACTTTTTGTTGTCTCATGTATGCAGTAGTTTGTCCTCTTTTTGTGAGGGTGATAACTGCAGTTTTTTTGCTGTTTTTAGTTTTCTTTTGCTGCTTCCATAGGTGCTGTTTTATCCAAGTTCCTTTTTGTTTCTTTTAGTTCCTTTATTTCATAAGGAAGCTTTTCTCAAGTGGCTAATGATCCTTATTGTTGGTTCACATTTTAAAATGAAGCACTTAAAACTGAAAACAAAAACAAACAAATGTTTTTTGTACAGGAGTAAGGCTTGTCAACTTTTGGTTTGATTTTACTTTGTGGTGATTAGATAGGCACCCACACATTTTGTTTGGAGGGTGCCCCAGGTGTCACTATCCATAGGTTTCTTTTCTGGGGCCATTCAGTTTTTGGAGGCAAGAATTCTTCGGGGGTGGGGGTGATTTATGCCTTCTCTCCAGCATTTTTATTGTTGTTGATTTTAAAGTTATGGCACAAAGTGAGGGTTTGAGGTTCCATATTTAATCTACTCTTTGCAAACTGAAGAAGGGTGGCTCCCTCCTCGCTGGGAAGATGTTTTGATGTCTCTGGTCTGGGGCCTGGTACGCTGCGCTTTCCCTGCAGGGGAATGAGGAAGTGGTGGTCATGTGATGAGTCACATGGCTGCACCACAGGTATTCAGCCAGCCCCTGGTTTTCAGCCTATTTCTAAACCCAGCTTTCTGTGGAACTGAGGGATCTAGTACTGAGCCCTTTCAGGGTTCTGGGGTGGGAATTAGCTTGTTTCTCATTAGTATTCCCCTCTGTAGTCATTTGGAGTTCAGCTTTGTTCATTCTGCTGAGTCAGTTTCCACTCCGCCAGCTACTTTCCCTGTTCCTAGAGTTTGTTAGTATTTGTGATCCACTGTCATCTCCTTGACTGTTCTTTTTGTCCTTGTGGATCTGTACATTTTCTTAATCCTTTACTCATGCTTAAATGTGATTTGTTAAAGGAATAGAGATAATAAATGCATGTATTTGCTATATTTAACTGGAAGTAAGGGAAAGTATTACTAGTAAAGCAAATTAAAGTTGTTCACTGATAGACTTCAAGGTACTTCATAAGTATGCATTTATCCATGCAACGAGTATTTAAGGAGGGCTTACTGTGTGCGGTGTGCTGGGCATTGTTCTAGTGTTTAAGATACTCTGCTCTCATGAAGCTTCTATCCTATTGGGAAACAACCAATGTCTAAACAAACGAAAAATGTCAAGAGAGCAATAAGTACTATAAAGAAAAGTGAAGAGATAGAAAGTGATAAGAGTACTATCTAAGCACATTCAGGGAAGACTTTTCTTAGAAGGTGACATAACTTTTTTTAAAAAATTATCATTTTTTAAAATTTATTTATTTTTGGCTGTGTCGGCTCTTATTTGTGGCACGTGGGATCTTCGTTGAGGCATGCGGGATATTTTGTTGAGGCACACGGGCTTCTCTCTAGTTGTGGCATGCAGGTTTTCTCTTCTCTAGTTGTGGCGCGCAGGCTCCAGGGCCTGTGTGGGCTCTGTAGTTGTGGTGCGCAGGTTCCAGAGTGCATGCGCTCTGTAGTTTGCAGCACGCAGGCTCTCTAGTTGAGGTGCACGAGCTCAGTAGTTGTGGCACGTGGGTTTAGTTGCCCCGTGGCATGTGGAATCTTAGTTCCCTGACCAGGGATCGAACCCACGTCCCCTGCATTGTAAGGCGGATTCTTTACCACTGGACCACCAGGGAAGTCCCAGAAGGTGACATTTAAATGAAGACCTGAATGAAGTAAGAGAGTGATTCGGATATGAGTATCAGGGCATGGGGTAACATTCCAGGTAGGGGAGAGGGGAGCGTGCTTGGCACAGTAGAGGAACCATGAAGACACCTGTGTGGCAGAAGTGCAGGGGGCGAGGGAGAACGTGGTGGGAGATGAGGTCAGGGGGGTAGGTAGTGCCAGGTCTTCTTGGATTATGTAGGCTATGGTCAGGAATTTGTATTTTATTCTATGTACGTTGGGGAGCCATTGGAGAGTTTGAGCAGGAGATTGGCCTGTCTTTGAGGGTTGAACTAGGAGCCTGCTGATTGTGCAAACTGCTGCACTCAGACCCTGACCTGACAGACCATACTCTCTTCATTGAAGGTGGGCAGTTTGAGGTACTCCCTGCTTTTAAACCATTGCTACCCATAGTCCCTGCTGTGGAATTTACCTGCGTGGCCACGTCCATAGCACATTACCCGTGGTCTCCTTGGTCTACAGCTGATTCAGCCAACCTGTATCCCTGATGGACTGATTGAGCTGATAAGATTCCTACTCTTAAGAATTGGAAAACAAGCATTTTTGTTTTTACGCGAAATATGCGTTTCTGGAAAACCTTGTGTTCTACACACTAAAAATAACAGAGCTGGGCTTCCCTGGTGGCGCAGTGGTTAAGAATCTGCCTGCCAATGCAGGGGACACGGGTTCAAGCCCTGGTCTGGGAAGATCCCACGTGCCATGGAGCAACTAAGCCCGTGCGCCACAACCACTGAGCCTGTGCTTTAGAGTCCACGAGCCACAACTACTGAGCCCGCACGCCTAGAGCCCGTGCTCCACAACAAGAGAAGCCACTGCAATGAGAAGCCCGCGCACCGCAATGAAGAGTAGCCCTGCTCGTCGCAACTAGAGAAAGCCTGCGCACAGCAACAAAGACACAGCACAGCCAAAAATAAAAATAAATAAAATAAATTAATTTTAAAAAAAAATAACAGAGCTTATGGAAAAATAGCGTTCAGCGTGGCCCAGAGCACTAACAAAAGTAATAACAATCCTAATAAAAATGCTAGTATAATTAAAAAAACGTGTTAAATTCCTAAAAATCAAATATTAGAGTATAGGATTTTGTCTTAAAAACAAGGTGAAAGTAGCTTTATGGAAGAGGATATAAGGAAGGGTTAAAGATGGTGAATTACTGAATAAATGCATAAAGGTTAGGGAGAACCATGCAATGAGCTTTTCCAAGACACAGAACACATGGCCAGAATGAGGCGAGAGGATGAACCTGGTGTGAATAGGCATCGTGCGTGACACTGAATTCCTGTTAGCTTAGATGCCGACGTGCTTTGCATTCTGTGGCTCTACACTGTGATACAGAGCATTAAGGAATTGGGAGCAGTCACTTGTAAATCAGTGTGATTTCAAGTGTTATACTGCCATCATTTCTCTGTTTACAATTTTGTAGAATCAAAATCACATTGCAGAAATAACCTTGCAACAGAACATACTTTGCTAACAATGATACCTGTTGAACCCTTACTATGTGCCAGGTACTGCACATAAGCTCTGTATCCTCTTGCTTATTCTTGACATAATGCCTGTGAAATGGTGCTCTCACTTTTCATAGTTAAGGAAGCTAAGGCACAGGAGAGGGTTAAATAATGTGTCTACTGGCATATGGTCAGTAAAAGGTGACATTAGACCCTGGAGTTAAAAGATCATACAGTGTCAGGGCTTGAGATGATGCCATGTGTCAGCCCAAGTTGTTGCAGGACGTAGAAGCAGAGAAAGGTGGTCCTCAGAGAGAAGCCGGAGAGTGACTCTCAGACTCTCAGAAAAAAGCAAAGGGGAGTGAGCAGGTGGCCTGAGAAAGAGATAGAGAAGCTGCCTCACAGCTCTCCCCTTCCCAAATAGCACAGTCATACATCCTGAGACTGGGTTCTGTAAGTGTCCTTCCAACAAATTTCCCCTTTCATTTGAGTAAGTTTGAGTGTCATTTGTAACCAATCACTGACAAAAGCACCCAAACCCTCCCAATTCTATTTGATATGTATCTGGCATGTCACATTTTGGGGATATAAACTTCAGTTTTCAGTGAGTAGATTAATTTGATTAACTTTAATTAAGTTATCTCTTGGGGTTCAAGCCCATGGCTCTCAGATACGCACATGGATTGGTTTTGGGTGGGGAAGGTGCTGTGGGGAGGGGGAAAGTCAGGAACAGAGGGAGAGGGCTTGAATTAGCTCCAGTGTTTTGTCTTAGTTTCTCTTTGAAGGGTCAAGTGAAATCTATTCTGAAGTAACAGTGTGTGGCCATGTCCTGAATTTTATGGAGCCATTTCCTTTTGTCTATGACTTTACCACCTATGTATATATTGCTACATTCTTTTTCTTTTTTAATTAATTTTATTTATTTTTGGCTGCATTGGGTCTTTGTTGCTGCACGCGGGCTTTCTCTAGTTGTGGCGAGCGGGGGCTACTCTTCGTTGTGTTGCTCGGGCTTCTCATTGCGGTGGCTTCTCTTGTTGTGGAGCACAGGCTCTAGGCGTGTGGGCTTCAGTAGTTGCAACATGTGGTCTCAGTAGTTGCGGTGCACGGGCTCTAGGCGTGCAGGCTCAGTAGTTGTGGCTCGCGGACTGTAGAGCGCAGGCTCAGTAGTTGTGGCGCACGGGCTTAGTTGCTCCGCAGCACGTGGGATCTTCCCAGACCAGGGCTCAAACCCGTGTCCCCTGCATTGGCAGGCGGATTCTTAACCACTGCACCACCAGGGAAGCCCAACATTTCTTTATTACATGAATAAACATGTTCTTTTTTGGTCTTTTTTTTCACATGCATGTCATCCAGTTATAATCATCCTGTGCATACAACTTTGTATCTTTTGTTTTCACAGAATGTTAATTTCACAGGCTAAATGTCATCATCCTTTCCACAGGTTACTACATAGCCTATGTGATCATCATTTTTCATAGCTACATAATTTTGTATCAAGGGAGCATAGCATAATTTACTAATCCATCTCCTAGTTTAGGACATTTAAGTTGCTTCTGACCTTTCTTTATTATAAATTAACACTGATAAATATATCCATGCTTTACCAGTCAAGGAATCTACTAGCAAATAACATCAGAAACCAACTGTTGCTGATTTAAAGAGAAATGAGATTCTTAAAAAACATTGACTTAAAATATATGTGAGGATGGATGGATGGATGGATAGATAACTTACTTGACAGAGTTACCAGGAGAGCTGGAAGACTAGCTTTGCATCTAGGAACTGCACCCAGATCTCACTGAAAAGCTGGTCTGAAGCTGTGGCTGCACACCACACCGCCAAGGCCAGACATGGGGCTTCTGCTGCTAGTGCAAAGTCTCCGCATCTGATCGACCCCCTGCCCTCCTCCAAGGGAGGCCAGACCTGCAAGTATCTGGCATTTTCTGCCTCTACAGTTGGAGATGGGCTCTGCCTTATCTGAACCCCTGAGAGAGGAAATTCCATATTCCCTAGAAAAATAATTTAGGATTACACACTGATAAAGCCATTTCTGTATTTAGGATAGTTTGTGTAAGGTGGTTTCCTGGAAGTAGAATTACCAGGCCAGAGGGCATGAACAAATTTTTTTGATGAGAGGAGCAGACCTGTTGACCTCAACAGTTGGGCCTTGGAGCTTTTTGCTTCCTTGGATTAATCTTTCCTTTAACATGTCACTTAACTGGCTGTACTTAGTGAATAGAGTGTTACGTTTCTTAGAACTTTAGTTGTTGAGATGGAAGGGCTTTTAGTCACTGCTTTAAAAAAGGATAATCATCTTTTTTACTCTTGATTAATTTTTCCCCTTTCGGTTGGGGTGCCTAGGTTTGTGCTAGAATCTGAAAAATGGATGGCATATTCTTTTTTTTTAATTTATTTATTTATGGCTGTGTTGGGTGTTCGTTTCTGCTCTAGGGCTTTCTCCAGTTGCGGCGAGCGGGGGCCACTCTTCATCGCGGTGCGCAGGCCTCTCACCGTCGTGGCCTCTCCCGTTGCGGAGCACAGGCTCCAGACGCGCAGGCTCAGTAGCTGTGGCTCATGGGCCTAGTGGCTCTGCGGCATGTGGGATCCTCCCAGATCAGGGCCCGAACCCGTGTCCCCCGCATTGGCAGGCAGATTCTCAACCACTGCGCCACCAGGGAAGCCCCTGGATGGCATATTCTTTTAACTTAGATTGTTTTAAGTTTCCACTCCACATACAAACTTGTGGAGTGGAAATTCATTATTTATGGCAGTGTGAACTTACTGTTTTTTAATTTCCTTCCTCTTTCAATCCCCTCCTCCCATCCTACATAAAAGTAAATATCCATATATTTCTTCCTACTCTTCCCCCAGGCTTTCATTTGTTTTGTTTGGTTTAGGGTGATTGACCAGCATTCACTCCATGTCAAACAGGAGGCAAGTGCTCTTATCTCCCAGCCCCACCTCTCTGTGACCTCCCCCGGGAGCTCCCTTTCCTCTGTGGCCTTGGGGAAAGGGGGAGGCTTAGATTTGAAGCCATTCCACAGTCTCTCATTTGTCCTGACTACACGTGCTCATCTTCTGACCAGAATAGGAGGCTTTGGAGGCTAGAGTTCTGACCTGTATTCACATGCCTGTTACGTGTTGGGTGGATGTAGTAAAATGTTTGTTAAACGAGCCCAGTGCTGTTACTCTTATGGGTGTTTTTATACGTAATGCAGATGGTTATGATGTTGCCTTCCCTTTCAGGGAAGGAGGAACTTGCAAAGACCCCATGTCTTTAAAAATATTGACTTAATGTACTGTGAAATTGAAAATGCTATATGCAGAACGTGGTATTTCTGAGTTCTCCAAATCTTCCCTTTACTCCTTATAGTTTTAAAACTGTTTTGAGTTGGTTGTACTCCAAGGTAACATTCTCCTGAGCTCTCAGTTCAGGAAAGGTGGTCTGGGGTGGGGGCCAGCATTTAGTAAAGGCAACAATCTAGGTGAAGGGAGAACTTTGTAAAGCAAAGTTACATCTTCCCTAGAAACAATTAATCATATTATTAGACAAACTGCCTCAGCAGCTGGTGAAACAGCAGGAACATGTCAATTTTGCTTCCTTAGTTACAGGGAGTGATAGTGTACTTGACCTTCAGCAGAGCAGGGTCATAGAGAGGGCATCTTTAAACAGCTCTGTCTGGTTTTGGTGAATGGAATCTGCACTGGCAGTTTGAAAGTACATGCCGATGAGTTCCCCCACCAACCCCTGGCTGTTTTGGTTGGACTCTTTGGCCGGGGAAGTTGCTGAGAAAAAATGTAAATAAAGCTGCAGAGAGCCATTGGCATGGTAAGTAAGTGCAGTGTTCTGCAGAAAAATAAGACTAATTTTGAAGCCTTTTCTCATTCTCTCTGTTTCTGGAGGCACGTCTCCTTGTAATGCAGTATATTTCATAGGCAGTTGTTTTTATAGCAGGTGGTAAAAAGCAGTGGATTTAGATGCCTAATACGTATTTGAAGGAAATCAATTTAGTGTCTATTGCTATGCTTAGCACCTAGCAAATTATTTCTTCATGGGAGCTTGTATTTGAGTGTGCTGGGTAGACCCAAGTGGAGCAAGAGCTGTTTGTTTGTGGTTGTTGTTGTTGTTTTCAGTAGGTTAACCTGCCTCTGAACAGAGTGTGTGAACCTGTTCTTAAATACCTCTTTGTTTTATATAATTGGGGGTAGTAGTCATTGATTTTGGATCTTTGTTTTTGTGCCAAGAAATTTAGGGCTATAGTTTTATCTTTTTAAACATACTATCAACTTGAAAATTTTCAAACTGGTTAATCAATTCTGATTTAAGTGGGGTGGATTTATTAATATTGAGGTTTGATTCTTCCACTGGCTTTAGTATAACGAAGAGCTGCCCTTGCCACTCAACAGGAGTAATTCTTTAGGAACATGGACACTGGCAGTATACGGTTCTGGTCCTTTGTATGAGGTGAGCAGCGAGCACTTTCAAGACCAGCAGCCTCCTCTGGCTTCCTCCCTCTGTGGTACAAGTTGCTGCACAAAGAGCAGTTAACTCTTTGCCCATTGACCCTTCACCACACTTATTATTTGGTGGTCCTTTGAAATAAAAATAAAAGGAGGATGTGGTACATTTCAGTTCAGGCTGGAGGTGTCCCCTGCCTGAAGCCCTTTACCCACTTAGGCAGTTGTTTACATTGTTCATTATTTCACTAGGGATGTTAAGGAGAAGTGGAAGTTCCTGATTGAGATCGGTAACATGTTGAGTCTGCAGGATCTGTTATTTTTTTTCCCCCCACAGGGTGTGAACTTTGCTGCCCTATTAATAACCCATGGGAATGTTGCAGCCAAAAATCAGGATCAGAATAAATTATAGATTTAGAAACTTAATTTTTGCTTATTAGCTGAATGCTTTGGGCATTCTGTTCAACCTAGATGTTCATCCTTCACCGAATGACTGCATGTTAACACAGAAATTTTTCCTAAAAATTATTTCCCCAAAAATGCTGCCAAGGCAATGTCATGTTATGGTGAAATAGAGAAGGTTCTCACTCCAGGTTGAAAAGGTACGTACTTTCCCATCAGCCACATATACTCGTGTGTCAGTGGAGGCAATATGCCTTGGTTTATTTATATGATAAACTGCCAAGGCAGGTGTTGTGCATACCTGCAGGATGTTTAACTAGCAGATAGATACAAGAGTGGAGTAAAACAAAAAGAGGTCTAGGCAGAGTCCCAGCGTCAGGACTGTAAAAAAGACTTCTTCTTTATTCTTGAAGTTAAAAAGTACTCATTCTCTAACCAGTCATTGTGGGCCTGATATGTGCCTGGCCTTAGGAGTAAAAGGAACTGTTCCTTCCTGCCCTCTGAGGTAGACTTGAGCAGGTACTATGAGGGCCCTGTGGAGAGTGCTAAGATACAGGCACTCTGGGAGCCCAAAGCAGGACTTGTGCACCAATCCGGCGGGTCACAGACGGCTGACCAGAGGAGCTGGGCTTTCATGAACTCTTTAGACAGTAAACATTTGTGTGTTGGTAAAGCATGGTTAACTTTAGAAAGGATGTGAAATGGAAGTGCCGATTTTACCCTTTAAGTGTGAGTCAGACACCATGCCCTGGAAGACCTGTATCCAAATGTACTTTCACACCCTCCTTGCTCATGGTTTAATTGAGTCCATTGGACTAGCTGTTTCCGTGTCAAAGTGCAAGTGCTCTGGCCAGGTATAATACACACCTGGGTGTTGCTGGGCATTTACACTTCACTGTGAACTAAATGAGCTTGTCCATCGCAGCTGGAGCAGATTGAAGGGGTAGAAAGTAAGCTAAGGCAGAGGGCCAAGACTTACTTCAGGCACTGAAAAGGTAGGCAAGAAAGGATGGAAAGGAGATGCTTCTACCGGTCAGAAATGCATCTAATATTTTTATGTCATTGACTTTTTATCATTGTGCTAAATGATATTCAAAAGAATGCTTCAGGAAAAAAAGTAGACTTCCTGCTTTGATGTCTGTTCATAATATTAGGCTCGAAGTTCACACAGCTGCAAGAATTTCTGGGAGATCCCATCAAGACGTCACTTTGCCTTCAAGCCAGATCATATCTAAACTGCCCCTGATGCCAGTAGAACACACCTTCTTTCTAAAGGCCACAGGAGTAGGGGATCCCAAGTATTTTCCCATTTACCTGTCACTTCTGGAGTTAAGCATCCTTCCCTTGAATCCCAGGGATATTTAAGACTGTTCACCCAATCTAAATTTATTACTGAGGGACTTCCCTGGTGGTCCAGTGGGTGAGACTCCGCGCTCCCACTGCAGGGGGCCCGGGTTCCGTCCCTGGTTGAGGAACTAGATCCCGCATGCATGCCGCAACTGAGAGTTCACATGCCACAACTAAGAAGTCTGCGTGCCTCGACTAAGACCCGGTGCAGCCTAAATAAATAAATAAATATTTTAAAAATAAATAAATTTATTACTGAGCCCATCGCCAGCATGACCCTTGCCCCCTCTCAGCAAATCTGTGGAGGTCTTTGGGATTCTCATATAAAAGGAATCATAAAATTTGCAAGCGTATTCCTTAACGTGGGGAAACCAGAGTCCAGGGGGTTTAAACCGGAGCTCAGGCAGGGTCTGAAAGCTGGCAAATAGTCTTGGCACCCAACCCGCACTTCCTCCCCTGTAGCTGTCCACCCACCGCCGCAGGTGCTGGAAGGCAGGGCCACTTCTGCTTGCTGTGCACACCCAGTGCGCAGCCCCAGGGTGGCACAGGGTCAGTGCTTAGCAGGTTCCAGTGAAACGTGGACAAGGGTCACTTTGGCCTACTGACTTAGAAAGCTTCTCTGAGTCCCTGTGAAATACTTTTTGAATACTATTATTCTTTTAAATAAAGTTTTTATTGTATAACATACATATGTTCACAGTTCATAAGTGTGTAACACAATAAATTATCATAGAGGGAACATTCCCATGTAACCACCACACAGGTTAAGAACAGAATAGAATTTCCTGTCCTCTCCCAATCACTGCCCCCACTCTGCTCCCTAAAAGTGACCTCTGTCTCTTTTTTTTTTTTTAATTAATTTATTTATATTGGCTGTACCGGGTCTTAGTTGCAGCACGTGGGATCCTAGTTGCAGCATGCATGTGGGATCTAGTTCCCCGACCAGAGATGGAACCCGGGCCCCCTGCATTGGGAGTGCGGAGTCTTACCCACCGGACCACCAGGGAAGTCCCAAAAGTTTTTAATTTTGACAAAGTTAGTTTTATCTTTCGTTTCTTTATTTTGCTTTAAGTGTAATAGCTAAGAACTCATTGCCTAAGGCAAGGTCATAAAGATTAACACCTATGTTTTCTAATTTTTGTGTATAATGTGAGGTATATTTTCTTACAAAAAGAAAATAAGAATTTTCCATTCAAGAAGCATCTCACTAGTACAGTTAATCATGTGTAACAAAGATATTTATACACTGTTTATAACTCAGGCTTTTGAAAAAATTTTCAGAAGTTTGTGGTAGTATTAATAGTAACTATGTGCTGAATAGTATTAATACTTAACATGTTATTTACTAACCCTCTCATCAATCTCATAAAGTAGTAACAATATGTCTATGTTGAATTTGAGGAAACCGAAGTTTAGAGGGTTTAAGTGACTTTCTCAGGGTGATAGTATGTGTTTCAGAGCCTAGGTCTATCTGATTCCATAGCCTATGGGTACTCAAATAATGTTGATTGCTTTAAAACTTCTAAAAAATAAAGTGAGTCAGAAAGGCAGACTATTATTCTATCAGTTAAGAATTCAAAATATCTGAAATGGGTGGAATTAACTTACAGAGTAATAATAGACTCAACCAGAATTCTAAATGTTCATTACTAAGGAAGGATTTAATGCCTATGCACTGATAAAGTGACTGGGGAGCCTTTTCTTCTGAATTACAAATAAACAGAGCTAAGAAGTATATGTACATGGATGCTGGGAGATATATTCTGCAAGATTTGAGCCTCATCACACCCTCTCTATAATGGTTTGTGCCTATTCTGCCTATCTCTTAACCAAGAGAAAACTAATATATACAAAGCATTTTGTAAACTAAAAGTCACTATGAGAATATTGCATTCTGTTGTCCTTTTATGGTGAATTTTTTGCTGGTAAAATTAATGCTCATGAAAGAAAAAATTTTTTCAACTACCCCAATAATTAATCATGCTGTGCTTTATAAAATTGAGATATAATTCAGTTACCATAAAATTCACCCTTTTAAAGTGTACAGTTTAGTAGTTTCACGAGGTTGTACAGCGATTACCACTGTCTAATTCTAGAACATTTTCATCATTTCAGAAAGAAACTCCAGGGAATTCCCTGGCTGTCCAGTGGTTAGGACTCCAGGCTTTCACTGTGAGGGCCTGGGTTCGATCCCTGGTCAAGGAACTAAGATCCCACAAGCCACGCGGTGCGGCCAAAAAAAAGAGAAAGAAACTCCATATCTATTAGCAGTTATCTCCCCTTTCCCCCATCCCTTCAATCCCTGGCACCCACTAATCTACCTTCTATCCCTATGGATTGCCTATTCTGGGCATGTTATATAAATGAAATCATACAATATATGGTCTTTTGTGACTGATTTCATCCATGTTGTAGCATGTATCGGTACTTCATTCCTTTTTATTGCCAAATAATATTCCATTGCATAGACATACCACATTTTCTTTATTCATTCATCAGTCTATAGATATTTGATTGTTTTTACTTTGGGGCTATTACAAATAATGCTGATGTGAACATTTCTACGCAAGATTTTTGTAGACATATGTTTGTCTTTCTCTTGAGTATATACCTAGGAGTGGAATTGTTGGTTTATATGGCAACTCTGTTTAACCTTTGAGAATTGACCACACTGTTTTCCAAAGATGCTGTACCATTCTGTATTCCCTCCAGCAGTGTATTAGAGTTCCAGTTTTTCCACATCCTTGCCAACACTTGTTATAGTCTCATCTTTTTGATTGTAGCCATCCTAGTGGGTGTGAAGTGGTATCTCATTGTGGGCTTAAATTGAATTTCCTTAATAACTAATGATGTTGAGCATCTCCTATGCTACTGGTCATTTGTATATCTTCTTGGGAGAAATTTCTATTCAATTCCTTTGCCTCTTCGGTTTTTTTAAAATATTAACTTATAATAGTTCTTTATAGTCTATATGTGCATGTCCATGTATCAGATACATGATTTGCAAAATTTTTCTCCCATTTTGTAGGGTGTCTTTCCACTTTCTAAATGATGTCCTTTGAAACACAAAACTTTTTAATTTTGATGATGGCCACGCCATCTAATTTTTCTTTTGTTACTTATGCTTTGATATCATATCTAGTAAACCATCACCTAATCCAAGTTCACAAAGAGTTATACCTGTATTTTCTTCTAAGAGTTTTATAGTTTCAGCTCTTACATTTAAATCTTTGATCCATTTTAAGTTAATTTTTTCCCATTTTTTAATTGTAATAAAATACATATAAAATTTACCATTTTAACTTTTTAAGTATACAGGTCAGTGGTATTAAATACACATAATGTTGTGCAACTTTAACCACTATCCCTCTCCATAACTCTTTTTTTTTTTTTTTAATTAATAGTAATCTTTTATTTATTTATTTATTTTTATATTTATTTTTGGCTGTGTTGGGTCTTCGTTTCTGTGCAAGGGCTTTCTCTAGTTGCGGCAAGCAGGGGCCACTCTTCATCGCAGTGTGCGGGCCTCTTCACTGTCGCAGGCTCTCTTGTTGCGGAGCACAGGCTCCAGACGCGCAGGCTCAGTAGTTGTGGCTCACGGGCCTAGTTGCTCCGTGGCGTGTTGGATCTTCCCAGACCAGGGCTCGAACCCATGTCCCCTGCATTAGCAGGCAGCTTCCCAACCACTGCGCCACCAGGGAAGCCCAGATCTCCATAGCTTTTCATCTTGTAAAACTGAAACTCTATACCCGTTAAACACTAATTCCCATTGCCCGCTTTTCCTAGTACCTAGGAACCACCACTCTACTTTCTATCTCTATGAATTTGACTACTCTCAATATTTCATATAAGTGAAATCATACAATAGTCATCTTTTTGTGACTGGCTTATTTCACTTAGCATAATGTCCTCAAAGTTCATCTGTGTTGTAGCATGTGCCAGAATTTCCTCATTTTAAAAAGGTGAATAATATTCCATTGAATGCATATACCACATTTTGCTTATCCATTAATCTGTACATGGACACTTGGGTTGCTTCCACCCCTTGAGTATTATGAATAATGCCGCTGTAAATGTGTGTACAAATCTCTCTTTGAGGCACTGCTTTCAACTCTTTTGTGTATATCCCCAGAAGTGGAATTGCTGGATCATATGGTAATTCTAGTTTAATTTTTTAAGGAACCACAATCCTGTTTTTCATAGCATCTGTGCCATTTTATATTCCCACCAGCAGTGCACAAGGGTTCCAATTTCTCTGCATCCTCACCAACACTTGTTATTTTCTGGGGTGTGTTTTTTTGGTTTTGTTTTTTGCTTTTGTTTGTTTTTTGATAGTAGCCATCCTAATGGGTATGAGATGGTATCTCGTAGTTTTGATTTTTATTTCCCCAATGGTTAGTGATGTTGAACAGGCTTTCATGTGCTTATTGGCCATTTGTGTATTTTCTTTGGAGAAATGTCTATTCAAATCTTCTGCCCATTTTTTAGTCAGGTTGAGTTTTTTTTAATGTTGTTGAGTTTTAGAAGTTCTTTATATAATCCGGAAATTAATGCCTTATCAGATACATGATTTGCAAATGTTTTCTCTCATTCTGTAGGTTGCCTTTTTACTCTGTTGATATTGTCTTTCGATGCGCAAATTTTAAGTTTTTATGAAGTTCAAGTTGTGTGTTTTTTTTCTTTTGTTGCCTGTGCCTTTTGTGTCATATTCATGAAATCATTGCCAAATCCAGTGTGTGATACTTTTCTCCTATGTTTTCTGAGAGTTTTATAGTTTTAGGTCTTAGATTTAGGTCTTTGATCCATTTTGCGTTAATTTTTGTGTATGGTGTGAGGTAAGAGTCCAGCTTCATTCTTTTGCATGTGAATATCCAGTTTTCCTAGTACCGTTTGTTGAAAAGAATGTCTTTTCCTCATTGAATGGTCTTGGCTCCCTTGTCAAAAAATCATAACCTTATATGCAATGATTTATTTCTGGAATCTTTTTTCCTTTGGTCTGTATGTCTGTCTTTATGCCAGTACCACAGTTTTGTGACTATAGCTTTGTAGCACGTCTTGAAATCAGGAAGTGTGAGTCCTCCAGCTTTGTTCTTTATCAAGGTAGTTTTGTCTATTTGGGATCCCTTGAGATTCCATACAAAGTTCAGGATGGATTTTTCTATTTCTGCAAAAAAAAAAATCATTGAAATTTTGATAGGAATTGCATTGAACCTATAAATCACTTTGGGAAATATTGACATCCTAGCAATATTAAGTCTTCCAATCCCATGAACATGAAAAAGGTTTCCATTTATTCTTTAATTCCTCTTAGCAATGTTTTGTAGTTTTTAAGGTACAAATCTTTTACCTTTTACTTCTTTTCCAATTTGGATGCCTTTTCTTTCTTCTGCTTGCCTAATTCCTCTGGCTAGAACTTCTAGTACAATGTTGAGTAGAGGCGGTGAAAGCAGGCATCCTTGCTTTTGTTCCTTATCTTAGAGGAAAAGCTTTCCGTCTTTCACCATTGACTATGATGTTTACTGTGGGTTTTTCATACATGGCTTCTATTATGTTGAGATAGTCTCCTATCCTAATTCCTTGAGTGTTTTTATCATGAAAGGGTGATAAATTTTGTCAAATGCCTTTTCTCCTTCTATTGAGATGATATTGTGGGGTTTTTTCCTTCATTCTGTTAATGCAGTGTATTACAGTGGTAGATTTTTATGTGTTGATTCATCCTTGCATTTCAGGAATAAGTCCCACTTGGTCATGGAGTATAGTCTTTCTAATATGCTGCTGATACAAGTTTGCTAGTATTTTGCTGAGGATTCTTGTATCAGAGTTCATGAGGGATATTTGTCTGTAGTTTTCTTGTAGTGTGTTTGCCTGGCTTTGGTATCAGGGTAATGCTGGCCTCAAATGAGTTTGGAAGTGTTCCTTACTCTTCAGTATTTTGGCATAGTTTGAGAATGCTTCTTTAAATGTTTGGAAGAAATGACCAGTGAAGCCTTCGGGTCCAGGGGTTTTCTTTATGGGAAGATTTTTTTTTTTTATTATTGATTCAGTCTCCTTAGTAGTTATAGGTCTCTCCATGTTTTCTATTTCTTCATGATTTACTCATGGTATGTTTTGTTTCTAGGAGTTTGTTCATTTTGTCTAGGTTATCCAATTTGTTGGCATACAATTAATCATTCTTATAATGTTTTATATTTCTGTAGAATTGTTAATAATGTCCTCACTTTGATTTCTGATTTCAGTAATTTGAGTCTTCTCTTTTTTTTCCTTAGTCTATCTAGCTAAAGATTTGTCAATTTTGTTGATCTTTTCAAAGAATCAATTTTTAGTTTCATTGATTTTCTGTTTTCTATATTTCTTTTTTCTCTTCTATAATCTTTATTATATCCTTTCTCCTGCCAGCTTTGGATTCAGTTTGTTCTTTTTTTATTCTGGTTGTAAAAGTTAGGTTGCTCATTTGAGATCTTTTTTTTTTTTTTTTTTAATGTAAGTACTTATAGCTCATAAATTTCCCACTTAACACCACTTTTGCAATGTCCCCTAAGTTTTGGTACGTTGTGTTTTCGTTTCCATTCATCTCTAAGTTTTTTATAATTACCCTCGTGATTTCCTCTTTGATCCATTGGCTGTTTAAGAATGTGTTGTTTAATTTCCACCAATTTGTGATTTTTGCAGTTTCCTTCTGTTGGTGATTTCTAACTTCATCCTGTTATGGTCGGAGAAGACACTTTGTATGATATCTGTCTTTTAAAATTTGTTGAGATTTAATTTGTGGCTGAACTTATGGCCTGTCCTGGAGAGTGTTCCATGTGTACTTGAGAAAAATGTGTCTTTGTTGTTTCTGAGTAGAGTGCTCTGTATAGTGTGTTCAATCTAGTTAGTTTTTATTGTGTTAAGTCTTCTATTTCCTCGTGTATCTTCTGTCTAGTGGTTCTGTCCATTACTGAGATTGGGCTGTTGAAGTCTCCAATTATTATTGTAGAACTGTCCATTTCTTCCTTAAGTTCTATCAGTTTGGGCTTCACATATTTTTCTGGTTATTAGGTGTGTAAATGTTTGTGATTGTTATATCTTCTTGCTGTGTTGATCCTCTTATTAGTATCCTTCTTTGTGTCTTACAACCTTTTAAAATTTAAAGTCTATTTTGTTTGATTTTAGTACAGCTACCTCTGCTGTCTTTTGGTTTCTATTCGCATGGACTTTTTCCTTTCATTTTCAGTCTATTTGTATCTTTGGTTCTAAAGTGAGTCTCTTATAGGCAGCATACAGTTGGAACAGAGTTTCTCTATAATATTCTGCCGTTATCTCTTGATTAGAGAGTTTAATCCATTTGCATTTAAATATTTACTGATGAGGAGGGACTTCTGTCATTTTGCTCTTCGTTTTATATATGCCTTACAGCTTTTTCTATCCTTCATTTCCTGCATTCCTGTCTTCTTTTATGTTTAGTTGATTTTTTTGGTATTGAAATGTTTAAATCATTTCTCATTTTTTTTGTATATATTCTATAGCTATTTTCTTCATGGTTACCATGGGGATTACATATAACATCCTAAAGTTACAGATTCACCCTAGTTTGAATTTATACCAACTTAACTTCAATCACATAGAAGAACATTCTTGCTTTACAACTCTGTCCCCACCCCTTTCAGTTGTTGTTGTCACAGATTACATCTTTATACATTGTGTGCCCAAAAACATAAGCTAATAATTCTTTTAAATACATTAGTCTCCTATGTAGAAAACAAGAGTTAAAGTCACAACAATACTAGCTCTTACTTACACTGATAATTGAGGGTTTTTTTTTTCTTTAAATGTATTTGTAGAAAATAAAAAGTATAGTTGTAAACCATCACTACAATAATCCTAGCTTTTATAATTGCCCATGTATTTACCTGTATTGAAATCTTTATTTCTCCAATGTCCTAGTGTTTTTTCCTTTCACCTTGCAGGACCCCCTTGAGCATTTCTAGCAGGGCAAGGCTAGTGATCACAAATTCCCTTACCTTTTGTTTATCTGGGAATGTCTTGGTTTCTCCCTCAGTTTTAAAAATATTTATTTATTTATCTATTTATTTTAATTGAGGTATAGTTGATTTACAATGTTGTGTTTCTGGCATACAGCAGAGTGATTCAGTTTTTTATATATATATTCTTTTTCATATTCTTTTCCATTATGGTTTATTACAGGATATTGAATATAGTTCCCTGTGCTATACAAAAGGACCTTGTTGTTTATCTATTTTATATATGTAAATATATGTGGTATACATATGTGTGTGTGTGTGTGTGTGTGTGTGTGTGTATAGTTTGAGATAAAAGAAATTTTCACATACTGAGATAACAGGGAAGTCATTCTGGCTTATGCATGAGTTAACTTGAATTTTATGCTAACTAAAATAGCCTGTTTGTGGCCTATCAAACATACATTGTACATCTGCTTTAATTATTAAAGAAAAGGGCACACTAACCAGAAGTAAAGAATGTCCATGTTAAAAATAAAGATTCCTCTCTTCCTGAGGCGCCAATGCTGGGCCTTCTTTGATGATAAAACTCCCTTCCCAGGTGCCAAGGCCATGCTGACTTACTGATCTCTGATCTTTGTGGGGTTTTTTGTTTTTAAACCTTGAAGAAATGTAATGTTCTTTGTTCTGACAAGATATAAAACTGTGCTGGAAACCATGCTTCTCCAAAGGAGCTTCTCAGAGTAATCTGGGAAGCTGGCTTCTGGGCTTGTCCTTAGTTTGGCTCAAATAAAACTCTTCTTACTATAGATTCTTTATTGATTATTTTCATTGACACTTGTATCTGCTAATCCCAAACTCCTAATTTATCCCCTTCCCCTTTGGTAACCATAAGTCTGTCTTCTATGTCTGTGAGTCTGCTTCTGTTTTGTAAATAAGTTCATTTGTATCATTTTTTTAAAGATTCCACATATAAGTGATATCATATGCTATTTCTCTTTCTCTTTCTCACTTCACTTAGTATGATAATCTCTAAGTCCATCCATGTTGCTGCAAATGGCAATATTTCATTCTTTTTCATGGCTGAGTTGTATTCCACTATATATATATACTGCATCTTCTTTATCCATTCATCTGTCGATGTACATTTAGGTTGCTTCCATGTCTTGGCTATTGTAAATAGTGTTGATGTGAACACTGGGGTGATGTTTCTTTTCAAATTAGAGTTTTCACCAGATACATGCCTAGGAGTGTGGTTGCTGGATCATATGGCAACTCTTTATTTTAGTTTTTTAACAAACCTCCATGCTGTTTTCCACAGTAGCTGCACCAATTTACATTCCCACCAACAGTGTAGGAGGGTTCTCTTTTCTCCACACCCTCTCCAGCATTTATTATTTGTAGACCTTTTTTAAAAATTTTATTTATTTTTATTTTTGGTTGCGTTGGGTCTTTGTTGCTGCCCAGGGACTTTCTCTAGTTGCGGCGAGCGGGGGCTACTCTTCATTGTGGTGCGCGGGCTTCTCATTGCAGTGGCTTCTCTTGTGGAGCACGGGCTCTAGGCAGGTGGGCTCAGCAGTTGTGGCTTGCAGACTCTAGAGCACAGGCTCAGTAGTTGTGGCGCACAGGCTTAGTTGCTCTGAGGCATGTGGGATCTTCCCGGACCAGGCCTTGAACCCCTGTCCCCTGCATTGGCAGGCAGATTCTTAACCAGTGTGCCACCAGGGAAGCCCTATTTATAGACTTTTTAATGATGACCATTCTGACTAGTGTGAGGTGATACCTCATTATAGTTTTGATTTGCATTTCTCTAATAATTAGCGATGTTGAGCATCTTTTCATGTGCCTATTGGCCAACTGTATGGTCTTCTTTGGAGAAATATCTGTTTAGGTCTTCTGCCCATTTTTTGGTTGGGTTGTTTGCCTTTTCCTGTTATTGAGTTGTATGAGCTGTTTGTATATTTTGGAAATTAAGCCCTTGTCAGTCACATCATTTGCAAGTATTTTCTCCCAGTCCGCAGGTTGTCTTTTTGTTTTGTTTATGGTATACTTTGCTGTGCAAAAGCTTATAAGTTTTATTTTTGTTTTTATTTCTATTGTCTTGGGAGACTGACCTAAGAAAACATTGCTACGATTTATGTCAGAGAATGTTTTGCCTATGTTCTCTTCTAGGAGTTTTATGGTGTCATGTCTTATATATGTCTTTAAGCCATTTTGAGTTTATTTTTGTGTAGGGTGTGAGGGAGTGTTCTAACTTTGTTGAGTTACATGCGGCTGCCCAGCTTTCCCAACACCACTTGGTGAAGCGTCTTTTCTTCATTGTGTATTTTTGCCTCCTTTGTCGAAGATTAATTGACCGTAGGTGTGTGGGTTTATTTCTGGTTGATCCATATGTCTGTATTTGTGCCAATATCATGAGATTTTGATTACTGTAGCTTTGTAGTATTGGCTGAAATCTGGGAGGGTTATGCTTCCAGCTTTATTCTTTTTTCCTCAGGATTGCTTTGGCAGTTCTGGGTCTTTTATGGTTCCATAAAAATTATAGGAGTATTTGTTCTAGTTCTGTGAAAAATGTCATGGGTAATTTGATAAGGATTGCATTAAATCTGTAGATTGCTTTGGGTAGTGTGGCCATTTTAACAATATTAATTCTTCCAATCCGAGAACATGGGATATCTTTCCGTTTCTTTGTATTATCTTCAAATTCCTTTATCAGTGTTTTATAGTTCTCAGCATGTAAGTCTTTCACCTCCTTGGTCAGGTTTATTCCTAAGTATTTTACTTTTTAATGCGATTTTTAAAGGTTTTTTGTTTTTTTTTTTACTTTCCCTTTCTAATATTTCATTGCTCGTGCAAAGAAATGCAACTGATTTATGTATGTTAACCTTGTATCCTGCTACCTTGCTGAATTCACTTATCACTTCTAGTAGTTTTTATGTGGAGTCTTGAGGGTCTTCTGTATCTTAGTATCATGTCATCTGCATATAATGACAATTTTACCTCTTCCTTCCAATTTGGATACCTTTTATTTCTTTGTCTTGTCTGATTGTTGTGGCTAGGACTTCCAAAACTTGTTGAATAGAAGTGGTAAGAGTGGGCATCCTTGCCTTGTTCCAGATTTTAGCAGGAAGGCTTTCAGCTTTTCACCATTGAGTATTATGTCGGCTGTGGGTTTGTCATAAATAGCTTTTATTATGTTGAGATATGTTCCCTCTATACCTACGTTGGCAAGAGTTTTTATTATGAATGGATGTTGAATTTTATCAAATGCCTTTTCTGCATCTATTGAGATGATCGTGTGGTTTTGTCTTTTCTTTTGTTGATGTGGTGTATCACATTGATTCATTTGTGTATGTTGAACCAGTCTTGTGACCCTGGGATGAATCCAACTTGGTTGTGGTGTATGATCTTTTTTTATGTATTGTTGGATTCAGTTGCTAATATTTTGTTGAGAATTTTTGCATCTGTATGCATCAAAGATATTGGCCTGTAATTTTCTTTTTTGGTGGTGTCTTTGTCTGGTTTTGACATCAGGGTGAGGTGGCTTTCTAGAACGACTTTGGGAGTGCTCCCTCCTCTTCACTCTTTTGGAAGAGTTTGAGAAGGATTGGTGTAAGTTCTTTTAATGTTTTGTAGAATTCTCCAGTGAAGCCATCTGGTCTTGGACTTTTGTTTGCAGAGAGTGTTTTAAATTACGGATTCTATTTCACGTCTAGTAATCAGTCTGTTCAAATTATTTCTTCTCGATTCAGTTTTGGTGGGCTGTATGTTTCTAGAAACTTGTCCATTTCTTCTAGGTTGTCCAATTTGTTGACATATAATTGTATTTTTTTATGGTTTTTTTGTATTTCTGTGGTATCAGTTGTTACTTGTCCTCTTTCATTTATTTTGTTTATTGGGTCCTCTCTCTTTTCTTTATGGTGAGCCTGGCTAGAGGTTTGTAGATTTTGTTTACCCTTTCAAAAACCCAGGTCTTGGTTTGATTGTTCTTTTTCTGTTGTTTTTTTAATCTCTATTTATTTCCTCTCTGGTCTTTATTATTTTGTTCCTTCTGCTGACTTAAGGTTTTGTTTGTTCTCCTTTTTCTAATTCTTTTAGATCGCAGGTTAGGATGCTTATTTGAGATTTTTCTTGTTTTTTGAGGAAAGCCTGTATTGCTTTGAACTTCCCTCTAAAGACAGTTTTTGCTGCATCCCATAGATTTTGTATGGTTGTGTTTTCATTGTCATTTATTTCAAGGTATGTTCTGATTTCATCGTTGACCTATTGATTTTTTAGTAGCATGTTGTTTAGTCTCCATGTAATCGTTTTTTTTTCTCATTTCTCTTTCTGTGGTTGATTTCTAGTTTCATGCTGCCATTGTGGTCAGAAAAGATGCTTGAAATGATTTCTGTCCTCTTAAATTTGTTGAGACTTGTTTTGTGTCCTAGTATGTGGTCTATCCTAGAGAAAGTTCCATGTGCACTTGAAAAGAATATGTATTCTGGGTTTTTTTGATGTAATGTCCTGAAAGTATCAATTAAGTCTAACTGTTCTATTGTGTCGTTTAGGATCTCTGTTGCCTTATTGATTTTCTGTCTGGACGATCTGTCCATTGATGTCAGTGAGGTGTTAAATTTTCCTACTATTACTGTGTTCTCATCAGTGTCTCCATTTATATCTGTTAGTATTTGTTTTATGTATATAGGTGCTCCTATATTGCGTGCATATGTTAATGAGTGTAATAGCCTCTTCTTGTATTGATCCTTTTATCATTATATAGTGTCCTTCTTTGTCTTTCTTTATGGATTTTGTTTTAAAGTCTGTTTTGTCTCGTATGAGTATTGCTGCCCCTGCTTTCTTCTCATTTCCGTTTGCACGAAATATCTTTTTCCATCCCTTCACTTTCAATCTATGTGTGTTCTTCACTCTAAAGGGTTCCTTGTAGGCAGCATATTGTAGGCTCTTATTTTGTCATCCAGTCTACCACTCTATGTCATTTGATGGGGGCATATAATCCATTGACATTTAAGGTAATTATTCTTTTTTTAATGATTATTTATTTATTTATTTATTTATGGCTGTGTTGGGTCTTCGTTTCTGTGCGAGGGCTTTCTCCAGTTTCGGCAAGCGGGGGCCACTCTTCATCGCGGTGCGCGGGCCTCTCACTATCACGGCCTCTCTTGTTGCGGAGCACAGGCTCAGTAATTGTGGCTCATGGGCTTAGCTGCTCCACGGCACGTGGGATCTTCCCAGACCAGGGCTCGAACCTGTGTCCCCTGCATTGGCAGGCAGATTCTCAACCACTGCGCCACGAGGGAGGCCCCGGTAATTATTAATAGGTATATATTTATTGCCATTGTAAATGTTTTCCAGTTGATTTTATATTTTTTCTTTGTTCCTTTTTTTTGTTTTTCCTTTTGTGGTTTGATGGTTTTCTTTTATATTATGCTTGTGTTTTCTTCTTTTTGGTTTTTGTGAATAATGTTTTTGATTTGTGGTTTACCTGTTTTTCAGGTATGCTAACCTGTTACTGTAGCTACTTGCTTTAGACTGGTTGTCATATAGGCTCCAAATACATTCTAAAAAAAAAAAAAAAATCTACAATTTCTTACTCCCTTCCCCACATTTTATGATTTTTATGTCCTCTTTTATATCTTCATGTTTATGCTTTTGCTGTTCATTGTAGTTATCACTTTCACCCAAAAAAATTTTTTTTTAATTTTTTAATCTGCATACTGGCTTATTTAAGTGATCTATTTTCCAATCATGTTTTTTTTAAAGTAAGTTATTTATTTATTTATTTATTTATTTATTTTTGGCTGTGTTGGGTCTTCATTGCTGTAGATGGGCTTTCTCTAGTTGCAGCAAGTGGGGGGTACTCTTTGTTGCGGTGCGTGGGCTTATTGCGGTGGCTTCTCTTGTTAAGGAGCATGGGCTCTAGGCACGTGGGCTTTGGTAGTTGTGGCATGCGGACTCTAGAGCACAGGCTCAGTAGTTGTGGCACACGGGCTTAGTTGCTCTGTGGCATATGGAATCTTCCTGGACCAGGCTCGAACCCCTGTTCCCTGCATTGGCAAGCGGATTCTTAACCACTGCGCCACCAGGGAAGGCCCCGATTGTGGGTTTTTTTTCTTTCCTATAGATTCTTGCTGCTGCTGCTTTTTTTTTTTTGCTTTTTTCTTATTTAGAGAAGATTTTTTAATATTTCTTTTAGGTTAAAAGTTTAGTATTGCCATATTCTTTTAGTTTTTGCTTGTCTGAGAAATTCTTTGACTCTCCTTCTATTCTAATGATAATCTTGCTGTGTAGAGTATCCTAGGTTGCAGGTTTTTCCCTTTTAGAACTTAGAATTTATCTTGCCACTCCCTTCTGGCCTGCAGCATTTCTGTAGAGAAATCAGCAGATAGCCTTATGGGGGTTCCCTTATAAAATTAACTCTGTTTTTCTCTTGCTGCCTTTAGAATCCTCTCTTTATCTTTAACTTTTGCCATTTTAATTATAAACTCCCTCACTTTTGAAGGACAGTTTCGCCAGGTATAGTATTTTGGGTTGACAGGTTTCTTTTCTTTGAGCACTTTGACTGTATTGGCCAACTGCCTTCTGGCCTCCAAAGTTTCTCATGAGAAATCTAATTGCAGGTCCTCCGTATGTGATAATTTGCTTCTCTCTTACTGTTTTCAAGATGTTCTCTTCTTGTCTTTCGAAAGTTTGATTATAATGTCTTGATTTCGGTCTCTTTGAGTTCCTATTACTTGGAGTTTGGTGAGCTTGGATGTTTATGTTCATGTCTTTGATCAAATTTGGGAAGTTTTCAGACATTATTTCTTCAAATATTCTTCGCTCACTCCCCTTTTTGTTCTCCAGACTCCCACAATGCTGTGTTGGTCTACTTTTTGGTATCCTGTAGGCCTCAAAGGCACTGGTCAGTTTTCTTCAATCTTTTTTCTTTCTGTTCCTCAGACTCACTAATTTCTATCAAGGTAACTGATTCTTCTGCTTGTTCAAATCTTCCTTTGAATCCTTTTAGTGAATTTTTCATTTCAGTTATTGTAGTTTTCAGCTCCAAAAAATTTTTTTGGTTTCTTTCTAGGTTTTCTATCTGTTTATTGGTATTTCCATTTTGTTCATACATCGTTTTCTGAGTTTTCCACGTCTTCCTTTAGTTCAGTCTTTGTCTAATACATTTGACATGAGATCTTTTTCAGGGATAACTTAGGTTGATTTTTTTTTTCCTTTGAATGGATCATAATTTTTTGTTTCTTTGTATGCCATGTGGTTTTGTTGTTGTTGAAACAACATTTGAATCTGGACATTTAAATCTAATAATGTGGTAACTCTGGAAGTCAGATTCTCTCCTTTTCCAAATATTTACTGTTTTTTGTTACTTTGTTGTTTTTGTTGTAAGCTGTTTCTCTTCCAAGGAGCATCCTGACATGTAAACTTAAGGTCTTTTCTAGGGTCTTTTCTAAACCTGTGCCTTTCTCTGAGCATGTGTATTTACTTCCTAACTGTCCCTGTATATGCAGTTAGTTTTGAATGTCCTTGTCTTTAATGTCTGGTTCCCAATAGAGGATAAAGAGAAAAATGGGGGTGGGGGGGAAGCAATCCAGTCTTTTAAGTCCCCTGGAAATCACTTCAGCAGAAACGGAGGGGCTTGCAACAGGAGGAGGAAGTACAAGGACCATGGATACCCCTTCTTTGTCTGCACCTCTGGGATCAGAGGAAGCAATCAGTGATTGGAGCACAGATCCCCAGTATTTGGAGGACAAGGGCCCTTTTTGCCCGCCCTGGCTCCCACAAGCATGTGCAAGCTGCTTCTGGAACATGTGCACAGCTGCCTGTTATAGGGTGGAGGTGGGGAATGGGTAGCTGCTGCTACTGTGCTAGGAACTGGAGTTGACCAAAATTAACTGCAATTTATGGTCCAAGGCTTCCCCTGGAAATTGCAAGCCTCCAGTAGACTCCTGAGTTTCAAAATAGTTACATCAGACAGATTCCACCAGTGCAGTTGTGGTCTAGGTAGGGAAAGAGATTCCTGGTGTTTCCTACTCCACCATCTTCCCAGAATTCTCTCTCTTGAGTTAATTGTTTTCCATATAGTAGGAGGGAGGGGTCCAGTTTCATTCTTCTATGTTGTGTCCAGTTGTTCCATCACCATTTGTTGAAAATACTGTTCTTTCCCCATTGAAAGCCATGCCACTTTTGTCAAAAGTCATCTGACCACATATGGGAGGGTTTATTTCTGGGCTCTTTGTTATGTTTTGTTGGTCATTGTGTCTGTTTTTATGCCCTTGCCAACAGTTTTGATTACTGTAGCTTTATAATAAGTTTTGAAGCCAGGAAGTGTGAGTCCTCCAACTTTGTTCTTTTTCAGGATTGTTTGGCTATTCTGGGTCCCTTGCATTTCCATGAATTTTAGGATGAGCTTGTCAATTTATGCAATGTAGGCAGCTAGAATTTTGATAGCAACTATATTAAATCTGTTGATCAATTTGTGTAGTATTGTCATCTTAACAATATTAAATCTTCTGATCCATGAACACAGATGTCATCTAGGTCTTCTTTAATTTCTTTCAACAATGTTTTGTAGTTTTCAGTATACAAATACTACACTTTTGTTAAATTCATTCCTAAGTATTTTCTTGTGTTTGATGCTATGGTCAGTGGGATTGTTTCTTTAATTTTATTTTCTGATTGCTCTTTGTTAACTTATAGAAAGATAACTTATTTTTATATGTTGCTCTTGTATTCTGCAACCTTGAAACTCATTTACTAGTGCTAATAGTTTTTCTGTGGTTTCTTTCGGATTTTCTGTGTACAAGATCGTATCATCTGCAAGTAGAGATAGTCTTCCTTCTTTCCAAATCTGGCCGCTTTTGTTTCTTTTTCCTTCCTAATTGCCCTGTCTAGAACTTCCAGTACAGTATCAAGTAGACATGGTGAAAGCAGACATCTTTGTCTTGTTCCTGATCTTAGGAGAAAGCTTTCAGTCTTCCATCACTAGGTATTATGTTAGCTGTATTTTATAGATACTCGTTATCAGATTGATAAAGTATCAGTACTCTATTCTTTTTTTTAAAATTTATTTATTTTATGTTTGGTTGCATTGGGTCTTTGCTGCTGCAAGCAGGCTTTCTCTAGTTGCAGTGAGCGGGGGCTACTCTTCGTTGCCGTGCACAGGCTTCTCATTTCAGTGGCTTCTCTTGTTGCAGAGCACGGGCTCTAGGCATGCGGGCTTCAGTAGCTGTGGTGCGCAGGCTCAGTAATTGTGGTGCACTGGCTTAGTTGCTCCTCAGCATGTGGGATCTTCCCAGACCAGGGCTCGAACCCGTGTCCCCTGCATTGACAGGTGGATTCTTAACCACTGTGCCACCAGGGAAGCCCAGTACTTCTCTTCTTATTTTGTTGAGTGTTTTTATCATGAAAGAGTGTTGAATTTTGTCAAATGCTTCCTCTGTACATTGAGATGATCATTTGGCTTTTGTCCTCTGTTTTTGGGTGTGTTACATTGTTTGATTCATATGCTGAGCCAACCTTGCATTCCTGGGATAAATCCCGCTTAGTCATAGTGTATGATTCTTTATATGCTTCTGGATTCATTTTGCTAGGGTTTTGTTGCAGATTGTTGCATCTATATTCATAAGGAATATTGATCTGTAGTTTTCTTGTGATGTCTGTCTGGTTTTGCTATCAGGTAATACCGGCCTCATAGAATGAATTGGGAAGTGTTGCTTCCTCCTCCTCCTCTTCTTCTCCTTCTTTTTCCTTTTTTTGTTTTTTTGTTTTTTTGAAGTTTGAAAAGCATTGGTTCATGATATACTTTTATTCAAGGAAAAATAATATCTGCTCACTTCAGGTGCCCAAGTGACCATTGAGAACCTTGAAACTTGACTTTAGTGGGTATTGACCTTGTGTTATTGATGAGCTTTTTCCGATTTTATCACAGTGAGGATGGGAGGTTGCCAGACTCTTTCACAAGTATTAATCCCAGTAGTTTCGAGTGTAATTCTGGTTGTTTGCCATCCTCAACAGTATTGTGAGAGCCTGTCTTCTGGAAACTGTCATCTTAAAGGAGTGCTTTATAGCTGGCTTTAGAGACAGTGAAAAAAATTCAAAGATGATCTCTAAGAAGTTATTTTGGTAGCTTTATTTTATTGATGCTGTGCAGAGCAGACCTGAATATACCTTTCATTTTTTCTTGCATTTTCAACATTAGAAACAGCTATTTTAGCTGTTTCTCAGGATCATTCTGTGGAAATATCTCATTGATTCCTTTGTCATCGAAAACTATACAATTTTATCACTCAAAGCCACAGTGAAAGCAAGAGGCATGGTCCTCAAACCACCACTGGGCATCTTTCTGAGCCCCCTTGTGATCCAGCCCGCTTCTCACCCACAGGTACCACGTACACAGACTTCTCGGCCGGAATCTCCAGGGATGACCAGCCCCTCCCCGCGCATCCAGATAATCTCCACTGATTCTGCGGTAGCCTCACCTCAGCGCATTCAGGTACCTGCACCAGTCCCACTTGGTTCCAGCTACCTGCCTGAGGGCAGACCTACCTTCCCTGAATCGTTTCCGAAAACAAACCTGCCTAAGGGTTTCACTAAGGAGCTGTGCTTCTTAGGCATCAAGTATAGTACAATCTCATTTATTTTTTAAAAGATAAAAGAAGAAAGATTTTACATTTACTAAGCTGACTTACTTTTAATCTAAAAGTCTGAACTGTCACTCCAAACTATTGGAATGAAGTACCATTTATCACTTATGTGCTTCAAAATTGAGAGGTAGTGTGTCTTAGTAGTTAAGAGTATGGACCTCCACTTGAAGTCAAATCCAATGCCCCATTTTATAGCTTTTCTAATGTCTCACTTTTTTCATTTAGAAAATGTACATAATAGTAGTACTTACCTCATAAGGTTATTAGGAAGAATCAGTGAATATTGCTTGTAAAATGCTTGAAACGGTGCTTGGCACATAATAACATTTGGCATGTACTAATTATCTATAATAACTATTATTGCTAGTATTGTTGTTATTGTTAACTAATTGATGATATTCACTTATGAGAAGTTTAGTCTTCCCAGGGCTCTGAACCTGCCTCTTTCCCACTGAACAAAGAGAAGGTACATGTATCGAAATCATGATCAACAAGCAAGAAGAAGGGAAAATTATCGATGACACACATACATTAAAGATTCATAGTTATCTCAAAAGGCTGAATCAAAAGGCCAAACCAAAGCACATGAACAGAAATGAACGGCAGAAAAAACGCTAGTTATGTAACGTAAGTTTGAGAGAATAGCAGGTGGACAGGTATTTGAGTGAATAAGTAAAGGATTGCTTTCATTTACAGTTTCTTTATTTTAAAAATCAGTATAAGTGAGTAGTATGCTGTAATAACTAGATGACTTCCATAGTGTTCACCCATTCTTAAAAGTGATTTTATGGATTATTATAAACTAAGCATAGAAGAGTTCTAATAAGTAAAGTGAAATGAGTTGTTAAAAATTATATTTCCATCATGTCTGTATTACATAATATTTTATCATAAATACCAAAGTTCATATACTTATTTTCTTAACTTCACACCAAGTAGGAAACACATATCTGAGTGTCTGGAAATTCAGAAGTAATTGGTCCAACGTTAATGAGATTTTACTATTCCTCAGAATTAGAAACTTGATACAGCTAAGTTATTTTTTTCTCTTTTGCTTTGTTCTTATTTGCTGATTGTGACTTGAAAATGAGTCCTTTATAGTTTTATGTAGCAGGTGTTAGGATCCTGCCTACATAACTCTCCCAACTCTAACTAACTAGGAACTAACTTTGTACATTTAACCATGGATGTTATATTATGGTTTCACAACCACCTGAGGGCAGATGAGAACATAGAAAGTTCTTCTAGAAAACTCCGTTGGTAGCTAGTTTGTGTTTTAAGAGAGGGTATACAGCCCCCTGTATTGGTATAAGAAGGATCTTTCTGTTTTCCTGAGGGGTATTCACGCATCCCATTCTGTACAGTGGGGCTGTTCCCATGCCCTGGTGCTTGGCCCATGGTTCCACCACTGTCCTGGCTAGAATGCAGTAAGATTCTTGAGCAGCAATCTTGTAGAATAGATCTTTGGTGTTGAGCTTTCAGTTTCTCTAGGGAAGATAACCCATTAGCATGAGTTTTATGTAAAGTTAGTACAGTTGAAAATCTTTTCATTGTGCGCTGTCAATAAAATTAGCCATACCTCGGGACTTCCCTGGCGGTCCAATGGTTAAGACTCCGTGCTTCTACTGCAGCGGACACGAGTTCGATCCTTGGTTGGGGAACTAAGATCCTGCATGCTGTGCTGTGGGGCAAAAAAAAAAAAAAAGGGACCTACCTCGGTGCAACAGAGCTGACTGTTTTTCAAGGTTTGGTTTTTTAAAGGAAGGTTATTGGTCATAGGTTGGTTTCTGGGTTCTTGATGTTGGTGCTGATGGCTTTGATGAAGTTTTCATTTCTAGCCCTGACTTCAGTGATGGATCTCTGATCCCCTGAGGTGTGGGGAAAGAATACATTTTCTGATATTTTAATGAATAACAGTGCTCTGAACCCAAATAGTGGCTTGTGTGATAAGGTTGGGAGGGAAAAATTATTCAATAAGGGTGGCAAGCTATGCAACGTTTAGGAGCTTTGGCTCTGAATGGAACAGATTTTAGGGTCAAATCTTGTTTCCACTCAGCACTGTGACCCTGGGAAACGTTTCTATAACATCTATAATTGTAAAGTGACAGCAGTAATAGTACCTGTTTTATAGGATTGTAAAAGGAGTAAGAGATACTGCCTATAAAGCTGTAGGAAGTAGACGTCAATAAATGTTAGCATCTGTGTTATAATTTTTTAATGTTTTATTTTCATATAAGTTCAAACTTAAGGAAAATAGTACATATAAATCCTGTGTCCCCTTTACATGGATTCGCCGCTTGTTTGCTGTAACATTCTGAGTGTATGTATAATGTGTTTTTTCTGAATCATTTGAGAATAAAGTGGAGACATCATGCCTCTTTGCCCTGGATACTTCAGCATGTATTTTCTCTTACATAATTACAATACAGTTATCAAAATCAGTAAATTTAATATTGAAACATACCATTATCTATTCCATAGTCCATATTCTAAAATTTCATCAGTTTTCCCAATTAAGTCCTTTATGACTATTTTTTCCCATTCCAGGATTTATTTTTGTTGTTTTTAATAATGATAGCAAAAATTAAGGTGTCAGTCAACACAAGCCCAACATATCTAGTTGTGCAGACCAACAGAGGGCTGATCTGATGATGGACTTGTGTTCATCAGTATCATGTCATCGTAATGGCTGCAAAAGGGCTTTGGGGCCAAGTGCGAAGGATGGTGGTCCTCAGAGCAGGGGAGGTAGCCTTGTGACTGGGGTTGAGAGCTGTTGTTTTTTGGGGTACAGAGGTCTAGGGCAGAAACTGTGGGAGGAAGGAGATGGAGATAAGAAAAGCTGTAGGAGAACACCTGCGTGTCTGAAAATAAGGCTTAATCGGAGCCATGCCATCACAAAATCTAGCTTCTCAGTAAACTTCATGGGTTTTCATCATATGTAGTCTTTTTAGGCCAGTGGTTTTCAAACTGTGTTCTTTACTGTTTCCCAGATTACACAAACATTACGTTCAAATTTCATTTTTTAGTCCAGCTTTCAAAGCAATTAAAGTAGATTAAAAGAAAAATACACTTGAACATGTCATATACCAAATTTGACATGCTGGAGGTCACTGGTGCACTCACTTGTAATCCATGTTCATTCTCTCTGGGGCAGATCTTGGCTTAAACCTTCTTTTGCCATCTCCGTGGATTTTAAGGTTTTCCAGAGCTATTCCTCCACACTCCCCATTTCACATTTATGTTTTCAGGAGAGCATAATTATACTCATTGTTTGAAGGAAATGTTTAAATTTGAGCTTATAAAATACATTTATATAATACAGTGCTTTTTTATCTACTTTATTTTTTGAGGTTTCACATGTTACTAGAAAAGACTTCTGCTGTTTATATGTTTTTTAAAAGTTTGAAATCCTTATTACATTCCCCAAGGGACTGCATCTTGGGCTCTTGTAGCATCCTCCTTCCCTAGGTCTCTCTTCCACCCGCTCTTTATTCCTGCACATCCTTCTTGAGCAGCCAGTACCTGTTCTCTGTCCTTTCTCCATCCGCAACCATCTGAATATTTCCTTTCTTGCTCTGATATTCTAGTGGCCCCTCTCAGGTACTCATAGGAGTTGTTTGTTTTTATGTGCTGACTGGGTAGTAGTTGTACACTGTAACGAAGTCACACCATACAGAGTAAAAGACGAGTCTCCCTCCCTTCCTCTTCGTGGAGTCACCCATGTCTCTCCCAAGAAAAGCCACTGTTACCATATTGCATATTCATTCTTTCAGAGATGGGCTCTGCATCTACACCTGCAAGCATACATGTAAAGAATACAGCATATTTTTACACTCAGGTCGACCTTCTGCCCACACTGCTCTGCACTTTACTCTCTTTTGGAGGTATTTCCCTGTGGTGCAAATAGAGCTGCCTCTTTCTCTTTTTTTTTTTTTTTTTTTTTTTTTTAATATATCGTCTCATTTAATGCTCACGACAGCCCTAAGAAGTAGGTGCCATTATTACTATCCTCATTTTTTTTTTTTAACTTTTGTCTTTTACTGGGTCTTTTTTTTTTTTTTTTTAATCAGTCATCAATTTTATACACATCACTTTATACATGTCAATCCCAATCGCCCAATTCAGCACACCACCATCCCCACCCCACCGCAGTTTTCCCCCCTTGGTGTCCATACGTTTGTTCTCTACATCTGTGTCTCAACTTCTGCCCTGCAACCCGGTTCATCTGTACCATTTTTCTAGGTTCCACATACATGCGTTAATATACGATATTTGTTTTTCTCTTTCTGACTTACTTCACTCTGTATGACAGTCTCTAGATCCATCTACGTCTCAACAAATGACTCAATTTCGTTCCTTTTTATGGCTGAGTAATATTCCATTGTATATATGTACCACAACTTCTTTATCCATTCGTCTGTCGATGGGCATTTAGGTTGCTTCCATGACCTGGCTATTGTAAATAGTGCTGCAATGAACATTGGGGTGCATGTGTCTTTTTGAATTACGGTTTTCTCTGGGTATATGCCCAGTAGTGGGATTGCTGGGTCATATGGTAATTCTATTTTTAGTTCTTTAAGGAACCTCCATACTGTTCTCCGTAGTGGCTGTATCAATTTACATTGCCACCAACAGTGCAAGAGGGTTCCCTTTTCTCCACACCCTCTCCAGCATTTGTTGTTTGTAGATTTTCTGATGATGCCCATTCTAACTGGTGTGAGGTGATACCTCATTGTAGTTTTGATTTGCATTTCTCTAATAATTAGTGATGTTGAGCAGCTTTTCATGTGCTTCGTGGCCGTCTGTATGTCTTCTTTGGAGAAATGTCGATTTAGGTCTTCTGCCCATTTTTGGATTGGGGTGTTTGTTTCTTTAATATTGAGCTGAATGAGCTGTTTATATATTTTGGAGATTAATCCTTTGTCCGTTGATTCGTTTGCAAATATTTTCTCCCATTCTGAGGGTTGTCTTTTCGTCTTGTTTATGGTTTCCTTTGCTGTGCAAAAGCTTTGAAGTTTCATTAGGTCCCATTTGTTTATTTTTGTTTTTATTTCCATTACTCTAGGAGGTGGGTCAAAAAGGATCTTGCTGTGATTTATGTCAAAGAGTGTTCTTCCTATGTTTTCCTCTAAGAGTTTTATAGTGTCCGGTCTTACATTTAGGTCTCTAATCCATTTTGAGTTTATTTTCGTGTATGGTGTTAGGGAGTGTTCTAATTTCATTCTTTTACATGTAGCTGTCCAGTTTTCCCAGCACCACTTATTGAAGAGACTGTCTTTTCTCCATTGTATATCTTTGCCTCCTTTGTCTTAGATTTGTTGACCATAGGTGCGTGGGTTTATCTCTGGGCTTTCTATCTTGTTCCATTGATCTATGTTTCTGTTTTTGTGCCAGTACCATATTGTCTTGATTACTGTAGTATAGTCTGAAGTCAGGGAGTCTGATTCCTCCAGCTCCGTATTTTTCCCTCAAGACTGCCTTGGCTATTCGGGGTCTTTTGTGTCTCCGTACAAATTTTAAGATGATTTGTTCTAGTTCCGTAAAAAATGCCATTGGTAATTTGATAGGGATTGCATTGAATCTGTAGATTGCTTTGGGTAGTATAGTCATTTTCACAATGTTGATTCTTCCAACCCAAGAACATGGTATATCTCTCCATCTGTTGGTATCATCTTTAATTTCTTTCATCAGTGTTTTATAGTTTTCTGCATACAGGTCTTTTGTCTCCCTAGGTAGGTTTATTCCTAGGTATTTTATTCTTTTTGTTGCAATGGTAAATGGGAGTGTTTCCATAATTTCTCTTTCAGATTTTTCATCATTACTGTATAGGAATGCAAGAGATTTCTGTGCATTAATTTTGTATCCTGCAACTTTACCAAATTCATTAATTAGCTCTAGCAGTTTTCTGGTGGCAGTTTTAGGATTCTCTATGTATAGTATCATGTCATCTGCAAACAGTGACAGTTTTACTTCTTCTTTTCCAATTTGTATTCCTTTTATTTCTTTTTCTTCTCTGATTGCCGTGGCTAGGACTTCCAGAACTATGTTGAATAATAGTGGTGAGAGTGGACATCCTTGTCTCGTTCTTGATCTTAGAGGAAATGCTTTCAGTTTTTCACCATTGAGAATGATGTTTGCTGTGGGTTTGTCATATATGGCCTTTATTATGTTGAGGTAGGTTCCCTCTATGCCCACTTTCTGGAGAGTTTTTATCATAAATGGGTGTTGAATTTTGTCAAAAGCTTTTTCTGCATCTGTTGAGATGATCATATGGTTTTTATTCTTCAATTTGTTAATATGGTGTATCACATTGATTGATTTGCGTATATTGAAGAATCCTTGCATCCCTGGGATAAATCCCACTTGATCGTGGTGTATGATCCTTTTAATGTGTTGTTGGATTCTGTTTGCTAGTATTTTGTTGAGGATTTTTGCATCTGTATTCATCAGTGATATTGGTCTATAATTTTCTTTTTTTGTAGTGTCTTTGTCTGGTTTTGGTATCAGGGTGATGGTGGCCTCATAGAATGAGTTTGGGAGTGTTCCTTCCTCTGCAATTTTTTGGAAGAGTTTGAGAAGGATAGGTGTTAGCTCTTCTCTAAATGTTTGATAGAATTCACCTGTGAAGCCATCTGGTCCTGGACTTTTGCTTGTTGGAAGATTTTTAATCACAGTTTCAATTTCATTACTTGTGATTGGTCTGTTCATATTTTCTGTTTCTTCCTGGTTCAGTCTTGGAAGGTTATACCTTTCTAAGAATTTGTCCATTTCTTCCAGGTTGTCCATTTTATTGGCATAGAGTTGCTTGTAGTAGTCTCTTAGGATGCTTTGTATTTCTGCAATGTCTGTTGTAACTTCTCCTTTTTCATTTCTGATTTTATTGATTTGAGTCCTCTCCCTCTTTTTCTTGATGCGTCTGGCTAATGGCTTATCAATTTTGTTTATCTTCTCAAAGAACCAGCTTTTAGTTTTATTGACTTTGCTATTGTTTTCTTTGTTTCTATTTCATTTATTTCTACTCTGATCTTTATGATTTCTTTCCTTCTGCTAACTTTGGGTTTTGTTTGTTCTTCTTTCTCTAGTTTCTTTAGGTGTAATGTTAGATTGTTTACTTGAGATTTTTCTTGTTTCTTTAGGTAGGCTTGTATAGCTATAAACTTCCCTCTTAGAACTGCTTTTGCTGCATCCCATAGGTTTTGGGTCGTCGTGTTTTCATTGTCATTTGTCTCTAGGTATTTTTTGATTTCCTCTTTGATTTCTTCAGTGATCTCTTGGTTATTTAGTAATGTATTGTTTAGCCTCCATGTGTTTGTGTTTTTTACGTTTTTTTCCCTGTAATTCATTTCTAATCTCATAACGTTGTGGTCAGAAAAGATGCTTGATATGATTTCAATTTTCTTAAATTTACTGAGGCTTGATTTGTGACCCAAGATGTGATCTATCCTGGAGAATGTTCCGTGCGCACTTGAGAAGAATGTGTAATCTTCTGTTTTTGGATGGAATGTCCTATAAATATCAATTAAATCTATCTGGTCTATTGTGTCATTTAAAGCTTTTGTTTCCTTATTTATTTTCATTTTGGATGATCTGTCCATTGGTGTAAGTGAGGTGTTAAAGTCCGCCACTATTATTGTGTTACTGTCAATTTCCTCTTTTATAGCTGTTAGCAGTTGCCTTATGTATTGAGGTGCTCCTATGTTGGGTGCATATATATTTATAATTGTTATATCTTCTTCTTGGATTGATCCCTTGATCATTATGTAGTGTCCTTCCTTGTCTCTTGTAACATTCTTTATTTTAAAGTCTATTTTATCTGATATGAGTATAGCTACTCCAGCTTTCTTTTGATTTCCATTTGCATGGAATATCTTTTTCCATCCCCTCACTTTCGGTCTGTATGTGTCCCTAGGTCTGAAGTGGGTCTCTTGTAGACAGCATATCTATGGGTCTTGTTTTTGTATCCATTCAGCAAGCCTGTGTCTTTTAGTTGGAGCATTTAATCCATTCACGTTTAAGGTAATTATTGATATGTATGTTCCTGTGACCATTTTCTTAATTGTTTTGGGTTTGTTTTTGTAGGTCCTTTTCTTCTTGTGTTTCCCACTTAGAGAAGTTCCTTTAGCATTTGTTGTAGAGCTAGTTTGGTGGTGCTGAATTCTCTTAGCTTTTGCTTGTCTGTAAAGCTTTTGATTTCTCCATCGAATCTGAATGAGATCCTTGCCGGGTAGAGTAATCTTGGTTGTAGGTTCTTCCCTTTCATCACTTTAAGTATATCATGCCACTCCCTTCTGGCTTGTAGAGTTTCTGCTGAGAAATCAGCTGTTAACCTTATGGGAGTTCCCTTGTATGTTATTTGTCGTTTTTCCCTTGCTACTTTCAATCATTTTTCTTTGTCTTTAATTTTTGCCACTTTGATTACTATGTGTCTCGGCATGTTTCTCCTTGGGTTTATCCTGTATGGGACTCGCTGCGCTTCCTGGACTTGGGTGGCTATTTCCTTTCCCATGTTAGGGAAGTTTTCGACTATAATCTCTTCAAATATTTTCTCTGGTCCTTTCTCTCTCTCTTCTCCTTCTGGGACCCCTATAATGCGAATGTTGTTGCGTTTAATGTTGTCCCAGAGGTCTCTTAGGCTGTCTTCATTTCTTTTCATTCTTTTTTCTTTAGTCTGTTCCGCAGCAGTGAATTCCACCATTCTGTCTTCCAGGTCACTTATCCGTTCTTCTGCCTCAGTTATTCTGCTATTGATTCCTTCTAGTGTAGTTTTCATTTCAGTTATTGTATTGGTCATCTCTGTTTGTTTGTTCTTTAATTCTTCTAGGTCTTTGTTAATCATTTCTTGCATCTTCTCAATCTTTGCCTCCATTCTTATTCCGAGGTCCTGGATCATCTTCACTATCATTATTCTGAATTCTTTTTCTGGAAGGTTGCCTATCTCCACTTCATTTAGTTGTTTTTCTGGGTTTTTTTCTTGTTCCTTCATCTGGTATATAGCCCTCTGCCTTTTCATCTTGTCTATCTTTCTGTGAATGTGGTTTTTGTTCCACCGGCTGCAGGATTGTAGTTTTTCTTGCTTCTGCTGTCTGCCCTCTGGTGGTTGAGGCTATCTAAGAGGCTTGATGGGAGGCTCTGGTGGTGGGTAGAGCTGACTGTTGCTGTGTCGGACAGAGCTCCGTAAAACTTTAATGCACTTGACTGTTGATGGGTGGGACTGGGTTCCCTCCCTGTTGGTTGTTTTGCCTGAGGCAACCCAACACTGGAGCCTACCCGGGCTCTTTGGTGGGGCTAATGGCAGACTCTGGGAGGGCTCACGCCAAGGAGTACTTCCCAGAACCTCCGCTGCCAGTGTCCTTGTCCCCACGGTGAAACAGAGCCAGCCCCCGCCTCTGCAGGAGACCCTCCAACACTAACAGGTAGGTCTGGTTCAGTCTCCCCCGGGGTTACTGCTCCTTCCCCCCAGTCCCGATGTGCACACTATTCCGTGTGCGCCCTTCAAGAGTGGGGTCTCTGTTTCCCCCAGTCCTGCCGAAGTCCTGCAGTCAATTCCCACTAGGCTTCAAAGTCTGATTCTCTATGAATTCCTCCTCCCGTTGCCGTACCCGCAGGTTGGGAAGCCTGACGTGGGGCTCAGAACCTTCACGCCAGTGGGTGGACTTCTGTGGTATAAGTGTTCACCAGTCTGTGAGTCTCCCACCCAGCAGTTATGGGATTTGATTTTACTCTGATTGCGCCCCTCCTACCGTCTCACTGTGGCTTCTCCTCTGTCCTTGGACGTGGGGTATCCTCCGTGGTGAAGTCCAGTGTCTTCCTGTCGACGATTGTCCAGCAGCCAGTTGTGATTCTGGTGTTCTCGCAAGAGGGAGTGAGAGCACGTCCTTCTACTCCGCCATCTTGGTTAATCTCCGCCTCTTTCTCTTGAGTGGCGGTTTGATATCCCATGTTTTGGATGCTGCAATAAATAACCTTTTACCTGCTTAATTTAGGACATGTGAGAGTATTTCTGTAGGATCAATTCCTCAAAGTAGGATTGCTGGAAGAGTGTGTCATGTGTAGTTTGTTTTTTTTTTTAAGAAGGAATGTTATCTTTTATTTATTTAGTTAGTTTTGGCTGCGTTGGGTCTTTGTTGCTGCACGGGCCCCCTCTAGCCGCAGCGAGCAGGGGCCATTCCTCACCGCGGTGTGCGGGCCTCTCATCGCTGTGGCCTCTTGTTGCAGAGCATGGGCTCTAGGCGCGCCAGCTCAGTAGTTGTGGCTCACAGGCTCTAGAGCGCAGGCTCAGTAGTTGTGACGCACGGGCTCAGCTGCTCCGCGGCATGTGGGATCTTCCCAGAACAGGGATCGAACCCATGTCCCCTGCATTGGCAGGTGGTCTCGGAACCACTGCGCCACCAGGGAAGTCCCTTATGTGTAGTTTTGACAGCAGTTGCCAGACTGCCTTCCAAAGAGGTTCCACCAACTTATACTCCCACCAGCCTGGTATGAGAGTGCCCGTTTCCTTACACAGCTATATATTTTGATATATATGTGTGTGTTTGATACATATATTTGTGGCCCAGAATGTGGTCTGTCTTAGTGAATGTTCCATGCAGGCTTGAGAAGAATGTATATTCTGCTGTTGCTAGATGGATTATTTTATAAATGTCAGTTACATCAAGGGGGTTGATAGTGCTCCTCAGGTGAACTACATCCTTATTGATTTTCTGCCTGCTTGATCTATCAGTTGCTGACAGAGGAGTGATGATAACTCAAACTATAATGGTTGATTACTCTATTTCTTTTCGGCAGTCCTATCAGTTTTGTTTTTTTAAATTTTATTTATTTATTTATGGCTGGGTCTTCTTTGCTGAGCACGGGCTTTCTCTAGTTGCAGCGAGCGGGGGCTACTCTTCGTTGCGGTGCGCAGGCTTCTCATTGTGGCTTCTCCTGTTGTGGAACATGGGCTGTAGGTGCACAGGCTTCAGTAGTTGTGGTGCGCAGGCCCAGTAGTTGTGGCACACGGGCTTAGTTGCTCTGTGGCATGTGGGATCTTCCTGAACCAGGGCTCGAACCTGTGTCCCCTGCATTGGCAGGCAGATTCTTAACCACTGCGCCACTAGGGAAGCCCCTTAAAGGTCTTTTGGCCATTCAGTTGGAAGTGATGATGTGCTGGGACTCGTGTCCAGCCTGTGGCTCTCTGGTCTTGCACTCACTGGGCCCTCAGCCTGCAACCCACTCTGTCACAGCTCTGCACGGCTTCCTCTCCTGCCTCATTTGGGTCTTTGTCCACCGTCACTCCCTCAGAGAGGTCTTTCCTCTTGAAGCTGCCTCCCTGCCTCCTTCCCCATGTCGTGTTCTGTCCATTACCCTGCTTTTTGGTTTCCTCCGTGGCACTTGGGCGCTGACTGAACTCTTCATGGCAGGGTGCACAGTCTGTCTTTCCTCTAGCAGGCGAGCTCCCCGCCGTGTTCACACTTCCATCTCTAGTACCGAGAATAGGGCTGGTCACCTAGTGGGTGCCCAGTAAACACGTGTTAAGTAATTGACTCTTTCCTTGCTTGTGTCATTTTCTTTTGAACCTACCAGCATCGTTGGATTTTCCATATTGGACTGTTGGCAAAGCTGTAGGACTCTGTGTGAGTTTGCTGTCTGAACCTTGGGATGCCACGTCCCAAAGCAGTTCTATCAAGAGGTGGCGCAGATTCCAGACATGTTGTCCATAAATGTGCTGTAGGGAGCTGGGGTCCAGCCAGAGACACAGTACGTCTCCCCTGCCCAAGGCCCAGCGCACGCACCCCAAGAGTCCTGTCTGCAGTGAGGGCCTGCTGGGGTCCTCAGGGAAAAGGTGGCCCCATGCTCCAAGTTGGGCACTTGGCCTGGAAGAGAGACAGGAACGGGCTAGAACAGCTTCAAAGAACTTCACGAGCAGGAATAAGAGAAGTCGCTCTTACGTAGCAGCTATCTTAATTGTGACTGATGCCCTTAGGCAGGGATGCAGGGAAGAGGTGAGCTATGGCAGTGGGGCTCATGAGTGGTGGACGTCCCTGGAGAAATGAGGCACAGGGCTTCTCCGGAGTCAGCGCCCACTGCCTCCAGGGCTTCCACAGTCTTTTATTCACATGTTCTCTCCATGTGCCAGGCCCTGTGCTAGCCCTGGGGATGCAGCCCTGAAACAGGTGTTATCTCTATGCTTAGAGACCTCAGAGTCAAGAGGTGGGAGAAGTTGGATGTGTGTCAGCAAGGGACTCCCTGCATTCTGTCACTCCAAGGCAGGATTATTTATAGGACCTTCCCTTCAGAAATAGCCCTTTAAAGCAGCTATTCTCAGGTTTTGGGGTTTCAAAAAGTTAGGGTAGGGAATTCCCCGGCGGTCCAGTGGTTAGGGCTCCACGCTTCCACTGCAGAGGGCCTGGATTCGATCCCTGGTCAGGGTACTAAGATCCCGCATGCCGTGCAGCACGGCCCAAAAAAAAAAAAAAAGAAGTTAGTGTTGCCCACATTTCTTATTATGCTTAGGACAAGGATTTTTTTTTTTTTTTTTTTAGTTAAACCTATCATCTACTATTTATTACTGTCTTCATTTCATAACAGAAAGGGCCTTTCTTTGTCCAGTTTTATTGAACTGTAATTGATATGCAGCACTAAGTTTCAGGTATAGAACATAATAACTTGATTTACATATATTGTGAAATGATTGCCACAACAAGTTTAGTTAACATTCACCATCTCATATACATACAGAAAAAAGAAAAAGGAAAAAAGTGTTTTTTTCCTTGTGATGAGAAATCTAAGGATTTACTCTCCGGACAACTTCTAGTTGACCACCTTCATACAGTTTCCCTTCCCTCCACTTCCAAAGGGCATTTTAATTCTAAAAGTAGGAGGGATGATATCATCCTAGAATAAAATTAGCTGTATGAAAACCAGTTTCTGAAAAGCTCCCTGTTGTTTTCTCTTTCCCATTTCACCGGCACTGGTGAAACTGTCCTGGACCAGCACTGACTCCGGGCCGGCGTTGGCAGCCACTGCACATGCTCCGTGAGAGCAGCCTCCGTGTTGTGTCTTGTAGATCGTGACAGACCAGCAGACAGGACAGAAGATCCAGATAGTCACCGCAGTGGACGCCTCCGGATCCCCCAAGCAGCAGTTCATCCTGACCAGCCCAGATGGAGCTGGAACTGGGAAGGTGATCCTGGCTTCCCCGGAGACCTCCAGTGCCAAGCAGCTCATATTCACCACCTCGGACAACCTCGTCCCTGGCAGGATCCAAGTAAGACCTGTTGACAGGTGTTTGTTTCAACACTTCTGCTACTGCCCTTGTTCTTGACTCTTAACCTCTACCATGGAGGCCAAATCCATCTCTAGAAGGTTCTTTGGGGACCTGCAAACATGGTGGGTTGCTGCCTCGGCTAAAGTAAAAAACCAGCAAATGAGTGGCAAGGCCCAGAAGGCAGCCACGGCAGTGCTCAGGTGGAATGGAATTTGAGCCAGCAAATCAGCGGCCCCACAGGAGACTGACCTGAGCAGTTGGCATGAGCCACTGGAGAATTGTTCTCAACCAAGGCCACATGGTGGCAGCCCTTGGCCTGTGATGCTTTAGGGGCACCACCAGGGGCTGACCACAGTCAGATGAGGACCGACTTGTTCTAACTCTTACTTCGGACTGGCCCAGCTCTTTATTCTGATCTTGTTCCTGTGAACTGCTGCCTGTGGGCCCCTCCGTTCTGCCCTGGTTCTCCCTCCTCTGGCAGGCGGGATGGGGTTGGGGCAGGTACAGGAAGGAGGAGAGCAAGGACTGGAAGAAGAGCAGGGTTATTGGGAAGCATTGAACTTCCAAGTCCAACATTCAGAGAAGCAGGGACTCAAGGCCAGTGTCCCATGGTGGCCAAGCATGGAGCATGTTTAGTCCAGGTCAGGGTACAATCCATGGTCTTGTTTGGTTCTGGTTTTTAAGTTTTTTAAAAATTTGTGGTAACATATAAAATTTACTATCTTAATCGTTTTTAGGTGTCCAGTTCAGGGGCATTAAGGACATGCACACTGTTTTGCAGCCATCACCATCACCCATCCCCAGAACTCTTCATCTTCCCAAACTGAAACTCTGTCCCCACTGAACAACTCCCGTTCCCCACCCCTCAGCCCCTGGCCACCACTATTCCACTTCCTATGGGTCTGACTACTCTAGGGACCTCACATAAGTCGAATCCTGTAATATTTGTCCTTTTGTGACTGGCTAATTTCACTGAGCACAATGTCCTCAAGGTTCATCTGTGTTTTGTCTTATGTGTCAGAATTTCCTTCATTTTAAAGGCTGAATAATATTCCACTGTATGTATAGACCACGCTTGGTTTTTCCATTCATCTTTCAGTGGACACTTGGGTTGCTTCGACGTTTACTGTGAACAATGCTGCTAAGAATCCATGTGTTTTGCAGGGAGATTTCTACTATGGAGAAAATTCAGGAAGGAAAGGGTTTTTTTCCTTCCACTGGATTTGGGTTCAGAACACCAATATGTTCAGCTTCCAGAGTGTACTTTTGAGACACCTCCTAATGCCATTAGTAAATACTTCCTCATTCTTCCTTTCCCAGTGTACATTCTGATCATCTGGAATCAGAGTTCCTCCCTGCTTGCTTCGACTCCTTGTTTGTGAAAGGATGGCTGGTGGTTCTGTTGCATATCTTATAAGAGGTCGTTGCACATAATGATTTCTGTATATATTCTCACTGTACATAAATCATTTTAAGGCTTATTGTTAGTACATGATTTAATAACAGCTATTTTTCACTTTCTCGTGTTGAAACCAGTTACATTACTCTTCCAAATGAGCAGCACTGTGGGTCAGCTGGAAAGTCACCTCTAAGTGAAGGAGAGAGAGCAGGTTTCAGAGGCCACCTGTCCTAGTCCCTCCACCCCCAGCTGCCTCACGAGAGAGCTAGTTATTTAGTCAGTAAAGCTTAATTACTTTTCTGCCGAGTAAACCTGTCTGTGTACTTTCAAGCTGTTTCATGAGAATAAAGAAGCAACCAAAAAGACCTTGAGTATCTTCATGTTGGAGCATCCGCCTGTGAGTCCCCACACGGCCCCTAGTCCTAGGTGGTTGGGGTGGCCAGATAGGAGGGTAGGTCACTGAAAACCAGTGTCCAACCCTGGACAAGCCCACCGCCACCCACCACCGCTGAAGGGGCTTGGTCCAGATGAGCGGCCGCGCCATTCCTGGTGGCAGATTCAGTTGTCACGTGGCATTTTCCCAGTTCTGCCCAGAGTTCTTAGAAACCCGAGATTAGGAATTCACAGTTCAACATGACTTTGCTTAGTGCTCTGGTTTTTCATCAGCACTCTGCTTATTTCCTGATTCTTCTTAGATCGTCACGGACTCTGCTTCTGTGGAGCGTCTTCTGGGGAAGGCCGACGTCCAGCGGCCCCAGGTGGTAGAGTACTGTGTGGTATGTGGCGACAAAGCCTCAGGTGAGTAACCAAAGGCCATGCTGGGTGCACATCAGGGGCCAACATCATGCACCAAATCCGGGGCGGGGGAGGGTTGTAGGTTTCAAAACATGAACTCCACTCTTCTTATTGGGGTGGTGATGTAAATAAGCAAATCAGTTTGTCAGATTATAAGAATCAAAAGGAAAAATCAAGAAACTGTTTCTGTGATTTGTAAATCTTGGTTGGGTGTCAATTATTTTTGTACTAGTAAGAAAGAAATTGGGACTTCCCTGGTGGTCCAGTAGTTAAGACTCCACGCTTCCACTGCAGGGGGTGAGGGTTCAATCCCTGGTCGGGGAACCAAGATCCCAGATGCCACGCACCCCCGGCCCCCCCAAAAAAGAGAACAATCATTTCATTAGTCTGGTTAATATCTGCTCAGTTCTTTGCTGTTTCACAAGATGTGTTTGTTGTCTATCCCTCCCTCATCCTAACTGTAGCTACCTCTGTCATGCCCTCACTATGACCCAGTATGATAAACAGGAGGGGGCATGCGATTCTGGCTGGAGTCCCAGGGTCAGGAAAGGCCTGAAGTCACATTGGTGACCTTGGTGGCTGAGTGTGTGCTGTCAGGTAAAGCAGAAGGGTGTTCCAGCTGGCGGGACCAGGGCCTGGAGAGTTTAACATCCATACCCACCATGTCTCTGGGGAAGCACTCCTGGGCTTCCACGGTTAGGAGGTGGGTACAAGGAGACTAAAGAAGATGTCTGACCCAAAAGCTCAGGCTTCAGCCTGCTAACAGTGGGAGCCATAGAGGGTAAGCGATGCTAGGGACACTGACCTGAGTTCTGAGATGACCACTTGGTTCTGCTTTATTCTGTGGTCACTACATTCGTAGGAACTTTGGATACTTTGTGGTCCTGGTTAAAAAAAAAAAAAAAAAAAAATGCTGAGCCAAGCCTCTTAAGAGGAAGACAACCCCAGGCAAGCACCAACTGAAGGCCGGAAGCTCCAGCCCCTCCCGCTCATGCCTCAGGTGCTGTGCTCTCGCCCCTTCTCTGAAGCCCTCATCTGCCCCAGCAGGCAGGGGCTAGCGCTGCCTCTGTCCTCATCACCCTTTTGTTCAGATCTCTGGGCACTGGATGTGTTCTTTTCTAGTTGCTTCCTTACAGGCCTGTCTTCCTCTCCAGAATGTGCTCTTTTTTTTAGAGCAGGAACCGTGTCTGACCCCTTCATCTCTATATCCCCATCTTGTTGCTCAGCAAGGAGAGACACTCTGCAAACTTTCGAACAAGTGAATGAAGCATGAGCATAGCAGAGGCCACAGAATCTGCTTGGCTTTCCCTTCTGGGCTTAAAGCGCATGACAGGCTTGCAGTGCCATCGTCTCCAGATATTAGAGATCACTCTAAGGCCTAGAGAGCCCGAGGAAATACACTGCAAGGAAGGAAATATGTCCACAGACTCATTTCAGCATGACTCTTCTTAAAGGCACGCAGTTGAGACCCTCCAAGTGCAGAGTTGGAGAACGGCTCCACGCGCCAAAGCTTAGGGCCATGGGTTGCTCTGCAGCCGCCGTCCACAATGACCCTGGGAACTCTGACCCTGCAGTGTAGTTATGACCCTGGGTTACATGAGACCAAACCAGGAGAGCATGTGCGAGGGCGGTCCCAGCTGGGAATGTGAGGAAGGGTAAACTCACGTGCGGCTCTTTTTAATGTGGGAGGGAATTAGAACTTAGAGACCCCCAAAGTAAACAAGCTTAGAAGAAAGAATTGGCGGCCTTCCTTTGGCCTGGGCTCACACGGTCACGCCCCCCACCCCGGGTCAGTCTGGGGCCCAGGACGTGACGCACACAGAGGGAGTAAATGCAGGATGAGACCATTTGGGCTAACAAAACACGAGCTTGTGTTTGCTCTGTGACATTCTTGATGGGACAGGGGAGCTGAGGGCCTTCATCAGGCAGGTCTGCAGAGCCGGGCCCAGTGAGTACAGCGGACGGTGCAGCCCAGCCATAATCCGCGAGCTCCTGCTGTGCACTCGGAGCACCGAGGTCATGCCATTTACCAGCGGCCGCATAACCTGTCTGAGCGTCCGTTTGTCCATCATGACCTCACAGGGCTACTTTAAAGATGGTAGAAAAATGTGAAGGCCCCGGGTGCCATGCTTAGTGCTCAGGCCTGTGGTTGGCCCGTGGCTGCTGGCATCTGACCCTGCACACCAGTCCCCGATAGACTTACCTTTCTCTTTCAGGCCGTCACTATGGGGCTGTCAGTTGTGAAGGTTGCAAAGGTTTCTTCAAAAGGAGCGTAAGGAAAAATTTGACCTACAGCTGCCGGAGCAATCAAGACTGCATCATCAATAAACACCACCGGAACCGCTGTCAGTTTTGCCGGCTGAAAAAATGCTTAGAGATGGGCATGAAGATGGAATGTGAGTAACTATTAAAAAACCACGTGAGTTAATAAGGAGGGCGAAAGTGAGGTTTCCATGCCTGGCGTTAAAATACCCTAACAGTATCTGCTGAGGCTTCATTTTGGTTCACCTTCAGGGTCAGCTCAGTGATGCGGCGCTGATACCACTAGGGTTGGTTGGTTTCCACAGTGGAAACCTAGTCCAGATAATTTGGGAGGCAGCATGTGGAGTGGGATGAACACAGGCTTTGGGGTAAAGCTGATACCACGTCAGCTCCTGCCCTGCCCCCAGGAGCCGGGAGGCCTCGGGAAGTCATGTGGCCTCTGAGCCACAGGTCCCCGTCCATGAAATAGCACCCTTGCCTTCCTTACATGATGCGTCTGGGGTCCTCTTTTCTTTCTTCTGCAAAGGTCTGTTTTCTTCATTTGTTTCTGGCATGTGTTCTTGCTCTTGTACCAGATGCTGAAGGAAGAGGTCACTGGTGTCACGTAAAAGGGAGCCCCACTGACAGTTAGCAGAAGCTTTCCAGCTCGAGTTGGGCATTAGGATGCTTCCTTTTCCACGTGGGGCATGGGCAGCTCTCTGTTAAGGGCCCACCTGAGGGGGTGTTTCTTCTCCTGGAGAGAGTCCTGTGAGCAGCAGGAAGTGACAGAATGATACCCACACAAACGCCACTCGGTCCTTTCTCGGCCATAGCACCCGCCATCTGGAGCTCCTTTAGATGTGATAACACTTTGGCTTTGAGCCTTTCTCTCCTTTGGCTGCAAAATCCACTGTGGAAGTTGAGCCAGGCGTGTCTAGCACCGAGCTTATCCCGACAGCAGTGGGCTTAGTCAAGAGGACTCCTACCTCTCCCGTGAAGGATGTGGTTTTTAAACATGGGTATTTCTGTTGTGATTTAAGCTGTGCAGAGTGAACGGAAGCCCTTTGATGTGCAGCGGGAGAAACCAAGCAATTGTGCTGCTTCAACGGAGAAAATCTATATCCGGAAGGACCTGAGAAGTCCTCTGATAGCCACACCAACATTTGTGGCAGATAAAGATGGAGCAAGGTCAGTCCCTGTGTTAACAAAGGGCAACACTGTAATCAGCCTTTGGAGCTGATTAGGGGAAGCACGGATATTCCTTGGAAAAGGGGCTTATGTGGCTCCCCGCCTGAGGGCCACAGCCTTGAGTCTTGTCTTGCCTTATCCCACCCTTTTTGGAGCCACTCTAGTCACACCTCTGTCCAGGCCTGAGGATGGCTGATTTAGGATGGGGTCAGAATTTCTCCTATCTCAGGTGCTGGGATTATGTGCTGTAGTTCAGGCATCATTCATGCAGGAAAACAGTTGTTTCATGATTCAGGATGGCGGCTTCTTTGCAGTAGAGATAAAAGGCCTAAGATCCAGGTGTGGTCTAGATGGTGCCACAAGTCAATTTATATGTTTTTTTTTAATGTAATCTATCAAACTTAAAGGAACAGAAAGAGGGAAACAAGAAATCCAAAATGTAAAATGGCAAGCGCTAGAGTTGGGAATGCCCTGGTGATACTCTGAGATCAGGTTAGCATTACTGGCACAGCAGTGGACGTGGAAGCCCGGGGCGGTGTGCGGTCTTTGTCATCCTGTCTCAGGCTGCAGACCCGGCTCTGTGCACGTCTCATTGTAGAGAGAAGGGGGTTGGTGAGTCACTCGGTGGCTGAGTCTAGTTAGCTTTTCTACTGCTCAGCCTTGCAGATGTGGGCGGGACAGGTAAACGCAGCCTGATCACACTGTGCATTAAATGTTGGAAGCTACTCTGGGTTTCTTTATGTCTTAAATAGACAAACAGGTCTTCTTGATCCAGGGATGCTTGTGAACATCCAGCAGCCTTTGATACGTGAGGATGGTACGGTTCTCCTGGCCACAGATTCCAAGGTGATGTTCTCTCCTCATGCCTTCTCCACTTTTATGTCTCAGTGCAGGCCGCTTCTCTGAATGTGTGCACCCACCTTCTTCTTGGCCTTCAGACTACATCGAGGCCATGGCCTTCTGCATCTCCATTTACTTCTGATACAGCCGTGCTGTGATTTGTTTCAGGGATGCCAATGGCTTTTTGGCAACTCAGAGCTGGCTGGTCATGGTCACTTAACATGTCAGGGTCTAGAGTTCAATTTGGTGAAAATTCTGTGGTTCACTTCTAAGATTTTCCTCCCTAGTGACGCACATTGGCAAACTACGGGCAGGCTGAGGAAGAGCTCCTTATCCTAAGATGGCCTTTTGCAGTAGTCCCTAGTTCCTTTTTATTAGATGACCTGCAGGAAGAAGTCCAGCCAGGATTCTGGCAGCTCTAACCCGGATAGAGCGAGTCAGCTACAGGGAATCCAACTTGCGGACAGAGATGTTTGTCACCCCAAGAAAGAGGCAGCTGGCTGCCTCCCGTGGAGATACCTGAGGAGAGGGGGTTTTATCCAGGCAAGGGAGCCCATTGCTTCTCTCACCTTATTGTCCCTGATGTAACTCGAGCAACGATGAAGCAGCAGCAGCCCCGCTGAGCCCCAAAGTCTCTGCTCTGGAAGGAGTGACTTAGAACAGTGCTGGCGTTGCTGCCGCCCTCAGAGCCAGAGCTGGGCCTGCAGGCTCCCCTCTCATCTGCTCTCATGCACATGTGGCGCGTTAAGGAATGTCCTCTTCTGGGAAAGGAAAGGCAAAAATGAGAGCCGATGGACAGCTGCCGTCCACCCATCGGTCCCTGGCTGGGCTTTGAGCCTGTTGTCCTCAGGCAGTGGTGACGAATCATGCCTGGCTCGTTGCCTTAACCCGGCAGACGTGCAGGACAGTGACCGACCACTTGGTGGGGTGGACACACCATAAGCCTGAAAGTAAGGCCTGAGCACCCTGAACTCCTGATGGCAGGGGGTTGTGCAGCCCCTGTCCCGTGTGCCACCCACACAGAGGCTGGTACAGAGCCGGCCACCCCGTGCCCTCCCGTCCCCACCCCAGCGCCCACCAGGCAGGGGTGTTGGGAAACCTGAGTGAGTTATTTGATAAAGCATGCAGTGCCCACTCCGTAAACGCTAACTGCTAGGAGTTTGTTGTGGTCGCTGCATCGAGGAGAAGGAGCAAGAGCTGTGCAGTAGTGAGTGAAGTGTAGTGAAGACAGCAGCTGCAGAGTCATAGCCAGGCCCTACCCGCCCCTCTTGCAGGACGTGGAAGTGACAGGACCCACCCCAGAAGCTTGTCATGAATAATAGATCATACGCAGAGCCCCTTAAAGGTAGCTGTTTCCAGAAGCTGATTTTTAAACTTTTTACTACGAAACAATTATACATTCAAAATCATTTACTTTGAATAAATACAAAGATACCACAGTGCTGCATGCTCCCTTCACCCAGTCTCTCCCGGAGGCCGTGTCTTGCAGAGCCATAGCACAGGATCAGGACCAGGGCAGGATATGGGGACAGGGGTGGGTATCATTCTTTTACTTTTTTTCACCCTTCAACTTTTTCCCTTCAACATATCTATCATGACGACCTACATCCTTCACCAGCTGCATGATATTCTGCTATGTGGTGGTTCTGTGATTTATTATCCACATCTCTGTTTATGATCTTTTCTACTGATTCTAGTTTTTCATTTTTATAATCAAGATACAGCAGACATGTTTGTATACGTATCTTGGTTTAGTTATTTGAGTATATCTTTGGCTTTCTTTTTTTTTTTAGTTGAGATGTAATTCACATACCAAAAAATTTACCCTTCTAGTGTACAATTCAGTGGTTTTCAGTATATTCACAAGATTGTTACAACCATCCCCACTATCTAATTCCACTATCTAATTCCAGAGCATTTTCATCACCCCAAAAAGAAACCCTGAACCCATTAAGCAGTCACTGCCCCTTCTTCCCACTCCCAACCCCTGCCAGCCACTCACTTTCTGACTATGGTTTTGTCAATTCTGGACGTTTCATATAAGGGGAATCATACAATATGTAGCCTTTTGTGACTGGCTTCTTTTTCTTATCATAATGTTTTCAAGGTTCGTCCATGTTGTGGCCTGTATCAGTACTTCATTCCTTTTTATTGCCAAATAATATGCCATTGAATAGCTATATTATGTGTTATTTATCCATTCGTCAGCTGATGAGCGTTTTGAGTTGTTTCTACTTTTTCCCTATTAGGAATAATGCTGCTGTGAACATTGTGTACAAGGTTTTTTGTGCACATGTTTTAATTTCTCTTACGTATGTACCTAGGAATGGAATTGCTGTTGTCATATTACAACTCTACGTTTAAACTTTTGAAGAATCGCCAGACTGCTTTCCACAGCACCTGCACCATTTTACATTCCCTCCAGCAGTGTATGAGAGTTCCAATTTTTCCACATCCTCGCCAACACTTGTTGTTATCTGTCTTTTTGACTGTGACCATCCTAGTGGGTATGAAGTGATATCTCATTGTGGTTTTTATTTGCATTTTTAACTAGCTTATTTGTCTTTTTCTTATTAAGCTGTAAGAGTTCTTTAGATATTCTGGCTACTAAACCGTTATCAGATGTATAATTTGCAAAAATTTCCTCCCATTCTCTGGGTTGTGTTTTGTGTGTGGGGAGAGAGATTGTCTTTGTATTTTCTTGATAATGTCTTTTGAAGCACAGAAGTTTAAATTTTGGTGACATCCAGCTTATCTGTTTTTGTTCTGTCATTTTATCACATGTGTAGGTTTGTGTAACTACCATCACAATCAAGATACAGAACTGTTTCATCACCAAAAAGCTCTTCCTCTCTGCCCCATCATAGCCATACCCCCATAGAAGCTGTTTTTAAAGCAACATTAAACCTTCATTGCCCTGAGAGTCTTGTATGTGTGTTCATCTTTAATATTATTATTTTCTGATTAACAGGCTGAAACAAGCCAGGGAGCCCTGGGCACACTGGCAAATGTAGTAACTTCCCTTGCCAACCTAAGTGAATCCCTTAACAATGGTGACACTTCAGAAATGCAGCCAGAGGACCAGTCTGCAAGTGAGATTACTCGGTACGAACCCATGAGGGTGGAGACCCCTCCCGACACACACACAGGCGCGGCGTTGTGAGGGTGGGTGGCAGCATTTTGACACCCACCCTGTATTTAATCAAGGATTGCAAAATTGTCCCAGTGCCCCTGCATGTCTGTCTTCTTTCAAATTTTAACTATGGGAATGTGGACCCATTTTATTACGCGATATAAAACAGTCTAAAAACTCTTTTCATTCCAGATAATAAACGAAATTGAGTAACTCAGTGGAAGCAGGGGAAGAGATGTTACTTGTATTGGTCACTGCTTATGGTGCCTAAACATCAGTAGTGCATCCCCTTTCCCACTTCTGTTTATCTTATGTATCTTTTTTCCAAGTACTGAGTTTAGAGCTTAAATCGATTCATCAGGGTAGACAGAGATTAGCTGTTAGATGGCACCAGCTGGTCCAGACACCTGTGCCCGCTGCCAAGGGTATGTTCCCTTTGCAGCTGGGCTGCTAGGTTTGCTCCTTTCCTGTTGGACTGGCCACTCCTGCCCCTCTTGCCAGGCCAGGCAGGTGCATGGCCGGGGCCACTCAGGTGCACCAGTCCTCATGTTCACTTGTGGTCTGGTAGAAAATTAAAATCTGGATCCAGTGGAAAGAGGATGGGATTTGAGTTAGGTCGAATTCTGGTTCTACCACTTACTAGTTGGGTGGTCTTGGAAAAGTTACTTTCACATCTGTAAGATGGAGAGAATTCTACCTTGGAGAGTAGTTGTGAAAAATAGAAATTACATGTGAAAATAAATAATATCTAGCTTAGCACCCAAGGCGCCATGGAGACAGCATGTGGAAGCCGCCGCCCCTCCTCTCAGCAAGTCAAAGTTAATTATCTTTTCCCCAATGTGTTGTTCCCTAAATTACGTCTCAGCTAGAGTTCTCCTCATAGAAGCTGTGGACTGACAACACTTGCTTGCTACGTTTTTGCTCGCAGGGCATTCGACACCTTAGCTAAAGCACTTAACACCACAGACGGCTCCTCGCCTCCAAGCCTGGCGGACGGGATAGACGGCAGTGGAGGAGGGAGCATCCACGTCATCAGCAGAGACCAGTCCACACCCATCATTGAGGTCGAAGGCCCCCTCCTTTCAGACACTCACGTCACATTTAAGGTGAGTGTGTTCAGCTGGGAGAGGAGCTTTTTGCCCAGGCTGGTCTCAGTTAAAAAAATCAAACCTTGAAGTGAGCTCATTTTTCATACGGTCGTCTTTGATCAGGATCTTGTGTTCCAGAACAATGTTCCCATTATGAAGCATTTTCACTGTCTTTTGCTCACTTGGCTGTTTGGCTCTGCCAGTAACCCTGAAGCAGGCGTGGCCACCTGTCACTGCCAAAACAGGCTGATGCGGGCTGCTCTGCCGTCCGCCTTCCCGTGATGACCTGGCTTCAGCATAGGCTCAGGCAGGCCCTTTGTCTGTTCCAGCAGGTGTTCCCGGCCATTGGGCCTGACCTCTTGCCCTCTAGAGCCACAGAAAGTAGATCTCAGATATACTTGAAGACTGGTCAGGTCCTCACGGTCTTCCCTGCACTCACCTCCCCGGCCTCACTTCTCCAGGACACTGCCAGGCTCCCTGAGCCCTTGGTCTCTAGGTCTGCAGATTGAGTCTTCAGTTCCCCTCGTATTCTCCACTAGAGAGATCTGGCCAATCACTTAGGAAGACTGAGTCCCTGCCCAGAGTTGTCCAAGGGTGCCAAGAACACAGGTCACCAGTGGGATTCCAGCTTCAGAGGCATTCAAGCCTCTTCTAGACAGTGGGGCTCCCGGAACCCAGCCCGACATCCTGGTGGTGGTGTGCCCTCCTCCTGCCATCTGGGCTCCTGCTCAGCTCTCATTCACTGTTCCCTGAGGCCACCTGCCAAATCCCTGCTAGCCTGTGGAGCTGACCCATCCCCCAGTTTGAGTTAGACTTGAACCTATGGCTCAAAATGGAATTGCCTTAGAACAAGTACCAGTGTAGTTGAAGCAGAGTTGAGATGTATATCTTTGTGTGGGTAAGCTGGGAGGTCCCCGTCCTCCCACATTCTAGGGGCCATGAGACCCTAGTTCACTGGGCAGGACCCCATAGGGAGTCAGTGCCGGCCCCCCTGCAGAGGACGCATGCTTCAGAAGGATGCTCTGCACGGGGGCTTCAGTGTCAGAGACTGGTGTTGACAAGCTGCCCCCGTCACTTGGTCACCCCCGTGCTGTGTGCTCTCTCTCCCAGCTCACGATGCCCAGCCCGATGCCCGAGTACCTCAATGTGCACTACATCTGCGAGTCCGCATCCCGCCTGCTCTTCCTCTCCATGCACTGGGCCAGGTCCATCCCGGCCTTTCAGGCACTTGGGTAAGTGGCTTTTTTCTCCGTGTGTATCCTTGGGCAGGGCCTTCCCTGCTCTAGGAATGGCCTGCAAGATCTCTGAGGGCCCTTCCAGTTTGTTCCTTTGGCCCAATTTGCTTGTTAAATAGAGTTGGTGGCCAAGGCTGCAGCGTTCCTCAGACCTTTACTGTGCCTTCTCCACGCGCCCGGGACTTGGTGCTAGGAGCAGGGGATGGCGTGGAATGGAAGGCAGGAGTCGTCCTGTGATCTTGAGACAAATAGGGGGTACTGCGTCTGGGGGCTTCTGAGATGAAGACAGATTGTTTCGAGGTGCATCAGCCGCGCTGTCCCGAGTGTAGATTCCCCCCTCCTCCCTGCTGCAGCCCCAGCTCCTCCCTGGCAGGCTGGGTGTGTCTCTACCTTTCGGAGCCCACCCTCGGCTCTCAGTCCTTTGATCGCTGCAGCCTCTTGTGACAGAACCACACCGGGGCTGTTATGGGAATAGTTTCTCCTCAGAGGGACTTCAGTTAAGGCAGTCACGGACAGTGGTGTTTGTGGAGAACAATCCTGGGCATTCCATAGGCCTTCGGCAAATACATGGTGACATGACTTGTTTGGGACACGCCGGGGCTTGGAGGAGTGCCACCGGCCCCCGCACCCACCACGCCTCTATGTCCTCAGGCAGGACTGCAACACCAGCCTGGTGCGGGCCTGCTGGAATGAGCTCTTCACCCTCGGCCTGGCCCAGTGCGCCCAGGTCATGAGCCTCTCCACCATCCTGGCCGCCATCGTCAACCACCTGCAGAACAGCATCCAGGAAGGTAGGGCGGGGGCTGCGGGCGAGGACGGCTCGGTCTCGGCTGGCCCGCCGCTTAGCCAAGCCTGTGTCCCACAGCGTCCCTTACCCGTCAGAATGTTTAAATTTCTACCCGACTGCCTTCTTTTCATATAATGAAGAGGAAAGGAAAAAAATAATTGGGAAAAGGTGCTGATTTCCAACATACAGACATTGAGTGATGTTTTCAGAATAGGCACAGCTTCTGTTTTCAACTTCATTGACAGGTTGCCCTTTCATGTATCTCACAAATCCTCACAACCCTGTAAAGTAGAAACTGTTATGTCAGGGTTACATATGGGAAGACCAGGTCCCAGTAAGGTCCCTGGCTTGCCCGGGATAAAGCAGCAAGTGGAAGAGCTGGGGACTGGGGCACAGACCTGGGTCATGTGACCCCCTAGTCCAGGGCGTGAATGAACAAGTGAGTCTCTTATTATGAGATCTGTGCAACCACCTGACATCGGGTGGTCAGGTCCCAGCCGTATCAGGACTGGGGAGTAGCCGGGGGGGTCTCCACAAGCTGCACATCCGCGGCACACTGAAGACACTGTCGAGGGAGCCCACGCTGCCCAGGGTCTAGACTATCCCTGCAGATCACACTTGCATCTGAGGTGGAGTTGAATTGCTCTTTTAATCACGCATCCCAGTGTTTGAGACCTAGGAGTGTGAGTCACCTAGTCACACCTTCGTTTTTCTAGTTATTCCTTTGGAATAGTTATATAATGGTGATTTTTAAAACCCTGTAACATTTTATTGAATTTTAGGTTTGTTCGCAAATGAGCTTTAGTTTTATTTTTAACTGAATATAATAATACTGCCTTCAGCAAGATACTGTCATGAAGACTAAATCAGACAACGGATAAAATTATTTTGACAACTAAAAAATGCCAACGTGTTCAGGTTGGCAAATATTTATTCAGTGCCTGCAGAGACTTGCAAAGAATTGACCTTGATAAGAACTGGCATGTGGGCCTTCAGCACTTGCAGGCCAAAGGTGCTGCCCAGGGTGGGGTCGGGGAGAATCACTGGTCTCGGAGGTCGTTACTGAGGCAGAATATTAACAGAGTGGAATCTGGGTGCCTGTTGTCACTTCACCTATAACTGGAAAATGAGGCTCTTGAAATAACTGGTTTTTCATTTAAAAGTGAAATTATTCTCTCATTTTTTTCAATCTGTGGCCCCTCAAAGAAGCTCATGTTATTGCTCTTATTAGCCTTTCTCAGAGGATCTGTGATGTTGATTTCTAGATAAACTTTCTGGCGACCGGATAAAGCAAGTCATGGAGCACATCTGGAAGCTTCAGGAGTTCTGTAACAGTATGGCGAAGCTGGATATAGACGGCTATGAGTATGCATACCTTAAAGCTATAGTTCTCTTTAGCCCCGGTAAGATATGCAGTGGTCACAGTCACTCAACGACGGCTTTCCACCTGTGTCTACTGATATTTCTGAACATGAGCATGTTTGTCAGGTTGTCAGCAGTGTAGAGAGAGCCCTGCCACACTGTGTGTGACTGAATGTTCCCGTAATATGTGTGCTTTGCTAGCTAATATAAATACATACATTCTTTTAAAGTCCTGTCTTTATATTCCCAAAGAAATATGCTGTAGTGCCGGGTAACTTCATATGCTAAATAGGTATCATCTGTATCCTAACTAAGCCATTGGCCAAATAAGACTACGGCAAACAAAATTGAGTACACATTTGGCCCTCTGTATCCATGGGTTCCGTATCAGTGGATTCAACCAACCGTGAATCAAAAATATTCAAGGAAAAATATATTCCAGGAGTTCCAAAAAGCAAAATTTATTTTGCCATGCACCAGCAACTAGGTACAACTATTTACATAGCATTTATAATGTATTAGGTATTAGAAGTAATCTAGAGGTGATTTAAAAGTATACGGAAAGATATGTGTAGGTTATATGCAAATACTATATACCATTTAACGTAAAGGACATGAGCATCAGTGGATTTGGTATCCATGGGGGGTTCCTGGAAGCAATCCCCTGTAGATACCGAGAGATGACTATACTACCACCCAGTGTCCTTTTTTTGTTTTGATTTGTTTTGTTTTGCTCTTTGCTAATTTTTAGGTATGTTAGCACTTACAATCCAGTACAGATTGAAACTGCACAAGTTTACCCACAGTCTCTGTAGGGCAGTAGCAGCAGCAGCTGCAGGGCATGCCAAAAGGTGTGGTCACAGCAGATGAAGAAGAGGCAGCAGGACTGTTGGTGGAAAGTAAGAGTCGACCGGGCTGGCCTTACTCACTCCCCGTCAGCTGTTCCCTCTGAGCCTCCTGAGAGGCCATTTGGTGACTGTTGTCCTCGACAGCAGGGGTGGACCCAGCTTAACCTCTCTGTCCCACTGCCCCGGCCCCCTACTCATGAATAACAAAATAGCTAATAAAAATGGGAGACGCTATGTGATTAAATATCTAGAGAGCAGATGATAATTTCTAATTTCATGTGGTATATGTTGTCTGGAGTAAGGAAGGAAGCCACAGGTCTAGAACCAGCCCCATTGGGGCTGCTGAGGCTGATGTGAGCACCCAGGGGCCGCACCTCTCCTGGGAACCTTCAGGTCTCGGCAGAGCACAGAGGAAGAGCCAGTGTTCTAGAAGAGTATCCAAACTAGACCAGCCTTCAGAGCTCAATCTATTGCACTTGAGAAATTTGTCAGAAGTTTTACTAAAAATAAGTACTGAGAAGTCTGCAAATGAGGCTTTCCAAATACAGAAGACAATTTGGGGTACTTTTATTTTTTCAGATCATCCAGGTTTGACCAGCACAAGCCAGATTGAAAAATTCCAAGAAAAGGCACAGATGGAGTTGCAGGACTATGTTCAGAAAACCTACTCGGAAGACACCTACCGGTGAGGCGCACGGGCAAGATGGGGGCGAGGCTGGATCTGTAGCTGCAGATATCAGTTACATTGGCCTTCCCATTTCTGGCAGCCTGGTAGAGCCTCCGTTTGATCACACTTTAATTCTTGCGTTTTACGGCTGATAATGGAGTGGGGAGGGTCAGGAGTCCCAGGCCATCCCAGTGTTGCTGGGTGACTGGGTGAGACCTTGGGTTGTTGCTCTTTGAGGGGCTGGGAGCCGTGATCTCCTCTGGGGCTGATGTTGTGTGTGAGATGAGTTCTCACGGAGACTCCGCTCATCCAGAACAGTCGGCAGCTCTGCCCTTCTGCCCGCATTCACTGAGGAGGCGGTGCTAGACAAAAAGGGTTTCCTTGACAGAAGCCAAATCTGACCCCTAGAAAGAGTGACTGGGTTGGACCAAGTAGTAATTTAATCCTCACATAAACTGATTTTTTTCAAGTTCCTTTATTTGGGTGAAAATTTACAATGTTTGGGCAGCAGGAAAAAAATGTTATCTGTATGCCTTTCTCATGCAGCTTTGACCAGGAAAGTTGTTCTGAAATAGGACAGAATGTGCTGGCAGGCTTTCCCTCCAGCTGAGGAGTGGAAGAGCTCTTTCCTCGTGACCTCTTCTGACCCACTGGAGGCTATGTGAACTTCTGGGGCCTGTCAAGCATAGTGTTTCCCTCCCCACCTTCCCCCGATCATGTCCTCTGCACAGACAGACCTCAGTCAGTAGATGCCCTGTGGGCCTGAGATGCCCCAGCCCCAGGGGGACAGTTTCTCTGGTGTGACTGGGGGCCTGTGGCGGGCCCGGCTGGCAGAGAGCCTGCCTCTGCTTTAGGCACACCGCCATGGCCAGACACAGCTTTTGCCAAAGCAGGATCCATTTTCTACTGGAATCACTGAAGACCTCACAATGAATCTAGAATGGCTTCAGCCTCAACGCATACAAAGTGGGACTGTCAAGTAACACACCCACACCAGAGATCATACGTACACCCAGGCGTGTGGGCGTGCTGTCCCCCGAGGAGGCTTTGGGCCCAATCCACACAGCGCCTGTGGCCAGAAGAGGCTGAAAAGGCTCCTCTGGGGCTGCTGGCAGAGCCCCAGCACACGAGAATTGCCTTGACGATGGCAGCTCTCTGGCCTTTGAAAGTACATGTTTCTGAAAATATCCTGAGTCACTACTCCTGGTCCAGTCAGGGACCCTGGGGGAGAAGAGGGCAAGCCAGGTAGGTGATTTGGGGCCAGAAATGAGAGCAGGGGGACTCTCTCATAGCACTCAGAAACACTCAGTTCACAAAGAAAAGGCCCTAGAATGGTTGCATCCTGTTTATACAGTCATTGCTTTAGTCTGTCCCATCCTTAGGCCTTTTCTCATGCTGTTTGTTCCTCCTGAAATCCTCTCCCATCCTTTGCATCTCTGCTGATAGGAACCTTAGCCAGCGTCTAAGGCCCAGCTAGATGTCCTCCCTGACTGGCCTTTGCTGACTTCCCGAGACCCTTCAGCCTGTCGGCCCCTTGGCACCTTTGGGTGCCCTGCCGGACACCGTGGCTGGGCAAATGGATGATGGTGCTGGAATACTGCTTTCACAATACAAATATATTTTCCCCTTTTAAAAATAACGTTCACTGTAGAAAAAAATTAGAACATTCTGGAAAGCAAAAAGAAAACTTTTAGCTCTTTGTAAATACCACTTCCCAGGGAGTACCTGTTAACATTTTATGTATTTACTTCCAGTAATTTCTTAGTATGTGCAACTGGAATCAGAAAATAGAAAATAAGGTTTCGTGACCTTTTTTTCACTTAATATTCAGTGAGCATGTATATATTCTTCTAAATCATTTTCCATGGCTAAGGAGATGCCATAATTTCATCATTTCCCTACTTATGAAAATGTCAGTCATTTCAAGATTGGGCTGGCCCTGCAGTTTGCGTCCTGTCGCCCACCGTTCTGGGTGCTGGCTGTGGAAATGGACCATCCACAAGATGCTTCAGATAGTGTCCAGTGACCTGCCAGGACAGGGTCATGGAGTGCCCTCCCGGGGTTCCTTCCAAATAAAAATCTTATTGCTTTATTTTTAATTACAATGCTAAAAGAACACTGGAAATTAGAGCAATATAGAAAAAGTTTTAATTGATATAATCACTTCAAATCCCAATACCCAGAGGTCAACCATTAGCATTCTGGTGACCATCCTTCCAAGTACTTTATTTACACACATACATACAAATGAATATACGCAAGTGAGGTCACGCTGTACTTGCTGTTTCACATCCTTTTTTTTTTTTTTTTTTTTTTGGCTGCGTTGAGTCTTCGTTGCTGCGCGTTGGCTTTCTCTAGTTGCGGTGAGCGGAGGCTACCCTTCGTTGCGGTGTGCAGGCTTCTCATTGCGGTGACTTCTCTTGTTGCGGAGCACAGGCTCTAGGCGCACAGGCTTCAGTAGTTATGGCTCATGGACTCAGAAGTTGTGGCGCATGGGCTTAGTTGCTCCGCGGCGTGTGGGATCTTCCTGGACCAGGGCTCGAACCCATGTCCCCTGCATTGGCAGGCGGATTCTTAACCACTGCGCCACCAGGGAAGCCCTCGCATCCTCCTTTTACGTTTTTATTCAGCTATATGTCATGGAATTATTATCAATGAATATAGACCTTTATTATCCTCTTTAATGAGTATGTAGTGATTCATTATATGGAGATACCATACTTTATTTTAACCTACCCTCCACTGACAGGTTTCCAGATTTTTCTTTTTGGTGGGGCTGAGGAGAGTTGTTATAAACAATGAAGGGAACATATCTGTACATAATCTTTGCATTCATGATAAACTCCTACAAGAGGAACTGTTGAAATCAGAAAAGCAAGGGTGGACAGTGAATGTGTTTGTTTGGTTCAGTTCCGAGCAGTGCAGACAGGGCCCTTGGGAGCCTATCCGGGGTGAAGTCTGAAGTGCAGCGAACCCCCCTTTCTCTAATGACCCTTCCTCTTACAGGTTGGCCCGGATTCTCGTCCGCCTGCCAGCACTCAGGCTGATGAGCTCCAACATAACAGAAGAACTTTTTTTTACTGGTCTCATCGGCAATGTTTCAATAGACAGCATAATCCCCTACATCCTCAAGATGGAGACAGCAGAGTATAACGGCCAGATCACCGGAGCCAGCCTATAGCGCACACCTCACACCTGCCGAGGAGCACAGGATCCGCCCAGGACCGCTCAAATACAAAGAAAATAAAGTAGTGGTATTTTGGTATGTGCAAATATTTCCAGTATCTTAGCTATTTCCTACCTGGTTTCTTCTTATCTGTTAATCCCAGACAGTAGCAACTAAAAGACTAGTAGGATCCTTTCCTGCCATAAGAAATGTTTTAATGCCTTTTGATGAAGCAGCAGATTTTGGAACAATCTTTTAACTCAGTTTTTATTTAGAAATTCTCAAAGGGCAAAAAACAAAAGCAAAGTTTTATAATGTCAGAGACTAGTTAAAACTAAAAGAACCTAAGAGAACAGTATGTGTGTATATATTAAAAATGTCCTTGGAATTAATAGCTACTAATTACCAGGGTAATGATATTAGCACTTTCTAAGCACTTCTTATCAATGTGTAATGTTAGCAACATCTTGCCTATGTGCAGGGTAAATGGAAAATTGTGTATGTCTTTTGCCGAAATACTAATGATTTCTGTGAAAATGCAATAGGGTTACAGGAGACAATCATTTATGCTTAAGGAAGGAAGGCGTCATTCCTAACTGTACGCACATATTGCTGGTGTAGAGCTAAATTCCCGGGAATGAATGAAGATGCAGCTTATCTGTACGTGCAGTCAGGGGGAGTGTGGTGGCACAATCGTGGTAATCCGAATTCGAAGCTTCCTCAGCCAGAGCTGATGCTTGTCGGGTTCCCTGACCTCTGGTCCTGGTCTGTGACGGGCATCTGTAGGCTCCTCTGAACTCGGGGCTCTTCTGGTGACTGGTTCTCAGAATTGGATTAAACCAGTCAGACGTTAACTGCCAATTCCTGCAGCAACTGAAAACATCCCCGAATCACCTCCACCACTCAACAGCAGTTGGAGCGTTCTGACCAAAAAGTGCAAGGTGGGCATTCTGAACCCTTGCCGGGACCTCCCGACTACAGTGTGGGGTGGTTGCATGTTTTTCAGGTGGAGTGCGAGGGCTCCCTTCTCAGCAGTCTCCATCCCAAATGCCCCTTGGGAAGGGCCTGTGTTCCTGCACTTCGGTCAGAACTGGGAGGTGGACTGTGGTGCGGGTCTCGCTGCCTGCCCAGGCAGCAGCTGTGGTGGAGCTGAGTGGCATGTTTCTCAGTGTCTCCAGGCTCAGCACCTCTGTCAGCAGGTCTCTCAGTGATCCTGGCACACCACGCACTTGGGTTCCCCCGGGTTGTGCCAGCAGACAAACTCTGGAGCGTTTTAGATGATGGATGCAGAAGCAGGCTGCCTGCTCCTTAAAAACCTTTAATCCCCAAAGTTATCTTCTTTCTCCTTGTAAGTGATAGCGACCATCGTTTACAAGAACAGAATGCGGTTATTGGGAAGTTTAGCCGGAGAAAAGCGCCCATAGTTCCCCTGGTTGTGAAGAAGCAGCACACATTTCCATTTGGGAAAAGTAGCAAGGCTGCGTCAGGTACCTGTACTTTCTTTCTGTGTAGCCCAGATTAAGAAAATACAGTGTGAGGCTAAACTTGTATTTCTTGAACCTTTTGATCAGATGATACCCCAAAAGACCCCAGTGCACTCACTCCCCTGCCTCCAGGCATCCACGGCCATGTAAAGCTGAGGAGAGCAAGGTGGGTGCCTCGTGTGCTGCGCGTGGGTGCTGGGCTGCCACCACGGGCTCACGGCAAGACAGGACTCTATTCCGAAGTTGTTGGCGGCACTTATGGAAGTCATTAGTGGGAATTAGTGGGAACAGTGTCTCCAACTTGGAAATTCCTGTTTGGATCTGATTATATCATTTATTGTTCATGCCTTGGGAGCAAATTTTGGAGAGTAGTGGGGGTACCCGTTATAAAATGATGGGAAGGATTTAATTTTGACAGCTTAAATTTTTGGTTTTCTAACTTTGAAGTGATTTCAGTTTCAAAATTAAGGCAAAAAGTGGCTAAGGATTTTCGCAGAGGGCATTTTGTAGCACTTGTGTGTATCTTACATAGCGAGTTGCCTATTTTTCTGTTCTTTTGACTTTGGATGTAAGCATGTCTGCTGATCCTGTAGCAGCTCCCTGGGACTGGATGTAAGCATGTCTGTTGATCCTGTAGTAGCTCCCTGGGAACACGTATAGTGTCACATCTTTCAGGTCTGAGTTCTCGGTGATGGTGAAAAGGTCGGCACTGGCCAGCTGCCCTGGGCCCTGGGCGTCCTGTGTTTGTGAGGCTTTTACACTCAGGTTGCTTTAAGGTATGAGGGCAGCTTAGCCAAGACCTAGACTGAAGTCCGTGCTGGGAACAGAAGGTGGTACCAGCAGGGAGACAGTGAACACCTGGATAAGCACATGCCCCACTCCAGCAGGACAGCCCGGGAGAAAAGCCGATTCTAAGCCGGTCCTGCTCCCTGAGTCCCTTCGCTGCTGATGGCTGATTCTAGTGGACCATTTTGGGCTTTGAACACTCCTCATTAGTTTCCTAGATCCCCTTGGCCTTACTTTGAAGTGGCCTTTCCTTAAAAATCAGCTCCACACTACCTGAATTCTCACCGCTCCAGATCATCTCAAGCCTTTGACAGCAGGTCCATTCTCTCTTGTCAAACTGGTTAAAAGCAGCCCAGAGTCAAGAATTATTTAAAGAGATTTCAAGTAAATATTTGGGCTCAACTTTCACCAGGCTTTTAACCCTTGTTAGTAGCTTGTGAAACTCTGATTTAGTGAAGTGAGACCAGCCCTGAGTAGTCTGCATCTGAGTGAAATAAGCCAGGATCAGGATTCTTTGTCACGAGAATCCTGGCCCAGCCACCCCTCCCTCTGTGAGGAGAGTACCTAAGGGAGGTGGGGACAGACGTACACCACTGCTTCTTGATGAAGTGGGCTCTTTTCCATCGGTATTTCAGATAATGTTGGACAGTTATGTATAGAAATTTGTGGAATTCATATAATCATAAAACAGGACCGGAAGAGACGTAGAAAAAGACCAAATTACTCAAGCAAATATTTTCCATGTTATTCCTTGAAAGTATTTTTAAGCAAGTATGTTACCACCCTTCTGATTTGTGTGTGTGTGTGTTTGGGGTGGGGCGGGGAGGCTACCTTATTTATTGTCTAACCTCTGCCATGAGGCTGTGGTCAGGATTCTTTTGTTGTTTGGGTTTTTATATTTAATTTCAGGTGTAGTCACTTGTAAGATGTTATGTAATTGCCCTCAAGAGGGATCGTTTCTAGCCTGTCGGCGTCAGTATTAAATGCAGACTCTCCTGAGGTGTGGTGGCAATGGACACGGCTACCGATGGGCTCTCTGATCGATGCGGCGGCAGCACCCTCGCTGGGGCACAGGGCTGTAGCCACACTGCATACTGGCTCTCTGGCTTGTTTGGGGGTAGTCACGGCAGGGAGCCAAGAACTAGAAGGGCTCTCGTTGTACCTAGTGCTCTTATCCTGATCCTTTGAGGGAACACCAAGCTGAGCAGTCTTGCTCCCAGCCCTGCCCTCTGCCTGACACGCAGCCTTTGGCTGGGGATCCAAATTCCAGGGCCTGATCAGATTAGAGCCTGGAAGTGCGTTGCCCACTTTCCCGTGGAAGTGGCCTTATGTGCAATGGGGCTGAAGGTGACATTACAACTCTTCTGAGTCCAGGTCATGAAAGGCAGCATCTTCTGAAGCTCACCTTTATTTTGGAGGATGGTGCCCTTCAAAGCCTGGAAAGGCCGGAGAAAGCAGGGCACACACCCACATCCTTCACTGTCCCACTTCCATTCTCCATAGATTGTGCGGCTCTTGGAAAATGTCTTAACTTTGATGTAAATTTGCAAAGCTAGCCTTGCAAAGCTAGCCCCTCATTATGACAGAGTGGGATGAGTCTTTTGTACACAGAGTCCTGGGCGTCCTGTGCCTCCTCACCTGTGCCTCCCACCAGCGGGCACTTCTGTGTGTTCAGCCCTGGGGTCCCTTCGGCGGCATTGTGTACAGATTTATAGGCTTGTGTGACTGACTGAATGTACATGTGTTTATACCTTCTCTATATGTACAGTGTATATAGCGTATGTGTACATAGATGTATATTATGTATACAGACATGTAGCCACGTATCCAGACTTTCCTTTTGTTTTACAGAGAATCTATGATAGAGTTTCTACAGTAAATTGATGTGGGTGTTCCGTGGTCCCTCAGCAGGATGGATTTGCTGAGACTTTAACTCCATTTTCCTTTGGGTGAGCCTGGCTGGGAAAGGCCCTGAGGTCAATGTCCACTCTGCACCAGGGCAAGTTCCAGACAGAAAGGCCCTGGGAGGATAACATTGCTTTCTATTCTCTAGGAAGCATGAATGTTGATGGCTGATTTCTATGGTATATAAATTACAAATCTTAAATTCTCTAACTAACTAACTGTATAGCATGTGAATGAAATCCACTGACCTTATTCCTTTCTATAAACTATGATTCTAAAATTTTTAAATTTCAGATAAAAATTGCATTTTTATACAGATGTATACCCTTAAAGCTACAAATGCCAAATTTTCCTTGTCCAGGTCTATTCTGAGGAATTTTCCCCATTAATCGGGCTTTAAACTGAGATACACTAGTTGCTCATGCACCTGGTTAGCAGAGACCTGAATGGTGGGAAGGTTGAAAGCTGGCCTGCTGAAAGAAATCACTGGATAACTGCAAAAACTCACGTAATCCACAGGTTACTTTTTTTTTTAAATAAGCTTACTGAAATGTTTGTTTGAAAATACTTCATTGAGACCACAGTACTCGGTGCCTTTTGTGAGATGGTGGGTCGTTTACCCTTCAGCTTCCCATAGCTTTGATGTGACAAAAGCTCCTGCTACTTCACTGGCCTCATCCCACAGTGATTGTTCGACCTTTCCCATGTCCTTACCTGTCGTGACAATCACACTACTGAACGTGGCTCTCCAGTTAAAACACAAGTGGAAGCCTGACAGTCTCTAAATGAATCTTTAGAAGTTTTCCTTTGGGGCTATTTACCTTAACTGTAATCTAAGAATAATTAAACTGTGAGTTTAAAAAAAGTATCTTGGGGGTGAGGAATGTCTGAGATATTTTTAATGCCCAGCTATACTTTCAGTTAAGAGGCCAATAATAATTCTGAAATGCTGGGAAAAAAGGCTCAGCAATATTTATCGATTGACAGACTGTGATAAAGCTTAACACTTGGATAACATTTAGAAATGGTAGTCTTTACATTAAAAATGGCTTTTCTTTTAGGAAAGTGTAGTCAATTATCATTTTAACAACCAGAGCACTCATGGATTCAAATGCTGCTGCCACACACAACTCAAGTGCTGGAGTATTTTTCTACACTCTCTCCGTCCTCCCAATTATCTTGTAAACCAGTGTTCAGCTAGTTTTATAACTGAAAACTGCACATTTTTCATAGTACAAACCATAGTTTTTACCTGTAGTTTGGAGCTGTCTGTTAAAATGTAGCTGCACTACCAGCCCTTTTAAAAGAAGTGTGTTAAAGGAAAATTTGGGTGTTAGATTTTTGGGACCGTTTCTGTAACCTCTGCCCTTCACAATATAGAAAATATTGTTTATGCCATCACATTTTAATTCCAGGTTTAAAATCTGTTGAAAGCTGTATAGCTTGAAATCAGCTTTGTTTATGTGATGGCATTTAAAAAACAGCATGTTCTTTTTAAACTGAATTTTATATCTAATCAATCAATGTCTTCAGTCTCGAAGAATTTGCATTGTTGTGTTTGTATATAGAGTATTGCAGTGCATGAATTAGCTTTATGCATTTTATTAAATGCTGTTTCAGTGTGGCATTATTGTTGTGGCTTAATACTACTACCTAAAAGAGGTTTATACTATTAAAGTGAATTAAAAACTAATAATGTGCATCCTGCTCCTCATTTCTCCTCGTAATAGTAACATCGGTAACACCTTGACCCCCAGAGGCACCCAGAATGCTCTGCCTGAACCCCAGGTAGGTGGCAAGGAGGCACCCTGGTCGTCAGACCCCTACAGCTCGCAGCCCACCTTAGCCTTGCCCAAAAGTGACTTAGCCCTTGATGGTCCATTTGATGGTCCACTGGATTGTAAATACCTTTAACGAAAACGTTGGCGGGACCATCCCCTCTGCGTCCTCCCAGTGGAGCCACTCCTTGGTGTGGTGTCCAGAAGCCACGCAGACTTTCCTGGAGCGGAGCGGAGCAGAGCACAGCTTGGGCCACCGGACACACAGATCGCTGGCACAGACAGACAGACGTGCACAGAGCCAGGCCTCAAACCAGCAGACGCTTACTGTAAGGATATTTGCTGTCCAGGGTAAAAATATTTTCTTAAAGTTTCAGAAGTTTAGAACTTGCTCATTATGTCATCTGACCTCTCATTTTACAGGTGAGGATTCTAAGGTCCAAAGTCAGATTCATGGCAGAACCCACAGGCAGCCAAACAGCTTTAAGTGGCTTTGCCAGGTAGAACTCAAAATGAGAAGAAAATTGGTCACTTCAGTAGAACGAGGGCAAAAACCATCTGGTGAACACTGCTTATGCAGATAAAATTAAGAAAATGTGTCAATTACAAGATCCTCATATGAGAGGACTGGGATTGACATATACACTAATATATATAAAATGGTAACTAATAAGAACCTGCTGTATAAAAAAATAAAATTCAAAAAAAAAAGATCCTCATAGCAATCTTCTCTACTAATTTCTTCCCATTTTTGTAAATTTAAACCCATCTTTTTACCACTAATAAAGTAGGAAATAGATGACAAAGGAATAATGCCCCCCAGTGGTGTTTATCTCCATGCATGTTACCTGCTACCTATAAAATAGTCCACGCAAACAGTAACAGCAGCGCCATCGTGTCAGGCACTGTTCATTTATTCTCTCTCTAAAGAGGGGTCAAACACTAGCTTAGTTCAGGGCGATCCTCCTACTTGGCAACCCTGGGGGCGCCCCTGTGGACCATGGAGGGAAGGGCCATTTCCGTAAGTCCTTCTGTCTCACTAGCTCTGGAGACAAGGCCAAGAGGAACCAACTCTTTCTGAAAAGCCCAGTCAGCCACTGTGAAGGCCATGGCTGCCACCAGCTGGGAGCAGTATCAGAAACATGGCAGGAACTGAGACCAGCACCCAGGGAGGGATTAGAATGGGGGACAGGTTTTTCTAGCTGCCCTCGGAAATGGTGATGAGGGGGAGAGCACCAAAGTGTTGAATTTCAGTTAAACAACCCTCATAAGCCTGTGGTCATTCAGGACAGCTGCCCATTACACATCAGACCCACATGCCCACCTCCCCACAACCCCGACGTTTACACCATCACCCTGAACACAGGTCTGGTACAAAATCACAGTAAACCATAACCTGAGCACCGTATGTGAAAGGAGCCAAACTTTTCCCAATTTAATGAGGTAATCTGCAACATTTATATAAAACATCCCAGTCTCACATTGGGATAAGGATTACCTTTCTTCCCATCTCACAGGGAGCTTTCGGCTTCAGCCCAAGTCCTTCACTCTCGACCAAGTAAACCTAATCTTAAGGTGACTCTAGAGGGCCCTGGTGTCTCCTGAGGACTGAAACCGACACAACTGAAATGACAGCAATATCAGTGTCCTGTGAGGAAAGAACTCCCAGGCAGACCCCCAGTGACACCTCACACCCTCTTCCAAACCTCAGTAAGTGAAGGCTGACCAAGCCAGAGGGTAGCGCCCTCCACCAGGGGGGCGCCCTCTCCTTGCCAGGGAGGCAGGTCTGGGACCTCTTGGCCTCTGGCACAGCCTCGCACCAGTGGTCAGTTGGCTTTAGTTTAAAAAGCGAGCGCTGCACACAGGCTTGCCCTGGGATTTCTGAAAAATCCCAAAGAGCCTGACTGGAGGGGACGTCTATACCACCAACCAGACAGCTCCAGCCAGACCCCCGCGCAGCAGTTCTTCATTATTCTCCAGAGCAAGGCCTGGAAGAAGAGTCAAAGCCAGTAGAGACCAGGAAAGGGCTGCAGGACTGAGACGAGATGTCACCAGGCTGCGGCCTTACACCTTCCCGACCCCAAAGCCCTGTCCCTACAAAGGCCTATCAGACCGGACTCATGCCACACTGCTCAGTGATTCTGAAGCATTTATTGCCCTGATGGCGCAGGGTGTTCACTGGGCAGCTTGGCTGCAGCCCAACTCCTCCTCTCCCCCCATGCACTTCTACACAGGTGTGTAAAGGAGACCCTTTTATTGCAAAGAGATTTTCAGTCTCTTGGGGAATAGGACCAGGGGCTTTTCTGGGGCCTCAGTCTTGGGAACTGGCTTTCAGAGCTGATTTGTACTTCCCTGTCATTTCCCTGGGCAATGGCACCAGGCCTGGGCAGGGCACCTGCCCCTCCACCTCACAGATGCACTCCCGCAGGCAATACTTTCGGGGGCCAAAGTGGGCTGGGTGAGAAAGCTGTTTTTTCTCCTGCTCCTCTTTCTCGAGGGTTTCCCTGCCAAAGAACACAGACAGCAACAAGGCGTGGGTGACACGGCTCCAAGCCGCTGGGAAGTGGGAGACTTCTCAGCCGAGTGAGCCCCAACATCTGCCAGGGAGACCTCCTACGCTGCTCCCTACTCCCCCCGGGCCTCCGGGGCTGGGGGTTGCGCAGGAAGGCCTGCAGCCCGGTGAAGGGTAGCAAGGGGTGACCCCAGCTCTGAGGATAGGCAATCAGGACCAAGGGGCCTGGAAGTGCCTCCGTGCGCTTTCTCAAGACAGACTTTCCCATCTTCCCTCCCTCCCCTCCCTCCCTCCATTCATGGGAAGAAAAGGAGTGTGTCACAGCAGGCCCTGGGGTTGGTCACCCACTAGCTCCAAGCTGAGATTCCCCAAGAGGGACATGGTCACAGCCACAAGGGCACGCATTTCAGATGCGTCTCAGCTTCCCGTGGACCCAGGAGGAAAGGACCATCTTTATCTTCACGGTGCAGGGAGCTGCAGCTCAGAGGTTCAGGCGCACAGACTCCCGTTCGCTCTCTGGTCAGCGTCCGAGGCTCCTGCCAGAGTCCGCCCTCTCAACACCCCTCCCAGCGCGCCCATCTCCTCCCTCTCAAATCTCTGGGCCAAGACGTTGGCACCCCTCCAAGTCAAGCCCCACCAACTCACTCGCTCTTCCCCAGAATCTTTTTGATGTGCTCCATGATCTCCTTATTGCTCTTGGTCTCCACGTCCACAAGGACTTGCTCCCCAGAATCTGGAAACAGGAGGAAAAGGGGGGAAGAAAGCTGAGAACACAGCAAGGCACTCCCTGGCCTCAACTGGTGGTGATTTGGGATTTGCTTTTAGAGGAGAAACATTTTAACGGTCAAATAAGTGTTTATGTAACCCATGATGCTGCCTTTTTTCCGTATTTCTTTAGATGTGAGCACATAAGCTTTAGGTATGTACAAAAGCATACATACTATTTTAAATAGAAACTCCATGTTCATGGATAGAAAGATTTAATATTGTTAAGATGGCAATCCTCCCCAAATCAGTCTATGGATTCAGTCAATCCCTATCAAAAATCCTAGCAGGTGTTTTTGTAGAAACTGAAAAATTAAGCCTAAAATTCATGCAAAGGACCCAAAACAGCCAAAACAACCTTGACAAACAAGAAAATGGGAGAACATTCATTTCCCAATTTCAATTTTACCACAGGCTACAGTAGTCAAGTCAGTGTGGTATTGAGCAAAAGAACAGCCTATAGGAATGGAACTGAACTGAGTCTAGAAATAAACTCTTATTAAATTTATGGTCAACTTATTTTCAGCAAAGATGGCAAGACAACTCAGTGAGGAAGAAGAGCATATATCTGATAAAGGACTTGTATCCTGACTAAAGAACTCTCATACAATTCAATGTCGAAAAGACAATCCAAAGAAAAAATGGGCAAAATATCTGAATAAACATTAAACAACAACAAAAATGGATAATAGCACATGAAAAGATACTCAATATAATCAGTCATTAGGAAAATACAAAATAAAACTACAGTGAGATATTAAGGTGGCTAAAATTTTTTTAAACACAATACCAAGTGCTAGTGAGGATGCAGAGGAACTGGAACTTTCCTAAATTACTGGTAAAAATGCAAACTCTTACAGCCACATCAGCTAGTGAATTAAGACACACAAAAAAGAAATTAAATGATTGGAAAGGAAGAACTTTATTTGCAGATGTAATGATTGTGTATGTAGAAAATCCTAAGGAATTTAGAAAATAAAAACTTCTAGAAATATGAATTACCAAGGTTGCAAGACACAAGGCCCATGTACAAAATCAGCTGTACTTCTACAAAGTTGTTTGGTGCTAACCAAAGAACTGAAAAATGAAAATTTTTAAAATACTATTTACAATAGTCACAAAACATACTCAATATTATTAAAATGTCCAGGGACGTCCCTGGCAGTGCAGTGATTAAGAATCCGCCTGCCAATGCAGGGGACACGGGTTCGAGCCCTGGTCCAGGAAGATCCCACAGGCCACGGAGCAACTAAGCCTGTGCACCACAACTACTGAGCCCGCGCGCCTAGAGCTCGTGCACCACAACTACTGAGCCCACGTGCCACAACTACTGAAGCCCACGTGCCTAGAGCCTGTGCTCTGCAACAAGAGAAGCCACTGCAATGAGAAGCCCACGCACTGCAACGAAGAGTAGTCCCCGCTCGCCACAACTAGAGAAAGCCAGCGAACAGCAACAAAGACCCAATGCAGCCAAAAATAAATAAATTCATTTTTTAAAAAAATGTCCATTATCCTCAGTGATCTATAATATAATTCCGAACAAAATCCCAGCAAGCTTTTTTTCTAGAAACTGGCAAGCAGATTTTAAAGTCAATATGGAAATGCAAAGAACCTACACGGGCCAAATTAATCTTGGGAAAAAAAGGGGGGGTGGGGAACAAAGTTGGATTTACACTTCCTGATCTTAAGACATATTACGAATTACAAAAACCAAGACAGTGTGCTATTAGCATAAGGACAGACATACAGATCAGTTAAAGAGGATGAAGAGTTCAGAAATAAACTCGAATAGCCAAAACAATCTTAAGAAAGAAGAAGAGAGCTGGAGGAATCATGCTCTCTGACTTCAGACTACACCAGAAAGCTACAGTATTCAAAACTGCAAGGTACTGGCACAAAAAACAGACACATAGATCAGTGGTACAGAATAGGGAGCCTAGAAATAAACCCACACACTTACGGTCAATTAATCTACCAGAAAGGAGGCAAGAATATACAATGGAGAAAAGACACTCTCTTCAATAAGTGGTGCTGAGAAAACTGGACACCTACATGTAAAAGAATGAAATTAAAACATTTTCTAACACCATCTACAAAAATAAACTTAATATGGATTAAAGACCTAAATATAACACTAGCTACCATAAAATTCCTAGAAAAAAACATAGAACACTCTTTGAAATAAATCATAGCAATATTTTTTTGGGATCCGTCTCCTAAAACAAAGGAAATAAAAGCAAAAATAAACAAATGGGACCTAATTAAATTTAAAAGCTTCTGTACAGCAAAGGAAACCATAAAACAAAATGAGGGACTTCCCTGGTGGTCCAGTGATTGAGACTCTGCACTCCCAATGCAGGGGGCCCAGGTTCGATCCCTAGTCAGGGAACTAGATCCCACATGCTGCAACTAAAAGTTCACATGCTGCAACTAAAAGATCCCGCATGTGGCAACAAACACCCGGCACAACCAAGTAAATAAATAAATAAATACTTAACCTGATTAAAAAATGGGCAGGAGAACTGCATAGACATTTTTCCAAAAGGAAATACAGATGGCCAACAGGCATATTAAAAGATGCTCAAGATACCTAATCATCAGGGAAATGCAAATCAAAACCACAATGACATATCACCTCACACCTGTCAGAATGGCATTCATCAAAAAGACCACAAATAAAGGTTGGTGAGGATGTGGAGAAAAGGGGACCCTTGTACACTGTTGGTGGGAATGTAAATCGGTGCAGCTACTATGGAAAACAGTATGGAGGTTTCTCAAAAAACTAAAAATAGAACCACCACATAACCCAGCATTTCCACTCCTGAGTATATATCCGAAAAAAAACACACTAATTCAAAAAGATACATGCACCCCAATATTTACAGCAGCATTATTTATAATTGCCAAGATATGGAAGCATCCTAAATGCCCATCAACAGACAAATGGATAAAGATGTACTATACACACACACACAATGGGATATTACTTAGCCATAAAAAAGAATGAAATTTTGCCATCTGCAGCAACATAGATGGACTTGGAGGGCATTATGCTAAGTGAAATTAAGTCAGACAGAGAAAGACAAATACTGTATGATAGCACTTATTTGTGGAATCTAAAAAATACAACAGACTGGTGAATATAACAAAAAAGCAGCAGACTCACAGAACAAACTAGTGGTTACCAGTGGGGAGAGGAAGGAGGGAGGGGCAACATAGGGGTAGGGGAGTAAGAGGTACAAACTATTATATATAAAATAAGCTACAAAGATATACTGTACAACACAGGGAATATAGCCAATATTTTATAACAACTATAAATGGAGTATAACCTTTAAAAATTGTGAATCACTATATTGTACACCTGTAACTTATATAATATTACTGTACATCAATTATAGTTCTTTTTTTTTTTTTTGCTGTGCCATGCGGCTTGCAGGATCTTAGTTCCCTGACCAGGGATTAAACCCGCTCCCTTGGCAGTGAAAGCATGGAGTCCTAACCACTGGACCTCCAGGGAATTCTCCCATTTTAACCAGCTTAAAATGTAGAATTTGGTGCTTTTTAGTGCCTTCACAATGTTGTGCATCCATCACCACTATCTAGGTTCCAGCACTTTTTCATGACCCCAAACAGAAACCCTGTACCCATTAAGCAGTCACTTCCTATTCCCCACACCACCCCAGCCCCAGCCCCTGACAACCACTTCCTGTCCCTATGGCTTTGTCTGTTCTGGACACCTCACACAAATGGAATCACACACTATGTGGCCTTTTGTGCCTGCCTTCTTTCCGTTGGCATGTTTTCAAGGTTCATCCGTGTTGTAGCATGTGCCAGTACTTCATTCCTTTTCATGGCTGAATAATATTCCACTGAATGAATATATGGATTTTGTTTATCCATTCATGGTCGATTTTTCTGACAAAGGTGCCAAGGAAATTAAATAAGGGAAAGGAATGTCTTTCAACAAATGGTGCTATAACAGCTGAATATCCCAAATCTGAAAAATGAACCTCAATCCTTATCTCACTTAATACACAAATAGAGATCATAGACCTAAATGTAAATCTAAGACTCTCCCACAGGAGAAACACAGGAGAAAAATCTTTGTGACTTTGGGGTAGGCAGAGATTTCTTGGACAGGACACAAAAAGTACTAAACATGAAAGAAAACAACTGATAAGCTGGAATTCATCAATATTAAAACTTCTGCTCTTCAAAAGACACCATTAAGAAAATGAAAAGGCAGCCACAGAAAGAAAATATTCACAATACATCTGACAAAGGAACTGAATCCAGAATATATAAACAACTCAACAGGAAAAGAGCCCCCACTTTTTTTTTTTAATGGACAAAAGATCCAAACAGACTCTTTACAAAAGAAATAAATGAATGGCTAATAAGCACATGGAAAGATACAGGGAAATGCAAATTAAAATGTCAAGGAGATATACAGGCACTGGAATGGCTGAAAAGACCTATGTGATGAGAAGAATGGCCCCCAAAGATGCCCCCTCCTAATCCCCCAGAACTTGTGAATATGACACCTGACGTGGCCAAGGGGCCTCTGCAGATGCAATTAAACTTAAGGACCCAGAAATGGGGAGATTCTCCTGGATTATCTGGCAGCCCCATTAATCACAAGGTCCTTAAAGTTGGAGACCCTCCTGGGCTGTGGTCAGAGGGACGTGTGACTGTTGGAGAGGGCCAGACACGAACGCAACTGGCTTCGAGGATGGAGGAAGGGACCACGAGCCAAAGAGTGTGGGGGTCTCAGGCTTTCCTGGTGGCGCAGTGGTTAAGAACCCGCCTGCCAGTGCAGGGAACACGGGTTCGAGCCCTGGTCCAGGAAGATCCCACATGCCACGGAGCAGCTAAGCCCGTGCACCACAACTACTGAGCCCACGCTCTAGAGCCCGCAAGCCACAACTACTGAAGCCCGCGCACCTAGAGCCCGAGCTCCATAACGAGAGAAGCCACCGCAATGAGAAACCCCCGCACTGCAACGAAGAGTAGCCCCCGCTTGCCGCAACTAGAGCAAGCCCGTGCGCAACAATGAAGACCCAACACAGCCAAAAATAAAACAGAAAGAAAGAAAGAAGTAATTTAAAAATAAATAAATAAAGAATGTGGGGGCCTCTAGAAGCTGGAAAAGGCATGGAAATGGATTCACCCCTAGCGCCTCCAGGAAGGAAGGCTCTGCGAACACCTTGATTTTAGCCCATGTTGGACTTCAAACCTACAAAACTGTAAGATGAGAAATCTGTATTGCTTTAAGCCACCAAGCTCGTGGTGATCTTACAGCAGCCACAGGAAATGCAGATGAGCAACAGGACCGGTTTGGGTGAGGATGGGGGGCCAGCAGGACCCCTCACCCTGCGGACTGCAAGGGCAAATGGCATGATCATTTTGCAGGCCTGTCTGGGTGGTTTCTAAGAAGGTTACGTGCCTATTCTGTGGCCCAGCAAGCCCATCCTGAGCCTGTGCCCAGGAAAACCGAGCACCTAGGTCCACAGAGACATGCACCTTCCCAAAACCACCCTCGGCAGGCAGCCGCTAACAAGCCCTCGAGCGAGACCCTCCTTAGAGGAGTCTCTGGGACCCGCTGCAGCAGCAGAGCCAAGCCCACCTGGCTCTCCCAGGTCCCCGTCCAGGACCTGCCGCTTCTGCCCAACACGCAGCCAGAGCTTCCTACCGACCGGCCCCGACTTTCTCATCTGAGGTGTCTCCTGGCCAGACCTCCTTCCAGAGATGTCAGACATGCTTTGCCACCTGAAGACTCTCCCTGCCTGCCCCCCATCTCCAATAAACCTCATACTTGTAACTCTGTCTTGGCATCTACAGAAAACCCAAATGTTCAGCAACAAGTGAATGGATAAATAAACTGTGGTATGTTCTGATAATGGGGCACTACGGAGCAATAAAAATGAATAAGCTACTGATACACATAACGTGGATGAATCTCAAAAAGACAAGTGAAAACCAGACACAAAAGAACATATACTGTGAGATTCTATATTAGGTTCTGAAACAAATAAAACTAACTAGTCTATGGTGAAAGAACTGCTAACAGAGGGAATTCCCTGGCAGCCCCAGTGGTTAGGACTCTGTGCTCACTGCTGAGGGCCCGGGTTCGATCGCTGGTCGGGGAACTAAGATTCCACAAGCTGTACAGTGTGGCCAAAATAAAAAAAAGAACTGCTAACAGTGGTTGCCCCTCTTGGGAGTGAGAATTGGGAATTGGAAAGCAGTACTAGGTGACTTTTTGGGTCTTCGCTGGGAAACAGTGACACAGGCCCGTCACATCTATCAGAACTCATCACTCCATGCACGTTAAGACCCGTCCATTTTATTATGGGTAAATTATACCTCAATAAAGTTAATTTTTTAAAACACCAACACTAAATATATACACAAAAATGCCAACCACCACCATTCTCCTCGCCTCCATCTTGCTCTATTTTTCTTTTCTCCATAGCACTCATCTTCTAACAAACCATGTTATTGAGTTTCTTGTTCATTCTATCTCCTCCTGCTGGAATATCATCTCTACAAGTCTAGAGATCTTTGTCTGTATGGCTCCCTGACACCCCAAGCACCTAGAACAGTGCCTGGGTCCTAGCAGGAACTTGATACGTATTTACTGAATGAATGAAAGAACATCATCCTTTTCTTTCCTGACGAATTTCCCAGTCTATACTTCATTAGATTCTCGTAACCGTGTAAGGAAGATGTTTTGCCTTCCCCTAGAAATATGTAAGTGGGAACATTACTCGCTCAGGATCAGAATGACTGAGTAGAGAGTTGGGCTAGAACATATGGTCTTCTGACTTCCAGGAACTGAGCCCAATTTAACTGAATAAATCTTCATGTTTGCTCCTCGCAGGGACAGGAGAGCATCACGTAAATGCATATGGTCCATAGAGGACACACGCAGACACATACACACTGTTCAAGAGAATGTGGCCAGCACTGAGAGACGTGCCCTGAGAGAAGGGAGAGGCCAATCTAAGGTGCAGGTAAGGTTTCCTGAGTGAAATGGTGCCCAAGCTGAGTCCCAAAGGATTTATTTTTTAATTAAGCAAAGAAAAGTAAAAGGGGATTTGCAGCAAAGGAACCAACATGAGCAAAGGCATCAAAGCACAGTGTGGCAAGGGAATTTGGAAAGACTAGCCCGTATAACATGAGGCATATGCAGGAGATGTGGCAGCAACAGGAGATGCGGCTGGAGAGGGACAGATCTGTGCAGTCACTGTGTGCCAGGTATAGGAGCCAAGGCGACAGGACCAACGTAGGTTTACAAGCGGTCCCATCTCAGCCCCCGCTGACTGCCACACAAGAGGAACATGGGAGGGAATCAGGCCTGGGCCGCGGCAGAGGGCCCTGCACTCACCTAAATAGAACCGCAGGAAGGGTGTTGGCGTCATGTTCTTAAACATCATGATCTGCACCCAGGGGTTCTTGTACTGGATCTGAGGTATGTTGAAAAACACAAATTTCCTGCAAAACAGAAGAAATTAAACCCGTGAGAGTTTTTAACCTAAAATTGTATGCACCTGTGTATTCTTCTAAAGAGAAAGTCCAGAACTCTCATCAGATTCTAAGAGGACCCTGCCCCCACCTCCGAAAAGGTGGAGATAGGAAAAGCAGGTCTCAGGAATCCACTAACGTGTTGTCTGAATGTGGGTGTTGGGACTCTTGGTTTGTCATTTTAGGGAAAAGAAATCTATATCCCTACCTCACGTTGCATATTAACCTAAAACTCACCAAAACAGAAGTATAAATATAAAAATGGGGCTTCCCTGGTGGCGCAGTGGTTGAGAATCTGCCTGCTAATGCAGAGGACACGGGTTCGAGCCCTGGTCTGGGAAGATCCCACATGCCGCGGAGCAACTAGACCCGTGAGCCACAACTACTGAGCCTGCGCGTCTGGAGCCTGTGCTCCACAACAAGAGAGGCCGCGACAGTGAGAGGCCCGCGCACCGCGATGTGGAGTGGTCCCCACTTGCCACAACTAGAGAAAGCCCTCGCACAGAAACTAAGACCCAACACAGCCAAAAATAAATAAATAAATAAATATTTTTAAAAATAAAATAAAATAAAAATGAAACCACGAAATGTCCTCGGTCTTGATTGGTGTGGCAGCTGCACAGTGCACTCATATGAGAAGCTGTGTATCTACAGGTGAGCACTTTATGTAAATTATACCACAATTTAAAAATAAATGAAACCATGAAAACAAATATGGGGAATACTTTTACAATCTAGGAGTGGAGAAACCTCTAAACTCAGAAGGTTTAAAACACAGATAAATTTGATTACATTAAAACCTTTGCAAGGGACTTCCCTGGTGGCGCAGTGGTTAAGATTCTGTCTGCCACTGCAGAGGACACGGGTTCGAGCCCTGCTCGGGGAAGATCCCACATGCCGCGGAGCAACTAAGCCTGTGAGCCACAACTACTGAGCCTGCACTCTAGAGCCTGCGAGCCACAACTACTGAGCCCGCGTGCCACAGCTACTGAAGCCCACACACCTAGAGCCTGTGCACCGCAACAAGAGAAGCCACCACAATAAGAAGCCACGCACCACAACGAAGAGTAGCCCCCGCTCGCCACGACTAGAGAAAGCCCACGCACAGCAACGAAGACCCAACACAGCCATAAATAAATAAATAAAATATCTGCAAGGCAAACTTTACCAAAAACAAAATCAACATTTGCCAAACTAGAAGAAAAATGTTTGCAAAACACAAAACAAAAGGTTAATTCCCTTGATATAGAGTTCTGCACATCATTAACACCATTTATAATCCAACACTAGAGGCAAAGGCCACAGACGGGCAGAAACCCACATAGCCTATCAAAGGAAGGATCCTCAGTATCTTCCCAACAAAGTCATAAATTAAAATGGTCCTTTTTTACCTCTTAGATTGCTAAAATAAATAAATAAATAGTTTTAAGTTATAGTAAAGTGAGGAAACGTTTCCTTAAGTATATTAATTGGTTTAACCTCCTTGGAGGTCAGTTTGGAACTAGCACAGATCTTGACTCAATGTTTTCACCTCTGCCTTTAGGTATTTTTACACTTGAATGCAAAGATATGTGTCAGGTTTACTGCAGCATTATTTGTTACAGCAAAGGAACAGAAACAACTTAAATGCCAGACTGATTATATAAACTATGACACAACTGTATGCCTGGATCCCTCTCCACCTGCTCTCCATCCAGAGTAGCTAACAGATATGGGCTAGGAAATGGGCTTTCCTGCCCTCTGGCTTTGTGTTGGCTTCAGCCCACAGGGAGCACTGGCAAAAGAATGGAAGGAGGAGGAGAGTTAAGGTATTTATCTCCCTGGCTCGACCCCAGGCTCAGTCCCTGCTCCAGAGGCTCCTGTCAGGCAGCCCTCTTCATCTCCAGGTCCCAACAAACATTCTCCTCCTCACTTCTGCAGCCTAGACCCGGGCTCTTGCACTGTTCCTTGTGGTTTCTTTTCCCATCCTTGCCACACCATTGCAATTAGTCTCTTGATTAAAGCCTCCCCAATGACCCGAATTTAAATGCATTCTCTGCTTCCTGCTGCCACCCTGCTCCCCACACCAGACGATGGAAAGGTGCGAGTGGTACACGGGTAGAAGCGTGGTTGCCTGGCTTCACCACTTCCCAGCTGTGTATGACCCAGAGCAAGTTACTGCTGTGTGCCTCAGTGTTTATGCCAACATGATGGCAATGCAGGACAACCAGTCCAGATAGGAGCTTGTAGTTTATTCTCAAGAAGAAAAAGATAGGATCAACAGAAGGCCTGATTGTGTGACATTTGCTTGGGGAAACGTCCATAACTGGGGCAGAATCTGCAGTTAAAACAAAAGCAATGACAATAACCCCAGGGAAAACAAAAAACTGCAAAAACAAAAAGGAAAAATAAAGTGTTTGACTCAACTGTGTACAGTGTTTACAAAGTCATAATAATTTAACAGTGAATACTGATTTATCCAAAATTCTTAAATGACTATATTGGGAGGATGGGGGGGGTCAAGTAGTATGCATCTGCTGGGGTAGGGAATGGCAATGCTTCTGGAAGAGCTAAATCCTTGCCTTCCACAGTGGCAAGTCAATAGATAAAGCCTAAAGCTAAGAAAGTAAGGAGGAGCTCTCTAAATATAGTATTTAACTATATGGGAGTAAAACTCTAATCAAATGGTTAGAGTTGAAAGTTGTTGCCTCTGGAGGATACAATGGAGAAAAGACAGCCTCTTCAATAAGTGGTGCTGGGAAAACTGGACAGCTACATGTAAAAGAATGAAATTAGGGCTTCCCGGGTGGCGCAGTGGTTAAGAATCCGCCTGCCAAGGCAGGGGACATGGGTTTGAGCCCTGACCCGGGAAGATTCCCGCATGCCGCGGAGCAACTAAGCCCGTGCGCCACAACTACTGAGCCCGCACTCTAGAGCTCACGTACCACAACTACTGAAGCCCGCGTGCCTAGAGCCCATGCTCCATAACAAGAGAAGCCACTGCAACGAGAAGCCCGTGCACCGCAACGGAGAGTAGCCCCCGCTCACCACAACGAGAGAAAGCCCACATGCGGCAACAAAGACCCAACGCAGCCAAAAATTTAAAAATTAAAAATATATAAATAAATTTATATATAAAAAAAAGAATGAAATTAGAACACTCCCTAACACCATACACAAAAATAAACTCCAAATGGATTAAAGACCTAAATGTAAGACTAGGCACTGTAAAACTCTTAGAGGAAAACGTAGGAAGAATACTCTTGGACATAAAACACAGCAAGATCTTTTTTGACCCATCTCCTAGAGTAATGGAAATAAAAACAAAAATAAACAAATGGGACCTAATGAAACTTAAAAGCTTTTGCACAGCAAAGGAAACCATAAACAAGACGAAAAGACAGTCCTCAGAATGGGAGAAAATATTTGCAAACGAATCAATGGACAAAGGATTAATCTCCAAAACAGAGGAACAGCTCATGCAGCTCAATATCAAAAAAACAACCCAATCAAAGAATGGGCAGAAGGCCTAAGTAGACATTTCTCCAAAGAAGACATACAGATGGCCAAGAGGCACATGAAAAGATGCTCAACATCACCAATTATTAAAGAAATGCAAATCAAAACTACAATGAGGGGGCTTCCGGGGCGGCACAGTGGTTAAGAATCCGCCTGCCAATGCAGGGGACACGGGTTTGAGCCCGGGTAGATCCCACATGCCGCAGAGCAACTAAGCCCGTGCACCACAACTACTGAGCCTGCGCTCTAGAGCCCGCTCACCACAACTACTGAGCCTGCAGGCCACAACTACTGAAGCCCACGCACCTAGAGCCTGTGCTCCGCAACAAGAGAAGCCACCGCAGTGAGAAGCCCACGCACCACAACGAAGAGTAGCCCCCGCTCCCCAGGATTAGAGAAAGCCTGCGTGCAGCAACGAAGACACAACGGAGCCAAAGATAAATAAATAAATAAATAAATTTTTAAAAAACTACAATGAGGTATCACCTCACACGGGTTAGAATGGGCATCATCAGAAAATCTACACACAATAAATGCTGGTGTGGAGAAAAGGGAACCCTCTTGCACTGTTGGTGAGAATGTAAATTGATACAGCCACTATGGAGAACAGTATGGAGATTCCTTAAAAAACTAAAAATAGAATTACCATATGACCCAGTAATCCCACTACTGGGCATATACCAAAAGAAAACCATAATTCAAAAAGACACATGCAGGGCTTCACAACTAGAGAAAGCCCGCGTGCAGCAATGAAGACCCAACGCAGCCAAATATTAATTAATTAATTAATTTTTTTAAAAAAAGGGCCAGAAAAGTAAACTGTCCTGGGTCACATGACCAGTAAGTCAAAGAATCAGGGCCGTGAGGATTGGGCTCCATCATTATCAAATTCACCTGGATGCTGAGGCGCAAGGCTGGACACAGAACTCAATACGTTCCAGCAGCTGTTACTTCTCCCATTGCATCTTAAGGGCAAGAACACCTGGCAGAAGTGAGGAGGAACTTAGCTCTCAGACTCTGAATAAGGCAGCTCCCCACACACCCAGCAAATACCTTAAGACTCGCTAGCCCGGTGCTGTACTGGCCACTGGCACTTGGAGTGGAGGGCCAGGTGAAGTGCTGAGGGCACATGAACAAGCAAAGAAAGGCCAGTGGGGCTACAAAGGGCAATTCTGACAGGCTCAAACCCAAAGGGCACCAGTGGGACAGCCAAGCCCTTATCACTAGGAACAATGAAACACAGAATAGCTGTTTGGCTCCTATTTACCCAGAGAGTATTAAAATTCTTGAGCATGTGACTATGTGCAGGCCTATTTTGATTGGCTGACCATTTAAAAACCAGAGATTTACATAAAAATCTTAATTTCTGGCTCCTTGACTAGTCAGAAATTCTCCATGGAGCCCAAATAGCTAAGATGTAGCCAAGCAGTGAATGGCCCCGTGAAACAGGGCACGTTTTCAGTTTACTGCAGGCCCATCCAGACTGTCTCCCTCCTGTTTGTACCTGCCTGGCCTCTGCCCTGTGACTCCTGGTGCAGATGGATGGATGGATGGATGGATGCAAGGTTGGTTATGCAGGAGTATCTGGGTGCCCATTCAGCCCTATGACTGAGTCTTCTAGGAAGCCCTCATCCCAGCTGACCCCACGCAAGTAGGTCCAAGTTCTTGCATTGACCTACGGAAAGCAAACGGCTAGGGGGGTAGCTGCTGGCTCTCCTGAACAGCCCTGCACTGAAGGCCCCGCCATGGGGGGACCACCCTCCACAGGGAGTTGCTCTCCAGTCTCACTCTGATCCATCCCACACAACCAATCCCAAAGTTTCTGAAAGACAGGACTTGAATTCCCAGCAACAGCACGGGGCCCAGCATCAGCAGGCACTCAGTAAATTTATACCTAACACCTGAAAAGCCCAAAGCACTGCTGCTGCCTCAAAGTTCAGTTCAAACCTTTCACTTGCAAGTTCCATTCAATGAGTCCCGACTCTGCTGCGGGCTGAAAAGCACTGAGGAGTTGGGGCGCGGGCCGCTGCGCAGCTCACAGTCCCTTCACTCTAAGGGTGATAAGTCCTTCGAGAACGAAGCCCCCTTTCAGAACCGCCCCCTCACCAGCTGACTATGGTACCCTGGACAAGCCAGTTCCTTAACCTCCTGCGTTCTTTCATCCCTGGAGTGAAGAGAACAGTGGGGTTTCTGTAAAAATCAAACGAGCTAGTGCACGAGGAGCATTCAGAAACGCGCTGCACGCACGAGGACTCAATAAATGCCAGCAGCTGCTACCCCTCCCACTGCACCCCCATATCCGCCCTGGGACATAGGTATCACCCCGATCGCAACACTGAGGAAAAGCAACTCTCCCAAAGCCAGCAGGTGGAAGAGCCCGGACCCCAGCGGGTCGGTCGCCCCGGGCTGGGCTCCACCCGGACCGCGCGCCGCCCGCGGGGCACGGGTGGCTGAGGAGGCTTCGGCCTCCCCGTCAGCGCGGCCCCCACCCGGCGCGACGCGGCCCTGAGGTCCTCTTCTGCTGTGGAACCTGGGGCAGCTGCCCGTCCATACAATGGGGGCCCTGGCGCCAGCGCAGCGCCAGGTCTCAACGACTCGCAAGTTATTGGTGGGACCCGGCGGCTCGGACTGACCTGGCGCCCTCGCCCAGCTCCCCGTGCGTGTTGTAGTTCACCGTCATGACCTTCACCGAGTCCTTGAACACTACGTCCCCCTGGCCCAGGTACTGCAGGGTGCGGCGTATCGGGAAGCGGCCCTTCATGGACATGGCGGCTGCGGCGGAGGGGCCGGACCGCCGGCCGCGAGCCCAGCAGCGAGGAGAGACGAGCTAAGCTGACGCCGCCCGGGCGGCCCTCTAGCCGCTTCTCCTCCGCGCCGGTTTCCACTTCCCGCGCAGACTCACAGGAGACGCCTCCCGGCGGGCAGCGCACGCGCCGCGGAGCAGCCTGGGACTTGTAGTACTGGCTGGCAGAGTTTTCCTTAGGCGGGGGCGGTGGGAGCCGGCACGTACGCCTAAGCGTTAAAGCTCGTGTTGGAACGTTAAGGTTTTCACGATTTGTGAATGAAGTCTTTCTCCCCTCCGCCAAGGGAAAATATTTTATATAGGCTCAAACTCAATCATTCAGACAACAAACTTACAGTAGGAAATAATTCGGGAGAGCTGAGTTTGAACACCAAGTCGGCTAGTAACTTTCTGTTCAACCTCAAATATGTCAGTTTTGCTCTCTCAACTTCTCCAGTTTTAAAGTGAAGGGTTAGAACTGCGCAATTTCTAACATTGACTTAAAAAAAAACAAAATTAAAAACCTGACTTGCAAAAGGAAAAAAAAAAAAGAGATTTTGGGATCTACTCCTTTCTAGTTTAGCCACTTGAGAGCTCTGGACCTCAATTTCTTGAAAAGCAAAAGGTGGATGAGATGCATTTCCTATTGATCTGAGAACGTTCTCCTTCACTTTTGAAGGATAATTTTGCCAGATACAGAATTCTAGGTTGGGGGTTGGGAGGCATCTTTCAACACTTTATTTCACTCCACCCTCCTCTTGCATGGTTTCTGATGAGTAGTCGGCTCTCTTTTTTCCACTGTAGGTTAAGATGGTTTTTTCTTCTGGTTTCTTTCAAGATTTTCTCTTTGTCTTTGGTTTACAGAGTTTGAATAAGATATACCTAGGTGTATATTTTGGGGATTTATCCTGCTTGGTGTTCTCTGAGCTTCCTGGATCTGTGGTGTAGTGACTGTCATTAATTTTGGAAAGTTCTTGACCATTATTACTTCAAATATTTTTCTTTATTCTCTCATTTTTTTTCTCCTTCTGGTATTCCAATTATGCATGTTTTACCTCTTCTGAAATTGTCCCATAGTTCTTGGATGTTCTATTTGGTGTTTTTGTTGTTTTTGATTCTTTTTTCCCTCTGCTTTGCAGTAGGGAAGTTTCTATTGACCTATCTCCAGACTCACTGATTCTTTCCTTGGCTGTGTCAACTGATGAGCTCATCAGAGGCACTGTTTGTTAGTCTCTTTTATTTCTAGCATTTCCTTTCAATCTTTCTTAGAGTTTCCTTATCTCTGCTGACATTACCCATCTGTTCTTGCATATTATTTACTTTTACCACTAGACTCTTTAACATATTAATCATTTAAGTTTCCTATCTGATAACACCAACATCTGTGTAATACCTGAATCTGGTTCTGATATGTGCTTTGTCTTATCAGACTGTGGGGTTTTCCCTTACCTTTTTTAGCACACTTAAAATTCTTTGTTGAAAGTGAGACATTATTGGCTGTATTAGGTAATAGGAACTGAGGTAAATAGGCCTCTACTACGAGGGGTTATGTTATTCTGGCTAGAAGTAGAGCTGTGTTTGTTTGCTGTAGCTGTAGGCCCCAGAGGCTTCAAATTCCTCTAGTGTCTGTTTTCGTCTCTCTTGACTTTGGGCTTCCCTAGAGTCTGTGTTTTGTACCTCTTTTAGCTGTAATGCATCCTTATACTGGAGTCCTGTTGGTGTGGTAGTAAGGTGTGGCGGCAGGGAAGCATTCTGTAATTTTATGGTGAAATTTCAGTATTTTAGTGGGCCTGTGTCCTTGGGCTGTGACCTTCCTGTTTCTTAATCCCCCTCTGTGATACAGAATAAGAAATATGTTTGGTCTTTGTTCCCAGCTCCCAGCCAGAGCTCCTAAAACTCTTGTAATTTCCTTAATGATTAAGAGTGATAGGAGCTTCTTTTGTCATATCTAATTTTTGTCCCTGTTCCTGAAATAGCTCTGGAAAGATGAAGGTGAAAGGAGTGGCTTTTGTTATTCATAACAAGCCCCTTTGAACCTCTGACCTCCAGGAAGGTAACGGGGGCTAAGGGTTGAGCTAATCGCTAATGGCCAAAAGATTCAATCAATCACGCCTATGTAATAAAGCCTTCATTATAAAAACCCTAATTTAGGAAGTTGGAGAGCTTCCAAGTTGGTGAACACACCATGGTGCTGGAGAGTGATGTGCCCAGAGGGGGGCATGGGAGCTCCACACCCCTTCCTATACCTTGCCCTATGCATCTCTTCCATCTGGCTGTTCCTAAGTTGTCTTTTACAATAAACCAATCATCTAGTAAGTGAACTGTTTCCCTGAGTTCTGTGAGCCATTATAGCAAATTATCGAAACCAAGGAGGAGTTGTAGAAACCCCTGATTCATAGAAGGTCAGAAGTACCAGATTGGCATCTGAAGTGGAGGGGCAGTCTTGGTGGACTGAGCCCTTAACGTGTGGGATCTGATGGTAACTCCAGGTAGACAGTGTGAGAACTGAATTGAATTGTCGGACACCCAGCTGGTGCTGGAGAATTGGTCAGTGTGGAAAACCCCCCCCCCCCCCGTATTTAGTGTCAGAAGAGTGTGTGAGTAGAATGTATAGAAAAACATGAGTTTTCAATTTTACCCTCGCCACACTTGGATGAGACAGGAAGGCTATTGCGGACTGGTGTGAAATGCCCTTCCCCAGGTGGGGTTAGACTCTGGTAAACCTCCCAGCCCGCCAACAGGCCTTTGTTATGGAGAATGCTCTGAGTTTATTTTACAAAGGTAACTCTTCCCCCTTTCCCTGCCAAAGCAATTAGCTATGAAAACCAGGTGGGGTTCCTGGACGTAAGACCCGTGAGAGTGTGGGGTGTCCTTAGGCTGACCCCCAGGGGTTTCTCCCTCCCATGCTAGTCCACACTCAGCCTCCAGCAATTCAGCAAGTATTCCTAGCAGCTCTGGATCCCGTGGCTTCTGCTTCAGGTAAGCAGATCTTGGCTGCGACTCTGCATTCACCTCTCCACATTTCTAGGTGGCAGTAGGCCCTGCAAACTCAGTTCTCTGATGGATCCAAAGTCATTGACTTTCAGTTTGCCCAGCTTTTCCTTGTGGTAAGGACAGGAGTGACAACTGCCAAACTCTTTGTATGCCTGAGCTGAAGCCAGAAGTCCTTTCTGAAGTATTTTTTAAAACCATGCTAGGCTACTGAAGAGTTTTAGTCAGAAGAGCTTTTGACCTTAAAGTTCAGAGGAGGTGCTTCCTATGGATGAAATATCCTACCCCATGTGAGAAACCTGAATGTCCATACACGAAGCAGGCCAGGGCAGCTTGGGTTTTGGAGGCAGACAGACCTGGGCTGGAATCCCAGCAGTGTAACCTTGAGCAGGCTTCACCTCACCACACTCATTTTTTCATCTGTAAAGTGGAGCTGTTGGGAGGATTAAATGAGGTATGCATACATAATACTTGGCATTCCGTCTGACTGACAGTGAGCACTAAATATTACCTCCTCCTGGTTTAGTCCTGGGAGGTCTCAAAGGTCCAAGGGATGGCAATATCAGAGATCCACTCAGCAGCTTCCAATCTCTTTCCCCGTTGCCCACTTCCACTACCTTTGGGCCACAAACCTTGCTTGAGCACTCCCACTGTACCTGACCCACGTGGAACCCTCCTTGCTACTTAGGGCAAGTGAGTCAGGCAGACTGGGCTTTAAATCCTCCTTCCACCACTGACTGCCTTTGTGACCCCAGCCAAGCTAATCTCTCTCAACCAGTTTCTTCATCTGTCAGCTGAACACCTGATTAACCACCTCAAAGGGTTTTGCACGACACCTGTCTAACACAGGTCATTTAATCAACACTGCAGGAATAACTAAAGATAAGGACAGAACTTGAACCCATACTTATCCCCTGTTAAGAGCCCAGTGACCTTGATTTTGTCCGGAGGCCTTAACCACACAGGTAACACAGGAGCTGGGCTGTCTTCTGATACTCAGAAGTTATTAAGAAAGGAGGGGAGAGATGTTATCTGGTAATTCTCACTCGCAACATGTGTGCACATACTCACACACACCCCCAACCACCAACATGTTATTTTATTTTTTCTAAAAAGGTTCCAATACAAGGCCTCAGAGTAGTGCATGCAAATCAATGACCTTCAAACTGTCTGTCACTGTCAGATGACCAGCACAATCTACTACCACAGTGTGTGACCTGGTAAAGAGACCAGCTTCTCACCCTGAGTCCCATCACCTATGCCAACGTCCAGCCTACCACATGGCTCTTGAATGACTCAGGTACATTTTAGTATCTGAACAGAAAAGACACATTGAGCGGCAAGCATAATGAGTAAGCGTCCTTAGTGTATTAGACAAGGGAAAATACAGACAAGGCATAAAAGGGAAAAGCCAGCTTCATCTGATGCCTAAATCCCCAAAGTCTCTTGCATACATGATCTGTTTCTAGAGACATCTGCCAACGCCGTATCAAGGACTTGCCCATTTTCCGATGAGATGGAGCTGTTTGCGATGAAGGACTGCAGGACGGGGGAACTATTCACACGAGGTAAAAACCTGAAGTTGTGGCTGCAATTCATAGGCCATCTTTTCCCTGACGTTAACCCATCCCTGTAAATCCAACTTTGTGCCCATGTGAATTCCGAGGGATCGAGAATTCTAACTCCGGTCATGTCTGTGATTATAGGAGAATATAGCCATGGAAGAATTAAATGGAAAAATACAGCCGTGGAAGAATTCAATCACATCAGAGGGTTTTAGTTTGATTTAGTATATTCAGTTAAATTTTTTTTTTCTTTTTTTTTCGTTTAAAAACATGTTTCTTATATTAGTGGCTCTCAATGCTCTTAGTTACTTATAGATTGCCACCTGCAATTGATTTCAGGGAAAGGGCATGTTTGGTAAACTAGTCTTAATTGAAACCACCAGCTAACTAAAAGAGATATTCTCATTAGAAAAGTAATCATGAGGGAGAGCAGCATTTAGCTTTTGGAACTACCTGCTTTTCGGCGCAGAGAACTTCCTTCTCTTCAGTCAAATAGAAAAGACAGACTGAGCAGGGAGGAGCATGCAGCCATCCATAAATCCCTCCAGAGTAACAGCATGAAGGGTAATGACCTTGAGGAAGAAAAAACGCCTGTACCGGGCAACATTTTATATGCCTGACGGCCAACTTCCCAAAACCATGACAATCAGCAAGGTTGGTAACTGGCTGGCCTCAAACCCACTCACATTCCTTTGTGAAGAGAACCCAAACTCGAGGGGTCCTCCACACACCCTCCACCCACCCACTCCCCATTCCCACGCCCCCATACAGGACCTCCTCATTCAGCCCAAAGATCCAGCAGGTGCTAAAGAAATGTGAATAGTGTCAATACAAAAACAGATTACCTTTACACCACAATGTTTTTCAGACCTTCCCAAGATCGAGAGGTCTTCCCAGAATGTAACAAAGTGAATTTCAACTCTCACACCATTAACCATTGAGAGTATTACCCAGAGTTAGTTAAGGGGTATAAAGTGACTAGTGGTCAGTTATTGTTCAGTAGTTAACAAGCATAATTGCAAGAACTCTACCCAGAGCTGAGCACACTTGGGTATCACGATGGCAGATGTCAGTTAAGGGTTATGTTCCTGTAAACCTAAGCACCAGAGCTAAATTAACAATTTCCCTTTTTGCCCTTAATTGGTGAAGAGTTCAAGTACTGCAATTCTACCAAAATGATCCTGGGTTGTGCCTCTTTCAAACATTTCAGTTTCTTTTTTTTTTTTTCCCAGCCATGCAGCGCACTGTGCAGGATCTTAGTTCCCTGATCAGGGATTGAACCCGTGCCCTCAGCAATGAAAGCGCCGAGTCCTAACCACTGAACCATCAGGGAATTCCCCATTTCAGTTTCTTAATACTAAACGTTGGTAAAAAAAAATCTCACCAGTGCCCACGGTCAGCACCAGATGAACCAAAAGGGAAGAAGGCTCATCAACTAGCCTTGGAAGTTATTTTAATTGACCTTCTGACTCAGGGGAGCTTTAACTCTTCTGACAATGTTCCACAAGAGCTTCCTGGTCACCAATTCCTAAACTATGAAAAAGTCTGAAAAAGCCCAGCTCAGAGTTATTTTGCCAAAGCTCTTGAGGAAGCTTTCTCTGGGGACAGACAATTATCCCAGCAGTCATTCAGTTCCACAGAGCCACACTTGGATAGAGACTCTTCTCCCAAATTACACCACCTCCATCAACCAAAAAGTTACCCAGTCCTGTTTTGTAAAAAGCTCATGATCAGACTCACAGTGATACCCCTGCACTGGGAGTTTAACTTCCTGAAAGAGACAAACAAGAAGTCAAAGAGGGAAATAGACCCTGGTGAAACCTCACCCCCATTACCCACTCTTAAGAAGAGGTGCTGGGCTTTCCTGGGTCTAAACTATTGCCTTCATAGCAAGACCTCCCCCTTCCATTGCACAGGCAGAATGTGCCCAGTAGGGCAGTGGAAGTCCCAGGTAAAAGGAACATAATACCCTAATGGGGACAGACTTCCTCCAGAGCCGAGTAAAATTTACAGGACTCTATCTTGTCTGTCTTGGCTAAAGGAAGGGCCCTATATAAGGCTGCCCTATAATACTGCACAATGACCAAACACTAGGCAGGAGCAAATGGATGCAAGAGGTACACAGTAGCCATTTCTGCCCAGGGCCCAACAGAACTGCGCTTAGTTATATCTCGGCAGTGAAGTTTTAAATTCCCTTCTAAAGGGAAAACCCAATTATAAAAAAAAAAAAAAACAGGAAAAACAGCAAATGCATGCTGATTCTTCCTGTTCTAGTTCCCATTTTATTATTCAACTATCATGGAAAAAGTTCCAAGCGCACAGCACGAAACAGCAGATTCCTCCCCCCCTAACCTGCGTGCAGCTTAAATCTCACCCTTCCTCCTTCTCCATCAACCCCACCAGCCCTCCCTCCTGCTCCCCTGGCTCCTGCTCCCCTGGCTCCTGCTCCCCTGGCTCCTGCCAGGCCCCAGAGGCACCCTGCCCACCACGGTCAGTCGGCGTCCCCCTTCTGTTTGGCCAGGGTGTGCTTCAGCTCCCTCAGGTTCTCCGTCAGCACCTCCACCTCGTCCAGGCGGCCGCACTGCTTGGCATCGAAGATGTACGCCTTGATGTTGTCGATCTGCTGGAGAAGGAGCTCCTCCTCTATGGGCTCCTCGCCCTCCTGCCCGCTCTCACTGTCCACCTTGAAGGGGTTAGTACAGGGCGCCTCCTCGAAGGGGTTGCCAGGAACAGGAGGGCCTGAGGGTCTCTGATGGGGATGCCCATCTTCCTCGTCAAAGGGACTGGGGGCTGGGCTGTCTGGACTAGTGAAGGGATTCCCTGCCACTGCCTCCTCTTCCTCCTCTTCCTCAAAAGGATTGTACTCCTTGAGGACACAGGCTGGAGGGCCGAGGGAAGGCTCTGCAGCAGGAGGGCTGGCCGTGCCCTCTGCTGCAGGGCTGGAGAGGTCTTCCTCATCAAAGGGATTTAGGGAGGGCACCTCATTGTGCTGCGACGTGGTGCTCTGGGGGAGGAATTCCTGGTCAAGGGCTGGGGGCCCAGACCACACTCTGATGGGCTCGAGAGCCGAGCTGGGTGAAGGGGTCTTGGGTGCTGCACTGCTCTGAGCTGGGGAACAGCCCAGATCCAAGGCATGAGCAAGGTGGTCGCGAGGCTCTCTGCCTGGCTCCAGCTGAAAAGGCCTGATTTCTCGGAAGTCCAGGGACCGAGTCCGCATGTGCAGAGATGCCGCCTGGAACTGCTCCCGTTCTCGTTCCTGCTCCCGTTCCCTCAGCATCTGCAGCTGTTCCCGCTGCAGGTCCTCCTCCTCGGCCTGCCTCCGGGACAGCTCAATGGCCTTCTCTGTCTGCTGCTGGTCATACTCGTCCTGCAGTTGGCGCAGGTTCTCCTGCAGCGTACGCACTTCATCCATCCGGCCCGCGGCCTTAGCCTGCCTGATAAAGGATGTGATGTTGTGGATCTGTTGGAGGAGTGGGTCCGAGTCTTCGATCTGCCCCTGACCTCCTGAGAGCGGGAGCCAGCCCTCAGCCTTTCTCAACGGGGCAGGGCCCCCGCGAAGGGACACCACCTCCCCGTTGGTCGCATGAGACACCAGGTCACTGCGCCTTTCCTCAAGCCTTCGCTGGGATTCCAGGGCAGCCTGGGGAGACACCGAAGCCAAAGAGAAGAAACACGGTCACCAGGCCAACAGCCACACAGCCAGCCACCCTCTGCGGTCCCGCTATCCCTGTGTCAGTGAGACTCCAATTCTCCACCTCAGGACTACGATATCCAACTGCTAAAATCAAATCAGGCTTTTTTATCAGAAGGGAAGGAGGGACAAACCCTGATTTTCAAAATTAAAATAACAAATAACAGTAAGTTAAGGGATAAGCTTTTTCTCAATCTTAGATTCACTGGCCATGTACTTGTCTTAAATCTCTGAGGTCTATTACCACTCATCTACACTAGAACCTCACACAATCTTAAATACACATATTATTCTGTTTAATATTGCATATTCCAAAGTGTTCTACAAAGAACTCCCTGGTGTCTGGGTCCTCTGCAGCCTGTACCAGGGGGAGGAATGCCAGTCTCTATGGTATTCTGGACAGAAGAAAATCAGTAGAACCTCTGAAAGAAAAATAGGACCTGGAGAGAAAAATAATTACTCTGACCTCTGAAGATGAGAGAGGCCAGAAACAGAACAGAAGCAGAACGCAAACTAGAGAGAATGAGAGGTTCTGACTTAACGACAACCTCACAGGACCTCCTGGGAGCCTGAGGAGGCCTCTGAGCTCAAAGGAGCCGCAGGGAAGAAGCCAGATGCCAGCATCCCTGAGCTTCACTCACCCGTCTCTCCAGGATCTTCTTCCTCTCCACTTCCTGCTTCCTTTTCTTTTTCAGTTCCTCAAACTGTTCTTTGGTTGGCAGTGACATCAAACCAAGCAACTTTTCCTGTAGGGAGTCACAGGCAATTTTACACTTAAACCCTTTTAGGAAAAAAGTGAACCTGAAGCCCTCTAGTGAGAGCCCACTTAAGCTAAGCCACCCCACTCTCGGACAGTCACGTTAATGAGCAGAGCAGGGAAGGACCTAACGCTGAAATCAGACCAGAGCCAACTTCCAAATGGGCCGGTCTTTTCCTGATGAAATGATCAACACCAGACATCCCAGTTATTTGCCCTCTCAGTGGGGCCTTTTCCTGCCCTCCCTGTCTACATCCGTAAGCCTCCATCCGAGCCCCAACCCCACGCTCTTTACCTTTCTCCACAGCACTCTCCACCCTCTTAAGCTATATTTTTTAGTTGTTTCTTATCTATTCCCCTCTCTAGAATACAAGCTTTATGAGAACACGAATGTCTGTCTTTACTCATGGCAGGATACCCAGCACCTAGAACACTGCCTGGGACTCAGCAGGCACTCATCAAACGACTGTGGAATACAGCCACTAATCAAAAGCAGGAAGGGCCTCATTCTCTGCATTACGATGTTGGGAAACTAACCCAACAGGACGCTTAGATCTCTGTCAGGAGCCCCACAGGGGATTGGCTGTGACTCTCACAAGGGCTTTCTGAGGTAGAAACAACTTAGATCCAACCACCTAGGTCTAGTGTGCCCTTGAATAATCACCTGTTTCCTCCAAACCAATGGCCCAGGAAGAGTCCCATAGGAGCTTATCCCAAGGAGGAAATGCTATGTGCAAGTATGTCCATCAGGCAATCCTCAACAGCAAAAAATGGGAATCTATCAAATGCCCAGTGAAAGGGGAATAGTTAAAGGATGGTGTACACAGAGCACTATTCTGTAGTCATTCAAACAAGAGCTGTTTGAGGACTGCATAAAAAAGTTCTTATGGGGGCTTCCCTGGTGGCGCAGTGGTTGAGAATCTGCCTACTAATGCAGGGGACACGGGTTCGAGCCCTGGTCTGGGAAGATCCCACATGCCGCGGAGCAACTAGGCCCGTGAGCCACAACTACTGAGCCTGCGCGTCTGGAGCTTGTGCTCCGCAACAAGAGAGGCCGCGACAGGGAGAGGCCCGCGCACCGCGATGAAGAGTGGCCCCCGCTCGCCACAACTAGAGAAAGCCCTCACACAGAAACGAAGACCCAACACAGCCAAAAATAAATTTAAAAAAAAAAAAAAAAAAAAAAGTTCTTATGGGACTTCCCTGGCACTCCAGTCGTTAGGACTCAGTGTTTCCACTGCGGAGGGCATGGGTTCGATCCCTGGTCGGGGAACTAGAAATCCTGCATGCCGTGTGGCGCCGCCCAAAAAAAAAGTGCTTATGATATAAAATTCAGCAATAAGAAGGCCTAAACTTGCAAATATGCTACTTATATAACTATAAGTTACTATAAGTAGCATATATAACTACTTTATATAACCACTGCAAATGGAATAAAAAAGAAAATACATCAGAATGAGGCAGGATGGTGTTAAGGACACAGGACTAAAAGGAATATTTACTTTTCTTTGACATCCAGATTTTTCTCTAGATGTGGCTGACACATTTATAATCTTAAAAAGTAATAAATGTACAAACAGAAAATAAACAAGCCATTGGCCCAGTCTGCCTTCAGAGTGGTAGAAGAGCAGGGGAGGCGAGTGTGGTGTTTCTGCCACCCCAGGATGGCTTTACCTGCACAAAAAGCGTAGCTGAATATCTGATCATCCTCTGCAGCCGTAAAGTGTTTGGATGTGGCGGAGGGTCCTGCTTCAAGTCTAAGGTTAAGATCTTCTTACTGAATTGGAACAAACACATCACTGTAACAGGCACTGCCAGCCTCAGAAACATGGGTGAAAAGTCCCGAGTCACCAGGCTTGCATGCCAGCGACATGTGTAGAGAAATGGGTTAGAGACTCCACTGAAATGTCCTTGCAGGCAAAGCCCATTTCTTACCCTTTGGCTGTACCCAAGGCCCCAAACAAGCACAGGGTGAACGACAAACACTCAGCCATCAAGGCACTGACCACTGGTGCAGGGCCAGCGTCGTGGGTGAGTGACCAGCACAGCAGAAGAGCCCTGTGCTTGGTTCCATATTCTGCTATCACTGTCTTACAATCCTTAATTTTGAACAAGGGACCTGAATTTTCATTTTGCAACAGACCCTAAAACCACGTAGCTAGTCCTGCACGTACGATGGACAAGGGTTCCGCATCTCTGTTCTGAGTCACCGTACTTCCTACGCTGCAAAGGGCTGATGTAACCCCAACAGCCAATCCACATTTAAAAAGCAGCGACTGGGACTCCCCTGGTGGTCCAGTGGTTAAGACTCGGCGCTTTCACTGCCATGGGCCTGGGTTCGATCCCTGGTCGGGGAACTAAGATCCCACAAGCTGCACAGCGCGGCCAAAAAAAAACAAGGCAGCAGCCAACTTGAAGAAAAGAATCTGGGTTTCCATCTGGGCTCCAGCACTTCTTCTAGCTGTGGTGCATTTTCTCACCTATAAAATGGGGATGTTAATCTCTACCACACAGGGTAACTGTGGTATGATAAAGGAGCTACTCTGTGTGGAAGTAGTCAGTGACTGGCACACAGCTGGTGTCAATCAGCTCCTATTCCTTTAATAATAATGAACAGTAGAAATCCTTAACCGAAAGTTACTGAGATGCACTGAGTGCCAGCGCTGGCAACTCCCTCAGCCTCCTCCTCACACACTCCCACTATCACCAGGACTGGGTAAGCTCAGGTCTGCTGGCCGCCCACCACTCATTAACACAGCACCTCCTCCACTCAAGGCAGCACGTAAGACATCACCTAACAGACCTTACCTTAAAGCGTCTATTAGCTCATACACTTTCTGCACTTCCACTCTAAGGTCATTGGCATGTTCCAGACTGTAGGTTGTCTCTCCAGCACTAGGGAGAAATCACAGAGATGTTTGATCTAAGTGTCATCGCACTGAATGGACAGTGTGGTGTGAAAGGACTCACAGAGGGGTAGACAGTTAATTCTCTCCAAATGGCATTTCAGACTCTTGTATATATTGCAGTGCTCATTCCTTTTCAAAATATAAGTGCTAATCAACTAGAAACTGCTTTTAATTTGCAGACACCATAGGGACACACTAGTGCCGAGGTCTTTGAGGACCAGCTCCTAAGCTCATTGCCAAAATAAATGTGACTGAATCTACTTCAGCCTACTTTCCCTGAACAATTTCAGTGCATCTAGTAAGATGGATGAAGTGGTTTACTAAATGAGTTGGTTAGACCACCTAAGAGGAGAAGGAACTTTCTTTTCTCACTCAAAGACTACCCAGGGAGCGGAGGAATGATAGGAAAGCTGACCAAGGAATCCAAGCCATGGCCCGCGTGGCACTGTGTCAGTTGCCCCATGCTCCTGGTTCTCACGCACAATTGCTCCCTGTGTGAGAAAAACACTTGGACTCCAACTCAAGAAAGGAGGTGAGAGGGAGTAACTCTGCCCAGGGTGGAGGAGGGGACATCAGGGAAGGCCAGAGGTGGCTTAACCCCAGTCTCAGAGGAACAGCAACAGTTATCATGTGGTCTTAGAATTGTTCCTTTACGAGTCTGCCATTCCCACCAGACTGCTGAACTCCAAGTGCAGTGATTATGGCTATTCATTTTTATACCCCTAGTAACTAGCACATGGGACAAGCTTAAACAATGTTTACTGTGAAGAGAAACATTTCAAATGATCTCCAAGCTATTAATCCAGCCTCAGCAATGGCCACTCAACTCCCTTCCTGAGGCAGCAGCTATTTAAGTTAAATAAGCAGAAAGAACTGCTGTGTTTACCTGTTTTCCATCTATAAGGCAGCCCTAGCTGGAAAAATCTTGGTGTGTGCTGTAATCTGCAGATTCAGTAAAGTTGTTTCATCATCTCTAACTGCACAGTTTGCAAAAAGAACATCAGATCAGAACTAAGAAGACTTGTACTTTGTCTTGATAACGCCAAGTCATGTGGAAAATAACAGGGTTGGCCCAAATCTGAAATCACTGCCCTGGTCTCAGTCACATCAACCAACTGTATTCTCCTCGGAGCACCTATCATGCCTGGCATTATTATCACGTGCATTACTTGTTCACTTGGTTACGGTCTGCACTCCCATGATAACGAAGCTGTCTTCACTGTCCATTGCTGCAGCCCCAGCACCCAGAACAGCACTTGGCACATAACTCGTGCTTGATAAATATCCACTGAGTGAATGAGTGACAGACTGAAAGGCACTTACTTAAAGCACTGCAGAACTGGCCTTTGGAGGCATAAGAGTTAGACACCTGGAAGCATGCTCAGCAACGGTAGCTCCCCCCGGCTACGGAGGCCCATACAGTCTCTGTTGCAACTATTCAACTCTGCTGCTGTAGTGCAAAATCAGCTACAGTAATCAAACAAACGGGCATGGCTGTGTCCCAATAACATTTTATTTATAAAAAACAAGTGGCAATAATAAGTGTGGGCAAGAATGTGGAGAAATTGAAGGTCTCATACACTGCTGATGGGAATGTAAAATGGTGCAGTCATTTTGGAAAACTGTCTGGAAATTCCTCAAAAAGTTAAACACAGAGTTACCATATGACCCAAGAACTCCACTCCTAGGTATATACCCAAGAGAAATAAAAATATATGTCCACAAAACACCTATACATGAATATTCATAGAAGCATTATTCCCAATAGCCAAAAGTGGAAAAACCCAAATGTTCACCAAGGGACTAATGGATAAACAAAATGTGGTCTACCCACACAGTGTCTTCATACAAAAGGAATGATGCACTGAACCATGCTACAACAGGGATGAATCTTGAAAACTTTACATTGTGAAAAAAGCAAGACACAAAAGATCATATATCTATGATTCTATTTAAATGAAATATCCAAACTAGGCAAATCCATAGACAGAAAGCAGACTAGTGGATTCCAGAGAAAGGGAGAAGGAGCAGTGACTGCTAATGGGTATGGGGTTTCTTACTAGGATGATGAAAGTGTTTCAGAATTAAGACAGTGGTGACGGGCATACAATTTTGTGAATGTTGTACTAAATGTGATGTGATGGTTGTACCAAAACCACTGAACTGTACACTTTAAAAGGGTGAATTTTATGGTGTGTGAATTAAATCTTAATTTTAAAAGAAGAGACGGCACACTAGATGAGGCCCGAGGGCCGAAGTCTGCCAACCCCTGACCTAAAGGAAATGTCTGCTCTCAGCCCTGACACCTCAATGTCACCCTGAAGTGGCATCTACCCAGGCACAAGCATGAGGCACAGTGCCCTTGCTCACCTCTGGATGCTGCACTTGGCAGTGGTGCTTATCATCCAAGGCCCTTCCTAAACCCGCTCAATCAGAAAAGCTGGGGTCACATGACTGAACATGACTACACAGGACTGTAACATGCACCCCAAAGAAATACAGATATGACGAAGATTCTCTGCAGTCGGTGGCAGAAGAAAAGCCTGGGCAGAGTTAGGAATTTCATTTTCACCTACTAAAGAATTGACCTAAAATGCCAGAAAACAGTCACCACTAAATTAGTAAAACAGAGGAATAGCTTACTTTAATGATGCTGCCATCCTGATGTATTCAGGAGCTTTTTGGTCAACTTTCTCCATGCAAAGTTGTAATTTCTAAGAACAAAAAAGAAGAGATGAGTTGTGCTCTCAAGGTACAGAAAAGCCTACCCAGAGGTTATGCTGAATCAACAGAGATGTATTTAAAATGTGCAGTTTTATAAAATTAAAAAAGTGCAGAGAGTGGTTTTTAGTTCTGTTCTGTTTTGTTTCTTGTTATCAATTTCCTGATTTAGACCTACTCTACAAGAAAACCTTGCAGGAAGGAAAGAAAGCAAGGGTGAACTTTTTTTTTTTTAATACATTTATTTATTTATTTTTGGCTGCATTGGGTCTTTGTTGCTGCGCGCGGGCTTTCTCTAGTTGCGGCGAGCGGGGGCTACTCTTTGTTGCGGTGCGCGGGCTTCTCATTGCGGTGGCTTCTCTTGTTGAGGAGCACAGGCTCTAGGCGCATGGGCTTCAGTAGTTGTGGCTCACGGGCTCTAGAGCACAGGCTCAGTAGTTGTGGAGCACGGGCTTACTTGCTCCGTGGCATGTGGGATCTTCCCGGACCAGGGCTCGAACCCGTGTCCCCTGCATTGGCAGGCGGATTCTTAACCACTGCGCCACCAGGGAAGCCCAAGGGTGAACTTTTGACCGGATGTTTCTGAGAGGAGCAAGGCCTTCCAGGACACAAGTCATCTGAGTTAACCGAGGTAGAGAAAAGAAATTAGTTGCTATGTCCTTTATCTGCCAGGTGACGCCAGATCCCAGCACAAGGCACTGCCAGGGCGCACTTCAAAAAAGAAGGAAGCCAAAAGCACGGCAGCTATTTACAAAAATGAGTTATCAGATCATGAACTCCACATAAAGGACGGCCAATGGCTACATCTGCAGCTCAGCAAGGGTTTAATTAACACCATTTCTAGTACCCTGAGTATTTTCACGGTGGTTTCAGAAATACAGCCACTCTGACCTGCAGAACTGCTACCAGTGACCATTCAGTGATCATCAGACAAAAACACATCCCTCCTTGGGGCTTCCCTGGTGGCACAGTGGTTAAGAATCCACCTGCCAATGCAGGGGACACGGGTTCGAGCCCTGGCCCAGGAAGATCCCACATGCCGCGGAGCAACTAAGCCCGTGTGCCGCAACTACTGAGGCTGCGCTCTAGAGCCTGCGAGCCACAACTACTGAAGCCCACGTGCCACAACTACTGAAGCTCACGTGCCACAAGTACTGAAGACCGCGCGCCGAGAGCCCGTGCTCCGCAACAAGAGAAGCCACCGCAATGAGAAGCCCGCGCACCACAATGAAGAGTAGCCCCTGCTCGCCACAACTAGAGAAAGCCCACGCGCAGCAATGAAGCCCAACGCAGCCAAAAATAAATAAATAAATAAATAAAATCTATTAAAAAAAAAAAAAAGAACACACCCCTCCACTGTTCAGTTTTGCACAAACTGCTTCCGACGCCCGGGCTGGTTTCCTCCTCCCTGTTTCCTGCCACCTCCCTGCCCAACCCCCACTTGGCTCATCCTTCTCATCTTGCAGGCCTCACCTGGCCATTAGGAGGCCGAGCCAGGCTCACACCCAGTCTGACTCTAAATCCCAGCTTCTGGCACCACACTGTGCTCCTTTAAAGCAGCACCTACTGAAGGCATTCCAGGGTTGCTGGTGGTAATGAGAGCTGAGGCATTTGAATAGACTTAAAAGAGGAAGCTCTAAGCCTCTGGGCAGTTTCTCAAACTCCCAAGTGAGTGTGGCAGGTCTCTTCCAGCCCACTCTTCACCACCAGCTCCAGCTCCTGCCCACCCACAGAACTTGTCCACACCGCATGGCAACCACCCTTCCTCCTCTTGCCCCTGGGCCACGGAAGCCCCTAACCCCCCCGCTGTCAAGTGGGCATGGAAGGGCGAGGGAACAAGCTTGTTGCAACATACCCAGTGGCTCTGCGACTCACCCAGGGCCCTAGCTAGTGCCCTTTGGCAGAAACTAAAAATGATTCAAAGGAATGACTTCCCAAAGCATTCTCCAAAATCTGCAGGCATGTATATAACCAACAGCCAAACCTCTCAAATCAGACTCAAGACCACACATGAATCACCTCGTAGAGCTTCACGATGTCAGGGGTGTGCTCCTTCTCGTCGATCTGCTGCTCTCTCTTGAGTAGTGTGTCCTTGCAGTGTGTACAGCAGCGGATCCGGTCGTCATCCTTCTCGTCCAGGACAGAGCTCGCGCTGCTCACGCTGCTGATACTGGCCCGGCGGGAGCCGTGGACACTGTTGGGTGACTGGCTGGGGCTGGTATGAGTGCTCAGGGAGTCCTTGCTGGCACTGGTGAGCTTGTCTGTAAAGCACAACACAGGACAGGCAGCAGTGAGCCCGCAGCCTCCAATCACCCCACCAGCCACGACAGCAGTGGAGTCCAACGGTGGGCGTGGCACGAGAGCAGGCTCTGCCCACAGGCGAGAAGCACCCACACCTCTGCCTTCCCGGGCTCAGGCTCTGAGGTGGGATGGACACCCAGTGCAGCCGGCAAAGAGCCAGGCAGCCTAGGACAGTCTGTCTTTGAGGCTCGGAAGCCCACCCCTAACCTGGCCTTACCATCTACTGCCCTGCTCCATCTGCCCCGTGCCTCAGACACAACCCAGGCTCTCCCTGGACTATCCTCCACGGCCTTCCCCCACGCCCAAACGCCAGACTCCTACTCCTTCCAAAGCTCAGCTCAAATGGCACATCCTCCTGGAGGCCCCCCCCAATTCCCTGAGGCAAAAACAATCTGCCTTTCTATCAGTTTCTACCACGTCGCCCCTCGTGGAGGACTTCCCACTTTTCCCTGTAGTGATAGCTCTATGTACACCCCAGAGCTGCCCTAGGAATCTGTGATTCTGAGGGTAGAAACTGTCTTATTCATAGCTGCACCCCTGTATTTTTTCCAACAGGGCCACTTCACAGCAGCTGCCCAGTAAATGTCAGTTAATTAGCCCAAAAGAAGGACGGTGAAGAGTGTCCCCAAAACATAGTTTATAAAGTCTCAGGTAAGACAGGGAGTCGCCTCAGGGAGAAAGGGGAAGTATCAAGGTAATGCGAGCCGGCTGGACATCAGAGCTCGACAGAGGAAGCATCTGCTTCTGTCCCATGTTATCCAGACATCCTGCAGCCAACAGTACATGCAGAGTCAGCAGAACTCTCCAGGGTTGCAAAATCACCCCAAAAGTCCCAGAATTAGCCAAAACCCCATGAGATCATCTTTAGCAACCTTTAACCAGCTGAGATTCAAAGTTCTGGACCACTGGGACCACTGGGTTCCACCTAACCTTTACAGCCTCATTCCCACATTCTCAAGCAGTGTTTCACACCCCCAACTACTGTACCTGCTCATCTACTAACCTTCCCTGGGCCTTTCCACATCCCACGCCTGTGCACCAGCTCTTCACTCTCTCCAGGATGCCTGTCTGCCCCACCTCTCTGCAGTCCCAGTTGTGTTTCAAGGCTCCTCTCAAACGTCACCTCCCGACCCTGAGCACCCACACTCTCCCTCTTCTCCGGCCTCTGCAGCGGCCTCAGTAGCGCTCAGTGGCTCTCATATTACAACATTACAGCCTATTCTATATGACGGTGAGCTGTCTGTGACTCTGCTCAAAGGAAAGGACTAGCCCGCTGCTCATTTTTCAAGACCATCTCCTACAGTCTCCTCTCAAAGCCTCACCTGCCACTTCAAGCAGAGCTGACAAAGACTCCATCAACTCGGGACTTCCCTGGTGGCGCAGTGGTTAAGAATCCACCTGCCAATGCAGGGGACACGGGTTCGAGCCCTGGTCCGGGAAGATCCCACATGCCACGGAGCAACTAAGCCCGTGCGCCACCACTAGTGAGCCTGCACTCTAGAGCCCGTGAGCCACAACTACTGAGCCCGCTCACCACAACTACTGAAGCCCACACGCCTAGAGCCCATGCTCCCTAACAAGAGAAGCCACCACAATGAAAAGCCTGTGCACCACAACGAAGAGTAGCCCCCGCTCGCCGCAATTGGAGAAAGCCCGCTAGCACCAATGAAGACCCAACACAGCCAAAGATAAATAAATAAATTTATTAAAAAAAAAAGATTCCGTCAACTCTCCCACGTGCCTGACACAACTTCTCTCATCATACTTGTCTCTTTATAAAGCACTTGTTTGTGAGTGTGTCTCCCCTGCTGGATGCTGGACTCCCTGAAGGAATGGATGATGCTTATAGACCAGACGTGGGCAAACAACAACCTGCAAGCCAAGTCCAGCCTGTTTTTGTATGGCCCTCAAGCTACATATGGTTTTTACACTTCAAAAAGGTTGTTTAAAACAGAAGAAGAAATGTGACAGAGACCGTATGTGGACCACAAAGCCTGAAATATTTACTACCTGATCTTTTATGGGAAAAGTCTGCCAACCTCTGTTACAGACCACTGAATCACGGGTCCCTAACACAGGGCGTAGGCTGTAATGGGCTTCAAGGAATAAACAAGTAAATGAATGAAGATCCCATGGGCCATTAATTTAAAAAAAGAGTCCCCCAAATCACCCAGTGGTAATTAGTAAACAAGTTAGTCTCAAAAGGAGATCAGGGTCCAGGGCCTGCCTCCCCATCACCTACTTGCCAAGGGAAGGCTGATGAGCTCCATACACTTCTTGCACATAATAGACCCACAGAGGCGGCAGTGGTGGCGGCGGTTGCGGATGCTGAACTTATTCCCACAGTCTGGACAGAAGGGGACATCCTGGTCGTTGACCCAAGGCACCACGGACTTTTCTATTGCTTTGGGAAGAACAAAACAAAAACCAAACAAACATAAATGTAGGCCATTTTAAAAAGGAGATCTGGTCAAGAAGAAAGATAAAGAATAGAAGGAATGTGAGCAAAGTTCTAGAGTTACCTCGGATCTTCGCAGACTCAGTATTTGTTCTGTCAAATGCAGTGAGCTGACAAGGAGAAAAAAGTGCCAGAAGGAATTAATCTGGTGGTGTATACACTTTCTACAGGCAGAAGCATCAAGTGGGAATGAGCACACCAGCATTGCTCAAGTCTTATCTGTCGTCTCCAACCCCAAAATGTCACAAAAACAACTTTATGGGGGATAGAGTATTAGCTTTGCATCCAGAAGGTACCTCCCTTCGCATGACCCATTCCAATCTCTTTATTGTCAGTTACCCGCTTAAGCAATAACCAGGGGTAGGCAAGGACACGGTGGGGTGGCTACTGAAAGCAACGGGAACCCCCCGATTCGCCACAGTCCTCCTGGACAATGAAAGTGGTCACATAGTTCTGCCCTACGAAGTACACATAAAGAACTGAACCCGTGTGGTTGCTGCCATGCCCACCACACAACCCAGCTTATACACAACAAGCATTTCCAGGGTTAAAGTAAACAGCGATCGTGGTATTGAAGACACACTCTTAAACCAACCACAGGACGAGAGGCTCCCACACTGCACAGTGGCCCTGGCAGGGTACTCCTCTCACGCCTGGTTACTAGCCTCTCTGTTTGCCATCACATGGTATCACACACTATGCCTCACTGCGTGATTGTCCCTGGGACACCCAAACGAGGAAAGGATATAAAGGCAGAAAGGCTGTCCAGCAGCCAAGTGGGCTTCATAGGAAGTAAAAGGGAAGCCGGATATGTGGCCAGTCATCAACCTGGGCCACTACCTTCAGTAAAGCCAGCCCAGGCTAGCACCATCCACCACATCCTCAGCACAGCTCTAGGTAGGGCGCTTCCTTGCCAGCATGGGACATACACAATATACAAGACACATGCTACAGAAATGTAATTCTCCCCCCAGAAAATTTATACTTGCAGAAAAAAAGTGTTTTAAAACAAAAGAATTTACCTTCTCTAACCTGATTATTAATTTATTGACTTCAATGACATAGTGGTCAATTCTGGCAGCTCGGTGTTTTTTGAAGTCGGAAAGATGGCTTCTCACAGCACCTAGGAGGGGAGGTGGTGACATAAACGACTTGTCGTTTCCCTGAGGGAGCCTCTCTACCTTGAATTTCAAACATTCTAGGATTGTATTATATTTATCTATTTATTTATCTATCTATCGGCCGCACTGTGCAGCATGTGGGATCTTAGTTCCCCAACCAGGGATTGAACCTGGGCCCCCTACGTTGGGAGCGCGAAGTCTTAACCACTGGACCACCAGGGAAGTCCATTAGAGTCTTACTAAAAATTAAAAAACTAGAAAAGCAAATGGAAGGAAATTTGCTAAAATGTTAACTATGGTCACCTTGGGGCCACAAAGTATGATAGGAAAGACCTTAAGGACAGAGGTTAAACTCTGGAGCCAGCCTGTGCTCAAGTTTCAATTCTGCCACACGCTGTGTGACCTTGGACAAGTTCCTAACCTCTCTGTAACTTGGAGTACTCAGCTATAACATGGGGAAAACAGTAGTACCTACTCCACAGGGCTGTTATCAGGACTAAAGAAGTTAAAATTTATAAAATCCTTAGAATACTGCCTGGCATATGAATTTTTGTTAAATAAAAAGGCAGTAACATTATGGGCGATTTTTAAACATCTCATACTTTTCTGTACTTTTCAAAGCTGGTACAATATGGTTTTTCATCAGAATAAAAACAATCCTTCTCAAAATGTAAACGCTAATAGATGCCCTTGGAGGGGGTTAGTTAAACTGGTAACTTCTCAGTCCAGCAGCCAAGACCCAGGACAAACCTCCTCACACAAATGGAACCAAGTAGCCTGTTGTCTCAGTTCATCTGAAATATAACCTGCTCAATCTCACCTCTTCTGAAAGCCGGCCCTGCCCCCCAACCCTCCCAGCACTCAGTTCATTTCTTCCACCCAATGATGGCCTATTCATTTAGGTACTTTACCACAGGGGTCCCCAACCCATGCCACACGGCAGGAGGTGAGTGGAAGGCAAGAGAGCGAGCAAAGCTTCATCTGCACCTCCCCATCGCTCCCCACCGCCCGCATTACCACCTGCACCATCCCTCCCATCGCCCGCATTACCGCCTGAACCATCCACCCTCCACCCCCGTCGGTGGAAAAACTGTCTTCCTCAAAACCGGTCCCTGGTGCCAAAAAGGTTGGGGACTGCTGCTTTACCATATCTAGATCTTTACGCTACACTCTTAACCATCCATGCTTTTCTTCTTCCCTAATCAACTTTAACACCTAATTAAATTTTAGTTTCGAATTTTTAGGAGTGACAATACATATTAATTTTAAAATTTGCCATTCACTTGACCTTTTGTAATTTGTGACTTCCTTCAGTTGCTGAAACAGGCAAGTTAATCAGTAAATCACCTTGATAATTTAACACTGGCAATCATGAAATAAGCTATCAAAAAGCTAATAATTCATATGCTTGAAAAGTCTCCTTCATGTTTCTAATTGTCTTTCATATGTAACTAATAAATATATGCGTATAGTCTTATTTTTAAGCCATTTTTCTCCTGCCATAATGAAAATGAAATGTTTCCACTCTCCAACATGGTAGCCCCTAGCCACACCTGGAGACTGAGCACTTAAAATGTGGCTAATGTGTGGTTGTGGAACTGACTTTTAATTTTATTTAACCTTAATTTATTTAAATTTAAATAGCCACATATAGTTAGTAGCTATCATATTGGATAGTGTAATTCTAGGACTTTCCTCTTCCAAAAAGACACATTCTGGGATTCCCTGGTGGTGCAGTGGTTAAGAATCTGCCTGCCAAGGCAGGGGACATGGGTTCGATCCCTGGTCTGGGAAGATCCCACATTCTGCGGAGCAACTAAGCCCGTACGCCACAACTACTGAGGCTGCGCTCTAGAGCCCGCGTGCCACATCTCCTGAAGCCCGCACGCCTAGAACCCGTGCTCCGCAACAAGAGAAGCCACCGCAATGAGAAGCCCGCGCACCACAAGGAAGAGTAGCCCTGCTCGCTGCAACTAGAGAAAGCCTGTGTGCAGCAACGAAGACCCAACACAGCCAAAAATAAAAGTAAATAAAATAAGTAAATTTATTAAAAAAATAAAATAAAAGACACATCCTGCAGCAGCACTATTTGGTAGCTGACCCCAGGGTAAATATCACTTCCCTTCTTAGAGCCTGTTTTCTCATCTATAAATGGAATGAGCATCACTACCCTTTCTACCTCACAAGGCTTTTGTGAAAGGTGAACAAGATAATGAGTATCAAAGTATAATAAAGTACTATGGGACTTCCCTGGCAGTCCAATGGTTAAGACTCCGCACTTCCAATGCAGGGGGCGCGGGTTCGATCCCTGGTTGGGGAACTAAGATCCCACGTGCCATGCAGAGCGGCCCAAAAACAAAACAAAGTATAATAAACTATTACAACAAAATCATTATTTACCCATCGCATGGATAGAAAATACTATATTAATGATCACTATCATTCAACAGTTAAAGGACATGTAAGATTAGCTAGTTCAACTCCATGTGGCATGATATTTTTGGTAAAAGCTTTATTGAGTTCTCATTCAAATACATACAATTCACCATTTAAAGCATACAAATTCAATGGCTTTTAGTATATTGACAGGGTTGTGCAACCATCACCAAAATAAATTTTAGAACATTTTCATCATCCCGAAAAGATGGTAATTTTGAAAGTAAGTAGATGATACCACAATTACATGCTTCAGAAAATTAAGTTGCATGAACCAGTGCTTCTCAGTAGGCAGGTAATCAACGTCTACACAAGAAGAGACAGCCCAGTCAATGGACTGCACCTGGGCTGATGTCAGAGACCTGGATTCCTACCCCAGTTCTGCAGTTTCCTAGCTGTCTGACCCTGGGAGGTCCCCATGGAGTTCAGTAAGGATTAAATGAGAGTTCACATGTAAAGCATTTAATGCAGTGCCTAACACAAAGCAGAGGCCCAGCTCATTCTTGTCCATTTTCTCCCCCCACTAGAACACAAGGTCCAGAAGCTTACAACCATTCTGATTTACTGGTGTCTCTTCAGCTAACTCTTAAAACATACAGATGTTCAATAAACATTTGCTGAATGAATGAATGAATGAATGAACGAATGAAAAGAATTTCTTACCAAGCTCCTGGGGTTCCCACATGTAAGGATCAACCCCTCCATAGCTGAAAGACTCATATCCTTGGGTCCCTGATTCAGCTCGGTCATCTCCTTCTCGTTTCAACAGCCTGTTCTTTGCTTTCCTAGCCTTCTGGACAAGACCTTGAAAAATGGAACAAACACCATATGAATCCACGAAGAATACCCAGTAGAGAGTCAAGGTCCTATAGGAAGAGCACGTAGATTTCACCTATCAACAGGGTCCCAATGCATTTCACGGCTTCCCCTGTATCAGGGTTCTTTCATTTTCTGAGGACATAAGTAGTATGAGGGAAGGAGGAAAACTTCTAGAATCACTGTCACAATCCCATTTACTGGTCCAATTCCATCCTCCAGCCCATATACATTACAGGGATCTTGTTGCTTAAATCAATTATAAAGTTAAGGAGAGACTCAACTGCAGGCTGAGGAACATCAGCAAACCCTACCAGAAAATCGGTTCTGAAGTAGAGATTCTTGAATTCAAAGATCTGTACTTTAGATATGTAGTATGGAAGGGAACTCTTGGGTCTGGGGTCCCATAAGAAAGCTGCAGACTGTGATTTCAGCAGTATTATTATGATTAACTCTAGTCTAAAATCCTAGGGCCATAAAAGATAAAAGAGTCTATTTCAGACAAAATTAGAGAATTTCAAGGACTGTAACAGCTCGGGGCCAAGGAAGTACACAAGAGGAACTATGTGCTTCTATGAGGACAAAAACGCCAAGTCAAGAGCTCGAAAGGTAAAGAGAGAGAGCTAAATAGCAGGAATATGAGGACATTATGTTTTTATTTATTTATTTATTTATTAATTATTTGGCTGCATTGGGTCTTCGTTGCTGCGCTCGGGCTTTCTCTAGCTGCGGCGAGCTAGGGCTACTCTTCATTGCAGTGCGCGGGCTTCTCATTGTGGTGGCTTCCCTTGTTGCGGAGCACCGGCTCTAGGCATGCAGGCTCAGTAGTTGTGGCACGCAGGCTCAGTAGTTGTGGCTTGCAGGCTCTAGAGCTCAGGCTCAGTAATTGTGGCGCTCGGGCTTAGTTGCTCCGCCGCATGTGGGATCTTCCCGGACCAGGGCTCGAACCCGTGTCCCCTGCATTGGCAGGCGGATTCTTAAACACTGCACCACCAGGGGAGTCCCGAGGACATTATGGATAGTATAGTCTATCCCCCGGTAAGTCATTCCCTAGCCTTGGGTCTTGCCTCCCAAATTCCAGCAAGACAAATGGAATAAGAACCTTAATGAACACCAGAGTGTCTCCCAGATTTCAAGCTTCCTAAAAAAGAGGCTGATTAAGAGGAACAGAGAGAATGAGGAAAGTTAAATTCAACTGACAGCCCTTGTGTCCTGAAAAGGCTTTGTTAAAAAAAATGCATCTCAGATAAGGCAAATGTCCTAGACACAAAATGGACTAGACACTGAATCCGTCCTGAAAGGTTTGGATGGCTTTTTTATAGCAGAAGGTAGCTATAAAGTAAGCCTAGTGAAGGCACCAGGAAGACAATGAGCTATATACATAAATAGTTTCCCTCTGATGTGAGATACTGTGAGTTAGGAGACAAAGTAGCCCATAACCTGCCCTTGTCAGGGATGGTGAGGCTAGTTTTAAAGATTATGCTAGAGTTAGAACCAAAGCTTGAGCCAACCAAAGAAGGTCTTTCTTGCAGCCTTCCATTGTAACGGACACTAAATAGAGAATTAGAAATGCCCTTCCTAATAAAAGCAGGCTTTAGTGCTTGCAGCCTGGCCCCTTAGCTAGCATCATCTTTGACAGTTATTTCCAGTCCCAGGTTTCACAAGAGCCCACAACAAGCCAAGTAAAGGAAGCAGAGGTAGGAGGAAAGAACTCCACCTGAAGAGGTAGTTTCCAGTATTTGATCGGCCCAAAGCATTTCTTCAACTCAGTACCAAGTTTCTCCTTTTCATTAGTGAAAAGAAAGCCCAAGTCTTGGCTTCTTGCAAGTGTTTTGTGATTATGAGCTACATGAAAGAAAAGGGGACTAAAATCTAGGTGCCTTATTCATTTTGCCTGTCTTCCCCTCACAGCCAAAGCAGCAGGAAATTCACTGTCTCTCAAAGGAGGCAGAAACAGAAAAGCAGAGAGAAACAGACACTGACAGAAAAGAGAAACTAAATTTGATAACTCCCGGTCTCTCTCCAGCTAGCACTCAGGATCAACCCTCGCTTCGTTTCAGTCAGCAGCAGAAGGTCCTATATCTATTATTCCCTCGATAATCTTACGCATTTTTCCCCTAATACAAGGGCAGTCATCACAGGAATGTGAGGACATTCTCTAACCTCTCCACCCACTGGCATCAAAGTTTTAGTGATATCACGGTATATGACTCAGTTGAGCTGGCACTAAGACTAGATGCTCACTGAAAATCATGGAGGCCCTTCAGTTATCCAAAGGACACTTAGACAATCAGTTCCTTCGTTTGCTAGTTTTCCAGCTGTAGTGCATGCTGTGACTGGAATACAGGGCCTCACCTCATCAGTGATGCCACGTGCAAAGAGCAGCATTAGGCTTAGAGGTGATGGAAGACATGGGGTCAAGGCCTACCTCTGTCAATTCCTATCTGACCTTGGATAAGTCACTCCACATCTCTGAGCCTCACTTTTTCTCTATAAAATGAGACCAACACCTTCCTGCAGGGTTGTTGGGAGAGTCAAATGAAATAACAATGTATGTGAAAGAACATACATTTCTCTTTTTTTTTTTCTTTCTTGTCTCCTCAGAGTTATGACTCTGCTCCAGCCTCTATAGCCAGAAGCCACCTAGTCCACTGCAGCCTTCAGGATTTTGAAAATGTTTGACTTTGTCATATTTTTGACAGAAGTTATAAATGTTAATACTTTCAACAACTCTTTTTTTTCAGAACTGAAAAGTGAGACATGGAGTGAGAGTTTGATTACAAGGGGCATGTGACTCACATGTGTGGAGGCCAGAGTCCGCTTAGGAATACATGGATCATTCCTTTCTCTCCCACCCAACAAAGAATTATGAATACAGCAACAGACCTTTTTAATCTCATTGCCTTCAGAAATATGGCCAGCTATTAACTGAATCACTAGGAAAGTGAATTCCAGAGCACCAGCATCATACTTAGGGGTTAGAATCTAAAGTCCGGGAAATGAATAATCTGTATAGCAAAAATTACTTTGAAAAATTCTTTCTGCAACCCTCCAGGACCTGAGGGTCCTTGGAAGCTCAAAAACCAAGTTTTAACTTTTTGGGTTTAACTCCTTATATTTCAACCATAATCTTCCTTTTCCTGTGCTGCAGAGGACAAGGTCTAGTTGAAGAAGTAAGGATGGCAGGAAGGCCTGAATTTGTGACAGGTGAATGGGTGTACAATGTGCCTCCACTTACAGAGCAAAGGAAAGGAATTCCACCCCAAACCCTCTTAGGCTGGCAGTTAGGTAATTCAAACATTCTAGCAAGAGACAGCAGAGGACGGTAATTACACTTACTAGGTTCAAAGCCGGGCTCTACCTCACTTTGCAGCTTCAGGCAAGTTATCTCTGTGTCTAATCTCTCTGTGTCTGGTATCCTCATCAGTAAGATGGGGCTCATAGTCACATAGTTATCGTGAGAATTAAATGAAGTTAATACACTGGAACATTTTGAATAATGCCTGGCACATGGAAAGCACTAGAAATATGTTCTCTATTATTATTATTAATTTCCTATTGTTTATCATATTACGGTGGCAACATGGTAGCTGATGAAAACCATCCCACGAGTTAAAGCTCCCAGTGACAGAATGAGATAAGCAGAAAATCCTTGCCTCTTACTTTTAATTTGCCCTTTGACATCGCGGTCTTCCCCGGAGTGCTCTTCCTCATAATGTGACTGCAGCTGATAGAAAGACTGCAGGTCCTTCAGGCACAAAGGGCAGAGGAAGCCCTCCCTCACTTCCCCTGGGTCATCCAGAGAAGCCATGGCAGTGTCACTCTTGACCCCCGCAAGGCAGGGTCCTCATGCCAAGAGCCAGCTTGATTCCTCCACAAGAGACAAGGGATCCGCAGCATTAGCTTAACCAAGCAGCACACAGGTGATGGGGAAGTGGCATCACGGCCCTGGATGAGGTATCCTCTCTGGAGTAGGAGTCCTAAGAAAGGAAAGAAGCGGGGGGGAAACCAATTCAGGCAAATTAGCAGCAATTGAGAATTTTCCTTGTTCTTTTCACAGTTCAGGAAGGGTACTTAACATTTTTCAGTGCAAGTTTGAGAACACAAACTGCTTTCTCGAATCCTTAGACCAAAACACAAAACTTTCTAAGATATGAGAACATCACTGGACAATGGCAATTCAGTGAAAGGGAAAGCACAGATTCTTTAAGATAAGAAAGGAAAATACAACTTCAACAGTAAACACAATATCACGGCAATTCACTAACATTCATTCCAAAGATCCAGCTGCATAATCTGTATGCCACTTTAGCCGCTGGGTAAATGTCTGAAATAGTTATCAACAAGCACAAATTTTTATTTGACTCTCTTTACCTTGACCATTTATTCTACTACATATATGGAGCTCTTGCACCTCTGTCAAAAAGGCACTGACGTAAAAGGGATAGCGCCTGCCCTAAAAATCAAACCAAACCAAATCAAACAAAATCCCAGCTTCAGTCTAAGGAGAAGCATTAGAAACCTAGTGATCAAAAAGAAAAATCTATTCTGTGTCTTACGTTTGTAGGGTACTTTTTCTCCAATAAACTTACTAGACTTTATAAACCAGCAAGCCTAACGTTCTCACTGCTTCAAAAATAAAAGAAGCTGATGCTTATACAATTCAGGGCTTAATAAGTTACATTTTCAGTTTTATCCGGCCACGGCAAAGTCACTTCCAATGTCACCTTAGAAAGATGCACAGCCATAGGGAAACGCAGACAAAACCAATCCACGAAAGCAGAGAAATTTCTCCCCAAGAACCTGAGGCCACAAACCACAGTAGAGAGTGAGAGGGAATGTATGACCGTCAGCTTTGAGCTGTGGATGGACCTGCTAACAGGGCCACGGAGGAGGAACTGCCTAAGCCCTGCAAGCTGAAGAGCGGCAGTGACCCAGGAAATAAACAAATGAAACACGAGGTCCCTGTTTTCTTCCTCTAGCTAAAAAGCCCAATGGCTATATACATTCAGATCTCAGCCCCTTTTCCAGACGGTCGCTGAAAGAGCAGCTCCCTGCCCCTCCCAGCCAGTGGTTCACCCGAGCCCCCTTCCTTCCCATGCACTCACGCTACCAACACACACTCCCCGCATCTCAAGACACCCTCACTTCCTCGAGAATGTCTTGCTTGACGCATTCTCCCATCAGGCAGCCCTGCACCTCTCCTCATAGCATTTATCTCAATTTGTAATCACAGGTACACAAAGCGACTTAATCCGACAGCCTGTAAACTGTTTGAGAGCACAAGCCACGTCCTCGTTCCCAACACCACACCCCCCGGGTCAGTGCCCGGTACAAACCACCGAGAATCTCAACAACGCTCCAAGGGTGAATAAATGAATGAACGGACGAACCCTACAATCATATAACCAAATACCCACCACAAACCACCAAGCCAGGCCCCACGTCCACAACATATACGAGACCCTCACACCCTAAATCACGTCCAAAGTCCAAATAAAACCCACATCTCCTGCAACTCCACGTCCAGCGTGAGTGCTGCCGGCCACACGCCGCAGCCACCACACATCCCCCGGCCGCCCGACCACCCTCCACGTAACTCAACGTGACGTGCACGCGCCGCATCACCGCACCCACAGTGCGGTGAGTGAAAAGGCTCATCCCCACAAAGCACACACGACAACTTCACATAGGCACCACACAAACCCCGAACCCAAACGCCTAAACCTCCACAGAAGACCCAAAAAACGCTCCTTGGAGACAGCCCCCCGCTGCCCCAGCCGCATAACGCTACAGGGCTCACACAACCCCAAGCAACCACAGAGTAAAAACACCCCGGGCACACGAGCGAGACGCGCGGCCCGAGAGCCCCAGCGCCCACCACGCACGTCACACCCACCACACACAGATCCCACGCCCGCACGGCCCGCCCGCCCGGTTTCTGACAAGAGCCGCGCCCAGCCCCGCAGGCACGCCCAGCCCTGTGTACCTTTCCCGGTCCCACAGCCGCGAAGGCCTGTCCAGTTCTCCGACCCGAGCTCGGGGCCTCCACGACCCCTCAAGCGGTCGCGGCCACCATCTCCATCGACTGCTCGGCGCTCGACAAACGCGCCTGCGTCGACGCCTAAAACGAAAGAAAGGCAGACGGACCACGGAGGAGCGCCGAGTCTTCGAGGGGACGAAAGGGAATCCCCAAGCGCAGGCCAGCGGCGGATTCTGCGCAGGCGCAGGAAAAACCGGCCAGGCGAGGCTGGGTAATTTTGCGACGTTTTGACGACTCTGGTAGTTCCGCCAGCGAAGTTGAACTACGCCCTTTGCTCTCCACCCCACTGTTAAGTATGGGAAAACTGAAGCCCGTGCTTTTTTGCTCCTTGACCGAGGTGCGCAGTGAATGAGGCAGCGAATGGTTTTGAATGCCTCCTCCCTCACCGCCAAATGCGCTTCTAAATTAATTAGAGTCAGTTAAACTTCCTGAGCGCTAGAGAGTAAAGGAATTATTTGAGAGGCTTGGAGGATGTGGAGAGTCTGGAATATAACAGCATGAGAATGGGCTTATAATGACAGGAAGTATACATCCAAAACAGGTACAGTGTGCTCAGGAAAATCTGTGAAATTTTCCAATACAAACAAGACTGTAATGAGATGTCACTTTACAACTGTTATAGTGGCCGTTATCAAAAGAAATGTGTTGCGGAGGATGGGAATGGAACACATGTAGACTATCGCTGAGAATGTAAATTTCTGCACCCACTACGGAAAACACGGAGGTTCCTCAAAAAATTTAAAAATAGAGCTAACATAGGACTCACTAAATCCGCTTCCGGGTGTTTATCTGCAGAACAGGAAAATACTAATTCAAAGAGGTATCTACATCCACTTATCTACTGCAGCATCACTTACAGTACCCAAGATATGTAAACAACCTAAGTGTCCACCAACGGATGAATGGATAAAGAACAATGCGTGGGGGAAAAACACACACACACACACACACACACACACAAAAGAAACCCCAACGATATTCCCCACAGGCCTCGGTGACCTGGGCTGGTGTCACATCCCTGGACCCTGAACAGCCTTGTGTCCCAAGGCTAGACTGTGGCGGAGCTGAGGGACCTGGGGAGGATGTGCCAGCAAAGGAGCCCCCCTTGCACCTGCAGAGCCAGCTTCCCTGGGGATGGGACCACCTTCTCCAGATCCAGGCGGGCCGTCGTACAGCTCAACCAAGCCGAGTGCACCCAAAGCTCGGTGGACCTTACGGCTGTAAGAGCTCTGATTAAGTCACCAGGTCTCCAAGTCTCCTGGTGCTGGGTTCCCAGCGGCAGCCTCCTTCCTCGGAATCCCCCCACCTACATACGACAGTACCCTCAGCATTGCCGTGTGGGCAGGGGTTGGATTTTCCTGGGGCTGAAGGGTAAGGGGGAAGCAGCAATGAGACGCCAGCCCTTAGCTGTTTCTTCTGGCACATTCCACTGTAATATCTAACCCAGAAACAGGACTTTCTCTATGGCTCTGATTGCCCAGTAACCAGACTTGGGCCTGAAGCAGTGCTGCCGCCTAGTGTACAAATCCTGAACAACAACTTAAAAACCGGTACTTCAGGGAGATCAGCTCTATGCTCTGTGAAAACCTAGAGCGGTGGGTTGGGGGGGTCGAAGGGAGACGCAAGAGGGAGGGGGTATGGGGATATAGGTATACGTATAGCTGACTCACTTTGTGATACAGCAGAAACTAACACACCATTGTAAAGCAATTACACTCCAATAAAGATGTTAAAAAAAAAAACAAACCTGTGCTTACGGGCACTTAATATTCAAAAGGCCTGCAGGGGCTGTAAATGACAGCAACCCTCAAGAAACATCCTACGGTAGGTAATCGAAAAAGATTTCAAAATACGGAGGACTTGCCAGAAGCCATTTCAAGAGGGAAACTTAACGGACACCGTTTTGCTTAGCTCTGTTTTGCTTTGTAACCACATGGAAAGAGGTCCACATTGCCAATGATTACAGAAAGTAAGATCAAAATCAAAACGAGGTATCACCTCACACCCGTCAGAAGGGCCATTATCAAAAAGTCTACAAACAAGAAAGGCGGAACAGGGCATGGAGAAAAGGAAACCCTCCTGCGCTGGTTTTGGGAAGGTAAATTGGTACCAGACATGGGGGAGAACAGTATGGAGGTTTGTTAAAAAACTAAAAATAAAGCTACCACATGACCGGGCAACCCCACTCTTCGGCCTCTATGTGGAGAAACACCAAAATTCAAAAAGACACATCACCCCCCTGTTCACTGTGGCAGTATTTACTGGAGCCAAGACATGGAGGCAACCAAAGGTCCAACAGCAGACTGACGAATAAAGAGGATATGGTACATATACAGGACGGAATATGACTCCGCCACAATAGCAATGAAATAATGCCTTCTGCAGCAACATGCATGGACTGGAGATGATCACACGAAGTGGAGGAGGTCAGACAGTTAAGGACAAATAGCATATGACATCACTTAGAGGTGGAATCTAGCAATCGATACAAATGAACACATTAACAAACGAGAAACAGGCTCACAAACGTAAAAAACAACTTCTGCTTACCAGAGGGGAAAGGTGGGCGGGGAAGGGAGGGAGAAAGGGAGAGATGAATATATACACACGAATATATGTAAACTCGAAAATTACCAAGGACCTACTGTTTAGCACAGGGAACTCTACTCACCAATCAGTTATAACCTATATGGGAAAAGAATCGGAAAAATAATAGATATCTATATACGTATAACTGAATCAGGTTGCTGTACAGCCAACACAAACACAACACTGTCAATCCACTCTGTTCCAATATAAAATAAAATTAAAAAGAAAAGAAATCCGAACGATATTCCCCATAGGGCTCCATGACTTCTGCTACTGTCAAATCCCTGGAGACCGAACAGCCTTGTGTCCCAAGTCTGGACTGTGGCGGAGCTGAGGGACCTGGGTAGGATATGCCAGCAAATAAGACCCCCTTGCACCTGCAGTGCCAGTTTCCCTGGGGATGGGACCACGACCTACAGATCCAGGTGGGCCGTGCTGCAGCTCAACCAAGCCGAGTGCACCCAAAGGCCGGCGGACCTTGCGGCTGGAAAAGCTTTGAAAACTCACCTGGTGTCCAAGTCTCCTGATTCTGGGTTTCCACCAGCAGCCTCCTTCCTCGGAATCCCCCACCTACGAAGGACAGCATCCTCAGCACTGCCTTGTGGGCAGGGCTTGGGATTTGCCTGAGGGTTGAAGGGGAAGAGGGAGGCAGCAATGAGGCACCAGCCCTTAGCTGTTTCTTCTGGATATTCCACCCTAATCTACAACCCGGGAACGCGACTTTCTCTAAGGCTCTGGTTGCCCGAGTAACCAGTTGGGCCTGAAGAAGTGCTGCCCCCTTGTGGACGTGCCCCATTACAACAACTGGAAAACCGGTGCTCATGGGCACTTCATATTCAAAAGGCCTGCGGGGGCTGTAAATGACACCTGCCCTCAAGAGAGATCCTCGGGGAGGTAATGGAAAAAGAATTCAAGACAGAGCCGACCTTCACGCAGCCATTCGAGAGGGAAACTGTACAAACACCGTTTGAAACAAAACCACCTGCAACGATGCGCAAACTGCTGGTTCCCCAAGGGACAGGTGTGGGGGGAGGAATCAGTTAGGACGTTGGGATTCACATATACACTACAACATGTATAAGATAGATAACCAACCAGGACCTACTGTACAGCAGAGGGAAATTTACTCAACACTCTGATATACCCTATACGAGAATAGCATCCACAAAAGTAGACATGTGTGTATATGTATAACTGTATCAGGTTGCTGGACACCTAAAACAAACACGACATAATTGTAAATCAACTATACGTCGATAGAAAATAAAAATTAAAGAAAGAAAAAGAAAGAAAAAAAGAAAGAAAGGCCCACTCTCTTCGACTCAGGCCTATGGGACCGGCGCTGGGGTCACATCCCTAAAGCTTGAGCTGACCTGGGTCCCAAGGCTGGACTGTCCTGGGGTTGAGGGAGCTGGGGAGGATGTGGTAGCAAAGCAGCCCCCTTGGACCTGTAGTGACGGGTCCTCTCTTCATGGACCACAATCTCCAGATCCTGGCGGGCCCTCCTACACCTCAGCCAAGCCTAGTGCACCCAAAGAATGGTGGGTCCTCTGGGCTGGAAGAACGTTGAAAAGTCACCTGGTCTGCACGTGTCCCGGTGGTGGGGTTCCCACGTGCAGCCTCCTTCCTTAGAGTCGTCCTCCATCTACATATGACAGCACCCTCAGCACGGCGGTTTGACAGGGGTTGGGAATTGTCTGAAGTTGGGGGGAGGGTAAGGGGGAATAAGGAATGGAACACAAGCCCTTGGGTGATTCTTCTGGCACCTTCCACTCTAATTCACGACCCAGGAACAGGACTTGTGCTAAGGCTCCTGTAGCCTTAGTAACCAGAGTTGGGCAGGAGGAAATGCCGCCGCCTTGTGGCCCTTTCCCGTAACAACAACTTTAAACCCGCTGCTTCTTCACAAAACCGGCTGGGCGGTAAATGACACCTGCCCTCAGGAAACATCCTAGGGGAGGTAATCGAAAAAGAATTCAAGACAGGGCCGACCGTCACGCAGCCAATTTCGAGAGGGAAACTGTACTCACACTGTTTAAAACAAAACCACCTGCAACGATGCGCAACATCGCTAATTCTTAAAGAAACGCAATTCAAACCTGCAAGGAGGTGTCACCTCGCAGCGGTCAGAACGGCCATCACCAAAAAGTCTACAAACAATAAGTGTGAGAGAGGCCGTGGAACAAACAGAACCCTCCTCTGCTGTTGGTGGAAATGTTAATTGCTAACAGGCGCTATGCACAACAGTATGGAGGTTCTTGAACAAAAAAAACTAAAACTACAGCGACCAAATGATGCGGCAATTCCACTCCTGGGCCTAGATCTGGAGAAACTCATCATTTGAGAAGGCACATGCACACCAACATTGCTCGCAGCACGACATACAATAGCCAAGACTTGGAAGCAACAAAAATGTCCTTCGATACATGAGTGGCTAACGAAGATGCAGTACGTACATACAATGGGATATAAGTCAGCCATATAAAAGGATGAAATCATGCCAATTACAGCAACATGGATGCACTGGAGATGATCATACTAAGCGGAGGACGTCAGACACAGAAGGACAAATAGCATATGAGACCAATTAGAGGTGGGATCAAACAAGCGATAAAAATGACTTAATTTACCAAAGAGAAACAGACTCACAAACTTAGAAAACGACTTACAGTTACCTGAGGGGAAAGGGAGGCAGGGGGCAGGGAGGGAGAAATTAGATTATTGGGATTAACAATACACAATAATATATGTAAACTCGACAATTACCAAGGACCTACTGCTTAGCACAGGGAACTCTAGTCACCAATCAGTTATAACCTATATGGGAAAAGAATCGGAAAAAAATGTATATCTGTATACGTATAACTGAATCAGGTTGCTGTACAGACAACACAAACACAACACTGGAAATACACTCTGTTCCAACATAAAATAAAATTAAACTTAAAGAAAAGCAAACCCAACGATATTCCCCACAGGCCTCGGTGACCTGGGCTGGTGTCACATCCCTGCAGCCTGAGCAGCCTTGTGTCCCAAGGCTGGACTGTGGCGGAGCTGAGGGACCTGGGGAGGATGGGCCAGCAAAGGACTCCCCCTTTCACCTGCAGAGCCAGGTTCCCTGGGGATGGGACCACCTTCTCCAGGTCCCCGCGGGCCGTTTTACAGCTCAACCAAACCGAGTGCACCCAAAGCCAGGTGGACTTTACGGCTGGAAGAGCTTGGATAAGACACCAGGTCTCTAAGTCTCCTGACTGTGGGTTCCCAGTGGCAGCCTCCTTCCTCGGAATCCCCCACACTCCGTACGACAGCACCCTGAGCATTGCCGTGTGGGCAGCGGTTGGGATTCTCCTGGGGCTGAAGCGTAAGGGGGAAGCAGCAATGAGATGCCAGCCCTTAGCTGTTTCTTCTGGCACATTCCACCCTAACCTGCAACCCGGCAACATGACTTTTCTCTGGCTCTGGTTGCCCGAGTAACCACAGTTGAGCCTGAAGAAGTGCCGCCCCCTTGTGCACGTATCCCGTAACAACAACTTGAAAACCAGTGCTCAAGGGCGCTTCATAGTCCCAACGCCTGTGGGAGCTGTAAGTGACACCTGCCCTCAAGAAACGTCCTGGGGTAAGTAATGGAAAAAGAATTGAAACGAGGGCCGACTTGCCGGAAGCCATTTCAAGGGGGAAATTTCACAGACACCGTTTTGTTAATTTTGTTTCGTTTTGTAACCACATTGAAAGAGGTCCACATTGCCAATGATTACAGAAAGTAAGATGAAAATCAAAACGAGGTATCACCTCACTCCCGGCAGAAGGGCCATCATCAAAAAGTCTACAAACAACAAAGGACAGAGAGGGCACGGAGAAAAGGGAACCCTCTTGCCCTGGTTTTGTCAAGGTAAATTGGTACCAGGCACGGGGGAGAACAGTATGGAGGTTTGTTAAAAAAACTTAAAATAAAGCTACCACATGAGCAGGTAATCCCACTCTTGGGCCTCTATGCAGAGAAAAACCAAAATTCGAAGACACATCAACCCCATGTTCATTGCGGCAATATTAGCAGGAGCCAAGATGTGAAGGCAACAAAAGGTCCAACAGCAGACGGACAAATGAAGAGGATGTGGTACACATAAACGATGGAATATAAGTCCACCACAATAGCAATGAAATAATGCCTTCTGCAGCAAGATATGGGGATGGAGATGATCACACGAACTGGAGGACATCAGACAGCTAAGGACAAATAGCTTTTGAGATCACAGAGGGGTGGAATCTAGCAATCGATACAAATGAACTCATTAACAAAAGAGAAACAGACTCACAAACAGGAAACAACTTCTGGTTACCACAGGGGAAAGGTGGGCGGGGGAAGGGAGGGAGAAAGGGAGGAATCAATATATACACACGAATATATGTAAACTCAAAAATTAGCAAGGACCTACTGCTTAGCACAGGGGACTCTAGTCACCAATCAGTGATAACCTATATGGGAAAAGAATCGGAAAAAGAATAGGTATCTGTATACGTATTACTGAATCAGGTTGCTATAAAGCCAAAACAAACACAACACTGTAAATCGACTCAGTTCCAAAATAAAATTAAACTTAAAAAGAAAAGAAATCCAAACGATATTCCCCACAGGGCTCAGTGACTTGTGCTACTGTCACATCCCTGGAACCCGAACAGCCTTGTGTCCCAAGTCTGGACTGTGGCGGAGCTGAGGGACCTGGGTAGGATGTGCCAGCAAAGGAGTCCCCCTTGCACCTGCAGTACCAGCTTCCCTGGGGATGGGACCACGACCTACAGATCCAGGTGGGCCGTGCTGCAGCTCAACCAAGCCGAGTGCACCCAAAGGCCGGCGGACCTTCCGGCTGGAAGAGCTCTGAGAAGTCACCTGGTCTCGAAGTCTTCTGATCGTGGGTTCCTACCGGCAGCCTCCTTCCTCGGAATCCCCCCACCTACGAACGACAGCACCCTTGGCACTGCTCTGTAGGCAGGGGTTGGGATTTGCCTGGGGGCTGAAGGGTAAGGGGGAAGCAGCAATGAGGCACCAGCCCTTAGCTGTCTTTTCTGGCACATTCCACCCTAATCTACAACCCGGAAACAAGACTTTCTCTATGGCTCTGGTTGCCCGAGTAACCAGTTGGGCCTGAAGAAGTGCTGCCCCCTTGTGGACGTCCCCCATAACAACAACTTGAAAACCCGTGCTCATGGGCACTTCATATTCAAAAGGCCTGCGGGGGCTGTAAATGACACCTGCCCTCAAGAGAGATCCTCGGGGAGGTAATGGAAAAAGAATTCAAGACAGAGCCGACCTTCACGCAGCCATTCGAGAGGGAAACTGTACAAACACCGTTTGAAACAAAACCACCTGCAACGATGCGCAAACTGCTGGTTCCCCAAGGGACAGGTGTGGGGGGAGGAATCAGGACGTTGGGATTCACATATACACTACAACATGTATAAGATAGATAACCAACCAGGACCTATACTACGGCAGAGGGAAAGCTACTCAACCCTCTGATATACCCTATACAAGAATAGCATCCACAAAAGTAGACATGTGTGTATCTGTATAACTGTATCAGGTTGCTGGACACCTAAAACAAACACGACATAATTGTAAATCAACTATACGTCGATAGAAAATAAAAATTAAATTAAAGAAAAAGAAAGAAAAAAAGAAAGAAAGGCCCACTCTCTTCGACTCAGGCCTATGGGACCGGCGCTGGGGTCACATCCCTAAAGCTTGAGCTGACCTGGGTCCCAAGGCTGGACTGTCCTGGGGTTGAGGGAGCTGGGGAGGATGTGGTAGCAAAGCAGCCCCCTTGGACCTGTAGTGACGGGTCCTCTCTGCATGGACCACAATCTCCAGATCCTGGCGGGCCCTCCTACACCTCAGCCAAGCCTAGTGCACCCAAAGAATGGTGGGTCCTCTGGGCTGGAAGAACTTCGAAATGTCACCTGGTCTGCACGTGTCCCGGTGGTGGGGTTCCCACGTGCAGCCTCCTTCCTTAGAGTCGTCCTCCATCTACATATGACAGCACCCTCAGCACGGCGGTTTGACAGGGATTGGGAATTGTCTGAAGTTGGGGGGAGGGTAAGGGGGAATAAGGAATGGAACACAAGCCCTTGGGTGATTCTTCTGGCACCTTCCACTCTAATTCACGACCCAGGAACAGGACTTGTGCTAAGGCTCCTGTAGCCTTAGTAACCAGAGTTGGGCAGGAGGAAATGCTGCCGCCTTGTGGCCGTTTCTTGTAACAACAACGTTAAACCCGCTGCTTATTCACAAAACCGGCTGGGCTGTAAATGCCACCTGCCCTCAAGAAAGATCCTCGAGGAGGTAATCGAAAAAGATTTCAAGACAGGGCCGACCGTCACGCAGCCAATTTCGAGAGGGAAACCGTACTCACACCGTTTAAAACAAAACCACCTGCAACGATGCGCAACATCGCTAATTCTTAAAGAAACGCAATTCAAACCTGCAAGGAGGTGTCACCTCGCAGCGGTCAGAACGGCCATCACCAAAAAGTCTACAAACAATAAGTGTGGGAGAGGCCGTGGAAGAAACGGAACCCTCCTCTGCTGTTGGTGGAAATGTAAATTGCTAACAGGCGCTATGCACAACAGTACGGAGGTTTTTGAAGAAAAAAACGTAAAACTACAGCGACCAAGTGATCCGGCAATTCCACTCCTGGGCCTATATCTGGAGAAACTCATCATTCGAAAAGGCACGTGCACACCAACATTGTTCGCAGCACGACAAACAAGAGCCAAGACTTGGAAGCAACCAAAATGTCCATCGACAGATGAGTGGCTAACGAAGATGCGGTAGTTATATACAATGGGATATAAGTCAGCCATATAAAAGGATGAAATCACGCCAATTGCAGCAACACGGATTCACTGGAGATGAGCATACTAAGCGGAGGACGTCAGATAGAGAAGGACAAATAGCATATGAGACCAATTAGAGGTGGGATCAAACAAGCGATAAAAATGACTTAATTTACCAAAGAGAAACAGACTCACAAACTTAGAAAACGACTTACGGTTATCTGAGGGGAAAAGGAGGCGGGGGGGAGGGAGGGAGAAATTAGATTATTGGGATTAACAATACACAATAATATATGTAAACTCGACAATTACCAAGGACCTTCTGCTTAGCACAGGGAACTCCCGTCACTAATCACTTATAACCTATATGGGAAAAGAATCGGAAAAAAATGGATATCTGTATATGCATAAATGAATCAGGTTTCTGTACAGACAACACAAACACAACACTGTAAATCCACTTTGTCCCAATATAAAATAAAATTAAACTTAAACAGAAAAGAAAAGAAAAGAAATCCCAATGATATTCCCCACAAGCTTCAGTGACCTGGGCTGGTATCACATCCCTGGAACCTGAGCAGACTTGTGTCTCAAGGCTGGACTGTGGCGGAGCTGAGGGACCTAGGGAGGATGGGCCAGCAAATGAGGCCCCCTTGCACCTGAAGAGCCAGGTTCCCTGGGGATGGGACCACCTTCTCCAGATCCAGGCGGGCCGTGGTACAGCTCAACCAAGCCGAGTGCACCCAAAGCCTGGTGGACTTTTCGGCTGGAAGAGCTTTGAGAAGTCACCTAGTCTCCACGTCTCCTGGTGGTGGGTTCCCAGCGGCAGCCTCCTTCCTCGGAATCCCTGCCTCCGTACGACTGCATCCTCAGAATTGTCCTGTGGGCAGGTATTGGGATTTTCCTGGGGCTGAAGGTTAAAGGGAAGGAGCAATGAGGCACCAGCCCTTAGCTGTTTCTTCTGGCACATTCCACCCTTACCTAACCCGGGAACAGGAGTTTCTCTATGGCTCTCGTTACCCCAGTAACCACAGTTGGATCTGAAGAAGTGCCGCCCCCTTGTGGGCGTCTCCCGTAACAACACCTGGAAAACCGGTGCTTACGGGCACTGCAGAGTCACAAGGCCTGAGGGGCCATAAATGACATGTGCCCTCAAGAAATGTCCTGGGGGGCGACTTCCCTGGTGGCGTAGTGGTTGAGAATCCGCCTGCCAATGCTGGGGACATGGGTTCAAGCCGAGGTCCAGGAAGATCCCACATGCTGCGGAGCAATTAAGCCTGCAAGCCACAACTACTGAGCTCGCACGCGTAGAGCTCGTTCTCCTCAACAAGAGAAGCCACCACCTCGAGAAGCCTGCGCACTGCAACGAAGACCTAACGCAGCCAAAAATTAAGTAATCAATTAGTTAATTAAGAAAAAAAAGAAATATCCTGGGGGTAGGTAATCGAAGAAGAATTCAAAACAGGGTGAACTTTTTAGAATCCAATTTCAAGAAGTAAATTTTATGCACACTTTTTTAAAAAATCAAATGAGAACATGCTGAGCATCGTTTATTATTAGAGAAATGGAAATCAAAGCTACAACGAGGTGTCACTTTGGGCCAGTGAATATGGCCATAATTAATACGTCTGCAAACAGTACATCCGCGAGAGGGCTCGGAGTAAAGGGAAGCCTCCTTCACTGTTTTTGGTAATGTAAACTGATAACAGCCACGATGGAGAACAGTATGAAGGTTCCCTCAGAAACTAATAATAGAGCTACCATATGATCCAGCAATCCCACTCCTGGGCCTATATACAGAGAAAACACCAAAATTCAAAAAGACACATGCACATCGACGTTCACTGCAGCAGTATTTACAATAGCCAAGATATGGAAGCAACCAAAATGTCCATCGGCAGATGGACTTATAAAGAAGATGTGGTACATATATACAATGATATATTACTTAACCATGAAAAATAATGAAATAATGCTTTTTCCAGCAGCATGGATGGACATGGAGATGGGCATAGTACGTGAAGGAAGTCAGACAGAGAAACAAATAGCATTTGATGTCACTTATATGTAGAATGTAAACATAGGCACACACAAAACCGAGCTCTAGATGTAGAGTACAGATTGGTGTTCCCTGGGTAGGGGGTAGATATGAGGGAAGGGTGTCAACATGTACAGACATGTACACTTATAAAATAAATAAGTCCTGTGGTTGTAGTCTACAGCATGGTGACTAAGTTAACATTACCGTATTGCATATTTGATAGTTGCTTAGAGAGTAGATCCTAACAGATCTCATCACAGGAAAAAAATTTTTCGTAAGTATATATGGTGACAGATGTTAATTAGACTTAGTGTGGTGATCATTTTGCAGTGTATGCAAATATCGAATTATTATGTTGTACACCTGAAACTGATATAATGGTATATGTGAAGTATACCTAAAAAAAAATGAGAGTTTTCTCAGTCAGCACCAGTCCATGCTCTGCACTGTCCTGGGTACCCCATGGTATACAGGGGCAAAACCTCATCCCAGCTTTTGGTAGCTATTTGCCTTGTACTCTGCCTAAGTGCCAGCCTTCAGCACCGGCATGGGCTCCTGAAGAAGAGCTATAGCGCATTATCGGAAGATCCTGAGCTTTGGGGTCAGAAGATGACCTCGGTTCATGTTCCAGCAGTGTTACTTGACTGCTGTGACTCCTAGTATCACAGTCCGTAAAATGGGGATAAAATAATTTCCACCTCATAGGATTGTGAAGGCTGAGTGAGGTTATATGGGGTGGGGGGAGTATGGGGAGTGGTCTTAACAGTGGCTCCAACTTTGGACAGCAGCACTGATTCTGCAACTAGCACTTGGCCTCCATAGCCTTCTGTTTAAGGACATGAGGCTCCCAGCATGGAGAACATTGAGCTTTTGGACGGTAATCACCAGTGAAAGGGCAGTTAAATAGGTGTCCAGAGCCCGGGCTGCCTCTTACTTTGTGACTTTGATCAAGTCCCATCCCCTTACTTTGCCTCAGTTTTCCCATCTGTACAGATAAAATGGGTTCCAAAGCTCTTTTATTTTTTCAACCTGATGACCCAATTTTTTTCACTTTACAGGGTTGGGAGGCGTGGACAGGGACTTCCCCTTGTGTACTGGCACAGACAAGGAAGAGACTTGCCAACCTGTCAGAAGCAAAGCAACAGACCCAGATCTGCCTTTGTTACTGGCCTCTGCCTTGGGTCCTGGGAGCCAGGACTGGGGAATGAAAACACCTTATTTCATGTCTGGGTCAGAGGAGTCCCAGTACAAGCCATGCTCCCAGGCAGGACTATGTCTGGGGTCAGGTGATGAAACTTTTATTAAACCATCATGATTTTGCCTGTCATTATAACATTTACAAAAGCCAGTGTCACATTCACCATTTCATTTGCTCAAAAAAGCAATGGCCGTGTGGCCCCTTAGTGTCTAAGTCCATCCCTAGCAGCACAAGATGTCTTGGCATCACAGTGAAATCGCTGAGCAGGAGCGGGAGCTCATGATGTGGGCATTGTACGTCAGGGCCGGGTGTGTGGCACGTCATGCAACTCCCCAAAGACTTGGCTTCCCTCCAGGCTGGCCCAGGCCCCAGTTCCCAGGCCTCTGCCACCTGCCACTGCGGTTAGGAGCGGGTGGGTTGAGGGGTGGCACACCCCGTCCGCTGGCATAGGGAAATGAGAGCAATGACGGAAGATCTGGCAGGGCCACAGGAGGGCAGGGCCTGGTCTGGAGAATCGGCAGAGATTGTGCCAGTCTGGGTGGTGTCCAGGGGAAGCAGATGACGGCTGCTCTGGGTCAGGAAGGAAGGAAGCAGGGGGACGGAAGGGGAAGAAAGAGAGAGACGCAAGCAGGGAAAGAGGGAGAAAAGAATGACAAGAAAAAACTGAAGGGGTAGCGAAGCATCGTAGTTGTCAGAGCCAGTGGACCCAGATTTGAATCCCAGCCCTGTAATCTGATCCCAGGTGGGTCACTTTGGTTCTCTGAGCTTTAGTTTTGTCATCAGTAAAATGGGATCATGATTGTACCTCCCTCCTAGGTTGGAAGATTAAATTGGTTAATATTTGGAAAGTGCTGGAACAATGCCTGGTACATAGGAAGGACTAAGTAAATGTTTGTTAAATAAAGAGAAGGGAGGTGTCATTCAAATGCCTTGGCAGTTGTATAAAGCTGTGCCATAGGAGGTGTGGGGATCCAATCTGGTTCGTGGCAATATTTTGGAGACTCATGGCCCTGCCAGATGGGAACTCAGAACAGAATTAGATAGTAACCACATTCATTGAATCCCATGAGGGGGTGGGGAGTGGCAGCCTCTGCAGACCTGAAAAGTAGGAAATATGGAATTGACTTGGGGGCACGTGAACCGCAAGGCCACCCAATTTGCAGGTCACGGACCGGCATCTCCTTTGACAAAGCAGGGCCACCACCCACCCAGAGGGACCTTTGGCGAATGAGAAAGATGCCCTCCTCCCTCCAGCAGATGTAGCCCTGTGCCAGGACTCAAGCCCTGTGCTTGGCGAGTGGGGCGAGGCCTGGATTTCTGCTCCCACGCAACCCCTCGACTGTGCTGTACACAACCCGCACTACGGTCCCAGGGACAGAGGCGAGAATAAAGGTCAACATGGTCCTCAGGTTGGGGAAAAAAATGACACTTGTTGTCTGCAGCTTCAGATCTCATTCCTCTGACCTAAATCTCTGGAGATATGTATGCTCGGCCAGTTGAGAAGTTAATCCCAATTTCAGCCCAGAATTGAAGTAATCTGTATATAATATGTGGTATTTTAAGTATTTGAGGTATTTAAGAGAGTTTGGCATGTAGAGCATCTAACACATTAGACCTGTGCCTCCAGTTTGAAATGTGTAGCTCAGAATTGACTTAGGATTGGGATTTTAAGTTCATTCAATAAACTATGTATTGAGTACCTGTCCACATGTTGCCTGAGATACACCAAACTGACAGTGATTCTTGCCCTCCTGAAGCTGACATTCTAGTGGACAGACACAGACACTAAACAATAAATATACTAAATAAGTACATTATGTAGTATGTTGGAAAGTGATGAGTGCTATAGAAAAAAAGAAACAAATAGAGTAAAGGGGATGGGGCGGGCCAGGTCACAGTGTTTAGTAGGGTGCTTAGAGTAGACCTCACTGAGAAGGCACAGTTTGAAGAAGAAAGAACTGAAGGCAGTGAGGAATGAGCCACATGGATCTCTTGGGGAAAAACATTCCACACAGAAGGAATAGCCAGTGCAAAGTCCTCAAGGCAGGGTGTGCCTGGCAGGTTGAAAAAGAAGGATGAGGCCAGCACCCGTGCTCATAGCAGCATTGTGCACAGTACCCAAAAGGTGGGAAGAACCCAAGTGTCCATCAGTGGATGAATGGATAAACAAGATGTGGTCTAGCCATACAATGGAATATTATTCAGGCATAAAAAGGAACAAATTTTTGACATATGCTATAACATGGATGGACCATTTTCTTTGTGCTTAGTGAAGTAAGCCAGACACAGAAGGACAAATTCTGTATGATTCCACTTATATGAAGCCCCTAGATTAGGCAAGTTCACAGAGACAGAAAGCTGAATAGAGGTGATCAGGGGCTGGGGACAGGGAAGGAGGGGGAGTTTCATGGGTACAGAGTTTTTGGGGGGTGATGAAAAAGTTTTGGGAGTAGTTAGTGGTGCTAGTTACACTAAATTGTAAGTATATTTAATGCCACTGAATCGTACACTTAAAAAGGGTTAAAATGATAAATATAATGTATACGTTTACCATGATTAAAAAAACTAGAGGCCAATGTGGCTGGAACAGACGGAGCGAGGGAGACAATGATAGGACTTGGGTCCTAGAGCTCGAGGCGAGAGGGCAGGTCATGGTTATTATGGCGACTTCTGCCTTTACTCTGAGTGAGGTGGGGGAAAGAGGAGGGTTTGGAGCAGGAGAGGGACAGGATTTGCCTTTTGGCTTCTGTGCTGGGAAGAGAGGCAGAGGACAGAAATGCCACGTGTGCTTGGCACATAGTAAACCCTTGATAAGTGTCAGTGTAAAGGATGCATGTTGAGAAACAGAGACACAGATGTAGAGAACAAACATATGGACACCAAGGGGGGAAAGTGGTAGGGCGGGAGGTGGTGGTGGGATGAATTGGGAGATTGGGATTGACATGTATACACTAATATGTATAAAACAGATAACTAATAAGAACCTGCTGTAAAAAAATAAATAAAATAAAATTTAAAAAAAAAAGAAAAAAAAGGATGCATGCTGAGTCTCTAGAAGGAAACAAATTCTAGCAGTAGTTGCCTCTGGGGAGGGGCGCTGGGTTGGAGGAGACCTTTTCACAGCGCATACTCTTTGTAGGCTATGCACGCAGGGTGAGCAGAGGGCTGCGAGGAGCCGAGACAGCCACCAGGGGGAGCCATACGGCCACGTCGAACCGTGCAGACCGCCCAGGTTGCAAGCGTGGGCTGGTCCCCATCTTAGGCCTTCCGAGGCTACCCCCTGCTGACCAGCAGAGGAGGGTGAGCACCCCAGTGGCCTGGTGCGGGAGAGTCAGCCCCTCTCCTGCTCCCCGGCCAAGCCCCTGCACCGCTGAACGTGAGCCCCCTTTCTCTTGCAGGGGCTTGACTGAGCAGCTGATGACAGTATGGAGCTCAGACGGCACGTCGCACAGCGTGTTCTGGACCGTCCCTGTGCCTTCAACAGAGCTCATGGGTTCTTTTCTCTCGGAGACCCCACCCCCAAACCTATTCTCTCCACAGCCTGTTAATGGGAGTAAATGGCACCTCCGTTCAGCCAGGTGCTCCAGCCAAAATCCTTGAGGTCGTCTTTGACCCCTCTTCTCTCACACTTCACTCGGAATCCATCAGCCAGTCCTGTGGACTTCTGCTCTGAAACGGACCTAGAATATGCCCAGTTCTCCCCACCTTGCTGCCACACCACCATCTCTGGCCTGGATGACTGCAGCGGCCTCCTCCCCCCCACCCCACTCCTGCCTCTGCTCAGCCCCAGGCACCCCTACAGCCTCTGCTCCCCTCGCAGACAGAAGCATCCAACTGGACCAAAGTTAGGTCAGGCCCTCTGCCTGGCACCCTCCTGAGGCTCCCACCAAAGTCCTCCCAATGGCCCACAGGACCCTGCCTGACCTGGACCCCAGTCCCCCTCGGAGGCATCGCTGGGCGCCCTCCCCTGCCCCAGTGCTCAGGCACAGCGGCCTCAGCTCCTGCCCTCACTGGGGAGGATGCTCCACCTCCAGGCACTTGCACTTGCTGGTCCCGTGCGGGGAACACTCTTATCCCAGATTCCTAAATGCCTCTGTCCCTCACCTCCTTCAGGCCTCTGCACTAACGTCACCTCATCCCGACCACCCTATCAAAGCAGCACATCCCAGGCCACAGCTGGGACCAGGTGAGGCACCCACGGTACAAAGTTGAAGAGGGCACTCGCTCTCAGACCGTGCACCGCTGGCCTCCCTTCTGCACTCAGGGAGCCTCACTCACCTCAACTGTTCCTGGCTGTTCACCCACCCCCTGACCCCTTTCCCTCTGTGGCTGTGCCCTGCATTCACTTCCTTCATCTCTTCTGAATTTGCATGTGTTTATTGCTCCCCTCTTTCCCTCTTGGATGCCAGCTGCACGTGGTAGGAACTCTGCCTCATTTGCTGCTGCATCCCAGCCTCCAAATGGGCTGGCACGTGATAGGCCCTCAATAAATGTTTGTTGCAGGACTCAGCGAATGAATGTGTGACCTGAAGTGCCCTTCCCTTTTCCCCCACCCCCTTTAAGCCTGGCTAACTCCTCCTCAACCTTTAGAACCCATTTCAAGGGCCCGCCCTCCCTAACCCCTCCCAGACAGAGGTGACACTTCATCTCTTGTGAGTCCCAGGCCTGTCACCAGACCAGACAGTGAGCTTCTCAAGGAAGGAACGCTGTCTTCGTCATGCACCAGGACATTTTAGCTGTCAGAACTTGAGTGAGTTATTTACCCTCTCTATGTATCAGTTTCTTCACCTGTAAAATGGGGATAATGACCCCCCTCAGAGGATTGTATGAGGATCAAATGAGTTCATTTGTGCAAAGCACGTAGAACAGTTCCTGGCACAAAGTAAGTGCTCAATAACTGTGAGCTTTTAGTATTTTTGTTATTATCCACCAGTGCCCTGCAAAGGACCTGCCCCAGGAAATAGTTGTTGAATGAATGAATTGCTGAATTATGAGTGACCTTCTACTTCATGAGCAGAAAGCCAGAGCATGGGAATGGGTAAGATTTTAGCTGGGAGAAAAAATAGACTATCACCAAGCATATTAAGCATTTTAATTAGAGCCTCCTCCACGCCCCCGTGCTGTCTGGCCGCTGCCTTCCGCTCCTATTTTTGTTTGGCCTTGGTGGCACTTTGAGGATCAGAATTTGGGGCATGTCTTCTGCCTGCGACCTGAGCTCATGCGCCAGACCTAGTGGCCTCCCACATGCCTCCCAGCCTCCTGCTTTAAATAGCCTCCTCTGGCTAACTGTGAATAGGCAGCCTGGAACACTGTTTATGTAAACCAGCCAAACTCTCCCCCATGTAGCTGAGACCCCGAGTCTCCCAGCAAATCCCACCGGAGGGGGAGCAAGCGGGTCCTCCCGCCAGCAGGGGGCGCCCAACATCCTTTTCTCCTGAGAGGCTCAGGGGAGCTCTGGGAACAACTCACTTGTCCCTGGTGGGACTTAAAGAATTCTGATGCTTGTCCGGAACCCTCAGGTTGATCTGGAACGCATCTTGGACTCTGGGGTTTTTAACACTTCCCATGTGATTCCAATGTTCAACCAAGACTGAGAATCACAGCTCAGGACCTCTGCCTCCCTCTACCAGCCGCTGGGTGGGCTCATTCTAGGCACGAAGCATCCGTCTCACTTTCTTGAGCCACCTGTTATAGGCAGCAGCATTTCCAAGCTTCTGAGCTGTCCCTGTGCCTCCTGTACAATTTCACCCCTTTTACAAATCGCCTGTTATTTACCTTGAAGACAAGGTAAATAAATTTTATTTATTTATTTAAAATTTTAACCACATTTTAGGCAGATGTGAAATTATGAGTTGGATGTACTAGTCTGTTTTCTTTAATACACATTTAAATAAAAGCTAAACTATTACAACTTTGAGCCATATACCAGTCCAAATCATTTTCTTCAGAGCCAGGGGCACACTCACCACACCAGGAAGGGAGCAGAGAGGGGACACCCAGGGCATGTGGGATCACGGAATAGAGGCTGCCTTCCAGGCTTGCACGGAGAGGGAGAGGAGGGGATAACTCCCAAATCCAGGACAGCACAGGGATGTTGAAAATGCTTAAAATATCTCTAGAGGAACACACAAGAAACTAGTAAAAGTAGCTACTTCTGGAACTTCTGGACTTTTTTTTTTTTCTTCACTTTTAAAAATAAATCTTTTTGGGGGGGGATCCACACCACATGGCATGCCAGAACTTAGTTCCGCGACCAGGGACCGAACCTGTACCCCCCCCTGCAATGGAAGCCTGCAGTCTTAACCACTGGACCACCAGGGAAGCCCCAATAAATCATGTTTAAAAAGAGACAGAATAGGTTAACAGAAAGAAGTGTCCAAGATGGAGACGCCAGTGCCAGAGCCCTGACTTCGGCTGAGAATGTCCAGCCCTGTCCAGGCAGGAGAGGCACAGAATCAGGGTGGGGACGCCTGGTGTTCTAGTCCCCAGACACCCACTGCACTCTAGATGGGACATGTAGGCGTCCTCAGGCCTCAGCCAGGGCACGACCATCCCTGCAAAGGAACGTGGGGAAGGAGCCAGAGTAAGGTCACCAGGTTGAGCAAACAAAAAGTACAGGACACCTAGTTAAATTTGAATGTCAGAGAAACAACGAACAATTTTATAGCAGAAGTACGTTCTATGCAGTATGTCCCATGCATATGTCTATTAAAAACATAGGGACTTCCCTGGCAGTCCAGTGGTTAGGACTCTGGGCTTCCACTGCAGGGGGCACGGGTTTGATCCCCGGTCGGGGAGCTAAGATCCCCCATGCCACACAGTGTGGCCAAAACAAACAAATAAAATAAAATGGCTCAAGAAGCTGAGTTAAAACAAATTATTCATTGTTTACCCGACTTTTAACTGGGCATCCTGTACTTTCCCTGGAGGCAACTGGGAGAGGCATCCGACCACAATGCAGGTCTCACTCCCTTGGGAAGGAGAGGAAAAGAGGGCAGGTGGGTAATGCGGTAGGCTGAAAATGGCCCCCCAAAATGCCCAGAACCTGTGACTGTTACCTTATGTGTCCAAAGGAATTTGCAGATAGGATTGAGTGGAGGATCTCGAGGTGGGGAGATGATCCTGGATTATCCAGGTGGGCCCTAAATGTAATCACAAGGGTCCTTAGCAAAGAGAGGCAAGCGAGTCAAAAGAGGAAGTAAAAGGTGTGACCACCAGGCCCATGGGGTGTCCTGTCCCTTGGGAAGGGCCTGGTGCTCTCAGTCACTGGCTGGAAGCAGCCCATGAGAACCTGGTCTCCGAGGCAGTGTCGTGTGTCCTTCCTTCAGTGCAGGCAGCTGAGGCGGTCAGTGACACACCCCATCCTTGGAAACCTCAGGGGCGCATTTTTATGGCTACCATCTACCACAACCTCTTTTTCTCATCCTACCACAAAGAAGCCAACACACAGAGAAGTTAAGAAACTTGCCAAGGTCACACAGCCTTCAAGTGTTGTGACTGGGATTTGAACCTAAGTGGTCTGATTCTAGAGCCCACACAACTTGAGCCCGATTCTAGAATGCTTCCTTCACATATCTTTGAGTAAAAGCTGCCTTGAACCACTTTCGGAATCAAGTAGAATGTATACTAGAAATAGGTTAATTTTTAAAATATTAGGAACTTCCCTGGTGACGCAGTGGTTAAGAATCCGCCTGCCAACGCAGGGGACACATGTTCAATCTCTGGTCCGGGAGGATCCCGCATGCTGCAGATCAACTAAGCCCGTGTGCCACAACTACTGAGGCCTCATGACACAAATACTGAAGCCCGTACACCTAGAGCCCATGCTCTGCAACAAGAGAAGCCACTGCAATGAGAAGCCCACGCACCACAACGAAGAGAAGCCCCCGCTCGATGCAACTAGAGAAAGCCCGCGTGCAGCAACAAAGACCCAATGCAGCCAAAAATAAAAATAAGTAAATAATTAATTAATTAAATAATATTAGAGACTGATAATATCCAGTGTTGGAAATGGTGAAGGGAAATGAGTACTCTCAAATCTCCTGCACTCTAGTGGGAGTATAAATCGTGTACAGCCTTTTGTAGAACAATTGGCAGGATTTACAAAAATTGTATCTGTCCATGCCTTTTGTCCTAGAGATTTCCTTTCTAGGTGTTCTATCCCACAGAAACTCTCACGTCTGCACAAGGCTGCTCATCACGGCATGGTTTGTCATCAGAAAGCACTGAAAATAACCTAGATATCCAGCAATAGGGGAGTGCTAAAATGAATGATGGCGCATCCATACGTCAACCATTGCAGTGATTAAAAAGAACAGGGGATATCTCTAATGTCACAGTCATGTGGTGCTAAAAGCAGCTGAGGACGAGAAATAGAGTAGAGGGACGATACATTTATGCAAAATAAGAGGAGACAAGGCGTGAGAGAGTGTGTGTGTGTGTGTGAGCGCGCATGTGATGTGTGCAAATATGCAAATGCAGGAGCTACTATGGCTAGGATTTGTGTTTCTTTCCAGAGACTCAATGGGTGTCCTTTCTTTTTTTTTTCCAGCAGTTTATTTATTTTATTTTTATTTTATTTTATTTTAAACTTTGGGTTTATTTATTTATTTATTTATTTATGGCTGTGTTGGGTCTTCGTTTCTGTGCGAGGGCTTTCTCTAGTTGCGGCAAGTGGGGGCCACTCTTCGTCGCGGTGTGCGGGCCTCTCACTATCGCGGCCTCTCTTGTTGCGGAGCACAGGCTCCAGACGCGCAGGCTCAGTAGTTGTGGCTCACGGGCCTAGTTGCTCTGCGGCATGTGGGATCTTCCCGGACCAGGGCTTGAACCCATGTCCCCTGCATTGGCAGGCGGATTCTTAACCACTGCGCCACCAGGGAAGCCCTAATTAACATCTTTATTGAAGTATAATTGCTTTACAGTGTTGCATTAGTTTCTGCTGTATAACAAAGTGAATCAGCTATATGTATACATATCGGGCATCCTTTCAACTGACACTTACCAAGGGTTTACTATATGCCCAGCACGTTCAGCATTTTTGCCCTCTGCACCTCTCCTCAACACACATGCCAGAGGTCAGATCCTGTACCTCCTCTATTCCAAACACTCCCGGGAGGGAAGTCACAGCCGGCAATGAGCATATCCCTCTGGGGCACGTCCTGTCCCAGCTGGCGGATCGGTCACAGGCCCTGGAAGTGCAGGACCCTCCCCCTTGGCCTACCAGCCTCAGGCCCAGAGTTTCTGGCTCCTCCCTGTGCCTTTTACCTACTCTTATTTCTGATGCTTTCTTTGATCTCTGGAGCCTTGCAGGCTCTGGAGAGGCTGTCCCTCCCAGGGTAGCCAATTCCTAGAGATAGTGAAGGATTACCTGGGAGAGTGACTTTTAGATGCAAACTAACCCATCCAGAGACGACACCCCCATCACCTCCTTTCTGGAGCTCTTATACCCTGAGCCACTACCGCCCCCCAGCGCCCGTGCCCTAAGCACCCCAGGGCCAGGCACCAGACAGCTAGGGATAGCCCCTACTCCCCAGAGCCCACTGGAATTATTCAAACCCACTTACCCTGCCTCGCCCGTTCCTTCCTACAGAAACCACAGTAAAGGCTCTTGCCCACATTTTCCCTCTTTCTGCCTTCCAACAAGCCTGGTGCTTCCTACTGGGTCCCCACCTGCAATGGAGTGGTGAGTCCCCTCCACTCAGGGACTGTGGGAAACAAACTGTCTTTTCTTTCTTCCTCCCTCCCTTCCTTCCTCCCTCCCTCCCTCCCTCCCTCCCTCCCTCTCTCTCTCTCTTTCTTTCTTTCTTTCCTTCTTCCTTTCTTTTTTTTTGATCTTATTTCCCCGACCAGGGATTGAACCCAAGCCCTCGGCAGTGAAATCACCGGATCCTAAGCACTGGACCACAGGGAATTCCCAAACTCTCTTTTTAGTGGCTGTGGTCTCTTGGCCCGTGGGCCTCACCACACCTGAATAATAACAAAATCTACGTTTAAAAACCTTCCCCCACCTCCGTACCTGAAAGGCCACCCCTCGGTGAGCTCTGCAGTGACTTCCGGATCCTCCAGAGCCCTCCAGCCTTGTAGTCCGTCTGGAGACGTTACCCGTGAAATGGTCACACCTGTGAGCAGTCTGGGAGGATTACTGTGAAGCAAACGCCACAGGATCACACACCCTCCTCATTACCTCCCTAGGCCCCTCCACTTCCTGGCAGCAATGCCCTGGGCCAGCTACCTCCAAACTGTGAACTCTGATCACCTCTTCAGAGGGATGCAGGGAGGTGGGGAGTTATAAAATGAGACTCTAATTTTTGCTCTGCAGATCTGTATATACACGAATTTTTAAACAATAATGTATTAATTTATGCCAACTGAAGAATGTTGCTTGCCATCCGGCTCTACAAGGATTAGGTCACTAGCCACTACAGTCCCTGACCTTCAACACACCCTGAAAGGAGTTCAGGGTGGAGATCAGGAATGAGGCTCTCTGTGCTCTGGGGAAACTGGCAGAACAGGCCTTCAGATAGCTGGATATTTTCAGGAGAAAATTTTATGAACCTAAACTCTTGCATCTTCCCACACTTTGAGAAAGCACTAAAACCGTTAACTAAGCTATCTGTTCCTGTTACTGAGATGTGTGCTCGCTTGCCTGTACCCACTTCGCCAAAATCACATATATACTGGCCTCCCCACTTACCTCTTCGGGACAGTTCCTCAGGCTGAGAGGCTGTCTCCTGGGCTGTAGTCCTCGGAGAGGCACTGAACAAACTCGACTCGCAGCTTTTACATTGTGTAGTTGTTTTTTTTTTTAATGTCGACATTTGTTACTTGAGTAAATTTTAAAAATTAAAAATGATGGTAGGTTTGGGGGAAAGAAAGAAAGAGCCACCTTAACTCAACAGCCACGTGTTTTGCCAGTGTGGTGGGGAGGCATTGGAGGGGGCAAGCTCTGTCTTTGCTGCTTGTCACTGGTTTTGAAGCTTTGCTCTAACAGGATCCCCAGCCTGGTGCCAGGAAATGGGCCTTTTTCTCAGACCTGTTGGCACTAGCTGCCTAGATGCCAGCATCTCCCCCAGTGCTCTCAGCTCCTGGGCAGCTTCCTCCTCCTTCTCCTCCAGCTCTTCCTCCTTCCAGCCTCAGAAGCCCGTCATCAAAGGACAACTACGGGGGGCTTCCCTGGGGGCTCAGTGGTTAAGAATCCACCTGCCAATGCAGGGGACACGGGTTCGAGCCCTGGTGTGGGAAAATCCCACATGCCACGGAGCACCTAAGCCCGTGCACCACAACTACTGAGCTCGTGTGCCGCAACTACTGAAGCCCGCGTGCCTAGAGCCCGTGCTCTGCAACAAGAGAACCCACTGAAATGAGAAGCCCGCGTACCACAACGAAGAGTAGCCCCACTCGCCGCAACTAGAGAAAGCCTGCGTGCAGCAACGAAGACCCAACGCAGCCAAAAATTAAAAAAAAAAAAAAAAAAAGAGTTGGGTTAGACACCAAGAAGAACTTGAGGTTAGCAGATTCCTGAAGTGGAGGAAGGGGATTAGATTGAGGGAAATGACCCTTCTGACGGGAGAAGAACCTGGTGCAGAAAACATCTGGTCTGCTGAGACCTTCCCAGCTTTCTGAACCACAATGGTGGGGTGTTGGGCAAGAGAAGAGGAGAAAAGTATTTTTCCAGACAACATGTGGTGTGTCTGAGAGGATCCACGTGAAATTGACAACATTTTCCTGAAGAGGAAGCTGACCGGTGGTTTGATTCTCAAGCTCAGCAGGCCCCCGCCTGGCAGGATTAGGATGGAAGAGAAGCTGATGAGAAATAAATGAGACAGGTGCTGAAATTTCTTCTTTGCCAATAAAAGAAAGTTACAATTTGAAATTGGTTGAGAGTCTTCAGGAAGTGGAAGAAGGGGAGGTGATGGGGAAAATTCTCGTCCGTAACAACTCCATGAGCTGGTGGCACCCAGGGGAGACGACTGCTCGGCCTGGGCCTCTCCCTCCTGCAGCAGGTGCTGGAGTCGGGCCCATGTCATGAGGCACTTCGAACACCGAAATATAACAGGTTGCAGAGGCCTGGATTAGACTGGTGGTTCTCAAACCTGAGCGTCAGAATTCCCTGGAGGGCTTTTTACAACATAGATTGCTGGGCCCCGCTCCCAGTTTTGACTCAGAAGGTCTGGCGTGGGGCCTGAGAAGTCACATTTCTCAGAAGTTTCCAGATGATGCTGGACCACACTTTGAGATGCGCTGTTCTAGATGGACCCAAGGATCCTGGGGCCAGGTCTATCTAACTCTGGCAGGTGGGATCCCAGAGGAGTTGCCTGGTGTAACATGGGAGGAGGTCACAGAAGGCTTCCTGGAGGAGGAGGTGCCTGAGTTGAGTCTGAAGTTGGGATTTTCCAACTTCAAAAAGAGAGGCAGGAAGAAATCATTTGGTCTGCACAGTGTGATTGGATGAGGTGGGTGTTGGGTGCTGAGACAGGAGCAATGGGCAGGGTCCGGCTTACAAAGGGCCTTGAACGGCAGGCCGAGGAACTGGCCTGTGTCCTGAGGGCCGGGGTTAGCGTTGCCTAGGGATGTCAGCAGGAGAGAAACATGAACAGAGCTGACTTGTGAAATGAGTTGTCTGCAGGGTAGGGGAGTAGGGGTTCAGGTATGATTATTCATCCCCTTCTTACAGATGAGGACACTGGGGTGCAGAGAGTAGAAATGATTTGCCTAACATCATGGCTGGAAAGTGGCAGAACCAGGAGCCACGATGTTTGCCTGACATCAAGTCTGCCCCCCACTTCAAGGGTTTGGAGCAGAGACACGGGGTCTCAATCCTGGCTCTGCCCCCCTCACTGGAGCCTCATGTTCTGATTCACCCTCTCTTGGCCACTAGGAGGACCAATTAGTAAAGAACTAGTTTATTATAAAGGCGGCTTCAGTGCTGGTGCTGTGGCAGCTTAGAAAGTGGGCTGGAGAATCGTGGCGGGGGGGGGAACAGTGCTGGTCCAGAGGGCCGAAGCCACCGCTTTGTGCTGACAATAATGTCCTCAGAAATGCGACGTTCCCTGAGTCATCAGGCCCAGACACAAAGGGACTGCAGGCCCTGCCCGCCCCGTGGTCAGAGCTGCTGCTTCCTTCTGCTCTAATGAGGG